>NC_083725.1:600000-1200000 GCF_028564815.1 Eubalaena glacialis
CCAGTGAAGTTTTCTTTTTCAGATCCAGAAGTTCCATTTGATTCTTCAAAATATTTTCCTTTCTTGCTTTGTTTGCTACTGTTTAATTCTTGAGCTTATTTATAATATCTGCCCTAAGGTTCTTCTCTGCTTGCTCTGTCATTTCTTGGACTGTTTCTAGTGACGATTCTCTTCTCACCACAGGGCACGTTTTCCTCTCTGGATGCCCAGTACATTTTTATTGGATGCTGGACATTTTGAATGTGAAGTTTTTGAGTGTCTTGATTTTGTTGTTTTCCTTTAAGTATGTTTTGATAGGCAGCTATTGGTGCATTAACTTGGTCCTTTTGAGGCTTGTTTGAAAGCTTTGTTGGGGCAGATGTAAAGTAGCCTTTACTCTGGAGCTAGTTTAGCCCTGCTGTTAAGGTGTGTTTCTCTCTGAGTGTGTCGTGAATGTTCCAGGTCACTGTGGCTGGCTGGGGCTCTGACGTATCTCTCCCCTGTGTGCGTTCCGAAAACCGTCCATCTCCCACCTGCTTGGAGGTTTTCTTTGCCCACCATCATGGATTTCGCCCCATGCGTCCTAGCTAAGGTCAGCCCTGTGCAGACCTTTCAGCACTGTCTCCATGTGGCTTCCTCGTTTCCAGTGCTCTGCTCCGTACATTCCAGCTACCCTGCCTTCCTGACACTGATCCGTGTATTCCTGACGTAGTAAGTCCATCAGAATGTGCTTGGGTTCACCGTTTTTCTGCTGTTGTCCAGACTTTGCCTCCAGACACAGAATCGGGTCAATTTTAGGGTTTATCTCACTGGTTTCCCTTTTCTCAGGGGTTGTGTGGCTAGGCTACCTCTTGCTCTGGGTCTTATTAGATGGTCACTTTATAAATTTCTATCCAGTTGTATAGTTGTTTATGGCAGGAAGAAAAGTGTAAAACCAGTTACTCCATTACGGCCAGCTGCGGAAATCTCATTATTTATTTATGATGAGGCCTGTAGCTCACTGCCTAGGGCTGAAGTTGAATGGAACTTTTTTGCTAAAGGTTCACTGTTATTCAAAGTTAAGGAAAAGTCTGGTTTTGCTTTTTAATTTTTCGTTGTTGTTACAGACGTATTTCAAGACAATTAAACCTACCCTGCTTACTCTTTATTCTTTACGAATAGGCAGTATAGCCAACCAAGTTTTCCACCCAGTGATGTTTGACAAATGTATTCAGATTCTAAAGAAGAGCTGGCCTCAAGAATCCAGCTTGAATCAGAAAAGAAAGAAAGAACAACCGAAGAATGCTCAGGCCAACCCAAGGGAGAGTAGGAAGAGAGGAAGGCCCCCGAGGAAAGAGGAGATGGAGGTAAGAGGGAGTGGACTCATGAAGCATATCTGATTTATTTAAGAATTTATATTAAGGTAGGGCTTCGGGGGTCACGATTATACCAAAGCCCTAGCGTGCCGTCCGCCATCCCTCCCGTAGGACTTGCAGTCGCCTCATGTACCGCTGAGCATACGTTCCCCTTACCATCTTCCCAACCTCCCCATCATCTCTCTCCCGCCTTGTTCCCAGGTGTGCTCACCACAGGCCAACAGGTGTGTTTGCCACATTGTCTTATTGTCATTAGAGACGGTGGTCGAAGTATCCTGAGGACTCTAGTCCATAGAACATAATAGAATAACGTTAATTCCTAATTTTTGTGTGACTGGGTAGGGTGGTAGAGGTTCATTGACACCAGAACTTCTAAGAAACCCAAGAAATCTCACTGACGTGAAAGTATGGAACTAGAAACTGTGGTAGCTTCCATCTGGTCCAGTGGCTAGCAGCTGCGGCTGTGGAGACCCCGAGCAGTCGAGGTGCCTGGTCAGCAACCCAGCGCCCACCCGGAGTTTCACTGCCCTTGACTGGGTACATTGAAACCATGGGACAAACTGTTAGGCAGTACTACACAGTCAGCTGTACATTTCTTCATAATCTAGATGGATGAAGTGATTGAAGAACAAGAGGATGAAGAGAATATTTTTTTTTCTTCCCGAGACCTTTGTCAAATTCGAAATGCCATCTTTCACGTCTTGAAGAATTTTTTAAGGCTTCTGCCCAAGTTTTCCCTGAAAGAAAAGCCACAGTGTATACAGAATTGTGTAGAGGTAAGTGAGAATTCCAGGAACCTTGGGCAAGTTGAAAGAGCGAGGACAAGGGCTAATACTTAAAGAGTGGGAAAAACCAGGCCTTTTCTTGGTCTCTGTTTTCCAGGTCTTCGTTGCATTGACTAATTTTGAACCAGTTCTACACGAATTTCATGTTACACAAGCCAGGTGAGCCATTAAATCTTCCAGTGCTAACATTTAATTATGGTACAATGAGTTTTGCTCCGTCAGAAGCCTTACTGCCATTTTACCCTAATTGGCACACAGGCAGAATTTATTCATTTAAATATAGCTTATAGGGTTAGGAGCTATTCCAAGTGAAATCACATCCATTAACTAATCTTTTGCTTTTTTTTTTTTTTTTTTTTTTTTAGAAACCTTAACCAAGCAAAATACATACCAGAACTGGCCTATCATGGATTGTATTTGCTGTGCTCCCCAATTCACAGAGAAGGCGATAAGGTAAAGGAGACAGGACCCCACTGAGTTACTGGTTGAAGTGAAAGCATGCGGGTCGTGGGATGGAAAACGCTGGAAGCATTCGATGTGATGCCGTGTGAACTCACTAGGTCATTGTCATGACTTGAGGACGTTTGTATAATGAAAATCATCCCCGTCACTACGTGGTGCCCACTGTTCATTCCAGGCTTATATCCAAGTACCTGGTGGCCACAGGAAGTTCTTGTTGGGTTAAGGCATAAAGAATGCTTCCAGTGTGACCTGGGTAGAGGAAAAGATAACCTACTGAGCATTACTTTTACGGAAGTATTTACCAAACTCTTCTGAGAAGAGTAGACAGTCACAGACTTCCCAGTTTCCCTCAGCAGTTCCTGTGTGCCCCTGTATTTCTGTTAGTGTTTGTGTTTTAGTGGATGATTGTGCAAACACGCTCCTGGTTAGCATTCATATATAGATTTGTCCCCAGTGACCTTCGAAGCCCCGCAGCTCTAGACACTGGAGTTAACGGCTTTTTAAGCAGTAGGGTGTTACTAAACCTGGATGTTGTTAATGAAACAGGAGTTTGCAAAAAACGTGACGGACCAAGGTCTTGTGCCTTTGGTGCCTGCGATACACCTAGTTTCCAGGGGAACGATGTGTGAATGAGAAGGCCCTGGGCACTCGGGGCTCTGCACTTTGTCCAGACTTGGGCCTCCCCCCTCACTGCCTGTGTGTCCTCCTGTGAGGCCTCAGTTTCCTCATCTGGACAAAGAGGGTGAAAGGCTTCCCTTCCTCGTGGATTTCTCAGGAGGATTACAAGGAAGAATGCCTCTGCACAATGCCTGCTGTTTAGAAAGCGTCCCATGTTTCGTTAATTTATTATGTCATTGTCACTTCTCTGTTTGAAATATGGATGTGATAGCATTCACAGTAAAACTTAATTCCTGTGCCCTTTTTAACATTTTAGAAGATAAGGAGGTTGGGAAATTATCCTTTCAGGCAACAGTGTCTCTAAGGACATGGTGTTTTTCATTGTGAAAGTGTTGCCCTGATGTTGGGCGACATTGCTTGTGGCCTGACCTTTAATTACTTGACTTCGGACAACTCACCTTGGGAGTCTTTTATTATGTATAAAGTAGAGATAATAGTGAAAATATTAAGAACAAAATGGAAAAGCCTTGCTGACCTCGTGGAGTTGAGAGGTTTCAGAGGAAGTGTGGTCAGATCTAGTAACACGTGGACGTGCTTAATGCAATACCTGCCACATATTTGGTTTCCAGTCAATTGTTTTATCTACTGGATGAATGAATGAAGTAGCTGAGTAAATGATGTGTGATGGTATATTGGAAGGTGCTCTGTAAGCTTCAGGTGTGATACAGGTGTAAAGAATCATCACTTTCCTCTTTTCTGTAAGGGGTAATCAGTAGCATCCTTTGCCCTTCGTAAGTTACAACTAATTCTCTATAGTCCCTAATTTCTGGGCTGGAGTGTGAGAGGGCGAGCAGAGAAGCCAGCTGGAATTCCTATCATTATCCGTAGGCAGCACTTTCACACTGCTGCGTTGTGCATGTATTGATACCTGGTCATCGTCCAGGAAGTGCATCCTTAGAGTTGAACCAAAACCTGTGTCAGCCTCACTTAACTTCAGGTCCTTGAAGTGGTTCACTGTGGTCTGCATCACGGTCTCCAAGGCCCTGGGATTCTCTGTCATGCCTTAAATTGAATTTTCTTTTCTCTTCCAGGTTATCAAATGTGTTTTCCATCGAATGCTCTATGTAATATTAATGTTAGAAGTGGGCAAAGGCTCCCATCACGCCCCCCTTGCCATCACTTCTCCGGCCATCAGTGGTAAAAACCAGGCAGTCCAGTTTGTCAGGTGAAACACAGCTCGGATCTTTACTCTCTGTCGCGCTCCCAGTCTTCTGGGCCCTGTACTAACCAGGATTTCTGACACCTTTAGCAACTAACAAGTGTCTGGGCTGTTTGTGGTTCAGGGTTCAAAGTAAAGCACTTGGTAGCTCATCTGGTTTGTGTGGTCTGGGGTGTTGCGGGGATGAGGGGTCTGCAGTTTGTGGGCCAGCTCGTGAAGTCAGCTCTGAGTTCTGGCAGCAGCCTTAGTGTTAGCCGCTCCAAGTCTGCCTCTGCCTTTGCTTTTTCTCTCTCCTCTTAGTCTCCTTCTTTTTGTTCCTTGCCACTTTTTTTTTTTTTTTTTTTAACTTCTTTAGCAATAATTGATAGACTAATTCTCCCCTCAAGAGTCACTTAGCTTCACCTGCGAAGTCCTGTGTCTGGCCTTTACTGGGGAAGACATGTTTGCTGTGTCCTCAGCTTTTCTTTTCTTCTGTTACTGGCTACTCGGCAGCAGCATGGAGGTGGTGGGAAGAAGGGGAAGGTGTGTACGTGAGAGTGTGTACATACCTGGAAGCAGCCGCGGTGCGTGCTGTGGGTGCAGGCGTGGGGTGTGGATGCTGGAATCCAGGTGCAGGCTGCTGTCTGATCCTTGAGCGAGTGTCTCGTTAAGGACTTTTTTAAACATTAAATAACTAAGATGTTTTAAGTAGAAACACTCATTTTAGTTCTTCCATGAGTTCATGATGTCACCGATTGCAGTAATATTCCTGTAATGGTACAAGGAAACTTAACACTGAAAATGGGTCCAATCTGGGCATTATAATAATTTCTATTGGGGTTACAGTTTGGAGAGGTACTGTTAGAAATGCATTTCACTGGGCTACCACCGGGTGGTACTGTGTCTCCATCTATCCTCTACTGCAAAAGGATATATTTCAGCCTTAATCTGAAACGTCTGTAGGCAGTCCAAGGGCCCTGTGAGGACGGCACCCCTGCCCCTCGCTGGCTGGCTGGCTGGCTGCTCGCAGCAGCTGGGAGAGCGCCCGGGCCGTGGTGGCGGGTGCTCTGCTGCGACACTTCGTCTTCACGCTCCAGGCACTCGCAGTGCCTGCAGTACAGGGGTGGGTGGTTTTTAACAGTTAGGCTTTCGAAAAGGTAGAAATTTCTCTGTTTTTGAGAACAGATTCAAGGAAAATTGCTACTTTATTGTCACTATAGGTGTATTACAAACCGTGGCTGTGTTTCTTTCCTTTTGTAGCTCACTTGTGGATGAGCTAAAAGAAAGTATGTTTCCAGTCCTTCGTGTCTTACTCCAGCACATCTGTGTCAAGGTACTGTTTGCTTTAATGAGGGTGTATAAACACACATGAAGGTAAACGTGCGCCTGTGTTCTTGGAAATGAGTCTACATCATTACTGAACGTTGTTTTATTTAGTATATTCACTAGGTGTTCCCCTCTAGTGTGGTTTTCGGGGGAAAACAACTTTTTATTTTGGAAAATTTCAAATAGAAATAGAATAGTGTGACGAACACTGTCTTCAGTGATTTTGTATAAGCTGTAACTCCTCCAGCACATACGCACACTGGATTTTTCTTCTGAAGCAGATTTCATCATACCCTTTCAGACATAAATATTTCATGTCTCTCTCTAAAGGATAGGAACTCGTTAAAAACATAACCACAAAATATTAACACACCTAAAAAATTCACAGTAATTCCTTAATATTGTCCAGTATCCGGTCAGTGTTTGCATTTCTACTATTGTCTCATAAATTTTTATAACAGTTTGGACAGATGATTCTTTACCTGAACTCTATGGACCCTAGGGGTCCGTAAACTCTCTGAAATTAGGCTCTGAGGAGTGGGCTTACAGGTTTCTTATAGGCTAGTTTCCCAAGGGGTCTGAGACCTAGAACTGGTTAGTCATTTCTGTAACATGTAAACGCTCAGCACTGTCGCGGAGCCAGGCGCACTCAGCGATCATCCGATCTCACTACCACGTGCGTCTCTGTCGTCCTGCTGTGGGTACTGGCTGGGCAGCTTCTCAGGGTCTGTGTTTCAGGTGGTCGATAAATCCGAGTACCGGACCTGTGCAGCTCAGTCCCTCGTCCAGCTGCTCAGCAAGCTTCCTTGTGCGGAATATGCTTCTTTCGTGGCCTGGCTTTACGGATATTCACGAAATGCCAAGGTAGGAGCTACATCTGCGTGAAATCGTGGCTCCTGGCTCTGCGACCTTCTAGTGACGGCCAGATCTGAAGATCTGTTTCTGAAGATTAGTTTTCTTTGTCTCTGACGGAGATGTGTGCGGTTTTGCTTTACCAGATCCCGTACCGGGTGTTCACTCTTGATGTTGCCTTGGCTCTGCTGGAACTGCCTGAACGAGAGGTGGACGACACGCTGCCCCCGGAGCATCAGAGGTTCCTGAAGCATAAGTTCTTGGTGCAGGAAATCATGTTTGCCCGCTGTGTAGACAAGGCCCCGACTGTGCGCAGCAAGGCACTGTCCAGTTTTGCGCACTGCCTGGAGTCCTCTGCTACAGCCGCGTCAGAGAGCGTCCTGGAACTTCTGGCTAACGGTGAGTGTGCCGAGCACCACGAGACCGGGTCTGGCTCCTGCTGGTCCAGAAGCTGCGGCGGCAGGAATAATAGGGGTGCTGTGATAGACTGGGACCCGCAGAGACCCTTTCAGTAGGTTTTACTGTCGAATGACTTCTTGGACGAGCCTTTTTAAGCAGTTCACGTGTTCTCGACCTCAGGCTGAGGTTGTTGGCCGCTATCACTATTCCTTTGCGTCGTTGGTATTGGCTGTATCGGGTCTGATGACCAGTTTAATGCACAGCCAAGGAGAACACTGAACTGTCAGCATTTAGACTCTGTCTTGTCTTCAGGCCTAATTATCTGGGTTTTGATTCCTCTGTAAATATTTATGTATGGTTTTTGATACTAAGACTTTTCTCTCTTATCTACCTGCTTACTTTTAGCTCCTGCAGTTTCAGGAATAGAGAGCCACCATGACGCTTCACTGAAAAATTCATCAGGTAATGAAATAGGTCAATATATTATCAGATATTGAATAATTGTCCTTTTAATTAAAGGACTTGCTGACTATTTGAATGTTTTTTTCTATCTCCATATTACCTGTTTTAATACTGCACTTTTTTTCTTCATCAAAGAAATTGAAATTCATTTCAGTAATGATGTGTAGTAACTTAAACGTGGAATATGCCATGCTTATATTACTTAAAGGTATAACAAGTTTTTACTGTACTGACTGGGCCTTTTTAAAATTTATTTTTAAGCTTTTTCCTATCAGAGGCAGACATTTAACCCTTCTGGAGGCTCAGAGGTGATCAATATAGACAACAGTGGTGAAACAGCTGGATATAGGGGTATGTCAGATTTTATCCCTATCAGATGAGTAATAACTATTGGATTTCAGACAACTGTAAGTAGAGCCTCAAAACCTTGGAATTTTTTTCTAACTAATTCACCCTCAAGAATTGGAACTTCTTTTTCCCTTAAAAGTAGATTAATTTTTATTTTATATCTTTAATCGATGTCTTTGCACTATACTGTATTTCATTTTAAGATAAAGAATAAGCTACATTTCACTTGTCGTGTACTGAAACCCAGTATTTTTGTCACACTTAAGAGAATGTTAGCAAATATTTTATTTCCTTAGTGAAGTCCGTTGTTCTGAACGCTTGGGTTTGCTGGCCAGAAAGGACCAGTTTCTAGGAAAGGTGCAGTAGAAATTAAATTTGTGTTTGGAGAAAAGTCATCATGGAAGAGGGGAAAAGATAAACAATACTATGGTACTCACCCTTGTGTCTGTTTTTTATTCCTTATTACTTTTTCCACCTGGCATCTTGACTCTGATTAAGCCATCCCAGAATCCATTTTTAATACATGGTAGGGAACTGTGAGCCCAAGCTTCCATTGAAAAAGTTCAGAATTTAGATAATTTCTCTTCACCAGCAGTATGAACCGTTCTTTAATGGGTCGTACACATCGTGTGGCGTGGTTATAGGGTGCTCTCTCCCGTGGATCCCAGCACAGGATTCTGAACACAAATGATGCCTGTTCTCTTTCAGTGACTTACTGAAGCCAGAATAATCTGGGATGGTAAAGTGTCAGTGTGATTCAGGAGGGAAGAAACACACCTGGGCTAGGTAGTAGATAGACCTGGAGCTACTCTCAGATTCTGTTTCTGTCTAGCTGTATGGTCTTGAGAAAGTCACTTTCCTTTTCTGGGCTTATCCTTCACTTATACTATGACATAGCATAATGTAGTAGGGGAAAAACTACATTAGAAATGAGAGGCAATCTGAATTCTTATCCCAACACTGCTACTAAAGAGCTGCATGACCCAAGACATGGGAGTCAGCAGAACTCCCCACCTGCTTGTCACTTCTGATCCTAACACCTTCCCTGTCTTTCACAAAGGGCTGTTGTCAGGTTTATAGAAATTATGTTTAGAGAAGTGACTTTAAAAGGAAAAAGAGAGAACATTTGCAGAGGATAAGTGATATAATGAGATTTATTAGTTTATTCGATAAACATGTATGTTGTCCCTCCCAATCTGTGCAAGGCATTGCAGGTACAGACTCTAACAAAACATAGTTCCATCTCGTAAGGATCAGTGGGAGAGGCAGGTATGTGTGTACATAAAATCGTAATATTGTGAGATGGATGCTGAAGCATATGTAAAGTGCCATGAGGATCATTACTTATCATTGCAGCCTGAAAGATTACGTTTAAATGACTAGATATTAGCATGTGTTACTCAAATTCAGAGCAATAATTCAATATGTATAAACAGATTCCCTAAAATATGTAAAGAAATTTAATCTGGAAAAATGTCTGGTTTAATTCCAGTCTGAGCAAGTTACAGATTCACTGTTGCACAGACACTTCCAAACACTATCGAGTTGTACTGATTTAACGATGCTTCCAAAGTATAAAAATTTGCCGGACGTTTAGCGACCATGTTCCCATCTTACTGTTTGGTTTTTTTTTAATAAATGTGTTTATTTTATTTATTTATTTTTGGCTGCATTGGGTCTTCGTTGCTGCATGCGGGCTTTCTCTAGTTGCAGCGAGCGGGGGCTACTCTTTGTTGCAGTGCGCGGGCTTCTCTGCGGTGGCTTCTCTTGTTGCAGAGCATGGGCTCTAGGTGCATGGGCTTCAGTAGTCGTGGCTCGCGGGCTCTAGAGCGCAGGCTCAGTAGTTGTGGCACACGGGCTTAGTTGCTCCACGGCATGTGAGATCTTCCCGGACCAGGGATTGTACCCGTGTCCCCTGCACTGGCAGGCGGATTCTTAACCACTGTGCCACCAGGGAGGTCCCTAAGGTGACATATTATTGGCATTAACTTTACTTAAAAAAATTTGTATAGTTACTACATGCCAGTCACTGTGCTAATAAAATAAGTACCTTTGTTGGTGTTTTTTGGTTTTGTTTTGAGAGAGAATTCACATATCATAAAATTCACCATTTAAAGTGTATTGAATTCAGTGGTTTTTAGTATATTCATAAAATTGTGTAATCAACTTCCAGAAACTTTTCATTAGCTGAAAAAGAAACCCCATACCCGTGAACAGTCACTCTCCATTCTCCCCTTCCCCCTGCCTCTGTCTCTGTGGATGCACCTATTTTGGACATTCCACATAAATGGAATCCTACAACATGTGACCTTCTGTGGATAGCTTCTTTCATCTACCACTCGTTTTCAAGATTCATCCGTGTTGTAGCATGTATCAGTACTCTGTTCCTTTTTATGGCTGCATATAGTCCATTGTATGGATAGACCACATTTTGTGTGTTCATTCAGTCTGGCAGTTCCTCAGAACGTTAGACATAGAGTTACCACATGACCCAGCAGTTCCACTCCTGGGTGTGCACCCACAAAGAATGAAAATATATTCATACCCAAAACTGGTACAAGAATGTTCATAAGAGCATCGTTCATAATAGCCAAAAAGGTGGAAACAACCCAAATGTCCACTTATCTTTTTGAGGTGAAAGTTCTTCATCTACTCTGCATCCAAGTTCCTCATCAGATATAATTTGCACATATCTTTTTCTCATTCTGTGGGTTATCTTTTCACTTTCTTGATGGTGTTCTAAGAGTTTTATAGTTTTAGCTTTTACATTTTTGTCTTGGTTCAATTTTGAGTTAATTTTTGCATATGGTGTGAGGTAGGGGTCCAGCTTTCACATGTGAATATCAAATTGATGGAGCACCCTTTGTTTAAAGGACTGTTTTTTCACCTTTGAATGCTCTTGGCACTCTTGTCAAAAATCATTTAACCATAGGCATGTGCGCTTATTTCTGTACTCTCAATTCTATTCCATTGATATTTCATTGTCCATCTGTATGCCGGTGCCACTCTGTGTTGATTACTGTTGCTTTACAGTAATTTTGAAATCAGAAAGTGTGGGCTCTGCATCCTTGTTCTTGCTTTTCAAGATTGGTTTGGCTATTCTGTGTCTCTTGTATTTCCATATGAATTTTAGGTTCGGCTGTCAATGTCTGCAAAAAAGCCAGCTTGTGTTTTGATAGGGATTGACCTCTTAATCAATGTGGGGTGTATTGCCATCTTAAAAATACTAAGCTTTCCAATCCATGAACAAGGGGTGCCTTTCTATATTTAGGTCTCCTTTAATTTGTTTCAGTGATGTTTTATAGTTTGCAGTGTATAACTCTTGCTCTTTGAACATATTCCTAAGTATTTTATTCTCTTTGATTCTATTGTAAATGAAATTGCTTTCTTAATTTCATTTTTGAATTGTTTATTGCTAGGTTTTACAACTGATTTTTGATGATTGATCTTGTGTCCTGCGACACTGTTAAATTTGTTAGTAGCCTTAAAAGGTTTTGTGTGTGTGTGTGTGTGTGTGAGATTCCTTAGGATTTTCTACATATCGGATCATGCCATCTGTGAATAGAGTTATTTGTTTTATCCAGCCTGAATGCCTTTATTTCTTTCCTATTTTCCCCGGCTAGGACCTCTAGTGGTGTTGAAAAGAAGTGAGGAAAGCAGAGGTCCTTGTCTGTCTTCTGTTCTTAGAGGGAAAGCTTTTCGTTTTTCACCATTGAGTGGTTAGCTGTGAGTTTTTTCAGGATGGCCTTTATCGGTGTGCAGGAGTTTCCTTCTGTTCTGAGTTTGTTGAGTGTTTTTATCATGAATAGGTGTAGGATTTTGCAAATACTTTTTCTGCATCTATGGAGATGATCACTTGGCCTTTGTCCTTTGTTCTATGGTGGTATAGCACAGTGAGTGATTTTCCCATGTCCTGGGATAAATCCCAAGCTTGGGGCTTCCCTGGTGGCGCAGTGGTTGAGAATCTGCCTGCCAATGCAGGGGACACGGGTTCGAGCCCTGGTCTGGGAAGATCCCACATGGCGCGGAGCAACTAAGCCCGTGTGCCACAGCTACTGAGCCTGCGCATCTGGAGCCCGTGCTCCGCAACAAGAGAAGCCGCGGATAGTGAGAGGCCCGCGCACCGCAATGAAGAGTGGCCCCCGCTTGCCTCAACTAGAGAAAGCCCTCGCACAGAAACGAAGACCCAACACAGCCAAAAATAAATAAATAAATGAATTAATTAAAAAAAAAACTTTCTAAAAAAAAAAAAAAGAAAAATCCCAAGCATGGCGTATAATCCTTTTTGTATCTTGCTAGGTTTAATTTGCTAATATTTTGCTGAGGATTTTATGTCTATATTCAGAAGGGATTTGGGTCTGTTGTACTCTTGAGCTGTTTTGTCTGGTTTTGCTCTCAGGATAATACTGGCTTCACAGAGGGAGGTGGAAAGTGAAACAAGAGATTCTGTTTTTTGAAAGAGTTTATGAAGCATTGGTATTAATTTTTGTTGATTGGCGATTTTGTTAACATTTGGCAGACTTTTCCAGTAAAGCCGTCTGGTTCTGGCCCTTTGTGTATGGGGGGAAGTGTGTCTTTGTTTCTTCTTGAGTCAATTTCCCTAATTATTATCTTTGTAGAAATTTCATCTAGGTTACTTAATTTGTTAGCATAAAATTGTTTGTAGTGTTCGTAGTGTAACCTTTTTATTTCTGTAAAGTCAGTAGTAATGTTCCCTCGTTCACTCCTGATTTTAGCAATTTGACTCTTCTCTCTTATTTTCTTAGTCTAGGAAAATGTTGTTAATTTTGTTGATATTTTTCAAGGAACCTACTTTGATTTCATTGATTTTCTTTATTGCTTTCCATATTCTGTTTCATTTTTTAATGTTCTTTCTTGTACCTCAGCAGTTCTTAAGTGTGGTTTGGGGTCCCTAAGCCTCCTTCAGTGGGTCCTTGAAGTTAATACAGTTTTCATAATAATATCTAGATGTCATTTACCTTCTACACTCTGATTTTCTCACAAGTGTAACTTGGAGTATTGCAGAGGTCCCAGACAGGCAGAAGCAGATAGAAGCAGAGATGAGAATCCATCAGTTGTCTTTTATTAAGCCAGACATTAAAGAGTTTGCAAAAATGTAAATCAGTGGCATTCTTTTCACTAAATTTTTTTTGTTTTGGACAATAGTTATTTTTTAGTTAAAAAATATACCATTTATAAGTGACGTGCCTTGCTATTTTAAAATGAATTATTAAATCTTTTTACAATTCTCAGTTTAAATTTCTAATTCATATTAAAAGATATAATCCACATTAAAAAAGCTCTTAGGAGTCTTCAGTAATTTCTAATAGTGTAAAGGGACCATTAATGGAAAGATTTTAAAGCTACTGTTATGTATTGTTTTACTTAGTCTTTAAAAAACCCAATGGTTTAGATCTTACCATTTGTAGTAAACAGAATAGAGATCTAAATAATTCATTCAGAATTTTAGACTTAGGAGCCTGGATTTAAAACTAAATTTTCCAGAATTTATGCCCTTTTAAAATTTTACTACTCTGCCTTTTGCATTATTGTGAATAGCTAATTATTCGAATTTTCTTCTTTTTCTATGTCATTTCATGCTCTGATTTCTTATGATTTAAAACCAGCTAATGAGTCAGTCTTGGATTACAGCATGTTCTCAGGATTGTGTGGTGTTCTCAGGCTGTAATGACTGGGATGTTTCCTCAACAGGAAGGGGTCTCATGATGATGTTGAGGAGCAGGGTCGGAGATGAGAAGACCAACGTCAGGAAGTCTGCACTCCAGGTGTGAGTTTTTCCGGACATTCTTTTCATGTACTCTTTTTAAGCACTAACAACTTGAAGATGCAAGAGACTATTTTAAAAACGCTTCGGCCATATTCATTACTCACTTTTCTCTTAATGTTAGTTCACCTTGTTCCTGTTAAATGTAAATTACATAGATGAACTGAAGGATCATCTGTTCTTAAGTGTTCCTACTGGGTTGCTGGCTTTTTAGGAATCACAATTTTATATCCTTAATTTCATTTTTTAGAATAAAGATTCTTAATCTGGGGACCATGGATGGATTTTGATAGGGTTCATGAAACCCCTGAAATTGTTTCAGAGTACTTGTTTGTATAAAATGTATGTCAAGTTTTCTCCAGGAAGGTGTTAAATTTCATCAGATTCTAAAAGGTGGGATGTTACTGGGAGGAGGGATGGATCTGTGATCTCAAAAATGAAAGAATCACACACTTAAAAGGCAGTGTTTTGTCTGCAGTTTTGCTTTTTGTATTGACATTATGCCTAAGTCACCCCTTCATGTTACACATGACCTTCTAGGTCTTAGTGAGCATTTTGAAGCACTGTGACGTCTCGGGTATGAAAGAAGAGCTGTCCATCCTGCAGGACCGGTGTCGGGACCTTGCTGTGTCTGTCCGCAAGCAGGCCTTGCAGTCTCTCACCGAGCTTCTTATGGTGAGACGCAGCCATCATGTGTCTGATGGGTGGTATTTTACGTTACAAATAATTCAGCTTGATGAAGTACCTGTTAGAAACTCTCCTAAGTCCACTGTAGGACTCTACAGTGTAAGAGAAAGGAATCTGTCCCTTACCTCTGGTAGATTGCATTTCATATTAAATATAATATGACTAATGCTAGAGAATGCTAATGGTTAGCATTCTCTTGACTTCAGGTTAAATCTCATATAGAAATGTGAATTTTAAAATTAATTTGGTTAGGCAAGAGGCCTAGATTAATTTTTGTCCATTAAAACCTATATAGGTGATATTGCCAAAAGAGCAGATCCACTAATCCTATATATAATTTACTTTTGCCAAACAATTAGTTTTTGAAGAATTTTAAAAGTGAGTTTTTTTCTTTATTTCATGATAGAAGGCATTAAGCAATGCATGTTTTGACTTTCTCTGTTAGCATCTATTCTAATTACTCCTTAGGATAAAAATTTATTATTTGCCCTCGATCTTGAATTACGAAAAAGTGCTGCTTCACTACCAATAATAAGATAATCACTGTGTAAGTCTAAAATTCCAGTATGGGATTTCCCTGGTGGCGCAGTGGTTAAGAATCTACCTGCCAATGCAGGGTACACGGGTTCAATCCCTGGTCCGGGAAGATCCCACATGCCACGGAGCAGCTAGGCCCGTGTGTCACAACTACTGGACCTGTGCTCTAGAGCCCATGCTCCGCAACAAGGGAAGCCACAGCAATGAGAAGCCCGTGTGCAGCAACGAAGACCCAATGCAGCCATAAATAAATAAATAAATAAATTTAAAATTTCAGTATGCACTGATTTACAGTTACTGGAGCTTGAATTTGGTTTTCACATATATTTGGAATGTTGATTTTTTTTTTCCACTGTATGTTTTATTTGTAATTATGTGAGCAACTACTTGTAACATACCTTAAAACATCGATCACAGCTTCCCCGATTTGTGTTCAGACCTGTGATAGCGTAGGCGTCTTTATGACTTCCTGACTTTCAACTCCTCAGGCACAGCCTCAGTGTGTCCAGGTACAGAAGGCCTGGCTGGGGGGGGTTGTCCCGGCCGTGATGGACAGTGAGAGCACCGTGCAGGACAAGGCCCTGGAGTGTCTGGACCAGCTCCTGCTGCAGAACATCAGGCATCATGGTCAGTTCCACTGCGGGGACAACAGCCAGGTGCTCGCCTGGACGCTGCTGACACTGCTGAGCACAGAGCGCCAGGAGCTGGGGTACGTTCGTGTGCAACTGGTTGTCCTTAGGAAGGGCTTTCGTTATCAATTCCTGTGTCGATCTCGGAAAATCAGCTCTCCACATTGCTTAATATACGAAGACTCGATCTTTTTCCCTTGACCTAGTTCAAATCTCGTAGCATTTTTGTGGTGACAGTTTTTGTGAAGCCTTCCTTTGCTTTTCTCTGAGTGTTTTCCAGCTTCGAATTGATGTCTTAATATGTAGTAGAAAGCATTAACGGATTTGCTATATTAACGTTAACTTTCCACAGTACTAGTTACTATGATAGATGACTTCCTGGGTATGACAAGTTAGACTTTTTCTGACATCGTATTGGGTTGGTTGACTTAATCACACTGCAGCATTTTTTCCATTTGATAACATTTGCTGGGTGTTCACTGTGCAGTGAGCAATGCAGTGAAGAGTTAGCACCTGCACTGATCAGGTTTAATCTCTACTGCAGTAATCTTGCAGCTGGTTTGTGTTTGTGCTCCTTTGACTGTCTTTTCCTTTCCTTTCTTTCTTTATCATACAAGAAACACCTCCCTGCTTGTTTACATGTACTTATGGAGGAATTATCATACAATAGAAAGAATAATAGATGTAGTATCATAATAGATACTAATAATTGTTAACCATGCTCCAATATAAAATAAAAATTTAAAAAAAAATAGATACTGATAGATAATAATAGATATAGTATACCGTCTGTGGCCCTGGCAAATCACCCCATCTCTCTGGGCCTTAGTTTTCTCATTTGTAAGAAGAGTCGGTTACACTACATGATCTCTTAAGGTCCCTTTTGTTGTTAAAAATCTGACTGAAAATACATTCACTCATTAAATATTTTCTCAGTACCAACTATATGCTTTGCTGAAATTCCTGGAAGGGAGAGGAATTTAGCCAGCAGTAGAATCAACTGCTTTTTTGCTTTTCTTAGGGATATCTTACTGTGCACACCCAGTGTATACTAGCTCATGAGAAACCGTTGGGAGGTTTATTTCATTTCTTTTTTTTAACTTTTATGTTAAAATATAACATGTATAGAAAAACGTACAAACTGTAAGATCAATAAATATCAAAAAGAAAATATAGCCATGTAACCACCACCCAGGTCCAGAAATAGAACATTGCTCGGCCTGAGAAAACTCTTCCTTCCAATCGCTCTCCTTCCCTCCTCAAAGGGAACGACCACTGTGATTTTAACACCATGTGTGCGTTTTCTCTACTCTTCATCTTCATGTAAGTGGAATTATGTGGTATGTATTCTTTGTGTGTCTGACTCCTTTTACTCAAAGGAGTACAAGATTCATTCAAGTTATTGTGTGCAGCTATAACTCATTCACTTTCATTGCTCTGTGTGTGTGTGTATGACATTTGTGAATAAGCTACTGTTTATTTATCCAGTCAACTGTTGATAGATTATGGGTTGTTTCCAGTTTTTTATTACGAGGTATAATGCTGTTGTGAATATTCCCATGCGTATCTTTGGCACACATTTCTCTTGGATGCACACCTAGGAGCAGTGCTGTTGAGTATGCTTTTATTCATCTTTCATGGTTACTGCCAGACAGCTTTCCAGAGTGGTGGGACCAAGTTACATTTCCTTGCAGCACTTAATGAGAGTTCCAGTTGCTCCATATCTTGGCCTGCATTTTGTGTTGTCAGTCTTCCTTTTTAGCCTTTTTGGTCCATTTTGGACCAATACTGGTATTTCTTGATGGTTTTAATTTGCACTGCCATGTTGACTAATGCAGTTGAGCCTCTTTTCATAGGTGGATTAGCATTTAGATATTCACATTGTGAATTACCTGCCCAGGTCTCGGGCCCTTTTTTTTTTTTTTAATTAGGCTGTCACTCTTTTGCTTGTTCACGCAGAAGTGTTCATTATATACTTATGTACAAGCATTGTTATATGTATTACAGATATCTCTCCCATCCCATGATTTGCCTCTTTACTCTCTTAATGATGTCTTTTGATGAGTTCAGTTTGTCAGTGGTTTTCTTTATGGTTAATGTATTTTTAAAGAAATCTTTTCCTACCTCAGGATCATATACATATTTTCCCATATAATCTCCTAGAAGTTTGATTTTTTTCTTTCCCCTTTATAGTTAGGTCTTTAACTTACCTGCAGTTAAGATGTGTCATAGCTTCCTTCATAGGCTCTCTGTTTTCATTTTAAGATGGGGGAAACACCTGTGCATATTTGAAGTCAGAAAACCAGAATGTAGAAAATATAGAGGATGATTGAAAGGGATAAAGTTTCTGAAAAAGAACAATATGTGAAAGGATACACTTTATAAAGTGGGAGGAGAGAGCTCCAGAAATAAAAGGAAACACAGAGAACAGGGAGAGAGAAACACAAAAGAGGACATAATATGAGCACTAGAGCTTTCAGCCTTTTTCTTCTCCGTAAAGTGATGCTCAGTGTTTGCCCAGTGCAGCACGTTCACAGCAGCTAAAAGGTGGAAACAATCCAGGTGTCCATGCACTGGTGAAGAGATAAATAAGATGTGGTCTATACACGCAATGAGATATTAGTCAGCCTTAAGGAGTCACAAAATTCTGACAGATGCTATAACATGGATGAACCTTGAAAACATGCTAAGTGAAATAAGCCAGACATGATAGGACAAATATTGGATGGTTCCTCTTATGTGAGGTCCCTAGAATAGTTAGACTCTGGGAGGCAGAAAGGGGCGGTGGGGAGGAGCTGCTTGAGGGGTATGGAGTCTCAGTGTGGGGTGAGAAAAAGCTCTGGAGGTGGGTGGTTGCACAACAGTGCGAATGGGCTTAATGCCAGTGATCTCTGCACTTTAAAATGGTTAAAAAGATAAGTTTTGTTATGTACATTACCACAATTTAGAAAACAATATATTTGCCCAAGTTAGGAAGGAGAGGGTAGAATTAGGGGCAGCAGTTCTCAAAGTGTGGTGGATTCAGGAGCTTAGACTCTCTTGTCATCTTAAAAACACACATACACAGAGAGAGCTGTGAGTTCAGTTTTATTTGGGGCTTACTGAGGACTGTAGTCCAGGAGACAGCCTCTCTGTAACTGAGGAACTGCTCTGAAGAGGTTGGGGGGGGCGGGTCAGTATATATGTGATTTTGGTGAAGGGGGTACGGGCAATCAAGCACACATCTTGGTAGAAGGTTGCTGCTGGTCACGAGGAGCGGATGTCTCTGTTCATGGATTTTAGTGCTTTTCTAGGTATGAGAAGATGCAAGAAGTTGGGCTCATAAAACCTTCTGAAAATACCTACCTATCTGAAGGCCTGTTCTGCCAGTTTTCCCAGAGCACAGAGTGCGTCATTCCTGATCGCTACCCTGAGCTCCTTTCATAATTCTAAAATTTCAAGTTACCAAATATCTGGAGAGATTGTTTTTAAGTAGACATTCTTAAAACATAATTAGTCCTCAAGAGTTCACTCAAAAGTTCTTATTTCATTTACATTTAATTTACTTTAAAGAATTCCACAATACCAAGTTATTTTTCTTGCTGACAGATTTGCAACAGACATAATAAGATCTTACTTGACCTCTGTTAAACCTGGCTGCGCTGTATTAAACTTCATGTTGTTGGCTCTAAAGACATGTCTGTATTAATTAAACCAACAGACTTTTAACACCAGGCGTTAATACTGAATATTTCCCAATTCACATGAGCCTGAAATTCATTTGGGTTAGTTTCTTTTATATTTCTGAGAGTTTATATAACTGCTTAATTTCCTTTAAGCCAATTAAGTAGAGCTCATTTACAAATTAATTTTGATAATACCATCCAAAGATAAAAATATATATATATATATAAAAAATGCACATATAGACAGACACAACCAGAGATCTCATAGCTTCATTTTAAAACTTAGTCAAGAATCAGGTATTACAGTGTAAGACCATCATGGCTGCTCGGATCACTGAATGGCCAGTTCTTCTATGTGACCCCTGGAGGAGCCAGTGTTGTAATTAATGAGTGGGTTTCCCTCTGGTGCCACTGCGCAGTGTGAGGGCTCTGCCTCTTCCGTTCCTGTAAGTTTCTCAGTTGCCTGAGAAGGCCGTGACTGACCGCGGGGACTCTTGGCCCTTTTCTTCAGAGCAGCGCTCTCACGTAATACCTTCACTTTTATCCTGACAAATTCTGTTCAGGCAGCCGAACTGGGGAAAGGTTTCAGGTCAGTCTCCTACCTAAACACTCAGCTCAGACTGCCCAGTGTCTCAACTGAGCAAGGGGGCCAGGTACCTGTTTTATACTTTGAAATAAAGCTCAAGGTTATCAACTAATATGGCAGATCTGAGAACCAGGAGAGACTCACCCAAATTCGTCTGGACTCTCTGAGGAGGTGGACGGGTGCAAGAGGCCTCTGCTGGTACCAGGCTCGGGTTCTTGTAGAGTTCAGACGGAGAGAAGTCTGCTCTGGGTCCTTTTTTTTTTTTTTTTCCAAAGGTTTTTTTTTTTTTGATGTGGTCCAATTTTAAAGTCTATTGAATTTGTTACAATATTGCTTCCGTTTTATGTTTTGGTTTTTTGGCCTCAAGGCATGTGGGATCTTAGCTCCCCCACCAGGGATTGAACCCGTACCCCCTGCATTGGAAGGCGAGGTCTTAACCACTGGACCACCAGGGAAGTCCCCTGCTCTGGATCCCTTTGTGGTCGCCAAAACTGTCGTCAACAAAAAAAACCACACAGTGTAACAGCTGTGAGTTCAGTTTTATTTGGGGCTTACTGAGGACTATAGCTTGGGAGACAGCCTCTCAGTAGCTCTGAGGAACTGCTCCAAAGAGGTAGTGGGGGGTGGGGGAGGTCAGTATATACGTGATTTTGGTGAGGGGCGTACGGGCAATCAAGCACACATCTTGGTAGAAGGTTGCTGCTGGTCACGAGGAGTGGATGTCTCTGTTAATGATTTTAGTGCTTTTCTAGGTATGAGAAGATGCAAGAAGTTGGGCTCATAAAACCTTCTGAAAATACCTACCTATCTGAAGGCCTGTTCTGCCAGTTTTCCCAGAGCACAGCGGGCCTCATTCCTGGTCTTGGCCCTGAACTCCTCTCAGGAGGTGTAGAAGGTCAAGGGACTGCAATGGCCAGTGACCTTATCCTTGTAGAGGTGGATGGCAAGTGGCAGTTTTTAGTTGGCAGCCTTTATCGTAATATTAAGATGTCATGTGCCATTGCCACTTTTACTCTTTGACAGTACTAGAGTTTCTAGAAGCCATGTGATGATATTGAAACAAATTGAATGAAGAATCAGATGTAAGAATGCACATCTTTTGTTTAAGCCAGGCCATAAGGAGATTTACAAAAATAGAAAACAACGTTGCTGTTCTTACCAAGTTTTTTTTTGTTTTGAGAAAGATACCAGGTTTTGGGGGGGAAAGAATTGCATTATTTATGTTAACATGTAATTAGCTTATTGTTATTTCTGACAAACTAATAGATAAGTATTTTTAAATTTCTGTTTTAACTTCTAGTATGGCAAATATTGATAGGTATAACCCGCATGAACAAAAAAGGTCTTCGAGGTGGTCAGTAATTTTTAAGAGTTTAAAAGGGCCCTGAGCAGAAAAAGTGTGAGAGCCACTGAACAAGGGAATCAACTTTAAAAAAGGATTGAGAGCAGTTGGGCTAGTGGACTAGAGTTGTATAAATAAACTCTTGTGATAAGTTCTTTAATAAACAGAAGGTAACTGGGATTCCAGGATCTGCTCAGGACAGGAGACTTCGCAGAGCAGGTGAGCTTCGAGTTTGGACCTTGGCGGTTAACAAGGGGCGGGAGATGCTCTTGTGGAGGACGCAGCCAGTGCAGGGCGCATGAGTGGTGTGTGCTGCAGGGGCCCCAGGAGTTCATAGCACAGGAGGTGTCACGGATCGGCTGTGTCTGTGACCAGAGTCTGAGGACACAGGCCACCGGTGAATGACTCGAGCTCAAGGCGTGGCGACCGGGTCCAGGGGAAGCAGCTGGCTGCAGAGGAGCTGTCCAGCGGTGGGAAGCTGGGCGGGGGGGCGGCTCTGAGGGCGCCCTGCGCCCTCCACTCTGCTTGCCCACAGTCCAGTGGAGAGGGCGTCACGGCAGCCAGGAGGGGGCACGTGGAGCGGCACGGGTTCTTACCTTTCTTTCTCTCTTTCAGCTCGGGGTAGCTTCCTTTTGACGGTGGTGTGAGCTCAGTCATCCCTAGAGGTGGGAGGAGTTGAGAGTAACCAGGCAGGCCTAATGGTGAGGGTCTCCAGGCAAGAAATAGCAACGCAAAGGCTTAGAGGCCCGCCGCTCCAGGAATCCTAACTGAAAGGGCTTCTGGGTGGGGTTGCTGTTGAACAAGGCTCGGAAAGCAGAGGTGGGGCGGGGCAGGGGGTGGAGGGAGGGCTGGGGATGGAGTCCCGTTTTCAGTGTGTGCTTGTGACGATCCTGGTGATGGAGGACATCGCCCAGAGTTAGGTTGTAGGTGAGAGAAGATGACTAAGAACAGACCTCTTCAAAATCAGCAGTTGGTGTGATTAGAAGAAAAGGAATTAGTGAAAAGGTCAAACAAGTCGACTGGAGTGTAAGGGAGAGCGTGGTCAGTTCTGTCCAGCAGGGGGCACTGAGATGGGCACTGAGGGGGGTTGCTTTGGTTTGATATTAGGATAGAGGTCGGCAGTGCTTTTCAGGAAACCAGGTGGTGTTTGCTGAACCGCATTCTGAGTGGTGCGGCATTCCCTGCTTGTGATGGGCAGTGCGGCTAATGGAGGGTCCAGTTGGGAGGCTTTGGGGACGCTCAGCCCATGTGGAGGGTGTGCGTGGTCAGAGAGGAGCCAGATTTGAGATCTCAAAGCTGGAAGTTCAGAGGACGTTTTGTCGTTCTGTTGGCTTCCTGCAGTAAACTTCAGTTAATATTCTGTGTGATGCTTGTACGTAAACTTTTAAATATTTGTTGATTTCACGTATCTTGCTTTTGGATAGCAGTCAGATATAAATTATGTTAGTCATTTGCAGTAAAACTCTAGATAGATTTTTAACCAAAAGCTAATTTATTAATAAAACCATTCATTTATATGCATATGCTTATTGTGTGTAGATGTGTTTATTTTCTTATAGTTGCCTTCTGTGTGCTTTGAGAATTCTTTTTTTCATTTAATGAGAAAGTCTTACTAATCTGAGTGTGTGTGTGTGCCTAGCAGTAGAAGAAATTAATTGGGGGAAGGAATGTATTTTTCTCTCCACTTAAATATATAATACTGCATTTGTATCATGAGTCATATGATGTCATTCAGTGCTATAGGAAAAAGTAAAATAAGAAATGGTTTAAAAATAGCAATGACATCACACAAACACTTTAATACATCAGAAGCATTTTTTATTTTAGAAAAGTTTGATATATGTATTTCTGAGTGGTATTGGCAGGTCATAGCAAAGTCGAGCTCATTTAATATCACCATATTTAAATGCTAGGATGTCATTTCTCTCCAATCCTTCCATTGAAAAAAGGACAATGTCTACATTTTTTTGTTACTAAAACCCTGTAGACTCTGGATGTACCTGTTATTGGTAACTTACCCCATATGTTTGCATAGAAATTTTAGAGGGTCTCAAGTGAATTATGAAATTTTATTATTTTCTTTAAAAATAAATACTTTATGGGCAGGGGAGGGGTAAATATACCTTATTCAGTGTAATAATAATTAGAAAGACACGTAGTTTGCTATCAGATGAGCCACTAGCCAGGAACCTCTGTTTGCATGTTTTATGTGCCAGAATCCTAGAGCAGAAGTTGATACCCTTCACCGAGGGGCAGGTCTGAACAGTTTTGTGTATTTACGGTTACAATTCTGCTTTCTCATCTTTTTTCCAGCCGCTATTTAAATAAGGCTTTTCACGTCTGGTCCAAGAAAGATAAGTTCTCCTCCGCTTTTGTAAACAATGTGCTCTCCCACACTGGCAAGGAGCACGCTGCCCCGGCCTGGATGCTGCTCTCCAAGGTTGCTGGCTCGTCACCCACGCTGGACTACACCCAAGTCATAAAGTCCTGGGACAAAATAAGCAGGTTCGCATGCTTGTAATTTAGCTGCCACCAGACACGAGAGAGTCTTGGAAACAAAGCTCATGTCTTAAGGAAGTGGGCTCTTTCATAGCTGCTAATATACACAGATCTTTTCTTTAAATTCTGGCATAAAAACAAACAGGAAAAAAAGAATCACTTTTAGGCTTTCATTGTCCAAGTACATTAAGTGCCTTAATGCTCCCCAACTCGACTCCTAAACCATGCTACCCTACTTCCTCCAATACTGATAATCCAGAAGAAAAGTATTTTGTTGGCAGCAATTTTTACTTTGGTTCTATACTGATATTTCTTCTGCCCTTTCCACAGGCAGCAGGACCCCAATGCAGACACCTTAGGGCACATCCTCTGTGTTATCGGGCATATTGCAAAGCATCTTCCTCAGAGCACCCGGAACAAGGTGACAGGTGAGTGTCTACTGGAGAATCATGAAAAGGCTTTGCCTCTCACTTTATATATATTTTTAAGAGTTAAGCTTCAAGGGAATTGACTCTCTTTTTTAGATGTTATCAAAAGTAAGCTGAATGGATTCTGGTGGTCACCAAAGTTGATCAGCCCAGCTGTTGATACTTTGCAAAGACTCTGTAGAGCATCTGCAGAGACGCCAGCGGAGGAGCAGGTACGCTACAGACTCTCCTGGGTGTGTCTGTCATTTGTCTGTATGTAGACGTAATGCTCTGCCTTGAAGCTGGGGGCGTGTTCTCCGCGGAGACCTGGAAGGGCGGGTGGTCCCCAGCAGTTAGTTCTCCAAGAAGCACCTACGTGACAAGCAGTTGACATTCCCCAAGAAGATCTTGGCTGCTGAAGACACACAGCTCCTTTAGGAGGTCACCTCCTTGGTTCTGGGTACCAGTGTCTTCTAGGAAGCACACCAGCCAGACACCTGTTCCCAAGATCGAATCTACAAGGTTGTCTTTTAATCATCCTAACCTCGGTGCTCACAATAGCCTGTTAGACCCTCCTCCCTCACTCCAAGGATGTGTAAGTGGTTTCCTCCTAGTCACGGCTTCCCTCCAGACCAGAAGATTTCTGATTAGTCATCATCCTGTCACCCTAGTATCTCTTTTTTTTTTTAATAAATTTAATTATTTATTTATTTATTTATTTATTTATTTATTTTTGGCTGTGTTGGGTCTTTGTTTCTGTGCGAGGGCTTTTTCCAGTTGCGGCGAGCGGGGGCCACTCTTCATCGCGGTGCGAGGGCCTCTCACTGTTGCGGCCTCTTGTTGCGGAGCACAGGCTCCAGACGCGCAGGCTCAGTAGCTGTGGCTCACGGGCCTAGTTGCTCCGCGGCATGTGGGATCTTGCCGGACCAGGGCTCAAACCCGTGTCCCCTGCATCGGCAGGCAGACTCTCAACCACTGCGCCACCAGGGAAGCCCCACCCTAGTTATCTCTTGTCCCCAGAGTTCCCAGAGCCTCCTGCTGACATTCCCTATGGATTCATCATCACAACCCCAAACCAGCGTTCTGTGTGACACAGAGGGTTACTTTGACTCCCCAAAAGCTATCCATTTAAGTATCTCTAATGATAAATTATCTTACTACCATGTATTCAGTTTTTATCATGAAATATACTCCTAGACAGTGCTAATCATAATGAAAAATTTTAGGACTGGGGCTTATTAATAATGATTTTAGAAGTCAAAAATTAATTTAAATAATTGCTGAAATATATTTAAGTCTCCCAGAATAAAAACATTATTGCTTCATCTGAGCTACCTGCCACCTTCCTAAGCTTCATTTTCTTGTATAGGTTCTTTTTAAAAAGTCCTTTCCTGATAAGTTAACTATTGTAGTAAGACAATATACTGTAACTTTTTTGCTTAGGACTTAAAACAGGTTGAAATGTAGTTAATTAAAAATGCCCAGCTCTTTCTGTGTCTGGTGTTTTCCTGGCATAAACCTTTTGGCACTTTTTGGTGAAGGGGATACTCGCTTTATTTGATTTTCTGTTTATCTCTGATCCAAGAAAGTGTGTGAAAAACTTTTAAATAAGGAACATTACCTAAGTAGGGAGCATATTTGAATAGCAGAAAACAGGTAAAAACAAAACGAAAGGCTGATGATGAGGAACGAATGCTGTAGGAAGAAATGGAGGTTCTGTGGCAGAATGTGAGGGCGGCGTCCCCCAAGTGTCTGCGGCACGTCGCTCGTTAGTGCGGAGCCAGGCCTGCACCACGGGCCCCGCCCAGACTCTGAGGTCCTCCTCTCACTAGCAGCCGGGTGCTGGGCCTACAGACTCAGCCACGCTGGGGCAGAGCACGTGCACTTCGGAAGCTCCAGCTTGTGCAGTCTGTTAACATCTTAAGTGCAGTCATTTTGTAAAACGTTAATAAAGACAATAGCTTTGACACATTTTAGGCCGAGTCAGACTACGAATGTCTGGATCGTGATGATGGTTTGCCAGCAATTTGGCAAACTTAGAGTACCATCTTGTGGTATTGCTGCTGGGCACTCCCTGGGGTGTGGTTCAGACTGCCCCTTCCTAAGGCACCTGCCGCATAGTGTGGGAGACCTGCACGTTAACCTGTAATCCCAACGTCTTAGAATAATTCCTGAAACGGAAGCGAGTGTCCGGTAACGTGGCAGTCCTGGGGCGGAGCCACTCAGCTCAGCCTGGGTGTGTAGGGACGGCCTCCCGGGGAAAGTGGCTTCCGGGTTATAGGGTGTGACCGAGCTCCTCGGCCCATAAGCGTGGTGAGATGTGTGGGCTGGTGGTGGGACCCCCTGGAGGTCACTTTAACTAATAAGAGACTCTGAAAACTTGTCTCTAATGAATACATTTCAGGAGGGTAAAAACTGTTCTTTTTTATTCTGTCTTTTTGAAATATACTCTTTATTACAGTAGTTAATTCACCATCTACATATGCCAGAAGAATTGCAATGTTTTTCTCTATTGGAGGAGCACTGCTATTACAGATCTCTTATAAATTAGGGCAGTGGATCTTCCTGAATAGATGTCTTTCCCTCTTATAGGGCAAATGTAACAATAGAAAGAAAGATAATACATAAATATATATGTTTGTAGTAAATATAGCATATTACAAAGAGCATACATAAGTGTTCTTCGTGAATTCCACTTAGCCAGTTGGCATTGCCAGATTGCTGAAAGAGCAAAGATGCCAAAGCATGATGGCTGGGGTTTCCGTGGCTTGCGGTTTATGCATTTGAAGGCCGTAGAGTTTCTTGTGAGCAAGTTGTGTGTCATGGGCAGTGTGATGGATGCGCGGTGCCCTTCAGAGATGGCCTTTGGCTTGCCGCAGGGATTACTGGTGCAGGCGTGCGAGGACGTGCTCTCCACCTGTGTGCGCTGCCTCTCCGACATCGTTCTGAAGGAGGACGGGACCGGGAGGATGAACGAAGACCTGGCGGTGAGTAGCTGCCGCTCTTAGCGTCCTCCTCTCCTCCTCGCGTCGGCCGGGCCTGTAGACGGCGGTGTGAGGTGCATCTTCAGTACTCTTAGCAAGAAAGGGATTTTCCTAGCCTGGGGCTTACTCTTGTTTTAGAAGAACTTTTTACTGGTGACCTATTCATTTTTCTCTCCCATACTTATCATCTGGGGGAAAATGATGGTAAATCCTTCTCCCAGTTGGGTCCTGTGAGATTCCTGATCCGACAGGGAAAACACAGTGTGTGTTGTGGGCTCAGAAGTAATAGGTGAGAAAAGAGTAAAGTGAGCATCCTCTTTGTTCTTTCGGCTTGTTGGTTTGATGTTTTTTTTAAAAATTATCTAGTGTGTCTGGCAAGCTGTTTGAATATCAGACTATAGAACAGCTCCCAGGTCATGTCTAAAACAAATGAGATATTTGAAAGCTGGAGAAGCTGCTGTCCTGGGAGCAGTGAGATTGTGTGACATGCACCCTGCTTTAGAAGTTGTGCCGTGAAGAGGTGCCTTTGAGCCAGTGAAAGCGGGGCCCGCTTTCTGGTTCAAGTAGCTGACTGTCAGCAAAACGTGATTCTGATTCCAGCATCTGACACTGTCCCATAAGGGCAAAAATGAGCTGCTTTTTGATGCCCTTCAGACTAGGCCATCATTTCACCAAAACTGGTCATTTTCCTCGTCTGTTTGAAAATTAGTACAGCACTTCCCTTATGTGTTCAATTCCTTCTTTGCCCCCTCGCAGTTGGACCTGGGGATTGATGGCCATGTTTAGATTTGTTGGAGGAGAAGACCCTTTGTGCCAGGGCATTATTACACACCCAGTTCAGTAATAAAAATATCCTGATCAACGAGAACCCAGATGTTTTGGGTCAGAGGCCACAGTGTTTAGAGTGGTCCCGACCCGGGGTTTCTCTGGAGGGTCTTGCTCCGCTCATTTGTCTGGGATTCCCGACCCAATCTAAGAAAAATGCTTACTATGACCAGTGAGTTTTCCCCGCTAAGATTTTTTTTTTCTGTTAAATATGTCACCAAAATTTACCCTTTGGTCAAAATATATGGAGAAGTTTGCCCTATATATATTGTTTACTTCACTCTTCTTTAAATATAATTCAAATGTGCCACTAATCCACTGAGATACAGTGTGTTCAGTTCTCTTTAAACACACACATCCTTATTATTAGCTTTTTTACTCTAAAAAGCCTTTACTCAACATTTTACTGTTTATTTAGCATCACCCTTGTATTTTTACGATTAAAAAAAATAAGTATTACTTAACTGTTAAGCTGAAGGTCCTTAATAAAGACACAGTAGTGGTGGCTTGAGGAAGCAAGTTCTCACAAGTTTTGGTAGGAGTCTTACTAGTAAGCTAAGCAGGAGGACAGTGTGGAAGTGAGTTTAAAGCGTGCAACAGGCTATGTGCCCTCTCACCCCGCACGTCCCCTCTGAGGAGGCAGAACACTGTCCCAGGGCACAAAGGTGTCCATCAGAGCTGATGCAAACAGGAAGGGATTAGGTCAACATAAATGTATAGTAATAGTGCGGTCAACCTTGATGACATTCAGAGTTTTTAACATACTTATGTAGTCATTAAACATATTGATCGTACATATTGACATGAAAGGATGCCTGATACTGAAATTTAGAATCACAAACTTCAACCTAGTGTGATTGGCAAGTGTGTGAGAAAAGCCAACATGAAGCCGTGTGACTATAAAAATACTTTGAAAAGAAAGTCATACAGAAAAACAAGGATGGTGTCTGTGGGTGGCGGGATTGTAAGTCAGCTGTTCCGTGTCCCCACTTACCCGGAAGCACCGAGGTCCACTCTGTTGTCACAGCACCCCTTTGACTTGCAGGAGTATCTAGATATAGATGATAAACCTATACAGTCACCCTAGTTGAAGCAGTGACTGGATTTTTACAATGGCTGTGTGTTGTTGCGGGGGAAAAAACCAGCCATTTAATTTGGGGGACAGAAAAAGTACTCCACTGACATGGCCTTAACCTAGCTAGAGTTTGTTTTTCTTTTGCCTTATTCTTACTGCAAAACCAATTCTCTTGGCAGGTGAAGTACATTTTCACCTTAGGAGACGTAGCCCAGCTCTGTCCAGCCAGAGTGGACAAGAGAGCCTTCCTGCTGATGCAGTCCATCCTGGCTGCTTCCGCCAGCGCGGAGCATTGTAAGGCCCTTGGCGTGCCTTCTGCGCCTGCTGCCTCGGGGCTGGGTTTGTCCTGTAGCAGTGCAGCAAGACCTCTCCTCCCTTCCCTTCCCTTCCCTCCCGTAGTGACCACATCGGACCCAGGCGGCAGTGAGGCCGCATCCTCCCAGCCCATCTCCCAGTTCCAGGGCTCTGTCATGCCCTCCGTGATCAGAGCACATGCCGTCATCACCTTGGGTGAGTGAGGAGACACGGGGCAGCCTCTCCACGTGTGCTTTGTGATTTATAAGCTTGTAAGCTCGGGGGGTAACTGTAGGAGCGCCCAGCTCTGCAGGACACTCTCTGTTTAATTTATTACCATCAAACCTGTGGTTGTTTTATACTCATAATGTAGCACCATGAAGTCTGTTCTTCAAGAGCTGTATGCCAGACACTGCACTGAGTTCTGGGAATGAAGAAATAAAGTTTGCAGTTCACATCATGAAGAGATGGGGAGCATAGGCAGAACTCTCTATGACATAAATCACAGTAAGATTCTTTTTGACCCACCTTCTAGAGAAATGGAAATAAAAACAAAAATAAACAAATGGGACCTAATGAAACTTAAAAGCTTTTGCACAGTAAAGGCAACCATAAACAAGACGAAAAAACAACCCTCAGAATGGGAGAAAATATTTGCAAACGAAGCAACTGACAAAGGGTTAATCTCCAAACTTTACAAGCAGCTCATGCAGCTCAATATCAAAAAAACAAACAACCCAATCCAAAAATGGGCAGAAGACCTAAATAGACATTTCTCCAAAGAAGATATACAGATTGCCAACAAACACATGAAAGGATGCTCAACATCACTAATCATGAGAGAAATGCAAATCAAAACTACAATGAGGTATCACCTCACACCAGTCAGAATGGCCATCATCAAAAAATCTACAAACAATAAATACTGCAGAGGGTGTGGAGAAAAGGGAACCCTCTTGCACTGTTGGTGGGAATGTAAATTGATACAGCCACTATGGAGAACAGTATGGAGGTTCCTTAAAAATCTAAAAATAGAACTACCATGCAACCCAGCAATCCCGCTACTGGGCATATACCCTGAGAAAACCATAATTCAAAAAGACACATGCACCCCAATGTTCATTGCAGCTCTATTTACAATAGCCAGGTCATGGAAGCAATTTAAGTGTCCATTGACAGATGAATGGATAAAGAAGATGTGGCACATACATACAATGGAATATTACTCAGCCATAAAAAGAGACGAAATTGAGTTATTTGTAGTGAGGTGGATGGACCTAGAGTCTGTCATACAGAGTGAAGTAAGTCAGAAAGAGAAAAACAAATAGCGTATGCTAACACATATATATGGAATCTAAAAAAAAAAAAAAAAGGGTTCTGAAGAACCTAGGAGCAGGACAGGGATAAAGACACAGGCGTAGAGAATGGACTTGACACGGGGATGGGGAAGGGTAAGCTGGGATGACGTGAGAGAGTGGTATGGACATATATACACTACCAAATGTAAAATAGATAGCTAGTGGGAAGCAGCTGCATAGCACAGGGAGATCAGCTTGGTGCTTTGCGATGACCTAGAGAGTTGGGATAGGGAGGGTGGGAGGGAGACGCAAGAGGGAGGGGATATGGGGACATATGTATACGTATAGCTGATTCACTTTGTTATAAAGCAGAAACTAACGCACAGACACACACAAAGAGGTAGTTTATTTGATACTTTGCATGACCTCACACTGTTGTTTATCTTAAGAAGACTGACTTCTGTCAGTATTCACAAAAAAATTTGAATTTTTTTTGTGATTGTGTATGCTCAACACGTGTTACGAATTTTTTGGTAATAATGGTTATTTTTCAAAAATCTCAGAAGTGTAAATAAGAGCAAAATGTTCCCCAGGCCAAAAAAAAAAAACACATACAAACACAAAACTCAACAACAGCCTTCCTTCTCCTAACTATGAACAAGAAATGAAATAAATGACACGATTATGTATTCACCTAGCTCAGATTTCAAGTTCATTATTAAACTTTTTAGCTTCTATCAATTATGTGTATAATCAAAAGTAAAAAGTATCATCAGTTACATTTTATTGGTCATTTTCCAGGTAAGTTGATAACTCCAAAATTCAGATGTTGACTTTGAAAGGAAGTGAAGGAACATCTCAGAGTGTCTGTCTCATGAAACCCGGGGTTATTTGGCACTTCTTAATATTTAGTATGGGTCTGTCTGCCTTGGATTTTTTGTTTGTGATTGTTGATGTGATGTTTTAACTTTGATTAAATAAAATCCATAGCAGGATACAGCTGGAGAAAATGTGAGGCAGAGAATGAGAGTCGAGTCAGGGTGTCTGTCTTTCTCGGCGGCAGGGAAGCTGTGCCTGCAGCACGAGGATCTGGCGAAGAAGAGCATCCCGGCCCTGGTGCGGGAGCTGGAGGTGTGCGGGGATGTGGCCGTCCGCAACAACGCCATCATCGTCCTGTGCGACCTCTGCGTCCGGTACACGGTCATGGTGGACAAGTACATCCCCAGCATCTCTGTGTGTCTGAAGGACTCGGACCCCTTCATCCGCAAGCAGACACTCTTCTTGCTCACTAACCTCCTGCAGGTGCGCATGAGGGCTTGCCGGGCCGGCCGCTCCTGTTCGGGGGTCTGAGCAGCGTAGGAGTCGGGCGGCGCTGTAGTAGAGGCACAGGTATTTGCTCACGTGCAGTTTCACATACCACTCTTCTGACGTTCTGGACAGACGTTTAAACAGATTGTTACTTCCTAATATTCCTTCTGGGTGTTTGTTCAGAGATCCCGTTGTGCAGGGTGAAGTTTGTTTCCACAAGTAAACAGCACGTAGAGAAAAGCACGTATAGACGAGTAGGTCTGGTTCCGATTCTGTGAACGGTCGGTGTTCCCAGACGGACCTTCATCGTTTGTACAATGAGGACCCTCGCGCTTGCCCGGGTGACCTCGCAGACATGCTCCGAGATCCCGCAGAGACACGTCTGCGTGGACAGAGCTCGAGCGCGCGTGTGTAGCCTGATGTGAGGGGAAAATGCTGTTTGATTTTTAAGTGAGTTGTGTGTCTGTTCTGATGCGTCCATGCCCTCACTGTCTCGTGCGGGGTGCAGCCGCCTCCCCGCAGGCAGGGGCGCTGAGTCACGGTCAGGCTCTCCTGCCCACACTCTCCCATGTGAGCACCCACGGCCCCAGGGACAGAGGGCTGTGTGCTGAGGCCCCTGTAAGCGTGAGCCTTCGTTCTCTCGAGCAGGAGGACTTCGTGAAGTGGAAGGGCTCCCTGTTCTTCCGGTTCGTCAGCACGCTGGTGGACCCGCACCCAGACATCGCCAGGTGAGTCTTTCCTCGCGCCAGCCAGCCAGCCGAGTGATTGGCCTAGTTTCTGGAAAAGATCTCTTTTTCTTTAAAATTGGTTTAGAGTTGGCGTTATTTAGGATTTAGTGAGCTTTTGGCAGTTGTCAGAAAATTAGCCGATTTTTAAAATACTAAGCTGTGTAACAAAGCTTTAGTTTTCACATAAGTTTAAAAACAAAAAACAAAGAAGCCCTTGTCCAGATTGACCATCGAATAATCCCAGCCCTGACCACATTTGCTGACACTTTGTTCTTCCAAACGGAGGAGGGAAGAGCAGTGTGGGCCTCTGCCGTGGTCAGCTGTCAAGAGCAAAAGCCAGTAAGTGTTGGCTTCTAGGCCAGTGTAGGAAGAGTTCAGACTTTCTCCTGAGTGCAGAAGCTGCAAGGAAGAAATTCTAGGGATTAACACAGAATTGCTCAGTGTGAAATCATAGGGTATGGTTACAAGGCTCCTTGGAAATGGGTATTTCCCAAGAATTGGAAGGCAGGGGGACTGCCTTGCCACTGTTAATTCTTATCCTTCTATAACTAAAGATGTATTTTCAAGGGGTTTAGAAATGATCTCACAGAATTTGCTAACCTTGATTATATTATATGAGTAATTCTTTTTAAAGCAAGTCTGCAGTTGGAAAATAGAATGTTGAATGCATGGCAGAAGCTACCACAGTTGGGAAGAGGTCTTTACAGATTCATTAACTATAAATAGCATATAGTAATGGGTCCCTCTGGTTCCAAATATGGTCACCAGTGGTTTACTCTAGTTCCATGGAAGGATTTCTGTTCGGTTTCCTTTGGGTATATTTTTCCAAGGAGAAACATTTTACATAGTAAACTGGTAGAAGGTTAACATCCTAATTAGCACGTCTAGAGTCAGAGAGGAAAGCTAAGGCTGCTATGCTTTCTTTTTCTGTGTATAATTGGGAAAGGGATGGGGCAGCTGTGCCGTGCCCTCTCGCCTCCCCCCTCTGCCCCAGGCCGGCCCTGCAGCCCGTGTGCCACGTGCGGCCCAGGAGCAGGCAGGAGCGCCAGTGCTGGGGGGCTTGGGGAGGACACGCCCGGGAGGGGAGGGTGGGTGTTTAACCTGGCTGTCAGTGTCTTCCCCACTTGCATCAGCTCCTCCACGTGTATGTTACGGCCTTGTTCGCTCCATAGACCACATGCAGGGCCTGTGCCACAGGTGACGAGAGCATGAGTCAGAAGGAAACTAGAAGGACAGGCAGACATCTCCACTGTAGTGCGAAAACCTGTACTTCTGGTAGCATTTTCTCCCTCCCCCTTAAACCTTTCCATTTTATCCCTGCGTTCTGGATTTGTTTGAACCATGGTAAAAATGTGGAGCATGATTTGAAAAGCTTTGAAAAACTAAATTAATCTGTCCTCTATTTTTAGGCCACAGGTCAGGCCTATCTGCTTACTTTAAACACATTAATTTTTCCATATGTATCTGGTAAGACAGATCTTCCCAAGAGACTATAGCGGCAGAGCCCTGTGAATTTATTTTTGGTCCAGGTGGTGGATTTCCTGGCAATTCTGGCATGAACAAAGTTTCATGACATTTTTTTAAATTAATTTTTATTGGAGTATAGTTGATTTACAGTGTTGTGTTAGTTTCTGCTGTACAGCAAAGCGAATCAGTTATACATATACATATATCCACTCTTCTTTAGATTCTTTTCCCCTATAGGTCATTAGAGTATTGAGTAGAGTTCTTGTGCTATACAGATCCTTAATAGTTATCTATTTTATATATATTAGTATGTGTATGTCAAGCCCAATCTCCCAGTTTACTCCTCCCCTCGTTTTCCCCCTTGGTAACCATAAGTTTGTTTTCTACATCTGTGAATCTTTCTGTTTTGTAAATAAATTCATTTGTACCCTTTCTTTTTTTGGTTCCACCTGTAAGTGATATCATGATATTTGTCTTTCTCTGTCTGGCTTACTTCAATCAGTATGACAATCTCTAGGTCCATCCATGTTGCTGCAAATAGCGTTATTTCATTCTTTTTCATGGCTGAGTAATATTCCATTGTATGTATGTACCACATCTTCTTCGTCCATTGCTCTGTCCATGGACATTTAGGTTGCTTCCATGTCTTGGCTATTGTGACTAGTGCTGCAATGAACATTGGGGTGCATGTATCTTTTCGAATTATGGTTTTCTTGCACAGCATTTTTAATTGGTCCTATAAACCCCCAATATGAGGGCTACAAAATTGTATGACCTGTTTCCTCGTCTGTCCACTAGGTGGTGCCCGTGTAGCACAGCAGTCAGGGTGATGGCCAGGTGGCAGGTGGGCTGTTTCAGGGGAGTCGGGCAGATGCTCTGGGCGTGCAAGAAGGCAGGGGCCGGAGGGGTTCAGGGCAAGATGGTGACTACAGTGATGGGCCATGGAGATAGAGAAGGAAGTAAGGCAGAGATGGCTTGGTTTGGGAGAAAAGGGAGGAACTGAGGATCCAGAGGGCTCCGTGCAGGACACGTGAGGGGATGAAGGAGTCAGAAAGCTGCATGGGTTGGCAGGTGAGGGTGGGTTGTCCGACCTCAGAAGTGGGGGCTTCGGTGTTGTGACACAGAGTCCTGGTGGGGGGCGGTCCCTGAGTCGATGAAGCCGGGGGACCAGGAGGCTGTGTGGACACTGAAAGGGCTCTGAGAGATTGTCCCAGGCCTTCTGGGCTGTTGGAACAAGTCCCACAGACTGGGCAGCCGATAAACAGCAGGAACTGCCCCTCCCCGTTTGGAGGTGGGGAGTGTGAGGGGAGGCGCTTCCAGAGAGCAGACCTCTCACCCTGTCCTCACGGCACCGGCACCGTGTCCTCACGCGGCAGAAGGGAAGGAGGGACTCGGGCTTCATTTATAAGACGCTCACCCCGTCGGTGAGAGCTCTGCCCTTGTGACCCAGTCACCTCCCACAGGCCCTCCTCCTAATACCACCCCCTCGGGGCTCGGTTTCCAACATAAGAATTCGGGGGGATACAAACTGGGATTCAGACCATAGCAGCGATGTTGGGGTTTGGAATGGAGAAAACCAGGAAGCACTTACCGAGTGGTCAAAACAGGCGCATGGCAGGAGCGTCCAGAGGAAAGGCCGAGCCCCGCGGGAGCCTGGTGGAGGACGTGGCTTCTCAGTAGCAGCCCGCCCTCTCCCCTCCCGCATGCCCTCCCCGAGCCAGATTCTGCTTCACACCACCTTTGGCAACACATTCTGTACGGTTTCCATAACATCTGTGCACCTGGTAGAACACAGGCTTCCCCGAGAGGCAGGGGTTGTTTTGTTTACTGCTGTATCCCTCGCATCTGAAACTGAGGAGACACTCAGTGGACATTTGGTGCGTGAATGAATGAAAGTGTGGGGGGAGTGTGGGGGGAGTGTGGTCCTCGTGCCTGGACTGTGGGTCCTTGGAGGACAGCCCACTTGTTTATGAAGAGGAGGGACAGAGTGGGAAGCAGCCGACACTTCGTGGAACCAGGACCACAAAGCATACAACGGGAAGATGGCAGGCGGGAAAGGACCTGGGAAGCGAGCCCAGGGTGACAGCGAGGAGGGCCGGAGAGCGAGGGGGTGTGGGTCAAAGTCAGCGTGGATGCAGGGAATTGATCCTGGTGTGGATGGGTCTGAGCCCCTGTCCCAGTCTGAGAACGGCCAAATCAGGACTCTGAGTCCATCCACAGCGGCCTTCGCTGAGCAGATAGCTGCTTCAGAGTAACATTTGCTCGGGAAGACATCTGAAAGAAGTGGGATTTTTATGATTCTTGCTAAATCTAAAAGAGGAGGGACTTCCCTGGTGGTCCAGTGGTTAAGGCTCCGAGCTCCCAATGCAGGGGTCCCGGGTTTGATCCCTGGTCAGAGAACCAGATCCCACATGCATGTCGAAACTAAGAGCTCCCATGCCGCAACTAAAAGATCCCGCGTGCTGCAACTAAGACCCGGCGCAGCCAAATAAATAGATAAATATTTTTTAAAAAAATCTAAAAGAGGAAGTGACCAGACGGCTCTTCTCTTGTGGCCTCATTGGGCTGATTGAAACCGAGAATTGGATTCTTAGTATTACTCGGGATTAGCTAGCCTTCCTTCTGTTTTACGTATGAGACAGTTCCTGCCGTGTGAAATCTGCAGTGTCCCTGACTTGGTGGTTTGTTGTGTGTGGTCCCCGTTAACTGTCCTGTGGGGCGAGGAGAGTGAGAAAGGGTGCCGGCCCCAGGAGGCATCATTAGGATGCTGGCTTCTTTTAACTTGTCAGCTGACAAACTAAAAAAACCGTCCCTCTTGCCCAGTTGGTCAAGCTGGTGGGGGACCTGTGAGTCTTAATCCAGTCAAGGCTGAATCTTGTCCTGTGGGTCCCAGTCATTATGCAGCCAGCAGGATTAGTGCTGGGTTTTACCACTGACTGTGCACCTGTTCTGGTGACGCTGAGCTCCTGGACTTGATTTCAGCCCCAGCATCCAAATCCTCCTTTGCATAATTTATGTTAAACTGTGGATTTTTTTTTTTTCTTCTAATGGCTGCGTTGGGTCTTCGTTGCTGCTCTCTGGCTTTCTCTAGTTGTGGCGAGCAGGGGCTTCTCTTCGTTGCCATGCGCAGGCTTCTCATTGCGGTGGCTTCTCTTGTTGTGGAGCACAGGCTCTATGTGCATGGGCCTCAGTAGTTGTGGCACGTGGGCTTAGTTGCTCCACGGCATGTGGGATCTTCCTGGACCAGGGCTTGAACCCGTGTCCCCTGCATTGGCGGATGGATTCTTAACCACTGCGCCACCAGGGAAGTCCCTAAACTGTGGAATTTATTTGTACAGTTAGTTAAGCTGGTTATTCACCAGGGTGCTTGCCCATCAGTCACCACCTGTACGTGTTCTTGACCTAAAGTGAGTAGATGAGCATTTGATATCAAATGGAAGCCTAAAGCAGCCCGTCTTCTCGCAGAAGCATCGCTGGATTCTGTCTGGTTGTACGTATTCATAGGAATGACTTCCAAGTCTGGCAGCTGTGAAAACCCTTGAAGTTAACCCGTGAAGGGTTAACTGTCATCAGATACCTCAGGGGAGAAGTCAGGTTGTTTCTTGGGGATGTGTTTGCTTATTTAGCGGTTTTCTCCATTCGTGGTCACTGCTGGTCTAGCAGAGTAACCTTGTCAGGAAAGCCCCTCCTCTGATCCTGTGGCCTCCGCCCCCAGCCTGCTTTAAGAGCCTGAGCAGGTTTGTGTGGAGTGGACCGAGGGCGCTTACGGCGCTCGGGCCTCCTCCCCGGGGAATTCCCTTCGGTAGGTAGAGTTTTCGCTGTGCTGTGGTTGCAGGTGCGTCAGGGTGAACAGTCGGAGGGTTGCTGTTGGCAGCAGGTCACTTCGCTGTCGAGATCTCTGACCTGCCTCCTGTGGCTCGTAGTGGGTGTGTGTGCTGTGAACAGACTGATTTCACCCTTAGCTTGAAGGAGAGCGTCGGGGGAAGGGGCTCTCCTGGGGTCCCGCGCGTCCCAAGGCCAAGAGCAAAGTGATCAGACTGTGCTTGTTGCTGCTCCTCCCCCAAGAGCGGCGGGGCTCCTGTCGGGTGGAAGTTCCATTGAGCTTGAACAGGTTGGTCTGGCCGGTGTGACCGATCAGAGCCAGGCTCCACTGCCTCAGGTTGACCCCCGAGCGGAGGCCAGGCCTGGGCGTTCCCTCGCCTGTCGACGTGTGCCTGCTTTGGGGTCGTGGGCGCTGGGCCCTATGTGTCCCTGTGCAGCCTGGGTCGAGCGGTTGCTGCCTGTGGCGGGTCCTTGTCCTGCTGACCCGAACTAACCTGCTCTTGTGCTTAATCCGGTGCTCGAGAAGGTTCAGGGTTCAAGTTGGGGTGGGAGGGTGAGGTTCACTCCGGGTGGTCGTGGCCAGCGGGTCCGCCTGAAGGAGCCGTTTTGGCTTGGCGGGGGGGAGTCCTGCATGTGAGGTGTAGCTCAGTGACAGCGGCCTGTGAGTTTTGCAAGGAGAGCTGGTGGTGAGACCTGGGTTCACAGGGCAGGACAGGCCGAGGAGCCGAGTGACGGGAGTGCAGCTGTCGCCCACCCTCTCCACGGTCCCCTCTGTTGCAGGGTCTTGGTGTGACTTAGAGGCTGTCTCCCGGTAGCACACGGTCCCCTGTCCCCTTCTCCGCAGCACTGGGAAGTTCTGCCTGGCCCACCTCCTGCTGAAGAGGAACCCTGCCATGTTTTTCCAGCACTTCATCGAGTGCATCTTCCACTTCAGCAGCTACGAGAAGCATGAGAAGTACAACAGGTTCCCCCAGTCGGAGAGGTCAGCGCCGCTGGGGCGGGGTGCGGGGAGACGGGCAGCATCACCTCCTGGGCGTGCGGGCGGCTCCAGCTGCCGTTGGAAGTGAATTCCTCTCGGCCTCGCCCACGGGCAGGGCTCAGAGGGTCCTGTTCTGCCCTAGAGAGAAGCGGCTGTTCTCACTGAAGGGGAAGACAAACAAGGAGAAGCGGATGAAAATCTACAAGTTCCTCCTGGAGCACTTCACAGACGAGCAGCGGTTCAACATCACTTCCAAAATCTGCCTGAGCGTCCTGGGTAGGCAGGACCGGCAGCGTGGGGGATGAGACGTGTGTGAGGGACCCAGCTGCCCTGCAGCCGGGGGGCCCTTATGTCCTTGGCCGTCAGCCGTGCCGTGCAGGCCGACGGACCACCGGCGGCGCATCCCCCCTTGCCCCGGCCCCGGCAGCGTCTCTCAGAAGCCCATCTCTGCTTCCTCCAGCGTGCTTTGCCGACGGCGTCCTGCCCCTGGACATGGAAGCCAGCGAGCTGCTCTCGGACGCGTTCGAGGTGCTCAGCTCAAAGGAGATCAAGCTGCTGGCGATGAGGGCCAAACCAGACAAGGACCAGCTCGTGGAGGAGGAAGACCTGGCCCTGGCCAACGTGGTCATGCAGGAGGCGCAGAAGAAGCTCATCTCCCAGGTGAGTGTGCTGCTCCCGAAAGGGGCCTGTGCGCCCCCTGCTCCGAGTCCCGGCTGTCTGCCAAGGCCCCGCCTCATTCTTCCCAGCGGCCTCAACGCTCACCTGGGGGGGGGGGGCTGTTCTCCACCTGCGCCCGTGGCTCCAGCGGCTCCCGCGAGCCTGGACCTGCGAGCCTGTGGCCTGGCTGTGCTGCGGGCATCTCAGGCAGAATCGCTCATCTCTTCTTCCTCCTACGTGTCTCTCTCATCGTGGTTCCCAGGGGCTCTGTTGTGGAGAAGGGCACCTTTATCTGCCAAGTTACCCTAAAGGGAGCCCGAGTCTGGCAGGCCAGGCACAGAGCGCTGCTTGGCCAGTGCATGCGAGGATTGGGATTCGAACAACAGCTGTGGTCCTCACCAGGCCCAGGTTCTGGTACTGAGCCTGCATTGCCACCTGAGCCCTGAAGGCTTCTGAGCCCAAAGGAGTGGACTTTGGTCACATCCAATGTGTCCCCAGGTCCTGTCCATTCATCCCACAAATCCGTCTATCTCACGTTCCCACTAGCTCCGCATTTATTTAACCTGTACCATTTCCATCTCTTGTTTCTTTTTGTTCTGGGCTGTGCACCGCCTTGCTGCCAGGGCAGTCTTTCTTAAGTGCAAATTTGATCATTTTATTCTCCTGCTTAAAATAGACTGAGGCAGAGGGGGAGCCAGGGGACTTTTGGGGCCATGGATCGTGGGTGATTATCTAGATGTGGTGTTGGTTACTCAGCATATACTTGTGCCAAAACTTGTTCATCTGTTCACTTAACATGGGTAAATGTTACGGTATGTAAGTTACACCTCGTCAATGATATCTTTAATAAGTGGGTTGGTGGCTTCCTGTCACCTTCTGGATAAAATCCCAGTTCTTCTTCAAGGCACACAGAACTCCTGTGTGCACAGCGTGCCCTTCCCTCCACGCCTCCTCCCATCCCTCCAGCCCGCTGACTCTCGGCCTCCGTGGAGATGTGCTCTCCTGCTCTGTGCCTTTGCGCGCTGCCGTTTCTGCCCAAGGTGCCCTGTCCCACCCCGTCCTCCCCTGCTGCCACCCAATCCCTGCACATCCCAAAGGTCTTCCCTGATACACATCCCGCCCTGCTCCTTCCCTCTTAGGCATCCCCCTTCCAAAGTCCCTTAACACCTGCCACTCGTCACCTGGCCACACACTGTAACGCACAGCCTGGCCTAGAAGTAACTTGAAGGCAAGAGTTCTTGGCCTCATTTCTGTAGCCCTGGAGGTTAGCCTTGTGTCTGGTAGAGAGAAGGTGTTGGATGATATTTATGGAGTGAATGCATTTAAGCCATTTTTTAAGGCTATCCCTATACTTAGCCTCTGCTCAGACTCATCTTTATTATTTATTCCTTTAGTCTTTGCCCTCCTGTTTCAAGATCTCTGATAAGACTTTTTAGAAATGAGTGGATTACAAGTAAGGAACATATACTAGTGACTGTAAATGAGGAAAAGAATAATTTTCAGATTCAGAATGATAGTCTTGCATATGTGGGCTACTGTAATGAGTTATTTTTAATTCTAAGAGATTTAGTGCAGACCTTTGTGGTTAGTGATTGTTCTTGGTGAAGACTGCGAAGGCACTGTGTAAATACCCAGCACATTCTAAATGTGTGCAGAGTTACAGAGGGGGACACGCAAACCGTCTCCAGGCCTGGCCCCTCCCGTGTCGCCCTCCTACCTGCAGGGACGCGGATGTCCCCAGTCCCAGGGAGGATGTTGAAAGGAGGGGTCCGGCGAGGAGCCAGGGGTCCTTGGTGGGTTGTGGGGAGGTTTGGAGCTTGTGTCAAGTTCTTCATTCAGTTGTCCCTTGAGCAGTGCAGGGGCTGGGGCACGGACACCCCCCTCTTCCCAGGTAGTTGAAAATCTCTGTAACTTACAGACTGGGGTTGTTCAAGGGTTAACTGTATTTCTAGTTTCTTTTTCTTGTTTAGAAATAAGAATAGTACTTGTCTGCATCCTGCTTTACAAAGCCCTCTGAGCATTTTGAGGTAATGGTTTTACAGTCTCCCCAGCTGAGGTGGCGTTCCTCTCCAATCCCCAGAATCATATCAAAAATAAAAAGTAAACCTAGGTCGTGTACGAGATCGGCCACGCAGGCAGAACTAGGCTGAGGGAAAGTCTTTGTCTTTCAGAACTTTGTGCATCTCAAACAGTCTTTGTTTGTGTTACCACAGGTTCAGAAGAGGAATTTCATAGAAAATATTATTCCGATTATCATCTCCCTGAAGTCTGTACTAGAGAAGAATAAGATCCCAGCTCTGCGGGAACTCATGCACTATCTCAGGGTAAAGACGGCCTTGGGATTTGTGGTTGGTGCCACGCCCCCGTTGGTTACTCAGGATGTCCCGCAGTCCTGAACGTGGGTCCATCCGGGCTCGGAGCTGTGCCCCAGGCCGGCCTTTGACTGTGGGGAGGACAGATTGACTCCGCAGGTTCCTCGGAAGCTGGTCCTGCCTTTTTCAGGCAGTTGAGTCTGTCCTTGCTGACAGTTACATTCAGTTTTGAAGCTTCTCAGCTGCGGCCACAAGCAGAGCCCTCGTCTTAGTTCACTCACGTGGGATAAAGTGGAAATGCTCATCGTTTAATTCAGGACTCTTACCTCCAGAGCTGTCTCTGGGTTCCCAGTCGGGAGATGCTGCCCAGAGCAGTGGCTTCGGGGCGTCCTGACCCTGGTCTGCACGGTGGGGCACACGTACATGCAGAGCGGACATACATGAGGCCTCAGGCCTCTCTGCAGAATCTTTCAATTAGAAAGAAATGCAGCATTTTTTTCCTTTTTGTTTACACTAGGCTATTTTCTTCCTCAAAAAATGCTAAGAATCATTTTTTTCCAAAAGGCTCTGAAAGAATTAGATTGAATAATAATTTTTCAAATATCTCTTTATCATACAGAAGTGAAGGTGGGAAAGACAGGCTGACTGTGGAGAAAATGAGGACTTCAGGTCACTCATGTTTTTCTTGCCCTGCTAAACCTCAGAGAGGAATAAAAAGAGCTTAGGTCCTAGGTAGACTCCTTAAACATGTGAGGAAAGTAAGTCCCCGTTTCTGAGCACACACCGAGCACGGCCACACGGCTTTAACCGAGGAGGGTGGCACGGCTTCGTGTGGACCCCATCGGAGCAGCTCCCGCGGTCCTCTCCTCCACCTGGGAGCCCTGGGGTGGCTGGAGGACTGGGTGGGTCTCATCCCCTAGTGGTTGGGGCCACGGTAGATCTTTTCTTCCGCCAACGTGTTAGGGAAAATGATTTCTTCCTTATGGCAGAGAGGCTGGGTCCTAGCATCTGTCCTTAAGACCTGAGAGCATCCTCGCCCTGATGTGCTCACAGCCTCCATCAGGACGTACAGATGGCTCCGAGCCGCAGCTGCATCCCCTGAGAAAGCCAGTGTGGACAGCTCCCCGTGGCCGGCTCCAGCCAGGACACTGTGTGTTGCCCGCTCCCCAACCTCTGGCTGGGATTCCTGAGGGGCTACCTCGTGGCACCACAAGAGCCTTTGAACTGGTGGTGACCCAGAGCCGAGTCAGGCTGCCCAGATACACCTCCACCCCCATCCAGCTGTCAGGGCAGTTCTGTGCCCTGTGACGGGCTGCTTTAGGCTAAGATTGTGGGATTCCGGGTTACCTGGCAGATATGCGGGAAGCGTCCAGGGGCTCAGGCCCCTGCTCATATGGTCAGTACAGTGCAGCCGGCACTTCCTGGGGAAATACCGTCAGGTTCACTCGTCGGTCGACGTAGTGGAAACCGCCTGCTCTCAGCACGTGTCCTCAGTGCTGTTCCTGTTATTGATGACGTCATGTGGGAGAGCTCATTCCCTTATTCAAGAGAATGCTCACGGATGCCTTGGGTCTGTTTTAGGAGGTGATGCAGGATTACCGAGATGAAATCAAGGATTTCTTCGCGGTTGACAAGCAGCTGGCCTCAGAGCTCGAGTACGACATGAAGCGGTACCAGGAGCAGCTGGCCCAGGAGCAGGAGCTGGCGCGGCGGGCCGAGGCAGACAGGGCAGCCGCGAGCGCCGAGGGGGCGCGGGCCGGGCAGGTGGGTGGGCGGCCCTTCTCCAGTCCGCTCCCTGCCACCCGCCTCCCCGGCGTGTCCTAGCATGCACGTGTGAGCGCCATCGTCTGAGCGAGGCCCTGGGGTGGCTGGAGGCCTGAGGGTGGCTCAGTGTTCCTGTGTCCCGCGGACAACATCGCCAAGGGCCTTCTCTCTGTTGCCCCCGCCCATCTGGAAAGTCACTGAGTCCCAGCCGGGGGCGGGGGGGGGGGGGCGGTGGGGAGCGTGCAAGTTCCCGGAGAGCGAGGACCCTGCTGAGGGTCCTTGCTCTTTGATGGCAGAGAACCCGGTCTCCTCCACAGGCCCCCTCGGGGTGAGCCGCTCTCCCAGAATCCCTGACAGCCCTGTGAGTGCCGTGCCAGGCAGCTGCCGGGGCCACCGGTCTGACACGGAACTGCTCAGAGGGTGTAAACATTTCTTGACGTTAAGCGTTGGAAGATACATAGTCTTAATTTCTCTTCTGCAACAGGTTGTTCCAAGTTTGGAAACGCCAGCTCCTGCCAGCCGAGAAAATGGCACCATGGGTACTGCCGCCAGCCAGCCGTCCACATCCAGGCCCCACGCTGCCCACATGCCTGCACCTCTGTCCCTGGACACCGGGCCACTGAAGAGGCTGGTGCCCAAAGCCAGGTGTGCAGGGCCGAGTCACCACGTCCCCAGAGGCACCTCCCAGGTCACCCTGAGCATTGTTCGCGTGTTGGCGCAGGTTGGGCCCGAGGGAGGGTGAGGCACGCCTCGCCTCTGTGCTTCATGGTGTCTTTGCGACAACAGGCCTATGTCGCCGAGCACCGTCGCCATCCTGAATTCCGTCAAGAAGGCCGTGGAGTCAAGCGGCCGGAGAGCGGGGCTGCCACCCTTCACCATGTGTCCCGAGAGCCCAGGCGAGCCCACTGAGCGCGGTGAGTCCACCAGGCGGCTCCAGGGCTCTCGGAGACCCGGGCCCCCTTCTCCTTCCCCATCAAAGCATTTCTGTTTGTTGTCTTTAAACAAGGGACTTTGGGGACTTGGGGTCACAGGGAGTAAAACAATCCTGTTTATGATGGAGGATCTGGAAAATGGGGTGATGTGGAGACCCAGCCGTAGCTGTGAGGTGTGTGTGTGGTTTTGTGTATGCAGTTGTGGTGGAGGTTGCGTGGCTTCGTAACTGTCCTGCACACAGTCCCACGACCACAGCAACACGGGGAGGGCTTCCCGTCGCCCCTTTGCAGTGCCTTGGCGGCCATGACGTGTTCCTCACCTGCCCGTTCCTGGAAATGTAGGTTTTCTCAACGTTTTGAAACAAATCACATCGCAAAGAACATCCTGGAACATACAGTCTTGTATGTGTGTGATCTTTAGGATTAACCCCCCTGAATGTCTTTAACCTTTTGATGGTCAAACTGTCGTCTCCAGTTCCCCTCAGTGACACCCCTGCCGTGGCCCATGAGAGCCCAGGTCCTACAGAGAAACACTGGTTTCATAATTTTCCACTTTCTCTGCTGAGCTTTATAGACCAAAAATTTTCATTTTCATTTCCACTTGTTTGAATCCCAGTGAGAAAGGCCGTTGTTTCTTGTGTTTGTCATTTATTTGTATCTTTCTGAATTACTTCTTTAAAAGAACACTTTATTTGGGACATTAAGTGTATTGTGTAGTTGCAAGTGTTTTTTCTTATTGGGATGTTTTGTCTCTGGGGCTGTCTGGGTTTTCAGAGAGGTAATGCTCTCCCATTTCATCCCAGTGTCCTCGCAGGGCTTGGAGCAGGAGTCCAGCGGAGCTCTTGACCTCATAACGAAGCGGGCGATCAGCACCCCTGACCGTAAGTGGTTCGCGGGGACGAGCCGCTCTCCTGGCTCTGCGGCAGGTACCGCGTGTGCGGGAGTCGCAGCAGAGCTGCTTCAGCCTCGTCGCGGGGCATCAGGTCAGACTGGGCACAGCTGGCCGCCGCCCTCTTCCAGGTGCTTTTACACCTGTGACTCCTCAGGTGGCCGGCACCTCAGGCCACCCACTTCAGGGGCCAGGCGTCAGCGCTTGCGGCACCGCGCATCACTGCGGGCTGACCGAGCGGGCTGAGGCCTCCCCTGCTGGCCGTGAGGACAGCCTGTGTCCTCTCTCTCCCACTGGGAGGTTTTTCTAACGTCCCGTGCTTTCCTTCTATTTAAAAACAGGTGAGTTAGAAGTGTGTTTATTCCTATTACTCGTTTTATATAGCCTATTATCTCAAAACCCATAAAAACCATTATTTTGAGAAAATTACTGCAGTATGAAGAAACTCTGCCTGTCCAGAGTCTGTAGGATGTTTGCAAGGCCCCGCCTGGCGTGGCCCATGGGCCTCTGCCCATCTCCCGCCACCTGCCCCTGGCTCTGCACCCCAGGGTGGGCAGTCCTCCCAAGGGTGCAGGAGCCCCGCTCTCCTGTCATCCGCGTCCTGGGGCCCCTCCCCTGGCCGTCACCCCTTCACTTCCAGAAGAAGCCCCGTTTGACCTTCAGAGTGGATGAGGTGCCCCTGGCACCACACTTGCAAGTCCTTCACCGTCCGTCTGGCTTTGGTTTGTAACTGTTTGCTCTTCACCATGTCCGGGGGCTGTCCGGGCCTGGACGCTGAGGGCTGCGAGCCGGCGTGGTAAGAGGTCAGGTGGGTGGCCGAGCTGGGCAAGAACTTGGGTGCTCCTGCTCCGGCCCCACTGCGCTCTCAGCGCTGGTCGTAGGCGTTGTTACAGGAGGAGCGGAATGAGCCGTTGCCTGTGATGCTGAGGCCTCAGGGCATTGGGCCGTCGCGTAGTCTGCCCCGTCACCGAGCGCTTACTGGGCACATGCTGTGTTCGTGCGCCTTGCCTGGTGCTTCTGTTACCTGTGAGCTCTTAGAATACTTAACCCGTTAGAGATGATTTTCATCCAAGTCGTCCTTTTAAGGGAGATTAGTGGATGAACAGAACTCCTACCCCACCCCTCCCCAGATGACGCCTGAATCGTGACAGCTTTTGTCATGAAGAGCAGGGGTAATTTGGGCTCCTGTATGTCGAACGGGTCGAATGTTATGTACGTAAAAAGTCACCCTTTTTCAAGCAGAAGAGTGCGGTGTATGCTCTGTGCTCCGGTCGTGGCGGTTTGGTGCCAGACGCTGTGGGAGGGGGTGCAGTTCCCGTCCTCTGCTTGTCCCCCAGTCCCTGCTCTGTCCTGGCTGCACGTGCCCCTCACAGGAGGCCCGGCTGCTGCCGCTTGGATTTGCACTGGAAGTGAGACTACTTTCTCGAGTCTCTTGAATGTAAAATTCTTGGGGCTCTCTCCTCACACTGAACCAGAAAGAAATGCTGGAAGATTTCCTCCTAGCTCTCCCTCCTCTGAGAATTATCAGATAACTTAAGAAGCCCACGTTCTGCCTTCTCTGGTTTATATACCGGTTCTGTCACCACTTCTCAGGTGCGGTGACCATGGGGAAGTGGTCTCAGCTGCACTCGGCGTGGACACGGCATTTCTGCCGAGTGGAAATGAGGGATTTTCAGAGCCAGATTTTAACTGAAAATGGGGGGAGGTGGGGGGTAGCAAGTCCCTCCTAGGCTGTAAGTCGGTGGCGAAGGTGCTGCTGCCTGGACGCGCCAGGCTGTGCGGGGAGGGGGCTCAGAGCCCCCGGGGGCCCAGGGTCTGGACAGCAGCGGTGGAAACATGCCCTGCTGCTGCCTGTTCAGGGGGCGCAAGAGGCTCCTGGGCCCACGGCACCACGGATGCACCGACAGGCGCTAGCCAGCCATGGCGCAGGGGATGCCCAGAGCCTGGCTGTCCTGGCGCGTGCAGTGACAGCGCGCCTACCGGCTACGAGGTGGGGGCGTCTCGGGGGCAGTGGGGGCCAGGCCCCCTGAGCACGGAGCACCGGGGTGCACACGCGGATCTGGGCACAGATTTGCCTCGGGATGGGGGGACCCAGGTAGTAAACGACAGTCGTGGTTCAGTGTTTTCAGCACTTACCTTGTACCAAGTACTGTGTTAAGGACTTAACACAAGTGATCTCATTCAAACCTGGCAGTTCTCCTGAGGGAGGTGCATGTGTCTCCCCTTTAGAGATTAAGAAACTTGAGGTTCCCACAGTAGCTCACACAACCGGTGGGACGCAGAGCCCGAGTCTGACCAAGGTGGGAGGGGAGGTGGCAGGCGAGGGGACATCCAGGGTAACAGCAGGGCTGCAGTGACCAGAGGGAGGGAGGGAGCAGGGCAGCATCTTCAGGGGACTCTGGAGCAGTGACAGGAAGAGCGGGGGGCTCTGCAGGGGGCTCTGAGCTGCGGTGGGGCCTCAGGCACGACAAGTGGCCGGCGAGAAGCCAAGGCTGTGCGCGCCGGTTCTCGGAGGGCGGTCAGACCAGCGGTCTGGTCCTGCAGGGTGGCCCGATGACGGAGGCCGGGCTCGGGCACTGCGTGGGCCTGGGTGGACCCGCAGCAGGACCCGCGTCTGACCTCGCTCAGTTTCTCTCCCTGAAGGCCTTCGCTAACCCTCCCCTGACTCTCCCCGCCACCCAGGGACCATCCAGAATGTCACGTTTGGAGCGGGACTCAGCTACATCAGCTCACCCCGGACACCCTTTCCCGTCAGAGGCCACTCCCCCCCGGCCAGGTCCACGAGCCGTGCTGGCACCCCAGGAAGTCTGGGGGTGTCGGAGGCCCCGGGCCAGGGGGACAACGTTCTTTGTCTGTCGCTGCCCGACATGCCGTAAGTTCCCCAGCCCCCGCCCAGACGTGTTCCCGTTGGGGGGCGGGGGGCCGTCCCATCCCAGGTGACACCCCAGGTGACACGCCTATTCCCCCCAGGCCCCCGCAGCCCCCGCAGTGGAAAGTGACATCTCCTGCCAGAGGAAAGGACAGCACAGCCCCCAGGAGGTCACGCCGCAAGGCCCCCCTGAAAACAGCCAACTGACCACTGTGCCCCTGGCCCCAGACGCTTCCACCGTGAGCAAAGGGCTCGCCTGTGAGTCCAGCGCCGCCCAGCTTTTCACCTGTGTGGTTGGTCAACCTTTTCAATTTCTCCTTATGAAATACCTGGTTAAAAAGTGTAAAATACTAGAGAAATGCCTTAGGCATTTAATACTGTAACTTTACTCCAGACGGAAGGAGGCTGTCAGAGGGCGGCTTCCCACTCTGCTTCTCCAGGGACCCTTGCTGGACTGGAGGTCCTGCTCTTGCAGAAAGGCCTCCTTCCCCGGCTTCTGCCCACCGTGGCTTGTGACCCTCTTTTCCCCACTTCAGCCAGCCTGTGTCATGTGTTAATTGTGTGCAATAAACCGAGAGATTTGTGAATTTAAAAAAAAAAGCTTTGAAAATATCCAGTCCCTTCTCATAAGCGCTGTTCTGGTCGTTAAAGAACACAATCCTTGAGCTCTCTCTTCTATAAGTCAAGCTTCTGTTAGCTGGTTTCAGTCCCTTATACTAAGTACATAGTTTCCCGTATCTGATGTCAAAATCTTGATTGTAATATTTTTTCTATTCTTATTTATAAATTGCAGACTTTTAAAGCTTTTTCAAATGAATAAAAGTTAAGTATGAGTACAGCCTTTGAGTATTTTTAGAGCAGGGCTTTTATCGGTAGTCACTTAATTGACATAAAGTGTTTAAGAACCCAAATCTTCCCCGTTAGGGAAAAAGGACTCAATCTGTCTTTAACGTCCAGGTCCTGTGCCCCTGCCTCTGTCTGTCTCCTCACAGCAGACATCTTAGCACAGACCACACGTCTCTGCTTAAGAAAACCCTGTGTGTTCCCCACCCGGAGCAAGAGCGGCGCTGATACGCACGCAGTCCGCTAAGGGCTGTTCCTGCGGGAGAGTGGCCTTAGGTTCCTCTGTCGGTGCCGTCAGGTAACCTTAAAGCACTTGTTTTGTCCAAGAATGACCAGAAAGAAATTTGTTTGGTTCACGTCTTAATCCCAGTTCTACAGAAGTAAAAGCACAGGGTTGCTGCTTGCGTGTCCTGCATGTGACGGGGCGGTTGGATAAGAGGGTGGATGTCGTCATGACCCCCCAGCTCCCGTGTGTGAGCTGACACGCGTGCACGGAGTCAGTCACAGGGCTGCCCCTAAGCGAACACCCTCACCTCCGTCCAGCGCTTCAAACCTAGGGCCGCGCCTGACACGACACAGGAAGGAGAGAAATGAAGAGGCTGAGCTGCTTTTTTTTTTTTTAGAAGCTTTTATAAATGAGGTTTAAGAAATACCAACTCACAGGTGTGTTAGTAGCACAGGTCTGTGGCACTGTGTACAGCTGCAGCCACACAAAGGCCCCGGCAGCCCATGTGGCCTCGCGTCTCCAGCAACGTTTACATCTTAAAATCACTCGATGCTCCTTTTCTGTCTGCGTTTTTACAGTGACGGGTAGCAACCTCCCAGACCCCACACTCACTCCTCTCTCCTCCGTCAGAGCCAGGTCACGTGGCACCGGGGCGGAGGTTTTAGGGTGCAAGAAGACTACCCCATCACTATGGCAACCGAGGAGGAGGCTGGAGCTGCCCCCACAGGCGGAAGGGCCCTACCCTTCTCCACCCAGAGGAGCTGAGGATGAAGGGACGGTCTTAGGTCTACGCTCTCAAGACCCAGACGGAAGAAGTCAGGCACCCCAGCGTGACGAGGTGCTGCCCTCTGCTGCTGCAAATACTCCATGACAGAGCGTTCACACGACTCAGAAAAGAAAGGGCAACGGAAGTCTCGAGTATTCAAGTAAGACAGTGAAAGTTTCATCCCAAGACGACTATGTTCTACATAAAAACCATCCTGTAACACAGAGTCGGAGGCATCCTTCTGAGAAGCTCCTTGCTCCCAAGGGCTTCACACTGAGTTAACACAGCAGCGTGTCTGAGGCTAAGAACAAAGGGTGCTGTTCCTGACGCCCCCACAAAGCAGGCAGCATGTGGGGCACGATCAGGAAGTTGCCTTTGACTCAGGCACACACTTTGCCCATCGTCAGTCGGGCCGTCGCCCAGCCGCCCTTCCTGCTGTTCTTCAGAGGCTGGCCTTGCGGCCCTGCAGAACAGCTTCCTGTGAGGCGAGACAGAACCTGTGCTGTCTTTGTGGCAGAGAGGGACAGTGGGGTTCATTGTCTTTAAAAAAATATAAATGTAGTTAACAGATTTGATTTCAAAACTGCCTTTGGCCCTGGACCGTCATATGAACTACACAAGTAAGAAAAATGAATTTAAAAGCCAGACAGCAGGGCTGCTGTTCCCTGAGCCATCTTCAGCCAAAAACCTCTGTCCCAGGGAAGCTAGGCTGGGGTGCCACACCGAGGACCCCGCCCTTGCCGCCCCCTTGCCGCCGTCCTGGGTTGACCCACGTGGTAGGTGAATGGCACCCTTAGGTAGGGCTGATCCACGCACAGTCAGCGTCGGGGCTTCGGACGAGGGTCGGTGGGCGGGCTGGCCTGGAGTCAGGAGCCAACACCACTCCGGGCAGGTGTGCGGCCCGACCCTGGGCACCAACCAGCACGGTCTGCACCCTGTGTCTGTGGGTCTGGGGCAGAGGTGGTCTGAGTAGCCCGAGGAAGAGGCAGCTTGAAGCTAACCCGAGAGCCCCTCATGTCTCTTCTGGAGAGATGCCAACAGACCAAGACAATACTCAACTGGAATTTTCTTAAAGGTTTCCTAAGCACAAGAAACAGTGGTGTTTCCAATTGAACAGGAGCAGCTTGAGCTCCTGCCTTAAGTTGAACTTTTAAAAAAAGAGGTTATTTAACATTGTATGACAACTTATTTACAGTTTAAATAGAAATTTTCAATAATCAAAATACATCTTTAGCAAAAATTTAGAATGTAAAATTTTATAAAATAAACACCCATAGAAAAGCAGAACATTGTATCAGTACCATTTCAGATTTAGCATAAGATGAAGGTCTTCCTTCAACACTGGGACCCTCCATGGATGAGCAGGGTTCCCACAGGTAAGAAGATTCCCTCCTTCTAACAAGCAATTTACCTTCCTGATTTGGACTGTTGTTATAAAATGCTGACCCAAAAAGATTCCCCAAGATGGACACTAGGGCAGTGACAGCAAAGCCTCAGGACGAAGTGGCCTGACCACTCGGCCCCTGGCTCACGGGCCACCGTGAAGCCAGGTCACTGCAGCTGAGGCTCACGCCTTGACCCCCTCTGCCAGCCCTTGGATACCGATGCCAACACCACCTGCCACGGGGCAGATCACCACACCTCCCGGGCCCTTGGCGCCCGCCCTGAGGCCACCCAGACCCCGATGGGGTCGGCCTTGAGAACCCGGTCACTTTTTGGCCTTGTGACTGTGCCCATCTTGAGGAAAACTCTTTTATTCATGTGGCTTGTTAAAAAGTAAGAAAGGAGTAGCGGTCAACTTTGGCCAAAACAAAAAGCTTTCGTGTGCATGTCCAGCCCCGTCTGGCTCCCCTCGCGGGGCTGCTCCCAGCAGGGTCCCCCGTGGAGGTATCCACGTATGCATGCGGCCGTGCTGCCGTCTAGATCATGAACGAGGACTTGTGTCTGAAGTCGCCCTGCAAGGCCAACACCGGGTTAGAGGGCGGCCCACGGCCACGCAGGGCCCAGCGTGCGGTGGGAAGGGAGCCTGACACCGCTTCCCCACAGCATGCTCTGAGGAGAGGCCGCGAGGCCTGTGGACTGAGTGCCCCGCGAGCGCACAGCCAGGGGCAGGGCTGAGGCTCGCGCTTCGGACGTGACTCAGAAATCTCTTCTGCGGACCTGCTTGGTTCTCAGGGGAATGTCCTCTTCCCCGCCTGGGACACTGCAGCCTCTAGGCTGCCTTACCTCCTCGTCCGTCCTGATGTAGTTAACTCCATCCGGCTTCCCTGGGTTCTTGTAGCTGAAACAGAGGAGGGGGAGCCGAGTGACCGCCGGTGGACCACAGACATGCCCACTGGAACCTCGTTCGTGTAGGACAGGCTCACCTTTCCCCGTTCTGCTTATTGTTCATGAAGTAGCCACGTCTGTAGGCACAGCAGATGCCCACTGTGATCAGGGCCAGTACAGTCAGGACAACCAGGACTCCCCCAATAATCCCGCCGATGTTGAGGTCATCTGGAGAAGAGGAGGGGTCAGAAGACGCGGCCTGCTGCCCCTGCCCCTCCCGGCCCGGAGCACCTCCGCCCACAGGCCATGACACCCACCCGCTGCACCAAAGCCGCGTGGCATTGCCTGCGGGGGCATCACAATCCTCTGGGGACATTATTACTGGACGACATGGTTACACTACAAAGACAGCTAGGAGCCAGAGTCCTAAGGAAGAAAAAATGCCGAAATTTCTAGGGCTGCCCTTTGCTGCGGATTGTTTTTAAAGGGGCAAATATGAGGTGCAAACGTGGCCTCGCGGCACCAGCCATCCCACGGGAGACCCTCAGCTGCGTTCTCTCGTTTCAGTATGGGGCCCTAAAAATGCAACAGAAACTACACGGGGTGTAGCGACCAAAGCCATCTAACTCGGAAGCTGCTGAAATTCTCTCTAGTACAGTGTTCTTGAATGTGGGTGCACTGTTATTTAAAAATAAGTCCATTTGAAATTCTGATTTCATAATGTCAGTTCCCAAGCTCTATCCGTAGAGAGTCCAGAGGTCTGGGGCAAAGCCCAGGAATCTTCCTCCTGCCGAGAGCAGCTTCCCAAATCTGACAGCAGCCAGAAGAGTCCCCTGGAGGCTGACTCCACAGGTGAGGGTGGGCTCTGGAATCTAACCCTGTCCTGCCCTCAACCCCCCCTTAGAGCCAACACCCCCAGAGAAAGAAGCACCCGAACAGGGTAGAATTACTGGGGCTAAACCCTGGGTTTCAGCTTACTGCAAAACGGTTAAACTTGATACATTTCTGGAGCACCTTGTGTCTCGATAATTCTATCAGTTACCAAAGAAATGGAGTTCATGAAACTTCGTTAAAAGTTACATGATGAGGAGAGGACCCGCGCGTCAGTCCTACAGCTGCTCGTTGGTGCGTCCTCGCCTCCTCCCACCGGACCCGGGTGGAGCCCGTGTGCCCACACAGAGGGGTCACAGCTGAGGGGCACCAGCGAGCGTGACCGTCCCATCCACCCGCCGGCCTGCAGGGCGGGGCTCGGCAGAGACACTCACACACTTCCATGTCCTGCTCCTGGCAGCGGGCCGAGCCCGCCTCGTTGGACGCGATGCAGTAGTACTGGCCCGAGTCCTCCCTGTGGACGGCGCTGAACACCTGTTGGGGGACTGGGAGTGAACGGGGACCCGACGACAGGGCTCGGTGCCCAGTGAGCCCCCTCCGTGCCAGGGGCACCAGAGCCGGCGCAGCCGGGCTTCACTGCACGCGACTCCAGCCCGCTGCCTCCTCACTCCCCACCACAGGGTCGTCCACCAACATCTGTGTGTCTCCAGAAGGACTTTTTAAAGTCGTGCCCACGACGCCACGACCGTGCCGAACGCAGCCAGCAGTTCCTCAACATCAGACGTGCGGCCAGGGAGCAAGTCCCAGCTGCCTCCCGACTCTGCCCCGAGGACAGCATCGGCCAGGCCACCTACACCCTCCTCAGTCACTGCCCCCTTTCCTTGGCCCCCTTACAACTTTTCTGTCTGTAAAGGGAGGGCAGGGTCCCCGACGTGCGGGGTTCGAAGCTGCCATCTCGTAAAGTTTACTGTCTCTTAATAACCGCTCTTCCCACGACACAGACGTGCGCACCCGCCCCTCTTCGGAGAGACCTTACCAGAGTGCCCGTGTCAGGGTTGAAGAGGAAAGAGGAGTTTCGGAACCGGGGGTTGGCCCTGGAATCTGTGGGCATCGGCACGTCGTTGCGGTACCAGCTGTAGTACGGCCGGGGGTAGCCCTCGCCCTCCTGGCAGGTCAGCGTGGCCGCCTTGCCCACAGGCACAGCCCTCGGCACCCTGCACACTGGGGGCACCGGCTTCACTGCAGGAGAAGCACGGCAGGGGGTTACGGTCAGCAACAGGGCCCTGTTCTTACCACAGCCCACGATGAACCTGCTCCAAAAACGGGAGAGCCAGCCGGGCTCCAGACACCGCATCACGGGCAGGCCCGCTCCCCCGCGGCTCGTGCCGCCTGTGGTTGCCCCCGTAGGTGACCCCCCCAGCGTTCCCAGTGCCTCCACCCCCTCCAGCAGGTGGACAGAAGAGGCAGAAGCTCCCCCTCTCACCTCCAACCCAACGCAGGCAGCCTGAGCTCCCCCTTCCCCGCCCTGCCCCGCCAAGCACCACACCCCCGGGGACGTGACCGTAGAAGCAAAGGAAGGAAGGAAGCCGGTCTTCTCCCCACAGGCAGGCGCGTGAGCCGAGGGCAGGGGCCGCCACCCCACGTGCACCCGCACCTTGCACAGTTAACTCGATGACAATCTCATCAATCTCCTTGCGGTCGTGCCGAGCAACCACCTCACAGCGGTAAAGGGCTGAGTCCGTCCGGGTCACGTTCCAGATCTTCAGAGAGGTTTTCCCCAGCAGTTCTGCACGGCCGGCCAGGTCTCCTGTACAGGAGAAGACAGGGCACTGAGGGGCTCTTTACAGACAGCTCTGCCGCTTGAAGGAGGAGGTTCCGGGGCCATCTCTGGTGCCTCGGCAGGAAAGCTGCAACTGGCTCGTCTCCGTTCCTGTGAGAACGCCGAGCACCGAGGGAGCGCCTGGGCTGTAAGAGGACGTGGCCGTGTGTCTCTGTTGTTAAGGCAAGGGCCTCCTTTTCTTTTCATCATTCCCAGGAAGGGTTCCCCATTAAAAGAGAAAACAAGTCAAACAACATTAAAAGACAAGCAGCATTCCACGAACGGTGCTGGGACAACTGGGTACCCACATGCAAGAGAATGACGTGGACCCCTACCTCACACCACACACAACACAAACCTTACTGCACAAGCTGAAACTGTGAAACCCTTAGGAATAAAGAGACATGAATAACCATGACCTTGGATTAGACAGTGATCTCTTAGGTCACCAAAAGCACAAGCCCACACACACCCAAAGGTATATCAGCCTTCACGAGCCTTTCATAAAAAATTAAAAACTTTTGTGCTTCAAAGGACAGAAGGAAGTAAGACAATCCGCTGACTGGGAGAAAATCATATATCTGACAAAGGACTAGTATACAGAACGTATGAAAATTTGCAATTCAACAAATAAACAACCTAATTAAAAATGGACAAAGGATTTGAATAGACATTTCTCCAGAAAGATACACAAATAGCCAATAAGCACGTGAAAAGATTCTCAACATCATTAGCTGTCAGGGAAATGCAAATCAGAACCACAACGAGATACCACTTCACACCCCCTAGGATGACTGGAATCAAAACAATGGATAATTGCAAGCGTTACTGAGGATGTGGGGAAACACACAGCCAAGGGGAACGTAAAATTGTCCAGCCACTGTGGAAAAGAGTTTGGCAGTTTCTTAAAAAACTAAACATGTGATACCATATGACCCCACAACTGTACTCCTGCTCATTATCCCCAAGAAATGAAAAATTACGTTTGCACAAAAACCTGTACAATGTTTATGAACATTATTGATAATAGCCAAAAAATGGAAACAACCCAAATGTACAGCAGTTGATGAAATGCATTAAAAATGTGGCATATCTATAATGGAATATTATTCATTGATATAAAGAACAGGGACTTCCCTGGTGGTCCAGTGGTTAAGAATCCGCCTTCCAATGCAGGGGACACGGGTTCAATCTCTGGTCAGGGAACTAAGATCCCACATGCCGTGGGGCAATTAAGCCTGCGCACTCTAGAGCCCGTGCGCCACAACTAAAGATCCCACATGCCGCAATGAATATCCCGCGTGCTGCAATTCAGACCCGACAAAGCCAAATAAATTTTTTTTTTTAAAAAAAAAGAAGAACAAAGTACAGACACTTGCTACAACATGGATGAACCTTGAAAACGATACGCTAAGTGAAAGAAGCCAAGACCAAATATTGTATGATTCCATTTATAGGAAGCATCCAGAACAGGCAAATCCACAGAGACAAAGTGGATTAGTGGCTGCCAGGTCGGGGAAGAAGGGATGGACACGGTTTCTTTTTGGGGCGGGGATGTGATGGAATCTGACAGTGACGGCCACACATCTTTGCTGAATGTACTAACCACCAAGTACACGCTTCAAAACAGTGAGTTTCATGCTATGTGAATTACTGTGTCTCAATTAAAACATTTTTAAAGTATAAAGGACACAGTAACTCTTTCAAAGAAGTACAAAGAACCCGGGCACTGACAAATAGGGGAAGAGTTAGAAAAGAAAATGACACAAAAATTAGAAATGAATTTACTAAACCTGCCAATTGGTGACAAGTCTAGAAAGGATTTACCACACGTGATGGAAACAGCAAAATGCTTTTGATAAGAAAGCGAACATTTCCGAAGGCGTTTTCTAGTGGGAAGGTTCGTCATCCAGGCATCAGCAGGGGTCAGAACGTCCACCGTGCGGGAAACAAGTAAATGCAAACCCATCAGGCGCTGTTGGCACAGCCCTGCCCTAGGGCAAGGCCTCCCTCCAGGCCTCTATTTTGTGTGGCAGTTTCTGGGAAGAAACAGAGTTGCTTAAGAACATTCCCGCTCGGTCAGGGCATATCAAGAACAGCCTGATGAAGCTGCCAGAGAAAACCGATTTGTTTCCTGAGAATAACATTGCCATCTCTTCGTAAATCAGAGGTGGGAGGATACTGGTGGGGAAACAGAACTGTTTTTAGGAGCCCATGACCCCTGATGATGTGGAGGACCCGAGGCAGAAAGGCCGTGACTTCAGGTTGATCCACAAAGCCTCCACCCCTTCCCTGAAACCCACACTGTCACGTTCTCAGAGGGCTCAGGGCCGCCCGCCTCTGCAGCTGCGCTGACTCTTCCATCCGCCTGCTGTCCCCCGGGGTCACCCCCTCCCCCCATCGCGACCCCTCGCCCCGTCCACACTACCCTGACCCCCTCCTGGCCTCTGCAGAAGAATCCTGAACTGGGCCCTGCTCTCAGCTGTGCCCACCACCAGCCCCGTCTGCAAAGCAACCACCCCCGTCTCTAAAGCATCAGTGGGACCACATCACACCCCTCCTGAGGCCTTCCAAGCGCCATCCACCTCGTGTCCGCCCTCCCCTGCTGGGCCGAGAACCGGCGGTCCCTCCGAGAAGCTCCCTGTGCTTCCATGTCTTTCTGCCCCGCGTGCTCCTGGCCCAGCACCTCCCTGCAGCCCCGACCCTGCCCTCCCACGCGGTGCGCTCGGCACCCAGGTGTGTACAGTGGGCGCTGCTGTCCCCCTGCTGTTCCATACTGTCCTACTAATGAAGTCACTTATAAAGTCGTGGGTCACGATAGGGAGATGGCCGCGGAGAATGTTCACTCAGATACCTCAAAGCGACGGCTGCGTGTGAACTAAAATTCTAACTGATGAAGTGATATTTACTGAAGCAGGGTCACAGGTGCAGGGAGGTTCCATATACTATTCTCACTACTTTTGGATGTTGACTTTTCCATACGTAAAACAAGACAGAACACCAATCCTGGCTACAGATGCAGGTCCAGTTAGAGCAAAGTCTTGGCCACAAGTGCATGCCTGGGCCTTCTGTACAAACGAGAGGACCACAGGATCATACCCTGAATTTTGTTGTCAAAAAACACATATGTGGTTTGTTCATCTTGGATTTTCTTCCACTCAATCCTGGGGTCATTTGTCTGTGAATCCGTAATGATACAAGATAGTTCCACACCTAATGAGCAAAGGAAAAAAGAGAACTGTCAGTAAATGTGGAACAATTTTAGGTTCACTTGTATACCCAGACCCTGCAAGCTATATGTATATTTAGGTCTGTCATGTAGATTAAAAATCTAGCTAGCTCCAGGCTCCAAGAGACTTTAGTTTTAGCCAGAAAAACAATAAAGATGATTAGCAAAGACTTTTATTAAAGAGAGTACACGTTCCCCCTAATACTCTGCTTGTACATAAGAACGTTCTTGGTTGTGTAAACGCAAAGCCAGGCCAGGAATCAGGTTTCAGCCAACAGAAAGCCTGCAGAGTTGCCCGTGGGCTACTGAAGCAGTGCTTCACTCACATGTGCACATCAGATGACTGCTGGGGAGCCAACCACCCCCAAGCCTCTTGGGCAGGGCACATCTGTGTGTGTCTATCCTGCATCGGCTGCCAGACCACCAAGTGGTGCCCCTTTGCCTAAACCCTCCCTTGTACTTACTTTCATATTCCTGTACCACTGGGTTTCGGTTGCTGGATTTGAGATTCACAGCCCCTATCAAGCAGCCTGAAGGAAAAAAGAAAAGTAAAATCAGAGACAATGCCACACTAAAAGAGCAGAGAACCCGCACTTGAGATCAGACTTTCCCTTCATGGAGGCTACAATCACTAACCACAGAGGATGTAAAATGTCATATTCCAAAACAAAGTCTCTTAGATACAGCAGGGTGACTGCTTTCTCTCAGTCTGACCTTCACTGGAAGGAACCCAGGAGAAACAGAATTCTCAGAGTGCACTTTCCTTCTTGGTCCCAGAACAAAGCCCCTAGAACTTTCAAGACCTTCCTCTAAGAATGTACTTTTTTAAAAAGGATTGTAAGAGAGCTACACAACAACAGATTGGACAACCTAGAAGAAATGGACAAATTCTTAGAATCATACAACTTTCTAAGACTGAATCATGAAGAAAGAAAATCTAAATAGATCACTAGTAAGGAGACTGAAACAGTCATCAAAAGCTCCCCCAAAACAAAAGTCCAGGACCAGTCAGCTTCACTGGTAAATCCTACCAAACATTCAAAGATTTGATACCTGTCCTTCTCAAACTATCCCCAAAAATTGAAGAGGAGAGAACACTTCCTAACTCATTTTTCAAGGCCAACATTACCCTGATACCAAAACCAGACAAAGATAACACACAAAAAGAAAATTACAGGCCAATATCTCTGATGAACATAGATGCAAAAATTCTCAACAAAATATTAGCAAACTGAATACAACAATACATTAAAAAGATCATACACCATGAACAAGTGGGACTTATCCCAGGGATGCAAGGATGGTTCAATATCCACAAATCAATGAACATGATACACCACATTAACAAAATGAAGGATAAAAACCACATGAGCATCTCAGTAGATGCAGAAAGAACATTTCACAAGATTCAACACCTATTTATGACAAAACTCAAAAAAATGGGTATAGAAGGAAGCTCAACATAATAAAGGCCACAAATGACAAACCCACAGCTAACATCACACTCTACAGCAAGGGTCCCCAACCTCCGGGCCACGGACCGGTAGGCCTGTTAGGAGCCAGGCCACATAGCAGGAGGTAAACAGCGGGCAAGCGACCGAAGCTTCATCTTCCACTCCCTATCGCTCACATTACCGCCTGACCGTCGCTCACATTACCGCCTAAACCATCCCCCACCCCAATTCCGAGGAAAAACTGTCTTCCATGAAACCGGTCCCTGGTGCCAAAAAGGTTGGGGACCGCTGCTCTACAGTGAAAAACTAAAAGCTTTCCTTTAAAATCGGGAACAAGGTAAGGATGCCCACTCTCACCACTCCTATTCAACACAGGAAGTCCTAGCCAGAGCAATTAACCATGAAAAGAAAATTAAAACATCCGGGGACTTACCTGGTGGCCCAGTGGTTAAGAATCCACCTGCCAATGCAGGGGACACAGGTTTGATCCCTGGTCCGGGAAGATCCACATGCCATGGAGCGACTAAGCCCATGTGCCACAACTACCAAGCCTGCGCTCTAGAGCCCACGAGTCACAACTACTGAGCCCACGCGCTCTAGGGCCCGTGCTCTGCAACAAGAGAAGCCACCGCGATGAGAAGCCCGCGCACCACAACAAAGAGTAGCCCCCACTCGCCGCAACTAGAGAAAGCCCATGTGCAGCAACGAAGACCCAACACAGCCAAAAAATAAATAAATTTTTAAAAAAAGAAAAAAATTTATAAAAAAAATAAAAACATCCAAATTGGAAAGGAAGAAGTGAAATTATCACTATTAGTAGATGACATGATTTTATATACAGAAAATCCTAAAGACTCCACCAAAAAACTACTAGATATAATAAATGAATTCAGTAAAGTTGAAGGGTACAAAATCAACATACAGAAATCTGTTCTATTTCTAAACATTAACAACAAGCTAGCAGAAAGAGAAATTAAGAAAACAATCCCATTTACAACTGCAACAAAAAGAATAAAATAACCTAAGAATAAATTTAACCAAGGAGGTGAAAGACCTGTACACAGAAAACTATAAGACATTGTTCAAAGAAACTGAAGAAGACACAAAGAAAAGGAAAGACATTCTGTGCTCATGGACTGAAAGAATTAACACTGTTAAAATGTCCATATTACCTAAAGCAACCACAGATTCAATGCAATCCCTATCAACATCCCAAGGGCATTTTTCACAGAAATAGAACAAAAAATTCTAAAACTTATATACAACCACAAAAGACCCTGAATAACCAAAGCAATCCTGAGAAAAAAAGAACAAAGCTGGAGATATCACACTCCCTGATTTCAAACTATATTTTAAAGCTTTAGAACTCAAAACAGCATGATATTGGCAGAAAAACAGATATAGCTCAATGGAACAGAATTGAAAGTCCAGAAATAAACCCACACATATATGGACAATTAATTTATGACAAAGGAGCAAACAGCATACAATGGAGAAAGGACAGTCTTCAATAAATGGTGTTGGGAAAACTGCACAACCATATGCAAAAAAAAAAAAAATTGAAACTACATGACTATCATATGCCATACACAAAAATCAACCCCAAATGGATTAAAGATTGAATGTAAGCCATGAAACCATAAAACTCTAAAAGAAAACATAGGCAGTACTCCTTTGACATCAGTCTTAGCAATATCTTTCTAGATATGCCTCCTCAGCAAGGGAAACAAAAGCAAAAACAAAACAAATGGGACCACATCAAACTAAAAACCTTTTGCACAGCAAAGAAAACAACAAAATGAAAACACAAGCTACCAAATAGGAGAAGATATTTGCAAATCATATATCCAATAAGGCATTAATGCTCAAAATATATAAAGAACAACAAAAAAAACCCCAAATAACCTGATTAAAAAATGGGCAGAGGAACTGAACATACATTTTTCCAAAGAAGACATACAGATGGCCAACAGACATGAAAAGATGTTCAACGTCACTAATTATCAGGGAAACGCAAATCAAAACCACAATGAGATATCACATTATATCTATCAGAATGGCTGTTATCAAAAAGGCAAGAAATAACAAGTGTTGGCAAGGATGTGGAGAAAAGGAAACCACGGTGCACGTGGATAATGTAAACTGGTGCAGCCACTGTGGAAAACAGTATGGAGATCCTCAAAAAACTAACACTAGAACTACCGAATGACTGAGCACTTCCACTCCTGGGTATTTATCGGAAGAAAACTAAAACACTACTTATAAAAGATATATGCACCCCTATGTTCACTGCAGCATGATTTATAGTAGCCAAGATATGGAAGCAACCTAAGTGGCCATCAATGGAAAAATGGATAAAGATGTGGCATGTGTGTGTATGTATATGTGTGTGTGGAATGGAATATTACTCAGCCATAAAAAAGGATGGAATCTTGCCATTTGCAACAACATGGATGAACCTTGAGGATATTATGCTAAGTGAAATATCAGGTGAAGAAAGACAAATACCATATGATTTCACTCATACGTGGAATATAAAAAAACAAAATGACAAAATAAATGAACCAAACCAAACTATAACAAACATGTAGATTCAGAGAACAGAGCAATGGTTACCAGAGGGGGTGGGGATGGGTAAAGGGGGTCAATATGGTGATGCGTGGAAAGTAAACTCTTGGTGGTAAGCTGCTGTAGTGGATACAGAAGTAGAAGTATAATGTTGTGCACACGAAGCTTATATAATGTTATAAATCAATGTTACCTCAATAAAAAAAATTTTTTTTAAGAATTTTCTCTTGCTTAGAGTCATTGTTAATCTTTTCATCATCTCCCAGACCCACATGGGCCTTCTTGTCATTCCTCCTGCCTGGTACCTTCCCCTGCAGGATGGCATGGACATTCTGGGTACAGTTACCAACCAGGTGAGAGACCACCTTGCTGGATTAGCTGTTTATCTAACCTGCGATTTCCATCCATTAAAAAGTTTGCACCAGTCTTTGGTAAAATAAGAAAAATAACAACATGGTGATTTTCATGAAGCTTAGCTGAATGAAGCTATCGATGAAATCAAAATATGCTATTTGCATGGTGATCTCTTTCAAAATTAGCACCTGACTATCCACGTGTTTAAACAACGTTGAAATCAGTTATCATGGTCTCAAAATGTCTTAGCTGATTTTCTTGGGGACAAGATCAACTAGGTACATTGACCACCTACAAAATGTCATTCTTCAGCTACTTGGCCTCTAGGAGAATATGCCATCCCCAGAGAAGGCCTTCCTACCTTAACCCTCATTAAGGTCCCTGGACCTCAGCTTACCACACCAGGTAAGAAAATGTGAAAACTTGTACTCTGAGCTGCAGGTCACAACAATCCATTCTTTTATTTTTTAATCTTATTTAATTGTTCGGCTACATGTATACATTCCAAGTATATGTTTTAATGCTTTCTGTCTTATCTAGTAAGACTTCATTAATTACAGCAGAAGCCTTAAAGAATGTAATAATAGGGGTGAAAATCAGAAGTATAGGGGCTTCCCTGGTGGCGCAGCAGTTGAGAATCCACCTGCCAATGCAGGGGACACAGGTTCGAGCCCTGGTCCGGGAAGATCCCACAAGCTGCGGAGCAACTAAGCCTGTGCACCACAACTACTGAGCCTGCGCTCTAGAGCCCGTGCTCCACAAGAGAAGTCACCACAATGAGAAGCCTGTGCACCGCAACGAAGAGTAGCCCCCGCTCGCCGCAACTAGAGAAAGCCCGCACGCAGCAACAAAGACCCAACAGAGCCTAAATAAATAAATTAACTTTAAAATTAAAAAAAAAAAAAAGTAGTATAATATACCTGAACTGTCATTAGTTGCTAAAACAGTCACTTCTACTTTAGATTGCAGATCCAGGACAAGTGGCGCCTGCTCTGTTTTGTTTTATAACCACGTGCTACTCCTTTTGGGGAAACCCACCCACACTAATGCAGCCCTTTCCACTGCTCCTTCCATCCAGAAGCCCCCAGGGACCCACTAACAGAGAGGAACACGAGACGCTCTGAGTATCTACCAAGGCCACACAGGTTCCCTCTAAGGAAAGTGACCTCAGACAGTCCTTTCAGTGTGATCACTGTAATTTAGGTGATGAGACACCAAAACTGTGGTCCCAAATGACTATGACCAGGGATCAGCTTCCGACCCAGAGGCCATCTAAGGGGCCTTAGAGGTAAGTCACGAGAGCTTTGCCTGACTGGATAATGACAGGACAACCCAATCTGAGGCTTTCTCTTGAGAAGTATGAAGCTGAGAGAAATAAGAGAATAAACTAGAGAGTGTACAGTCACGAGAGAAACAGCTGAAGTAGAGCCTGAGGACGCAGAGCTGGCGACAGGTGAGCCAGGGGACACTGAGGTTACTCTAGTGTCCACAGAGGTCAGACTGTCACGGGGGCCGACTCTTCACAATAAACCTCTTAGGGAAACCAAGACCACTTGTTTCTTATAACCTAAAAGAAGCTAAGGTAACACAGCCCCAGATGATGGAGATGATCACCTCTTTTCTCCCCCTGCATTGTGGCCAAGGTGAATGCACCCTAAGGCCTGACTCTCTCCTGCCCAACCACATGAGCGAGGGCAGAGCTGGACGAAGTGATGGCTCACAGCAGCCGGGCCCTGGCGCTGCCGAGGCCCCGCGCTGAGCCTCTCTCAGCATTTTCTTCCGCTCCCAAACTGTTCTTAAACGTAGAAACGGTCACGCGCCTTCCTTGGCCCACCTCCAACAGCCCAGGGTCCCACTTTAAACTACAGAAGTAACTCGTGTATCAGAACGGCGTTGTGAGGATCGGAAGCCCCAGACCGAATGCTCGAAGACGTCGTAGGTGACTCCTCCGGATATAAGCCAGTGCCTGGGCACGAGGTTCTGACATAAGCCAACCTGGTGCTGCCGGAACACGCTGAGGCTACATTATGTAAGACTGAGCAAAGGGTTTTGGGAAGGAAGGAGAAAAAAGGGGGAAATCCGTTACAGCATCCATCACATGCAGCTGCGCCTCTTTAATTTCGTACCAACCTTGGCTTGCCTGCCGGACTCTAAGCTCTTTGGGACAATCCACTCATTCAGCAATTTTTTATTTATTGCCTTTTATAAGCCAGATACTGGCCTAAACATGAGGGATGATACATGAATAAAAGATAAAAATCTATGCCCTCATGGAGCTTACATTCTATCAACGGTACAAAGAAACAAGTATCATACGCACTCATCTTGATATCTTCGAATCTAGTGTGGAATGGTATTTAGCAGGGACTCCAAAATTGTTTACCGAATAAATCAATGTGCATTTTTTATGTTCTAGATGGGATCTCCTTGAGTTTTCCAGAAAATCATTTAGTTGAATTCAGTTTGCTCACAGAGCTGTAATGTGGCTACTCTCTTTTTCATCTTGCCCAGGAATCCATTATTAAATCTTGGACTTAGAAGGAATCTAAGACATGTGTAGTTGTCTGTTTCTATTCAAATCGGAATCCATTATTAAATCTTGGACTTAGAAGGAATCTAAGACATGTGTAGTTGTCTGTTTCTATTCAAATCCTCCGAAAGAAATGTAAGACTGTCCTCTGGAGGCAGGCGTGGTAAGTTCCAAGTATACTGTGTTCATTTAATGTGACCTTGACCCAGCCTCCCCCAATGGTTACATAATTACAGCACAATATCAAAACCAGAAAACTGACGCGTGTACAGTGTATGTGGATGGTTGTACATCATTTATCACATGTGAAGATTCCTGTAACCACCACCGCAGTCAAGACACAGACCTCTTCCATCACCAAAGGCCTCCCTCCTGCAGGCCCTCACCATCCCTCAGCACTGGCAACTGTTACTCTGTCCCCTATGGCCATAATTCTGTCATTTGGAGAATGCTATATAACAGGAAATACACAGTCGGTGGCCTTTTGAGGCTGACTTTTTCGTTCAGAATAAAGCCCTTTGGATCCATCCACCTTGTGTGTAATGACAGTTTGTTTCTTTCTACAGCCAAGCAGCGCCCCGCACCGGGGATGCACCACACTTTGTTTAACCACTCACCCACGGAAAGGCATCTGGGTTGTTTCCAGTTTGGGGCTATGATGAATAAAACTGCTGTGACATTTGTGCACAGACTTTCGTATGAACATAAGTTTCCTTTTCTCTGGGACAAATGCCCAAGAGCACAAACCCTCGTCGTATGTTGTGGCATGGTTAGTTTTTTAAAGAAACTAATAACTGTTTTCCAGAGTTGGGCTGGACCAAAAATTCATTGTAGGAAAGTTTTCTTTCTAAATTTTGGTTTTTAAACTTAGCAGGGTACACCGGACCACTCTGTACTACCTTTGCAACTTCCTGTGAATCTATAATTATTTCAACATTAAATCGTAGAACACGTCTCTATTTCTAAGATGATGATAGTGAAATCAGTATGGCATTTGGAATCGGTTGGGTAGGCAAAAAACTGAAGTAACAGTTTTTAAGCATTGATATTCACAATACACCAGAAATCATATACTTAACAACTATTTAAACTTAGATAAAAATTTTTATGTAAGGTCTCCTGAATTCTTTCAGTGAGTACATCAGTTAAAAAATCAAGTGGCATGGGACTTCCCTGGTGGTCCAGTGGTTAAGAATCCGCCTTCCGATGCAGGGGATGCGGGTTCGATCGCTGGTCAGGGAGCTAAGATCCCGAATGCTGCAGGGCAACTAAGCCTGCACAGCATGACTACTGAGATCACGCACCTCACGCGCCACAACGAGAGAGAAGCCCATGCGCCGCAACGAAGAGCCCGTGTGCTGCAACCAAGACCTGACACAGCCAAATAAATAAATATTTTTTTTTACTTAAAAAAAACCAACTTGCGTAACCGTATTCATGACCAAAGTATATAAAAGGAATACTCGTGTGGTCATGAATAATCTGCAGTGCATTTGACTGAACAGTAATGTCTGAGGTTTTGCTTTTGGACTCTCTAAAAAAACAGCAGCAGCAGGTAGAAAGTCTGCTGTTCCTACCCAGCTGAAGGTTAGTGAACAGAGAAAACAGGGGTCAGGGTGACATCAAGATCCCCCCTTTATCAAATGTGGTATTTTTATCTCAGGAGATTCTTACAACTGAATGTGAGACGTGGGGCTCCGCCCTTTGTACGCTCACTGCGTTTTCCACTTTTCCCACTGTCTCACCATCATCACTATTTAACAATGTTTTTTATTCTGGTACAACATACACAACATAAAATTTACCATTTTAACCACTTTTACGTGTAAAACCTCAGCGGCATTAGGTACATACACAATGTGTGCAGCCAACACCACCATCTGTCTCCACAACTTGCTCATCGTACCAAACAGAAACTCCATCCCCATTAAACAGCAGCTCCCCACTTCTTTGGAACCCTGGCCCCTGGCAACTTCCAGGCCATTGTCTCTGGACTTGCCTACTTGACAGACCTCACAAGTGGAATCACACAATATTTGTCCTTTTATGTCTGGCTTATTTCATGCAGGATGAGGTTTCCAAGGTTCATCCACGTAACATGCAGCAGCACCCCATTCCTTTCAAGGCTGAATGATATTCCACTGTTCGTCTACAATCATCCCTCGGTATCCGCAGTGGATTGGTTCCAGGACACCCCTCGGCTAGCAAAATCCATGAATGCTCAAGTCCTTCACATGAAGTGGCCTAGTGTTTGCATATAACCTACACAACCTCTCAGGTACTTTAAATCATCTCTAGGTTACCTATAATGCCTAATACAATGCCAGTGCTATATAAAAAGTTGCCAGGGTGAGGCAAATTCAAGTGTGGCTTTTTGTAACTTTCTGGAATCTTTTTTCAAATATTTTGGATCTGCATTTGTTAAATCCATGGATATGGAACCCATAGATACGGAGTGCTGACTGTATACCATGTCTTGTTTATCCATTCATCTGTTGATGGACATTAGGTTGTTTCTACCTTTTGGCCATTGTGAATAATGCTGCTGTGAACAGTGGTGTACAAATATCTATCTGAGTCCCCACTTTCAACTATTTGCGGTATGCACCTAGAAGCTTAATTACTGGATCATATTGCAATCCTATGTGTAACTGTTTGAAGAACTCCCAAACTTTTCCACAGTGGCTGCACCATTTTATGATCCCATCAGCAATGCAGACAAATTCTAATTTCTCCACATCCTCACCAACATTCGTAATTTTCTTTTTTTTTTTTTCAGTAATATCCATCCTAATGGGTGTGAAGTGGTGTCTCATTGTGGTTTTTATTTGCATTTCCATAAAGGCTAATAATGCACATCTTTTCATGTGTTTATTGACCATTTGCATATCTTCTTTGGAGAAATGTTTATTCAAATCCTCTGCCATTTTTTAAATTGGATTGTTTGGGGTTTTTGTCGTTGAGTTGTAGGAGCTCTTTATATATTCTGGATATTAATCCCTTGTTATATATGTGCTTTGCAAATACCTCCTCCCACTCTAAGTTGTATTTTTACTCTCTTGATAGTATCCTTTGATGTACAAAAGTTTTTAATTTCAACGAAGTCCAATTTAACTATTTTTTTCTTTTGTTGCCTGCCTGTGCTTTTGATGTCACATCCAAGAAATCATTGCCAAATCCAATGTCATGAATATCTTCCACTGTTTTCTTCTAAGAATTTTATAGTTTTAAATCGTATGTTTAGGTCTTTGGTCCATTTTAATTTTTTATAAGGCAAGGATCCAACTTCATTATTTAGAATGTGTATATCCAGTTTTTCTTACATCATTTGTTGAAAAGACTGTGCTTCTCCATTCAATGGTCTTGGCACCCTTGTCAGAAATTATTTGACTATATACACAAGAGTTTATTTCAGGGCTCTCTGTTCTGTTCCATTGGTCCATACGTCTCTCTTTATGCCAGTACCATACTGTTTTGATTACTGTAGCTTCATAGTAAGTTTTGTAATCAGCAAGTGTGAGTCCTCCAACTTTGTTCTTTTTTTTTTTTTTCAAGATGACTTCGGCTATTCGGGTTCCCTTGAGATTCCATATAAAACTTTAGGATGGGATTTTCTATTTCTGAAAAAAAAAACCATTGGGATTTTGATAGAGAATGTATTGAATCTGTAGATGGCTTTCCATAGTTTTAACAATATTAGGTTTTCTAATCCATAAACATGGAGTATCTTCCATTTATTTGTATCTCCTTTAATTTCTTTCAGCAGTGTTTTGTAGATTTCAGTGTACTATGTCTTTTACCTCCTTGATTAAATTTATTCCTAAGTATTTTATTCATTTAGATACTACTGTAAATGGGATTGTTTTAATTTCCTTTTCTGATTGTTCTTTGTTAGTGTATAGAAATGCAACTGATATTTGTATGTTGGTTTTGTTTTCTGTTTTCCTGTTATTAGCTCTAACAGGGTTTTTTGTTTGTTTCTTTGTTTTGTTTTTGGTGTAATCTTTAGGGTTTTCCACGTATAAGATTAAATCATCCATGAATAGGGATAATTTTATGTTTTCCTTTCCAATTTGGATAACTTTTAAATTTCTTTTTGTTGCCTAATTGCTCTGGCTAGAAATTCCAATGTTATGTAGAATAAAAGTGGTGAGCTCTGGTATCCTACTCTTCTTCCTGATCTTAGGGAAAAACCTTTCAGTCTTTCACCACTAATTATGACACTGGCTATAAGGTTTTTCATATATCTTTTATTATGTTGAAGGAGATCTCATCTACTCCTAGTTTATTGAGTGTTTTTATTATGAAAGGGTGTTGAATTTGTCAAATATTTTTCTGCACCAATTGAGATAATCATGTGGTTCTTTCCCTATATTCTATTAATGCGGTGTATTACTGTAATTTTCATATGTTAAACCATTCTTGCATTCTGGGAACAAATCCCATTCATTCACGGTGTATAATCCTTTTAGTGTGTTGTGGAATTCCATCCGCTAGTATGTTTTGGAAGAATTTTGCATAAATGTTAAGGAATATTGGTCTATAGCTTTCTTGTAGTGGTTTTGCCTGGTGTTAGTATCAGGGTAATGCTGGCCTTATAGAATGAGTTAGGAAGTATTCTCTTCAATCTTTGGGAAGAGTTTGAGAAGGACTGGTATTCTTTAAATGTTTGGTAGAATCCATCAGTGAAACCACCAGGTCCAAGCTTTTCTGTTTTTAATTACTGTAGTTCTATTCAGATGTTCTACTTCTTAATGACTACATTTTGCTAGATTTTATGTTTTTAGGAATTTGTCCATTTCATCTAGGTTATCCAACTTGTTGATATATTTGTTCATAGCATTGTCTTATAATCCTATTTATTTCCATAAAATCAGTAGTTACAGCCCCACTTTCTTTGCTGATTTTAGTAATTCAAGTCTTCTTTTTTCCTTACTGAATCTAGTTAAATGTTTGTCAACTTTGCTGTTCTTTTCAAAACAGCAACTTTTGTTTTCATTGATTTTTCCCTACTGTTTTTCTTTTCTCTTTTTCATTAACCTCTACTCTAATCTTTATTAATTCCTTCCTTCTGCTAGTTTTGGGTTTAGTTTGTTCTCCTTTGTCCAGTTCCTTAAGGTGTAAGATTGTTATTGATTTGAGTTTTTTTTTTTTTTTTTTTGGAAATTTACATGTCTTAGTACTGCTTTTGCTGAATCCCATTAAGTTTTGGTATGTTTTGTTTTCATTTTCATTTTCTCCAGGTATTTTCTAACTTCCTTTTTAACTTCTTTGACCCACTGGTTAAGAGTATGTTGATTTCCACATATCTGTAAATATTCTAGTTTCCTTCAGTTATTTACTTCTAACTTCATTCCACTGTGATTAGAAGATACTTTATATGCTTAAAAATTTTTTTTAATTAAGACTTGTGTTTTGACCTAACATATGATCTATCCTAGAGAATGTTCCATCTGCACATGTGGAAAATGTGTATTCTGCTGTTTTGGGGTGTAGTGTTCTGTATATGTTAGGTCTGACTGGTCCATATTGTTCAAGTCCTATAATTCCTTATTGATCTTCTATCTTGTCTATCTGTTATTGAAAATAGGGCACTGAAATGTCCGATTATTATTGTAAAACAATCTGTTACTCGCTTCAATCCTCTCAATGTTTGCTTCATATGTTATGGGGCTTAGATATTTCATGCATATGTTTATAATTGTTATGTTTTCTTGGTGAATCAATATACATTGTCATTGTCTCTTGTAACAGTTTTCTGACTTAAAGTCTATTTTGTCTGATATGAGTATAGCTACCTCAGCTCTCTTTTGGTTATTATTTGCATAGAATGTCTTTTTCCATCCTTTCACTTTACCAACCTATTTGTGTTTAGGTCTAAAGTGAGTGTCTTGTAGATAGCATAAAGTTGGATCACATTATTTTATCCATTCTGCCAATCTCTGCCTTTTGACTGGACAGTTTGATCCATTTTCATTTAATTAACTGATAAAGGACTTACTTTTGCTATTTTGCTACTTGTCTTCTGTGTATATTATTCTTTTGTCCCTCATTTCATCCATTACTGCCTTCTTTTGTATTTTGTTGATTTTTTTTGTACTGACACATTTTGATTCCCTTCTCATATCCTTTAGTGTATACTCATGATAACCAAGCTTTGTGGTTATCATGAGGATTATCATAACATCCTAAAATTATAACAAACTTGAATTGATACCAATTTAACTTTAATTGTATACAAAAACTCTACTGTCCTTCCTTTTATGTTATTGAAGACACAAATTACATCTTTATACATTGTGTGCCTTATCAATAACGGATTTATCTTTTAAATTCTACAGAAATAAAAAGTGCAGTTACAAACCAAAATTATAATAAGACTAGCATTTATATTTGTCCATTAATTACCTCTACTGGAGACCTTTAGATCTTCATACAGCTTTGAGTTACTGTCTAGTGTTGCTTCATTTCAACTTGAAGAATTTCCTTTAGCACTTTTTGTAGAGCAGGGCTAGTGGTCATGAACTCCCTCAGCTTTTGTTCTTCTGGGAATGTCTTAATTTTTCCCTCATTTTTGAAAGTCAGTGTTGCCAGATATAAAATCTTCTGTTTACAGTGTTGTTGTTGGTTTTTTTTTCTTTCAACACATTAAATCTTTCATCGCACTGTCTTCTGGCATCCAACATTTCTGATGAGAAATCAGCTAAAGATCTTGTTGAGTATCCCCTGTATGTAATGAGACACTTCTCCCTTGCTGTTTTCAAGATTCTCTCTTTGTCTTTAGCTTTGGACTGTTTGATTATAATGTGTCTCAGGGTGGGTCCTCTTGGGTTTATCCTACTTAGAGTTCACCGAGCTTCTTGGATTTGTAGATAAATGCCATATGTCAAATTGGGGGAGTTTTCAGCCATTATTTCTTCAGATAATCTTTCTGCCTCTCTCTCTCCCTCTTCTCCTGGGACTCCCATAAAACATATGGGATGAATTGTGAATTGTGTCCCCTGCCACCCAAATTCATATATTGAAGGCTTCACCCCCAGCAACCCAGAATGTGACTATATGTGGAGATAGGGTCCTTAAAGAGGTAATAAGTTAAAATGAGGCTGTTAGGGGCCCTAATCCAATCTGACTAGTGCTCTTATAAAAATAGGAGATTAGGACACATAGAATGATGTGTGTGCAGAGGAAAGACCATGTGAGGGCACAGCAAGAAGGTGGCCATATGCAAGCCAAAGAGAAGCCTCAGAAGAAATCAACTCTGCCAATATCTTGATCTTGAACATCTACCCTCCAGAACTATAAGAAAATAAATTTCTGTTGTTTAAGCCACTCAGTCTGTGATATTGTTATGGCAGCCTAGCAAACTGATACAGGCTCTGTTCACATTTCTCCATTATTTTTCCTCTCTGCTGCCAGACATGATAATTTCAATTTTCTTATCTTCTAGTTCACTGATTCTTTTGCCTGCTCAAATAAGCTGTGTATCCCCTCCAGTACATTTTTCATTTCAGTTACTACACTTTTCAGCTCCAAAATTTCTTTTTGATTCCTTTTTATAACTTCTCTCTTTATTGATACTTTGTTGCTCATATAATGTTTTCCCTTAGTCTGAGCATATTTAAGACAATTTGTCTTTGTCTAGTAAGTCCAATATCTGGGCCTCCTCTGGGACAGTTTCTGTTCATTCATTTTGCTCTTTTGAATGAGCCACGTTTTCCTGTTTCTTTGTATGCTTTGTGATTTTTTTTTGCTGTTGAAAACTGGGCATCTGACTATTATAAAGCAGTTTCTCTGGAAATCAGATCCTCCCTACCCAGGGTTTGCCCTGTGTGTGTGTGTGTGTGTGTGTGTGCACATGTGTGTGTGTATTCAAAATTATTATTGTTGAAGGCTGTAGGAGTCCATTTGTTTTGAGTTCCAAACTTTTTTCTTAAACACTATTTCCTTTCAAGCATGATCACTGAGGTTCCTTTACCTCATCTTCAAATAATGTTCTGATTAAGATTCCCTTGAATGCCAAGTGCTAAAACAAACAAAAACACTGGGAGGGAGAGAGGGAGGGAGGCAGGGAGGAGCCCCCTCTCCCAAGTCTTTGCAAACTGGCTCTGTAGGTACTCCTTCACCTTTCAGCTAGGCTTGCTTGGAGTGTAGGGGTCACCTTGAGATGCGATGTGGTTGCTTTTGTCCTACCTTCCCCGTCTCACCACAGTTTCTCTCCTGAGCCTCAGATGGCCTATTGTGTGCCTCCACCAGAATCTCTTCAGGCAGTTGTGGGTTTGTCATCCCCTTGTAGCTCTTACAAGCAGTGCCTGCTGCCTTTCCCACCTACATCCCAAGTCATGGAGACAAAGACAAGTCCCTCGTCTCGTTCCTTCAGGTATCCCCAGGCAGGTGAGAACGATGGACACAATAATTTGCAAATAGGGTTTGCTCTGCTCCCTCCAATTTGGTGGGAGGAGGGGAGGAGGCTGTGCTGGGTAGAGGGTGGGGCAAGGGTGAGAAAATGTCTCATGAAACTTTCCTACCACTCTGAAGATCTTTTTTTCTTGATCAGGCATTTACGTGGTTGCTATAGACCTCCGACGGTTTCCAGATCTCCTACACAGTTGGTTCAGCTCCTGTTTGTCTCTCCAATGTTTCTGTCGGGGAACAAGAGCCTGGAGTTTCCTATTCTACCTCTTCCTGATGTCACTGCAGGTGAAAATTGCTGCTTTTTTTCTTTTTTATTTCAGCCATTCTTATGCATCTCCAATTCCCTACCACCATACCTGAGATGCAAGGGTTTCTGGAAATGTTATTGACTGTGAGGAAGAGAGACACGATTTCAATAGAATATGACAATCACAGAAGAAGCCTGCAGAGCACAATGAAGCTAGCCGGAGAACCAGGATCCAAGCCCAGGACTGTCCAACTCACCATCTTTGCCCTTTTGGTGTCACTTCTGACAGTGCACCCCTCGCTGTAAGTTGGGAAACTGGCAGGTTTGGTTTCCATGATTTCCCGGGATTCACTGCTTCAAGTAGGACTGACAAATGTGTTTCCAACACAGAAGAACTATATATAGGTGGTCCAGTCCAGGACAGAGGACTGATCCAATCAGTCTTGGGCTTGTAATTTCATTTTCAAAGCTCTTCTATATGTTTTTTTTTTTTAAAGATTTATTTATTGATTGATTGATTGCTACGTTGGGTCTTCGTTTCTGTGCGAGGGCTTTCTCTAGTTGTGGCAAGCGGGGGCCACTCTTCATCGCGGTGCGTGGGCCTCTCACTATCGTGGCCTCTCTTGTTGCGGAGCACAGGCTCCAGACGCGCAGGCTCAGTAGTTGTGGCTCACGGGCCCAGTTGCTCCGCGGCATGTGGGATCTTCCCAGACCAGGGCGCGAACCCGTGTCCCCTGCATTAGCAGGCAGATTCTCAAGCACTGCGCCACCAGGGAAGCCCAGCTCTTCTATATGTTAAAGCTATGAACTACTATCAAGAATCTGGGCCCTATTTTTAATACTCCTATTGACTTTCAGTGTGATTTTGTACCCCTCATTTTTTCCAACTATAAAATATTATTAGAAATTCTTTACCCTTCTTTCACCAATAATTGATGATAAATAAACATTTAGAAGAGGGGTCATTTATTATCATTGTTATTATTATAGTTGCTTTATAGGAACCAACATTCTTCTAGTGGCCCAAGGAACAGTAAGTTTCATACTTAATGGCTTTAGGCCTGAGGCCAGAAAATATATTAACCCTGGATACCATGAGTGGAATAATACGAATGAGAATTCCAAGAAAATTCAATACAATGTCTAAGACACGAGAAGGAGAGACAGGCTAAAAAAGAAAAAGGAAAGAAAGAAGGGGAGCAAGAGGAACTGAAAAGGAGAGGACTGAAAGGCAGTGAAAAAGAAAAAAAAATAAATGAAAACATCAAAGTGATGATTCCTGACTTTACACCAAATCCAGAAATTCTAAATCTTTGAGCATCAAAATATGCTTGAATTCATAGCTGGCAAAGGCTGTTGGTCTTCTGGCTCGATGGTGTTTAATCCCAGCTGGGGTACAGATCAGTTCTGAGGATGCAGACACTGGGGTCCACTCCTGGGAGGCCCATCTCTGCAAGTGAGCAGAGATGACAAAGGATTTATGAAACCACACAGAATGGCATTTCCAACTACGTTAAGGAGAAAACCTGACCTCAAGCTGGTGTGTTCTCCAGCTGATAATAATTACAAAAATATACCAGCTCAGTGCTGAGCCAAGGCTTAAACCCAGGAGGGAAATCTTTTTTTTCCTTTCTTTTTTCTTTTCTTGTAAATAACACCCAAAAGGCTCTGACTTTATTGTTACAAGCAAAAAATACCACCTGGCTCACCGTGAGAACTGATATGTGCTTTCTGCCCGGAGGTACCTCATACCAACCGAAGAGCCACGCTGCCACACACCGGGGCAGGGAGGGCGGGGTCAGGAGCTGAGGACGCATGTGGGGACGGGACGGCCAGCCTCGTGGGTCTCTCTCCCTGTTGTTGTCCTCTGTGCCCTTCTTCATGTTATTCTAGGAGCAGCAGTGGTCACTCTATTCTCCACTGGGACTACTTGTTTGAAAAATATTAAACGAAGTTGTATCTCCAGAGGCATCATGCTGTGAAGTGGCTTATTACAATGGCGTTCTTTATTCTTGAAACCACGTCCATCAGAGGTGGCACAGTCCAGGGCTGGGGAGAGAGGTGAGGATGATTCCGACTCCTTCCTCAGCTCACGTTTCAAGATGGTGAGGGTGAGTGGCATTTCCAGGTTACGAAGCAGCAGCTAAGCGACTGGCCTCAGCGGAGGATGCAGCTTGTCCTCTAGCTCATCCTCAGACTCAGTCCAACACTCTTCCCATTTCACTGTATTGTCTACAGTTCCTTCTTTTCCTTGTGACTCCATGAAAGAATTCATTAAAATGCGGTTGGGGACTTCCCTGGTGGCGCAGTGGTTAAGAATCCACCTGCCAATGCAGGGGACATGGGTTCGAGCCCCGGTCCGGGAAGATCCCACATGCCACGGAGCGACTAAGCCCGCGCACCACAACTACTGAGCCTGCGCTTCGGAGCCTGTGAGCCACAACTACTGAGCCCACGGGCCTAGAGCCCATGCTCCACAACAGGAGAAGCCACCACAGTGAGAAGCCCATGCATGGCAACAAAGACCCAATGCAGCCAAAAAAAACAAAAAACGTGGTTCGTTTTATATGTGATGCACACGTGACAAGAAATGTGGCAGATGACAGAAGTCTGAGAATTCTTCCTCTACAATCTAACCATTTATTTCCCCAATGCTAAATGACACTAAAATGGCCCAAAGGCAAGGCTATTCCACGACACATCAGGGCCAGGTTACCTCTGCTCTATGGATGCCAACCACACCAAGTTCCCAGAGAGGCAGGGAGGACCTACCCACTCTCCTTAAGGCCCAACAGTGGTACAAGCAGCAGGACTTGGGGAGGAAGAGACAAAGCCAAGATTCAGAAAGGTGACATGTGGGACACGCCCAGGCCATGAACAGCAGCGTCTGGCACAAGTTTTCTAGTAGGAAGACCTGACCAAGGCTGACTGCTGTCCTGGCTCGTCAAAGATGTCCTGAGCCATCTCCACCGCTCGTCTCCAGACCACCCAGTAGTGCCCCTTCCTGTATCTGTTTGCCAAGCCTGAGGGACAAGGCACTACTGTGAGGGAAGGCCCCAGCTGGGAATCCCGCCTGGAGGACTCAGAGACAGGCCCCCTGGGTCAGGAGGCCTGCACTCAGACACAGATGACAGAGTCATGCACAAAAAGGGACCCAAAGGGCCCTACAGCACGGGCTCAGCTGGAAGAAACAGAGAGATGGCGGCAGGGCAGGCACACGGAGGCATCGTCTGCATAAGTCACGGCCCTGGACACCAGCCTTTGCCCCTTGGCTGGGGTGCCCGGCACGGCAGACACAGATTAAGAGCCAGAGGACAGGGGTCCGTTTCTAAGTTCCAGTATCATCTGGCTAAGCAACTGGGCTCCAGGATGTCAAGGACCCCACCTCTCTGGACAGTGGTCTGCAAGGGAAACATGCTCTTCCTGAGACGAGGGTGGGCTGGGGCAGGGGTGCCGGATGGAGAATAAACATCACCGTCGGCAGGGCTCCGGGAGAGGAGCTGACGGACGGGGGACACGAGGCCTCGATGCGCACGAGGAGTCGGGTGGGAGAGTGCGGGTCCGCCGCCGCCTGTGGCTCAACCACGATGCTGCTGAAAGGAGAACTGAACCGCTGGGGCCTTTTCGTGGAACAGGACCGACGCCCAGCTTGCAGGACGACCTAACACAGAGAGGGGAACCAAGCAGGAGGGGGTGGGAAGGCCCGGGTGCTGCGGGGGTCTCATCCTGTGCGTCGGCTCCAGCCCCCCAGCTCCCGTCGCGGGGCAGGGGGACCACTCGAGCCCAGCTGGTTCACGTCTGTGAGCACAGAGCGAAAACCAGAAGCCAGGAGTGCCGACGCCCAGTCCCTACTTCCCTGCTCTAGCTCACAGTCTCTTACAAGAAGCAACACGCCCAGAACCAGAAGAGACAGCAACAAGGGCGTGTGGGGAGGAGCCGGAGCCTGAGGAAGCCCGGCTCATATCCCACTGTTCTTCCGGACCTCCCTCAGCTGAGGCGCAAGGGAAGCGGCCTTGAGAAAGCCTCGGGAACCACGGGCAGACGGCATCTCCAGCAGCCCCCTTTCCCTCCAGGAAGCCGGGGGAGTCGGGGAGCAGGCAGACGCCGAGGAGGCCATGCTGGGTCCGGCGGCTCCTGGCCCCTCGTCTGCCCGTCTCTCTCCCGGTCTGGAACCATCCCAGCAGCTCTTAGCCACAAGTACAGTTTCTTACTTCGGTTGCGGGAGACCTTTCAGAAATCCTGCCAGAGCCTGGGGGCCTGGTGCCAGGCAGGCTGTAGGGGGATCACCTCAGGGGGCCCGTTTAAAAGCCCACTTCCCAACCCCCCGCCTCGGCCCGAGAGCACACGCCCCAGATTCTAACTCAGCAGGTCAGGCAAGGCCCGGATCTGTGTCTCTCCAAGCCTCTCACGTGACTCTCATGTGCGGCCCATCTGGCAACCCCACTGAGCCCTTCATGAAGTCAGGGCCACCCCAAATCGAGAGCCGGGTCCACAGAGGCACTGCCCTGTGGCTGGGCTTGAGGACACTGCCTGCTCCCCTTTACTTTCTCAAGAAATTACTAACCACAAAGTGCTTGTGAATCCTCAGGCAAAGGAACTAATAACAACGGAAAATATTAGCATAAAAAAGTACATTTAAGCCAGAACAGCTGTGGAGGTAAGGCAGTCCCGGCCCCAGGCTCCCTGACCCAGCAGAGGCTGCCTTGCTGTGGTCAGCTCTCCGAGGAGGCCACACTGGAGCTCACGTCCTGGTGCAGAGTGAGACCAAGGGAAAACGGAACGCCGATGTCGACCGCTCAACCCACATCCAGACACGTCAAGGCTGTAAAGTGGAAACTACCCGTCTTTCCCTCCTGTGGAAGCAAAACCACTCTGAACACATCAAGACAGGCCTGCTGGCTCCTGGATGGGCACGGGGGAGGGCCTTCCTTCTACCTTCAACAGCACCTGTGATCATTTAACTGCAGAGACAGCTCTCAACAAGAAGTCAGACTGATTTGGGTTTCTATTCATTACTGTAAACCGACAGGGAAAAGCAGCTCTTTTAGAAAATGTTCCCACTCCAAGTCAGATGTGTGTCTGGCTCTGTAAAGAGTTATATTTAGCCTCTGACATTCCATCCAGCATGTCCCCCACTCTCGACCAGGCCTGGAGCAGTGCGGGCGCACGGTGGCTCCACTGCGGGCCTCGCTGCTCCCCCGGGCTCCGGGCTAAATATAAACGGCAGTGCAGGCTCTCCAGCGAGAACACTGCATGGCCGTCCTCAAGACAACTTCTGTGTGCTTGCTTAGCAGAACCCGTCTTAGAGAAGAAAATACCCCATCACAGCATGTTTTCAACACTGTTCTGGTTCCTTAACCAATTTTTAGAGGAATTTAAGAGCAGGGGGAGAAGTCCATGTCCGTGATATTTTCCAGACACACAGCAAAGAATCCACAGTAAACCCATCAAATATGGGCTCTGACGAGAACACAGGCAGCTGAAGCTCTGGTTAAAGATGGCCCATTGTTACTCTGGCTAAACTACATTGTTATCCAAAGAGACCCTTAAAACTAAAGTATAGGGCTTCACTGGTGGCGCAATGGTTAAGAATCCGCCTGCCAATGCAGGGGACACAGGTTTGATCCCTGGTCCGGGAAGATCTCACGTGCCACGGACCAACTAAGCCCGTGTGCCACAACTACTGAGCCTGCGCTCTAGAGCCCATGAGCCACAACTACTGAGCCCACGTGCCACAACTACTGAAGCCCATGCGCCTAGAGCCCGTGCTCTGCAACAAGAGAAGCCACCACAATGAGAAGCCCACGCACTGCAACGAAGAGTAGCCCCGGCTCACCACAACTAGAGAAAGCCCACGCACAGCAACGAAGACCCAGTGCAGCCAAAAATAAATAAATAAATACATACATACATACTAAAGTATAAAGAGACCCAACCAAACATCATGGAATTCCAAATAAAGCTGGCTGTGATGGTCCAAGTGTCAGCTTGGAGGGTGTTTTGGGATGTGATTAACATTAAATTGTGAACTTTTAGTGCACTGCCCTCCGTAATGTGGGGGGCCTCATCCAATCAGTTGAGGGGTATGTACAAATCAAAAAGACCAGTCTCCCCAGGCTGGAGGGTGTTTCTCCACCAGACAGCACCCTCAGACCTCCTGGGTCTCCAGCCAGCAAGCCCGCCCTGCAGAGTGTCAACTCACCAGCCTCCATAGTCACACAAGCCAGTTCTTTATAATCAATCTCTTTATCTGTACGGAAGATATATACATAAAGTAAATAAATTCTACTGTGTTCTAGTCACACACACACATCCTGTTTGTTGTGTTTCTCTGGAGAGCCCTGACTCATACTCTGGCCACGGCGTGTCTTGTTCTGAATCCCGAGTTTATCGGAAACTGCACGTGTGCCCCATGAAGAATGCTCAGTGGCGACACTAGACAGTCTCAGCACCGTCACATCCTGCTTCAGGGGTCGGCTCAGCAGCAAGACGTCAGCTGAGGCACTACTGACGTGAGTTCACTTAATTCTGTCTCCAAGCCAAAGCCGTGGAAGATTTCTGACCACGAGTCCGACTAACCAGGCCAGGTCAAAGCAGATAAAAGTCCATCAAGTGGTCACCTGGACAGAGTGTCTGAAGAGCTAACGCTCTGGAGGGACCCCCCTCCTTCTTTCATCTCAGGCACGGTCCAGGGAGACAGTCCAGGGTTACCGAGGGAGGAGTCCCCGTCACTAAAGGAAGCCGAAGGGGACAACCGGGGGGAAAGAGGGAAGGGCTGGGTCCTACACGCCCGTCGGCATCAAACCACTCAGTAAACCAGAGCCTGGGGAGTCGGCCCAGAAGGGCAGAGGAAGGGGGGTGCGGCCGAGCAGAGTGGGGTGGAGGCAGAGGGCCTGGCAGAGGAAGGGAAAGGGCACCCAGGCAGGCAGCACGCCTGCGGCGCCAGTGCAGTGGTCCTCGGTGTCTGCAGCAGCTCCAGGCGCGTCTGTGCAGGGACAGAGCCGCTGCAGGGCCCTGTTCTCCCCGTGAGCCGGGCTTGTGCTGAAACGGGTACCAGTTGCACGGGCTCCAGTGGGCCTGGTGGACGGCGGGCACCATCGTCACATGAACCCAGCACCGCAGACCAGTCGGACCAACCATACGCCAGCCCTGGCTCTAAAGCCCAGATCAACACAAAAGCCTCAGAGGCACTGGGGTCTGACAAGCATGTGTGACCATCGCAGACCATGTGTCAAGCACATCATTCTGTAAAACGCCTCCTCAGGAAACAAGTCCCCCAAACCTGGCCCTGAGCGTGAGCCCCGTTCTGCTATTACAGATTCTGGGGTCAAAGAATGCCAAGGGTGAGAGGACGAATGCTCATAGCTGCAGAGAAACCCTCCAAGTGCGTCTGTGCAGCCCATCCCAGAGGCGCTGGGGGTCGCCTGCCGCTTGGGTCACAGGCCCGAGGGGTGTGTCACTGCCGAGGACCACAGCGGAGGCAGGGCTCCCGATGGTGCTGTTTCTTTTGGCCGTGTCAGGCCTTAGCTGCCGCACGCGGGATCGTCCTTGTGACACACAGGCTTCTCTCTAGCTGTGGCGCTTGGGCTCTAGAGTGTGCGAGCCCAGTAGTTGCAGCACGTGGGCTCTCTAGTTGTGGCGCTTGGGCTCTAGAGTGTGTGGGCCCAGTAGTTGCAGCGTGCGGGCTCTCTACTTGTGGCACTTGGGCTCTAGAGCGCACAGGCTCAGTAGTTGTGGCATGCAGGCTTAGCTGCCCTGTGGCATGTGGGATCTTAGTTCCCCTACCAGGGATCGAACCCGTGTCCCCTGCATTGGAAGGCAGATTCTTAAGCACTGGACCCCCAGGGAAGTCCCCTGATGGTGCTGTTTCTGTTCCTGTTTTATTCCACTGATCCACCAACAAGAGGAAACAAATTTGAGCTACAGTAAGTGGGTTTTAGGGTCAGCATGTTGGAAAAGCTATGAAATACTCCAGTGGGGACCGAGGTGCTGGGGTGGGGAGGTGGAGGGGGTCTATACACACTGGTTTTAGCGCCATCCCACCTGAGGTGGAAGAATAGATTCTATTTCTTCTCTAACATGGGGGGATGGCCCCTGAGTCATACACAGACTAAACAAATCATTATAAAGCAATTTAATTTGCTTTTTCTTGTCTCAAGAAAGAGTGAAACATTCAATCCACTTACATTTTAAATTCAGACCAAATTAAACATATATATTCAAAAATACAACTAACGCTAAAAAATAAATATTTTAATTTTACATTAAAGCTAGTTGTAAGGAGACAGAAAGAAACAAGGAAATATGAGAGAAAAATCTAGAGTTTAGTGACACAGGCACAGTCACGACTAAACACATAAAGTTTACTGAATAAATGCACATATAAATGAATTCAGGAAGGAAATCCCTGGCGGTCCAGCGGTTAGGACTCCACACATTCACTGCCAAGGGCGTGGTTTTGATCCCTGGTCGGGGAACTAAGATCCCACAAGCAGCATGGCAAAAAAAAAAAAAAAAAAAAAGAATAAGAAAAGAAATAGCATAGAAAAACGAACATAGGAAAAGGGAGAAAGTGCAGAAGTGTAAGAAAGGAGATAGAAGAGGAAATGGAGTACAGACCAACAGTCGGCACTAGAGATTTGCTCAAACATCTGCCGTGGCAGCTTCAGTCTGATTTCTTTAACCTGGTCTTTACCAGCTCCACTCAGGACAGGAAAATCAGAGATGCCTGATCTTCTGAAATTCTTCCCTGGGAAGCCACATCAAAGACTCTACCACTCTGGGACAAAAAGCGAGCAAAGCCATGGTTGTCTTCGCTTGTTTCTCTGCTGATTTCAACCTAACAAGAACTCCAGCTCTGGCTGACCTGCACGGTATTTCATGTCAAAAGCTGCTCTGAAGAAATGACTTTAGCATTATATGGTTTATTTTAATATCAAAATACACTATAAGGATCCATGTAATAACTTATTTTAATAAATAACTTCATTTTTAAAAAGAGGCAAGGGGCTGCCTGATAGACATATTAGGGTGCAGTACTGTGATGGTGAATCCATGGCCAAGCATTCACCAAACCCTTCAGAACTCTACACCACAAAGAGTGAACTTTATACTGCATGAACATTTTAAAAATATGTATCATACAAAATGTCCAGGGAACCGGGATGGAATACGGACTCTGAGAAATGAAACTAACTGTATTACAAGTAAAATAACCTCACTTAAGGAGATGGGGAAGAAAGGAGTTGACATAAATGACTTTGGGAAACAGCATTTTGACTGGATATAACAAGGCTACCAAGAGAAGAATTTTGCACAAACACTGCACTCTAGCTGATAAATTTACTTCTCATAGCAGCATGGGTTAGCAACTCTGAAAATACTTTACATGTATAACAGGGTTGAGTAAATAAGAACTATAAAGATGTCATCAATAATGAGAGCCACGTTTCTCACTGTCAAAGAAAGAAGTTATGAATCTGAAAGAGGGAAGCTAGAAGTAGCCCTGTAGTGCTGGACCAGTCAGAGACACTAGTACAAATCAATGTTTATTTCAAATATACACAAATAGAGAAATAAGTACAGACATGTGTGCATACATGGGTTAGTATAAATACATACATCTCCTAGCCCTGTCTACCAAGAGCCTAGAAGTATTGACACCTCCATAACAAAGAGCACACTCAGTGCCCGGATCCTGATTTCTAAATACCATTCTCTGGTAAAGGGAACTAGGGTTACTTGGAAAAATGGTAATTCAAAGGTTGGGGCAGGGAAAATACAAGATAAGCCTGGAGCATCTTGTAGTGCCAGAAAGTGAGGAAGTGTTAAAACAAACAAAAATATCAAAGGACCAGAAGCCCAACTGAAAGAGCTTCCAAAGGCTAAAGCTGGAAGATCTGAGCAAAAAATAAATGACAGACTGTTATAACACAAAGAATAAAATAAATATCTATGAATCCATAAGATATGAATAAGCAAATGAATAAGCAAATGGAAGGGAGACAGAGAACTTTCTTTATGGAAGAATCCCAATTAATAATGTAGAATGAATGAGGGAAACAGAAAACCACCTTTAGAACAACAAAGTAATAGTTGCTTCAGGCAAGATCCACTGATGACTGACAAACTTAGTTGAAAAACTTTAAAGAGAAACAGAATATTTGGACAGCTTCAGAATATCTGATCCCATCAAATATTTATTAGCTATTGTGGTGGTTTCTCATATGTCCACAAATTATTTGATACTCTGCCCTCCCCTTGAGGTAGGCTGGCTGAACCTCTAATAGTGTTCAAAAAAGGAAAAACAGTAACTTCACAGGGGAGAAACCCAGAAGCCACCACCTAAACCCAGAGATCAAGGCAACATCATCACTGAAATGTCATGGTAATATGATGATAAGAAGGGTACTACACCTCTATGGAATTCTCCCACCTACCCCCTCAAAATCTATAACCCAAGGCCAATCATGAGAAGACATCAAAAAAAACTCAAATTGAGGGACATTCTACAAAATACCCAACCACTACTCTTTAAATGTGTCAAGCTCATGAGTAATAGCTAAGAAACTAACAAAGGAGATTAAAATAAAATAATAAATAATTTGAAAGAAGTGAGAAAAGAGGAAAAGAGGAACAAAGAACAGATGAGACATGTAGAAAACAAACAGCAAAATAATAGATGTAAACCTAACTATAAAAATAATCACATTAAATGTAAATGGTCTAAACATCCCAATTAAAAGGCAGAGATTGTCAGAGTTCTTTAAAATGCAAGACATCTTTAAATATAAAGATACAAAAAGATTAGAAATAAGAGGATATATTGGGTGGGCCAAAAGTTTCATTCATTTTTTTCCATAAGATGGCTCTAGTAGCACTTAGTTGTCTTTAACTTCATTCAAAACAATTTTGTTAGATTGTATGTGACAGCTGTCATATCAGCATGCATTTAAAAAAAGACTTATCAAAATTGGTGAATTTTTGTGTAGCCATTTTAACACTGAAGATGGAAGAAAAAAAGCAACATTTTCAGCATATTATGCTTTATTATTTCAAGAAAGGTAAAAACGCAACTGAAACGCACAAAAAGATTTGTTCAGCATATGGAGAAGGTTCTGTGACTGATCGAATATGTCAAAAGTGATTTGCTAAGTCTCATGCTGGAGATTTCTCGCTGGACAATGCTCCACAGTCGGGTAGACCAGTTAAAGTTGATAGCGATCAAATCGAGAGAATAATTGAGAACAACCAACATCAAACCACACAGGAGACAGCCAACATACTCAAAGTATCCAAATTAAGCATTGAAAATCATTTGCACCAGCTTGGTTATGTGAATCACTTTGATATTTGGGTTCCACATAAGTTAAGCAAAAAAAACCTTCTTGACCATATTTCCGCATGCGATTCTCTACTTAAATGGAACAAAAACACTCCGTTTTTAAAACAAATTGTGACGAGCAATGAAAAGTGGATACCATACAATAATGTGGGACAGAAGAGATCATGGGGCAAGTGAAATGAACCACCACCAACCACACCAAAGGCCGGTCTTCATCCAAAGAAGGTGATGTTGTGTATATGGTGGGATTGGAAAGGGAGTCCTCTATTATGAGCTCCTTATGGAAAATCAAACCATTAATTCCAACAAGTACTGCTCCCAGTTAGACCAAATGAAAGCAGCACTCCACAAAAAGCATCCAGAATTAGATAAAAGAAAATGCATAATCTTCCATCAGGATAACGCAAGACCGCATGTTTCTTTGATGACCAGGCAAAAACTGTTACAGCTTGGCTGGGAAGTTCTGATTCATCTGCCATATTCACCAGACATTGTACCTTCCGATTTCCATTTATTTCGGTCTTTACAAAATTCTCTTAGTGAAAAAAATTTCAATTCCCTGGAATTGAAAAGACACCTGGAACAGTTCTTTGCTCAAAAAGATAAAAAGTTTTGGGAAGATGGAATTATGAAGTTGCCCGAAAAATGGCAGAAGGCAGTGGAACAAAACAGTGAATATGTTGTTCAATAAAGTTCTTAGTGAAAATGAAAAATGTGTCTTTTATTTTTACTTAAAAAAACCAAAGGCACTTTTTGGCTCACCTAATACTATGCTAACACTAGTCAAGAGAAAAGTGGGGTACCTATATTAATATCAAAGTAAACTTTAGAGCAAAAAATATTAACAGGGATTTTTAGAAAGGTCATTCATGTTAAAGGGGTCGATTCATCAAGAGGACATAATTACAATTTATTTATTTTTATTTTTCTTCCAGTCTTCTTGAGATATTACTGACATACAGCACTGTATGTTTAAGGTGTATAGCATAATAATTTGATTTACATACGTCATGAAATGATTATCACAGTAAGTTTAGTAAACATCTATTACCTCATACAGATACAAAATTAAAGAACTGGAAAAATTTTTTTCATGTGATGAGAGCTCTTAGGATTTACTCTCTTGACATCATTCATATATAGCATACGAGTGTTAATTACATTTATCATGTTGTACATTCCATGCCTAGGACTTATTTATCTTATAACTGGAAGTCTGTACCTTTTGTCTGCCTTCATCCAATTCCCCCTCCTCCTAGCCCCCACCTCTGGTAACCACAAATCTGATGTCTTTTTCTATGAGTTTGTTTGTTTATTGAAGTGTAATTGACCTACAACACTATGTTAGTTCCTGTTACACAACATAGTGATTTGATATTTCTATACATTTCAAAATGATCACCATAAGTCTAGTTACGATACATCACCATACAAAGATACTACACAGTTATTAACTACATTCCCTACACTTCACATTTCATACCCATACACCTATTTCTTTCCTCCCCCCCACCCCCTTGCATCTGGCAACCACCTATTTGTTTTCTGTATCTATGACCTTGTCTCTGTTATGTTTCTTCATTTGTTTTGTGTTTTAGATTTCAAACATAAGTGAAATCATACAATGTTTGTCTTTCTTTGAATCATTTCACTTAGCATAATACTCTCTAGGTCCATGCATGTTGTTGTCAATGGTAAGATTTAATTCTTTTTTTTAATAGCCAAGTAATATTCCACAATGTGTGTATGTGTATGTATGTATGTGTGTGTGTGTGTATATGTGTGTGTGTGTATATATATATATATCACATCTTCTTTACCCATTCACCTATTGATGGGCACTTAGGTTGCTTCTATGTCTTCGCTACTGTAAACAGTGCTGCAATGGACACAGAAGTGCATATACCTTTTCTAATTAGTATTATTGTTTTCTTCAAATAAATATCCAGGAGTGGAATTGCTGATCACATGGTAGTTCCATTCTTAATTTTTTGAGGAATCTCCATACTGTTTTCCACAGTGGCTGCACCAATTTACATTCCACCAAAAGTGCATAAGGGCTCCCTTTTCTCCACATCCTCACCAACATTGTTATTTGTTGTCTTTTTGATAACAGCCATTCTGACAGTTGTGAGGTGACATCTCATTGTGGTTTTGGTTTGCATTTCCCTGATGAATAGTGATGGTGATCACCTTTCATGTTGACCATTAGTATGTCTTCTCTGGGAAAATGTCTGTTCAGCTCCTCTGCCCATTTTTTAATCATGTTGTTTGGGGTTTTTTTGATGTTGAGTTGTATGAGTTCTTTCTACATTTTGTATAGTAACCTTTTATCAGATATATCGTTTGCAAATATCTCCTCCCACCCACTAGGTGGCCTTTTCACTTTGTTGATAAGTTTCGCTGTGCAAAAGCCTTTTAGTTTGATGTAGTCCCATATATTTATTTTTGCTTTGGTTTCCTTTGCCTGAAGAGACAGATCAAAAAAAAATATTGCTAAGACTGATGTCAAAGAGTGTACTGCCTATGTTTTCTTCTAGAAGTTTTATGGTTTCAGGTCTTACATTTAAGTCTTTAATCCATTTTGAGTTTATTTCTGTATATGGTGAGAAAGTAGTCCAGTTTGATTCTGTTGTGTGTAGCTGTCCAGTTTTCCCAACACCATTTATTGATGAGGTATATTCTGGCCTCCTTTGTCATAGACTAACTGCCCATATATATGTGGGTTCATTTCTGGGCTCTCTATTCTGTTCCACTGATCTGTGCATCTGTTTTTGTGCCAGCACCATACTGTCTTGATTACTGTAGCTTTGCAGTATAGTTTGAAATCAGGAAGCATGATACCTCCAGCTTTCTTCTTCTTTCTCAAGACTGTTTTGGCTCTTTGGGATCTTTTGTGTTTCCAAACAAGTTTTAAGATTATTTGTTCTAGTTCTGTGGAAAATGCCACTGGTATTTTGATAGGGATTGCAATGAATCTGGAGATTGTCTTGGGTAGTATAGTCATTTTAACAACATTAATTCTTCCAATCCAAGAACGTGGTATATCTCTCCATCTGTTGGTATCATCTTTAATTTCTTTCATCAGTGTCTTATAGTTTTCTGCATACAGGTCTTTTGTCTCCCTAGGTAGGTTTGATCCTAGGTATTTTATTCTTTTTGTTGCAATGGTAAATGGGAGTGTTTCCATAATTTCACTTTCAGATTTTTCATCATTAGTGTATAGGAATGCAAGAGATTTCTGTGCATTAATTCTGTATCCTGCAACTTTACCGAATTCATTGATGAGCTCTAGTAGCTTTTTGGTGGCATCTTGAGGACTTTCTATGTATAGTATCATGTCATCTGCAAACAGTGACAGTTTTACTTCTTCCTTGCCAGTTTGGATTCCTTTTCTCTTTCTTGTCTGATGTGGCTAGGATTTCCAATACCATGTTGAATAAAAGTGGTGAGAGTCGGCATCCTTGTCTTGTTCTTGATCTTAGAGAAAATGCTTTTGGCTTTCCACCACTGAATATGATGTTAGTTGTGGGCTTGTCATATATGGCCTTTATTATGTTGAGGTATGTTCCCTCTATACCCACTGTGTTGAGAGTTTTTATCATAAATGGATGTTGAATGTTGTCAAAAGCTTTTTCTGCATATATTGAGATTACCATATGATTTTTATTCTTCAGTTTGTTAATAGGACATAACAATGTTAAACAAGTATGCACCTAATAACAAAGCTACAAAATATATGATATATAAATCCAGTTATTATTGGGTACATTTCAATACACTTCTCTCAGTAATTAACAGAACAAGTAGAAAGAAAATCAATAAGGATATAGAAGATTTTAAAAAGCACTGTCAATGTGACTTAGTTGACATTTATAGAACATTTTACCCAAAGACAGTAAAATACACATTCTTCTCAAGTGCACATGGAATATTTACCAAAGTAGATCATATTCTGGGAGATAAAACAAATCACAATAAATTTTTAAAAATTCAAGTCATACAAAGTCTGTTCTCTAGCCACAAAATTAAACTAGAAATCAATTACAGAAAAGTATCTGAAAAATCCCTAATATTTGTAGACTGAATAACATAATTTTCAATAACCCATAGATCAAAGAAGAAATCAAAAGAAAATTAGAAAGTATTTTAAACTGAATGAAGATGAGAACATGACATAAGAATTTGTGGTGGGCTTCCCTGGTGGTGCAGTGGTTGAGAATCTGCCTGCTAATGCAGGGGACACGGGTTCGAGCCCTGGTCTGGGAAGATCCCACATGCCGCGGAGCAACTGGGCCCGTGAGCCACAACTGCTGAGCCTGCGCGTCTGGAGCCTGTGCCCCGCAACGGGAGGGGCCGCGATAGTGAGAGGGCCGCGATAGTGAGAGGCCCGCTAGTGAGAGGCCCGCGCACCACGATGAAGAGTGGTCCCTGCACCACGATGAAGAGTGGCCCCCGCTTGCCACAACTAAAGAAAGCCCTCGCACGAAACGAAGACCCAACACAGCTAAAAAAAAAAAAATAAATAAATAAATAAATAACGTAGCTATTAAAAAAAAAAAATTAAAAAAAAAAAAAAAAAAAGAATTTGTGGTAGGCCACTAAAGCAGTAATTAGAGTGAAATTTATACCAGTAAAGGCCTATATTAGAAAAGAAGGTCTCAAATCAACGATCTCAGCTTCTACATTATGACAGCAGAGAGAAGCAAATTGTATCCAAAATAAGCAGAATAAAGTAAATAACAGAGATCAAAGCAGAAGTCACAAGAGAGAAAACAGACTAATAGAGAAAAACTAATAAAACCAAAAGGCGGCTCTTTGGAAAGATCACAAAATTAATAAGCTTCTACCTAGACTGGTCAGGAAAAATAGAAGACACAGAGTAACACTGTCAGAATTGAGAGGGGTGACTACAACTGCACAGATATTAAAAGAACATTGAGACAACATTATGAGCAAGTTTATGCTTATAAATCTGACAACTTGGAGTAAATAAATTCCTTGAATGATGCAAACCACCAACGCTTACTTGAAGAAATGAGTAACTTTCACTCAGAGTTTTACTTTATGAGTACTTTTACTTTCCTTTACTCTTTAATAAGGAGATGAATATCTGTATGTCTATTTTTTTAAAAAAAGAACTTAGGGACTTTCCTGGTGGCGCAGTGGTTAAGAATCCACCTGCCAATGCAGGAGACATGGGTTCGAGCCCTGGTCTGGGAAGATCCCACATGCCGCGGAGCAACTAAGCCTGCGCACCACAACTACTGAGCGTGCGCTCTAGAGCCCGCGAGCCACAACTACTGAGCCCACCTGCCGCAACTACTGAAGCCTGTGCGCCTAGAGCCGGTGCTCCGCAACAAAGAGAAGCCACCACAAGAAGAAGCCCGCGCACCACAATGAAGAGTAGCTCCCGCTCGCCGCAACTAGAGAAAGCCTGTGCGCAGCAACGAAGACCCAACACGGCCAAAAATAAATAAATTAATTTTTTTTTTAAAAAAAAAAAGAATAATTTATAGGTTAAAAACCTCCCCACAAAAAACAAACTCCAGGTCTAGACAGCTTCACTGGTAAATTCTACAAAACATCTTAAGGAAAAATAATACCAATTCTGAACAAACTGCTCCAGAAATGTGAAGAAAAGGAAGTATTTCCCAACTTTTTCATTCTATGAGGCCAGCATTACCCCAGTATCAAAACTAGACACATTATAAGAAAATAAAACACAGACCAATATATCTCATGAACATAGATGTTTGCCTAAACATTTGAAAACCAATTAATATAATTCATCATACTCTCAAACTAAAAAAGAAAAACTATTATAACATTCTCAATAAATCCAAAAATAATCTGACAAAATCTAACCATTATCCATTAACCATCTAACCATTATCTACCATTCCTGATAAAAAATTTTGGAATAGAAAAGAACTTCCTGAGATAGATAACAGAAAAAAAAAAAAAAATCAACAAACCAGCTTGAGAGAATTTCCTAATCTTGATAAACAGTATCCACAACAAATCTACAGCTAAGATTGATTATAATTAATGATAAAAGACTGCTTTCCCCCTAAGATCAGGAACAGGACAAGGATATCTGCTCTCACCATTTCCAGTCAACATTGTATTGGACAGTTTAACCAGTGCAATCAGGCATGAAAAGAATTTTAAAATGCATCCAGATTGGAAAAGAAGTAAATCTATCTTTATTTGCAGACATCAGGGTCATCTATGTCAGGAGTCAGCAAACTACGATGCAAAGGCCGTATACATCTTGCTCCCTGTTTTCTCTTGCTGTTGTTTGTTTATTTGGATAAATAAAGTTTCACTGGAACACAGACCCACCCATTCATCTACTTACTGCTCTCACCCCAAAGCGGCAGAGTAGAGTAACTGAGACAGAGGCATTATGGAAAGGAAACACAAGAAAAGATGCTCCCCATCTTTAGCCATTATTGAATGTAAGTTAAAGTAATGAGACACCACTACACACCTATTAGGATGGTTAAAACTAAAAAGACTGACTAGGTCAAGTCTTTTCGCAACAAGGATGCGAAAAACTGGATTTCTCATCCACTGTAGGTGGGAGTGTAAAATGGCACAATCACTTTGGAAGTGAGTTTGGCAGTTTTTTTAAAATTTAAACACATACCTATCATTTGATTCATTTTATTTATCTATATATTATTCTATTCCCAGATACCTACCAAAAAGAATGATGTTCAAAGAAATACTTGTACACAAATATTCACAGCAACTTTATTTGTAATAGCTAAAAACTGGAAACAACACAAACAACCATAAACAATGAATAGATGAACAAGCTGCAGTTATTTCCATTCACCAGTAAAAAGAAGTGAATTACTGATGCTGCTGCAACATGGATGAATCTCAAAATAATTATACTGAGTGAAATAAGCCAGATGAGAAAGAGTACCTATGGTATGATTCCATTTACACAAAGTTCTGGGGAATCCAAACCAGCATGCAGTGACAGAAAATAGTAAGTGGTTGCCCGGGGCCAGGGCAGGATGGGGTGGGATGGGGATGGTGGCCAGAGAGGAAGGGGCACTAGGAAACTTGGTAGCGGTGGACAGGACCAAAATCTTGACTGTGGCAGAAGTCACAGGAGTTCATGTACAGGCCAAACTTATCAAACTACACTAAATATGTGTGGTTTATCATATGTCAATTATATCTCAACTGTTTTCTAAAAGTTTCCAAAACTGAAAAACAGGTGCAGATGGGTGGCCCTGTGACATGTGACCTGCAGAATAAGGGTGCAGCAGCTCTAAGCCAGAGCCCTCGCTCCCGAGACTGGGCACAGGTACAGAGGTACCCAAACTTCTTCCTTTCTGAGGAGCTTAGGGCATAAGGATACAGGACTAACACGGTTCCTTGAAGATGCTGCTTTGTCCTCACTACACCTTTCCTAGGCCGGGGCTGCATGCCTGCCTGCACCCCACACATCCATTGTTTAACTCAGCTACAGAAAGACACCAGTGACAATTCAAGCACCTTCATTTCTGTCCTTCTGCATGGTCCTATGGGTGAGTAAAATCATAGTTTTCAAAAGGAAGGAGCTCCTAATTTTTCTCAGACCATGTAACAATCTTCCCCACACATCCAGAATTAAGTTTTTGGCCGTTTTTGAACTTTAAAATGGGACCCTACAATGTACCAAGGAATAAAGCGAAGAATGGGAAAGTGCAGAAATGGTTAAAAATCACAAGTTAAAAGCAAACTGTAAGGACTTCCCTGGTGGCGCAGTGGTTAAGAATCCACCTGCCAATGCAGGAGACACGGGTTCGAGCCCTGGTCTGGGAAGATCCCACATGCCACGGAGCAACTAAAAGCCCGTGCGCCACAACTACTGAGCCTGCGCTCTAGAGCCCATGAGCCACAACTACTGAGCCCGAGTGCCGCAACTACTGAAGCCTGCGTGCCTAGAGCCTGTGCTCCACAACAAGAGAAGCCACCGCAATGAGAAGCCCACGCACTGCAACGAAAGAGTAACCCCCGCTCGCTGCAACTAGAGAAAGACCACGTGCAGCAACGAAGACCCGATGCAGCCAAAAAAATAAATAAAATTTTTAAAAAAGCAAACTATATAAAATAAACAACAAGGTCCTACTGTATAGCACAGGGAATTATACGCAATATTTTGTAATAAGCTATAAGGGAAAAAATCTGAAAAAAAATATAACTGAATTACTGTGCTGTATACCTGAAACTAACACAACATTGTAAAACAACTATACTCCAATTAAAAAAAATTACATGGCACATATACATGCACCTTAAATGTATTTGATTTTCATTTCTCAAAAATAAATAAATAATTTGCAAAATGAAATGGAAAAAGCAAACTGGAGCTTCGAAAAAAATGTGTTGTTCTCCTTCCAGATAAATAATAAAGCAGGAATCTCTGTGTTCTTTTTAGATAATTTGTCTCAGCAGAGAAGTGTTTCATTTTTTCGTTTCTGTAGATCCATAAATTAACAGGATACCCACATGCCCAATCTCCCACTGTTATAACTCAGGCCCAGCGTATTCCCTGAGCCAAGCAACTCAGCGATAGGGGTCCAGCCTCTCCTCCCTCCTCCCCAGCCTCCTTATCACACGAAGGCGAAGGCGGTTTCAGAACCAAGGAAGACAGCAGGTCTCTAAAAACAGAAAATAGCTTGTACGTGACAAGCAGCCCTCTCATGTGGCAACATTTAACACAGGAAAGCAATTTAAAATGAGCTGTACACTCGGGAACAGGAATGACATGCAGGTTCCAAGTCAAACTAGAGCCATACGCTAAACAAGAATGCAGTGTGTGTGTGCACATGACATGAATTACAGATGTTCACACAGATACAGGGCTGCGCACCGTCTCGCACACACGCACGCGCGCCGACGTCCCCAGGAGCATACCTGCATGCCAAGCACCGGCCCCTGCAGGCTCTGGGCTCTCACAGACCTCCCGGCAGCCCCGCGAGGCAGCACTGTGATGACCGCCCCCCAAACAGAGAGGCGGGCCCGCGGAGAGGCCCCGCGGGGAGAGGGTCAGCGCGGCCCCAGACGTGCGCTCTCGCCCGGGCTGCTGTCCTGCCGCGTGCAGTACCACGCATGCTGCCGCCAAGGAGTACCAGCTCACCGCCAGCTGGGACACATAAGCGAAGAGCGGGACCGCAAGGTGGTCTCAGAGCTCACGGGAGCCTGATGACAGGTTTCTTCATCCTGCTACCCGCCCCCTCCCCGTTCAACGTGCAGCTCCCTGAGGGATTTTCCTCATCTGGGCCTGAAAAGCACGGTGCTTCCCCTGCGTCGCGCCCCCTCCTCATCAGGAAAGGCTGTGTGGGTGGACCCTGGGCCCTGGGGGGGCTGGGGCGGTGGGGGGGGGGCAGCCATGCCTCCGGAAACGCGGGGTCTTGCAATTAAGTCCCGGAAACTCGTCTGGATCAGAGAAGTGGTCATTCCATGGAAGGTCCAGAGAAAGGCACTAAAAAGGGGGACAGGGGGTCACCTCAAAGCCCTCTCCTAATGGAAGCAGAAGCTTGGGGACAGTTCACCCGGCCGGTTGCATCATGTTTCACCGCGTGCACCGGACCCTCCACCACGTAGAGGGCGGGGGTGAGGAAAAGAACATCTAGACCAGGAGCGGCCTCGGCGCCCGCCAGGCCAGTGCTGCTGTAACCGGCCCCCCAGCCCCGAGCAGACTCTGCAGGAGGTCGGAGGAGGGGGCCGGCGCTGGCTCTTCAGAAGACCATAAAAATCAGGCCTGAAAACACAAGAGAAGGCAGTGCTGTTGGTCTAATTCACAGCCAGTCGTCAGCTGAGGGCCCTGACGGCGCCCTCGGGTGATGGATGCAGCGGAAGGCTTCCCACCGGTGACAGGTGACACTGACCCACTGCACAGGGAACGCGGCCTGGGAGCCTTTCGGCTCAGGGACCACTGGTTCTGGCTTTACATGCCCGGGAAAAGCAGATCTTGCCCTGGAAGAAACAGTTCGCACCTTTCTCGGTTCATTAAAGGTAATTTTGCAAATTCCGAACATCTCACGTGAACCTTCTAATGGGTTTTATCTGGCTTTGGTCACTGTGCTTTTTGTAAGAACTAGCTCGCTTCACTAACACACCTCTTTCCAACAGAAGCTTTTGTTAGCTTGGAAGCGCTGAGCCTTCCTCTCTGAAGGTAAACTTTCTGGCTCTCTCCTTAGACAACAGCCGTCTACACCGCAGCCTCCGCGTTCACAGGCAGGCAGAGGCCCACAGGGCGAGGAAGGAGTGGCCAGCGTGGTCTCCTCCTGGGGGGGAGGGGCACGGCCTTGGCCACGCCTCATCGCAATGCCCTGTGCATACAGCAGTCACTCAATAAATATGGACTGGACCCAGGGGGTGGGGGTGGGGGACCCTGAGGTTTGGGGAATGAAGTGGCGTAGCTCAAGGGGGATGTTTCCCGTGTGCCCTACAAAGTGGACAGGTTTGTCACGGACTGGAAATGACCGGAAAAGACGAACCGTGCTCACAATTGCGAAAGCATGAAATGTTCCAAGAGCTCAAGGGCTAGAGCCCTTAATAACGGCATGAACTCAGTATCCATCTTACAGCACCAAGAAGGGCACAGATCTGGAAGAGGAAAATTAAGAATAGGTTTTAAATTTAAAAACCTGAAGATCACACCTTAAAATGACTTTCCATGATTTGGGGGATTTTTAAAGTGGCATCTTGTAATAGAAAAAGAAAGCAAGAAAACATAAACCTGAAGTAAACATTCTTTGGTCAGAAATATAACAAATATTATTTAAAATAAAATACAGTTTTAAATTGTTTTTAATTCTTTGTAGTTTGGATTCTGCGTTCCTAACAATGCTTCCTTCTCCGCTAGTAGAAAAAAACCTGTAGAGCTGACTCGCAACCACAAGTCAGCCTGCTCCCCGCTCAAGGCCAGCCCAGGCCAGGAGGTGTCTCTGCAACAGACACTGAGCTTGTCACTGATGCCCGAAAGAGACCCCAGCAGTGTGAGTTGAGAATGTCACTAATCTAAGGTGAAGGTGTCACTAAGGACCCTGTTTCCCACACATGAGGTAGGGAGCAGGTGACCAGCCAGGACTCCATCCAACGTGCAAAAACGCCCTGAAATGCAGAGCAGCAACTGCAGATAGTTTTTAGGAGGTATTTCCACTCTGCGTTAATGTAGGGGAAACTGGGAAGTGGGTGTAGCTCCACACTCCCACTCAGGCGGGAGTCATGACCCAAGCTGGGCACTGCGCGTCTCTGGGCCTCTCACAGCAGAGGGTCTCCACTGCAGAGACCCTGCCACCCGGGTCACCCGGAATCACCTGGAGTCGTCTCTGGGTGTCATAGCTGGGGGTGCTGCTAGTGGCACTGAGAGGCCAGGGGTGCTGCTAAACATCCACAACACACAAGGCAGCGCCCCCAAAACAAAGGATTAACCGGCCCAAAATGTCAACAGCGCCGAGCTTGAGAAACCCTGTCTCACAGTCTCTTTCAGCTCTAAAGCTCTATAACCTACATGTCTGTTGAGTTGAGGGGTAAATACTACTTCTTTGGGTATAAAGCTAACAAAGAGGACTGAAGGACTTGCTGAGACCAAGTATAAACCAGGGTGAACCCAGGTCTCCTGCAACCAGACAGGTAGTGAGAAATCAGGCCTGTAAGACGGTTCCCTCCTCCACAGAAGTCCAACACCAACATCCCTCGTAGGAAGAGGGAATGGTTTTACGCATCTTATCTCGCGGGTCTGGAACGAGGCGGATTGCAGGACTCGGCTCTTCAGCTGACGCCCTGAACTGAGCATGAACGTAACCCAGGAGAGCTGGGAGGCCAGACTCCATGCCTAATGCATGGTCTGTTTTAGCACTTCTTGGAAACTACATGCCCCTTGGGTCTAAACAGAGGCATGTGACTTGCTGAGTTCCTGAGGGCTTTCCTTCATCCTCTCCCCTACTTTCTCTGGACACGCTCGCAGCTGAGGGCGCCCACCATCATGTGGCACCCTGGTCCCAGGACACGGGATTCCTGTGGATACTGAGGCCTATATACTCACGTGACATTTTCTTGTCCTGAACTCATCCATTCTTCATAGCTATTTATCTAAAAAGATGCTTATTTTTAATGTAAACACACTGATTTATATTGGCAGCTCCTCTACTTAAAGATATGCTGGAATTTCCACTGAAACTTTTTATTATTCAAAGTTTGCTAGTGCAGGCCTGAAAATGTCCCCAAGCAAAAGAGGTCTAATCTTTTCTACAAACATCACTGAACCACTTTTTAAATCCAAGAATGTCAGATAATTTCTTCTTCTTTACTCTTGAAACTTAAAACTGGATTTTTGTTTTTCTAAGAAAAAATCAGGACACCAATCTGTACTTTAGATGAAATGTCTTTCCTACACAGAAAAAATAAATGTAAAAACTTTCTATCCCATCAAAATAGGCCATCAGGGAAGCTTTAATATGAGAAAGTTCCTCTAAATTAGGTTTGTAACCTGAACAACCAGAGGACTATATATAAGATAGATAACTCATAAGGACCTGCTGTACAGCACAGGGAGCTCTACTCAATACTCTGCAATGGCCTATATAAGAATCTACAAAAGAACGGACATATGTATATGTATAACTGATTCACTTGGCTGTACAGCAGAAACTAACACAACACTGTTAATCAACTATACTCCAATAAAAATTAAAAAAAAGAACCAGAGGACTAATGAAATTCTAGAACCCAAGGGGAATAAAGCCAAGAATGATACTGTTTACATCCGCACAGCACTTTATAATGTACAGGACCACTTTCACGTACAGTCTCACTTGATGCACATAAGAGTCCTGTAAAGTGGGTATTTATCTACAGATAAAGAGAAGAGGGCTCAGATATATTAGGAGACAATTACAGCCTCAAAACTTGAAAGTATCAGAGACCAAAGGAGAAACCAGGTCTTCTGACTCGAAATTATTTTAAAATAACAATTAAGAAACATACAAATTAGGCCTTGGTTTCTCATCTGTCCAGGTTGTAATTTGTTTGAATAGAAATACGTGTCAGCCCCCATCTAAAATGTCTAGTGAAGCCCCTGCCCCTTTCCCAAACCACAACTAAGAACAGACACTCACCTCCCTGTGCTGGGCCAGTGCAAGGCCACGAAGGCAGCAGAGGGGAAGAAGAGCACAGTCTTACCTGATTATAGCTAAGGCGTCTAACTTCTGCAAATCTGAGGACACTGCTAGGATGAAACCTGGGGCCTTGGAAGGGGCCTCCTTGTAATGGAGGAGTCCAAAAGCCTACGCTTGATAAGGTTCATTTTCAATTTGCCTCTGATTAATTGAGGATTCAATGAATTGTAGTAAAGTAGTAACAGGAGTATTAGCAGCAGCATCAACAGTTAGCAGTGACAGTAAATCCCTAAAACCCAGCACTGAGCGCTTGTTACTATACCAGGCCCTCTGCTAAGCACTTATGTAATTAATTTTAATTTTACTATATCGATTAGTGTAATTTTTGTTATCACTCATATAGATAACTTTGATAGGAACACTATAACATAGTCACTGGTTTGCAAAACAACCCTACAGAGTTATACGTTTTTCTACTCTTTTATAGATAAGGAGATTGACTTGGACAAGTCCTACAGTGGAGCTGAGATTCAAACCTTGGTCTAGCTTACGTTCTTCCTGATGAACAGGAATTCAGAAAGGAAGAGATCGCCACAGGCTACAGACCTAAAAAAGCCTTTACAGAGAAGTGTGTTGAGCTGGATACTGGGGAATGAGCGGAACTGAACAGAAAGAGGGTGATCTGCACTGGGGTAGATGGGCGATGACAATAAAACAGAAATGGCAACACACAGGGGTGATTCAGGAGACAGTGATGGAACACTTCTACAGAGCCCAAGACCATGCTCCAAATCGTGTGATTTCCCCGACAAAACTGAATTAAGTGAATACACTCTTAGGGTCAATTTTCTCTTTATGACATAGCCATTATCTTGTAAAAGAAAAGGAAAAGGCTACGTTTCTCTAGAACCCAACTCCTCTACGGAGAGGGCTGGTGTGGACGCCAAAGTGCCTCGTCTCCGCCACCCGAAGCCCAAACCTGGCGACTCTCCCGTGAAGGCAGCGCCCCTGCTGGAGCCCAGGACTGTACAACCCAGCCCTGTGGGGCGGGGCAGGGCAGGAGAGCCGAGACAGGACCCCCAAACTGGAGCCTCTGAGCGCCAGTTAAAGAGTCTTCCTCCAAGTTTCGTGAGAAGTAGCTTCAAAACTGGGAGCTGAAAGGCGCTGCTCGCACAAGGACAGAAGCACCAAAGTCCTAACACGTTTTATTTACTCTGCACCTAGAAAACGTACCTGCCAAGGACAGCACAGAAAGCAGATCTGTTAGTGGAAGAGGGAACAAAACACGAAAACAAACTCGTCCCAGAGAACGTTACCAGCCTGAGGATGCCCGGGGGGAGCAGAAACCACATGGGGGACAGGGGAGGAGGGTCAGCCATGGGGCCGCCGGGAGGGTATCTGTTCTGGCTTCAGCAAGGGCCAGATCCCTCATCCAACGTCACGAGACATCCTTTAGGTCTGTTCTCTCATCACCATTGCCTAGGGTAGAGACAGACAGACAGACACGGACACCGAGGGAGATGGAAAGGCAGCTCCAGCAAGGGTTTCTCTGTTTTTCCTGGGGCTTCACCCTGCACACCTCCTGGAGCTGTGCTAACACGACAGAGCACTGCGGAAATCACAGAATTAAGCACCTCTGAAGCCACATGCATATTTTGTTTTCCATTTAAATCAAAGTCTTCCCTCTGACCTACCCACAGAGTGAGCTAAACTGGAAATGTACGGAAATTACGACCAGATGCTTCACACGGACAGTCACCATCCATAACACAGCCTCACAGAAAAGTCAGGCTGGGACGGAGTTAAGGGAAAGAAGAAATAACAGAATAATAAAATAAGACGCTTGTATACCAGTCCTGAGCTCTGCATGCAGTCAGCATCTACTTCAGAAGACACGCACTCCAGGGACCCTGGGCCCTTGAGAAGGCCTCTCAACCTGAGGTCATAAATGATCTTCTGGGGGTTGTAACCCCCAAAATAGTATATAAAATTTCCACATATGTACATGAAAGTACTATTTGGAAAAAAGGGCCATAACTTCCATCATCTACACGGTGTTCCTGACATAAACTACTCCACAGATGAAGGTCTGAAACAGGACCTGGTGAATTAAAGACACAAACATTTGTCCTTACTAAACCACTGCTCTAGAGATTCACCGCTAACGTTCTCTACCGGCAGTGGACTTAAAAGCGAGACCAAATATGGTCAGAGTGAAAACTCCATATCTGACACTAGATATCAAACAACAGATTACCAACCCAACCAAATAGTGGTCTATTTTTTTCTTCCTGGTAAACAAACACAGGAACTCTTAAAACACTAGATCTAGTAAGTACGGTTGTAGCAGATTAAAAAAACAAAACAAACACAAAACCTGAGGTTCTGAAAGATGTAATTTCCTAACCTCTTGGAGTGGAAGAGGGCTTCAAATCAAGGTTACCCGGCTCTAAAAACTTCCAAACTTTCAGAAGAGGAAGACATTTCTATAACTGGGCTTTCAAAACCTTCAAATGCACTTTTTATTCACAAATAAAGTAATTCAACGAATCAGTTAAAAATTCTCTTGTATTCCCATAAAACCACTTCTTTGGATCTGAAACTCACACTGTGAGTTATCTAACAGGGGAAAGAAATGTGAATGTGTTGGTGGTAGGGGAAGAGGAATGCTGCTTAAATTACTTTCAAGCGACTTGGATTAAAATCAATATTATTTCCCCAAGGTCCCAAAATGAATCACGTGCAAAGCTGGGAAGTGGGTCCAGAATTCCTGACACCCACGTGTGCTCCCTCCTCCACCCAGAAAAGTATCTGAGAGGCAGCGGACAGCGGAGCCTGGGATGAGTGGTCCCTCTCACCTCACCCTGTAGGAATCTGAATCTGAAAATCTGGAGAATTCTTCACCTGTCCTGTTACCAGCAGAGTGGGGAGCTGCTGTCCCAGACACCTGTCGAGTGTGGGACAGCAGTAATTCTCCAAATTTTAAGTTGCTGTGTCTCAAATGATCAATGCTCATTGCTCTTCAGATAAACCCACCCAAGGACAGGGATGAAGGCTGTACAGTTGGGTATATATATGTCTTTATAACAGGACAGCCCCATCCTGACAGCAGTGATGCTTAGCAAGACTCATTCAACCCCTTCCCTCAACCCTATCAGACCTTCGTGGGTGCATATGTGCTCTGAAAAAACAGAGCCAATATTTTAATTTCGTTCTATACTTGAAAAATGAAAACAAAAGCATTACCTTCAGAATATAAACTTCTAAAGGAAGGTGTGTGACCCTTAAGTTATATAGAAGGGGGCCTACGTTAGGTACAGCCGAGGTTCTTGTTTCCAGCTCCAGCCGTGGGTTAGCTTCTCCAAAAGGCCTTGGCACTCCAACTTTGGAGAGCCCACGCAAGCAAACTGTAGTTTTTACTGCACCTCTGGGCTCTTGGGAAGTGGGCTATCTTTAACGCAGCAAGTGAAATAGCTGTAGTCTGAACCCAGAAAATAATAAGATGGGTGGGGCATGACCCTGAGGGTCATTAGGGAGACTGTGCCAATGGGCCAGCAGGAAGGCAGAGCTGAGCCTGAGATTTCCAAACACTGCCAGGCCCTGAAAGCCATCCCAGATGACCATCGTCTCTCACACAAAGCATCCCCAGATTTGCACAGGTTGCGATCAACCAAACACTGCCAGGGCCCCTGAAAGCCATCCCAGATGACCGTCGTCTCTCACAAAAAGCATCCCCAGATCTGCACAGATTGCGATCAACCAAACGCCATTTACAAGTAAAGAAAAACAAGTCACTGCAAGTAAGAGTCATAAGAAACAACAACCATTAGATTTAGACCCCCAAGAACTTCAGATATTTGAAGTCTCACATGCAGAATATAAAACAGCTGTGCGTGAAATGTTTTAAAATAAAAAAGTAAGGGCTTCCCTGGTGGCGCAGTGGAGAACCCGCCTGCCAATGCAGGGGACACGGGTCCGAACCCTGGTCGGGGAAGATCCCTCATGCCGCAGAACAACTAAGCCCGTGCACCACAACTACTGAGCCTGTGCTCTAGAGCCTGTGAGCCACAACTACTGAAGCCCGCGAGCCACAGCTACTGAAGCCTGTACGCCTAGAGCCCATGCTCCACAAGAGAAGCCACCGCAATGAGAAGCCTGTGCACCACAACAAAGAGTAGCCCCCGCTCGCCACAACTAGAGAAAGCCCGCGTGCAGCAACGAAGACCCAACGCAGCCAAAAATAAATAAATAAAATAAATTTTTTAAAAAATAAATAAATAAAATAAAAAAGGAGTGAAAAATGAGCAGGCAAAAGAAACCAGATTATAAAAGGAACCAAGTAAACTTTTAGAAATGAATATAATGGGTTAAAAAAAAAAAAAAAACTTCATACATTGGCTAAATAACGGATTAGACATGGCTGGCAAAAGAAACAGTTGTAAAACAAAACTAAATAAATAACCCAGAACAGCACAAAGAAAGAAGAACATGAAATTACAACAGAAAGGTTAACAGTCTTGGAAGATCGAAGACTGAATATATCTAATCAGAGTTCCAAAAGGAAAGAGTTACGAAAATAGAAGCTGGGCAGTATTTGAACTCACACTACCTGAGAATTCTCCAGAAAGATATAAAGTCACAGATACACAAAGTATAACAAATTAACAAGTAGATTAAAAAGAAATGCACCCTAGACACACATAGTAACATTTCAGAATGCCAAAGAGAAGACAAGATCTTTAAAGTAGCTGGACAAAGACAGGCTGATGATGTGACTGCAGGTTTCACAACAGGAACGATGGAAACCAGAAAGCATCCGTGTAATGGAGCCCAGGCTCCAAGTCAAAATAACTGTCAACCTAAAATTACATACCCAGTAAATCTATACTTCAAGAACAAGATGAAAATAAATATATTTTCGGATATAAACAAAAATGAATTCAACATTGAGAGACCTACCCTAAAGGGAGTGACTGTGAACTATTCTAGAAGCTCCCTAACTGACCTTCCCTCTCCCACCATCTTGAATATCAGTCCAACACATCTAAAATCATTTGATCAGATCACTTCCTGCTTCAAACTGCCACGTGAATTTCTAGAAGCTACATAATAAGGTCCATGACCATCTATCTGGCTCCTCAACTTACCAGCTGTGACCTGGGCCAGGTAACTAACCTGCCTGAGCCTCAGGTTCAGCACCTGCAAAGTGAGCCCTATAGGGACTGACCGCTGACATGGGCTAAGAGCCCCATAACGTAGCGCTCTCCGCAGCGCCTGGCACAGACTTTCAATAACTGGCAGCTGTTATTAGTTATCATTATGATAACTCATTGGACCCAAAATACAACATGTGCATTCCCAATGCCACGCCTTTGCTCACGGTATTTCCTCCACTTCACTGGTCCCTAACACGTCCATTCCCCAAAAATCTGCACTAAGTCAACCAAATTATTGTCAAAAGTCCAGCTGCTTCTTGAAATTTTCCTCTACCAGGCCAGCCCAAGGTAAGTGCTCTCGCTTCTAAACACGTAAAACATTTACCCAAAGTGCTACTCTGTTCATTAACTACCTAAACTGTGTGATGTTTCTGGTCTGGGGAAGCGCTTATCTTAGCTGTCCCTGTTCTGCCTGTGGAAAGCTCTACTGCCATGAAAACGGAGATTTTTGCCTAATAATGATGGATTGGCTGATTGAGCTCCAGCACCCTGGTAGAGACACTTTAGAGGAAAAACATGGCACCAAATTTAAAAAAAAGAAAAAAGGAAAGAAAAGGCAGTTGTCTTAGGATGTGCTGCATTCCTTGTAATCCTCCAGACAGCTGCACTTCATTCTAAAGACGTCAAATATTTTCCTTAGAGAAAGACATCCCACGAGGAAGTCCTGGTGGGCAGGAAGAAGTGATAAGGGAACTTCAGCTGTCGGCTCACTTCAGGAAACATCTTTCAGCGTTTGTTTCCCAAGGAAGTCAATTTGACCTGGTATTTGTATCACCCAAGACAAAGAAAACAGTCCCCCGGGAGCTGCCCGGCTGGCACGAACGAGGGGTCCAGTAAACATGGGCTGATGCCGAAAAGGCAGACCAAAGCAGCTACTCAGATGATTCCGTTTGTTTGTTCAAAAAAAGGAAGAGGCAGGTATTCTCATCAGCTCTCCTTCAAGTTTGCCAGCTAAGCACTTGCTGAGGATGCCACACCTGGCTGCCCCACCCAAGAGCCAGTAACAGCAAATCTCTCAAATGAGTCACAAAGAATGCGTGATCAAACCCAACTTCAAGGCTGCCCGTCCTTCTTGCACTGCAGCTGACATTAATTCAGGAGCTAGAAAAAGCCACAATCACATGCTATCACTTTTAACTAAGTTTTCCCACTTTAAAAGAAAATCCTTACTAAGTGTCAATTTTAAAATTCCACTATTTTGTCTAGGAGGCCCCCCAAAATGCAATTGTTTTCATTATATAAAAAAAATCCTTATCAAAGAAAACTTGGGGGAAAAAAACCAAAAGAATCAGCCAGAAAAACAAGAGAAAAGTAGAAAACAATCAGCCATAAGACCTGGTGGTCCAGTGGTTAGGACTCTGCGCTTCCACTGCAGGGGGCACAGGTTCGATCCCTGTTCGGGGAACTAAGATCCCACGTGCTGCACAGCACAGCCAAAATAAATAAATAATAAAATTTTTTTAAAAAATGAGCCATAAGACCTGCTACTCAAAGACAGCACCTATCAACATTTTGGTTCACTATCTTCCAGATGTTTTTCCTCTAAGGATAAGATGTTTTGTGTAATTGGAATCCTATGGTATATGACTGTGTTACTTAAATGACTTCACAAGCATCTCCCCATGTTTTTTTCTTCTTCTTAACCTCATATAACTACATAGAGTAGATGAGAGAAAGAAGATGTTTAAAGTAAACCAAGTCAAGAAATACCATTCTCGTTCTTCCGCAAAAACTGTTTTTACTGTAGTAAAAACCAAGAATTTCCAAAAGTTTCTGGGGTCATTGGAGATAAGATACATAAAAAGATGCTTGGATGCATAGGAAGTGTTTAAGAAATGTTAACTGACTTTCAAGTGACAAAGACAATATTTACTATAGTCCCTGGAAAGATACAAAAGAAATTAAATTCAGCCTCTGTTCCCAATGAAATTTTAATAACACTGAGAAGATAAAATGCATTTACACCCAACAACTAAAGTGCAACATAATTCGGCATGCAATAATCCTGGCTCTTCAAGGGCTTGGGATGCCTTATTCCTTTCTGCACCCCTAGCATGAAGGACATACTACAGATACTCAGTAAATGTCTGTTGTACTGAACAGAACTACAAACTACAAGCCATGCTTTAGAGACAGTAAAGATCACTGTGAGCTGAGGTTAAGTTGGGCAAAGCAGACAACGTGAACACGGCAGAACTTGATTAAGGCCTTAGATCTCCATACAGAGAACCACAGTGGATACTGTCCTTACTAAACTAGGTGTAAAAGAACGTGCTTACCAAAACTTTCTTTCAGGAACCCTTTAGACTCCACTGAAGCTATCTGCATATACTGTGAGCATCCAGAGGGTAAACACAGGAAATCTGAAATCTGTTTCAGCCCTAACAGCATCACATTCACCACCTGATTATAAACTTGTCTTAAAGAGAATCCACCTTCATGGGTAGGGTATCACTCAGCAGACTCCATACACCCTAACTTCATCCACACACAAATTTTCCTTTGTTTTACTCCACTTGTGCTTGTGAAAAAATGCAAAGAATTTATGGAGAAGGAATTTGCTAATATTACATCGCTAACAGCTGCTGGTTGGATTGTACTAAATCCACAGCCTCTTCAGTCACATTATATGGTCAACTCAAAAAGTGGGCTATTAATACAAATCTGGTTTCTTTCAAAAGAATTGATTTAAGCCTACCCAGCCAGGCTGCCTTAAGAGCAAGTTTCCCAGAGCTTGGGGTTGGGTGTGTGAGCATTTTGTCTGTATGTAACGCTGCAATTACTTGTGATTAAGAATCTCTAATAGCTGCCCATTCAGTCTCCCCAGCCTGAAGCACTCAGAACAAATGCCTTCAACAGGCCTTTCAGGAATGAACAGCTGATCTGAAGCAGTGCATGCTTCTGGGCAGGTGGTCCTTGTTTTTCTGAACACACACATGCACACGCATGTCTGATAACGCTTATATCAGTCAGATGTAATTAATTCAAAAGACTGAAAACAACACAAAATAGGTCATTTAAAAATGTTTCAGAGGTCCAAACATATGCAAATGGAAAATTTATAATTTTTTTCAAAAATTTCCCGGAAATTATGATTTTCAGATTTTGCTAAACTTTCACACACAAATTGTCTTATCCCAAGAATACAAACTGTAACTGTTTTAACTCTAAATGAAGCACTTCTCTAGGACATCAAAAGATTTGGAAACCCAATGACAATTACCACATAATCATTCAAAAAAGACATGTGGTATACAACATTTGCAAAGAGGAGTTGCACCTGTCACCAATTCAACAAAAGAATACTTTATCTACAAACCACGCAGCGTTGAACATTTAATAATCTGGTTAAAATGATCCATAACAAGAACTCCATGTCAAACGGAATAATACAAGTAACCAAAAAAATGGATTAACACAAATGGTTGATTTCCGCATCTGAAACACATGGGATGTCACCCGGAGCAAGTTACTGAATCTCTCCGTACTTGTTTCTTAGTCCACAAAATGGGCAAAATGATACTAACAACCTCTTAGAGTTATCCATATTAAATGAATACATATTAAATTTTTATAACAGAACCTGGCAAAGGGTAGCTAATAAAGAATGTTTTTATTATATCAGGAACCAGATTTTTTTAAAATGAGAACACGCAAAAATAATAGCAATTGAAAAGTGTAATCATGAAAATAAAAGAGACACAGCTGTGATGCCCTGTGAAGGAATAGTTTTCAAGATATTACTGTATATTTAAAGCATAAGCAAATAATAGAAAAGAGCTCCCTACTAAAAATGATAGCTACATCCCTTCAAAGTGTATTAATACATCCTACCACCTCTATTCTTTGTCATTAGTGCTATTTTGCAAAACTGTGATTATTCCTCCTATGTTCTACAGGTGAATCCCAGTCCTTAACATTAAGAAAGGCACACAAGTAGCCCCTCCAGGAGACCAAAAGAAGAAGTTAATGGGGGCTTTCCTGGCGGTCCAGTGGTCAAGACTCCCGCTCCCAATGCAGGGGGGAAGGGTTCCATCCCTAGTGGGAGAACTAAGATCTCGTATGCCACACGGTGTGGCCAAAAAAAAAAAAAAAAAATTAAATTATATTTTAAAAAAATGTTTTTTAAATAAGAAGTTAAGGGGATGTGAAGGCCTTAGCATCCACTAGTTTTACTAACAAACCACCAACTTGAAACTCATTCCTGAAGTAAACTGCCAAATGTTTCTGCAATAAAAACTGCAAACTCTCATGTGAACAGATCTTCTCAACAATAGGGAGTTGTTCCAGTCTGTGAATAGGACAGTGTCAGTGTGACCAACAAAGCCGGGAGGGGACATTCCTGACACCCCTGTCCCCTGGCTAGCCTTTGATCATTCATCTCTCCCAACCACACGTTTATGGAAACCACTTTCAAGCACAGCATAGGGACAACATCGACTCCCTGAACTTCGCCCTCATCACAGAGCCCTGCTCCCCGGCTTCTGCCCGGACCCTCACTGTTCACACCACCCCTGAGGACCACCCCCCAATGAGCCTCCAACACAGGAGCCTTTGTTTTCCTAGTACGCCCACCCCACCCCCAAACAGTCACTTGGGGCTTCACTGTATATACTCTGGCAAACATCATGGGATGACGATGGCAACTAAGCAGACCACAGACCGACCCGAGAACGGGGCGGGGAACTGCTGATGCCCCAGGCGAGGCTGGTGCGGCGCTCGGGACCCCGGGTCTGAGTGTCCCTTGCTCCTGGGGGCAGACTTCGGGCTCAGTGTTCTCTCTGGACTCTGCTCTGAGGACTACGTGGGACCGCGGTCTCGAGCGCCCAGCGCGCGCCCACGGCCCCCAGCGTGTGGTCCCGCCGTCCGGCTGCCCGGGGCCTCCAGCCGGGGACTGGGGGGGGGGGGGGGCTGGGGGGAGGAAGGACAGACCAAGGCCCCGTCCGGGCGGCCCCCGGGCCACTCCAGGGCGGGCTGCAGGGCTGGGCGCCGGCGGGACAAAGGGAACCGGGAACGGGTCGGCTTTGTTCGCGGAGTGATGGAGCGCAGGGCCACGGGCCCCGGGCCGGACCCCGCACCCCGGGACGCCCTGCACCCAGACCCCCAGACCCCCGGGACTCCGTACCTCCGGGACCCCCGACGCCCGCACCTCTTCCCCGGCCCGCACCCCCTACCCCGACCCGGGACCCGCACCTCTGCGCCCCCCGCACCTTCGGGGCCGCTCTCCGCCCCTCCCGGACCCCGGGACCCCCGCATCCCTGACCCCGTACATGGACCGGACCCCCGCATCCCCGGGATTCCCCTCCCTGAACCCAGGACCCCGCGCCCCCGCGCCCCCGCGCCCGCCCCCCACTCCGCCCGGGCCCCTCCGGCCGCGCCCGGCAGAGGCCCGCGGACTCACCCCGCAGGAGCAGCAGCAGGGCGAGCGCGGGCCGCCGCCTCAGCGCCATGTCGAGAGCAGCTGAGGGGCCGAGGGCCCGCTCCCGGCGCAGGCGCCCTGCCCGCGGCCCTGTGCCCGCCCCGGTCACCATAGCGACCACGGCGGCGCGCCGTCGCCATGGTGCACGGGAAGCCCGAGACGAGTCTGGTTGCTATGGAGGCAGGGATGCTCTGGACCGGGACCCCGGGCTCTCTTTCAAAGAATTTGGTGGAAGGAGGTGAAGGAGCGCGTTCAAGAGTGGGCGGGGTTAATTTCCACATCTATAAAATGAATCCGTCACTACAGATCCGGGAAGGAACGCTCCATTAAAATTTGAGAAATGAAGTGCTTCTTATTTTACAAATAAGGATGGAGCCCAGTTACCGTGGAAGCATTATTGCCTGCGCCTCTTTTGGGGCCCAGATTCTAAATGTGATGAGAGGGAAAAGCACTGAAATCTGTATAAAACATAAGCAAGACGTGCATTATACAGTAAATAAAAGTGATGTATTTCTAAAATAAACATAATCCTTCGTTCCTGTGTTAGATCAAAAGCATGATGGTATACCAAATAGTTTGTTATGCAGAAAAGCAAGATAATTCTTTGCTCTGATGTCTGAATATTGGGAAATGTTAAGGTTAGGGAGGAAAAATGGAACAGAATCTTATGAGGACCAGCACACAAGATGAAGAGAAGGATTAAACATACTGGAAATTGGACTCAAGGATGCAGGAGATCTTGATACGTTTAATACTGTGGGAAATTCTTTTATTTTTATTTATTTATTTATTTATTTATTTATTTATTTATTTATTTGGCTGCGTGGGGTCTTAGTAACAGCACACAGGATCTTTGTTGTGGCGTATGGGATCTTTAGTTGCGGCATGTGGGATCTTGTTCCCTGACCAGGGATCGAACCCGGGCCCCCTACATTGAGAGCGCTGAGTCTTAACCACTGGACCACCAGGGAAGTCCCACTGTGGGAAATTCTTGAAATAGCTTGTTTTACATCCAATGTGGAAAGTACATCCCTAATGCTCCAGGAAGCAACAGAGTCAAAACAGAACTCTCAGTATAGTTATTAGTAAAATATGACAGAGTTTCTTTCCAATGACTAATATTTTTTAATGTTTAATTAGGGACTTCATTTTTCATACAGTCACCCTAGGATTTTTTTGTTTCGTTTTTTGTTTTTTTAGTATTTTAGTATTTTTAGTTTTTACAAAGTAGAATTTTGTAAGTGTGTATATATGTGTGTATATACAGGGACTTCCCTGGTGGCACAGTGGTTAAGAATCCACCTGCCAATTCAGGGGACACGGGTTCAAGCCCTGGCCCGGGAAGATCCCACATGCCGCGGAGCAACTAAGCCTGTGCGCCACAACTACTGAGCCCGCGCTCTAGAGCCCATGCTCTGCAACAAGAGAAGCCACTACAATGAGAAGCCCACGCACTTCAATGAAGAGTAGTCCCCGCTGGACACAACTAGAGAAAGCCCGCGCACAGCCATGAAGACCCAATGCAGCCAAAAATTAATTAATTAATTAATTTAAAAAAATAAGTATGTATACACATATATAATTTACTATACTAAATTATGAATGCCAAGAAACATGAAATAGATTGAAGTTGTTGACAAGGATATGCTTCAACTGCCATCACTATATGATCTTCTTTCTAAGTCTTTGTAACTGCTCACACTTTTGTAAGTGTGAATTAATTACATTCCTCCAAATCTCATAAAGACAGAACAAAAATATTGCAATAACTCCATCACCTCTTGTGTTTCTATTGTCTTTCCTTTACTAAACCTTCTTTCTGCTCTAGTTTACCATGTTCCCAAGTCACAAGTAAACATTATTTTATGATGATGGTCTGTCCCATCACTAAACACAATAGAGAAATTAAAAACAGTAGAATTCTACTTAGGCTCACTGACTTTTTTTCCTTCTGCTGTCTCTTTGCTCTGCCATTCCCTTTAGCTCCTGGTTATATGCTCAGGCATGTCTGCCACTGTGGTGACCTGGGAAATATGAGGTGGTGTCTGATTGTGGAAAGAGCAGTTTTCAGAAGCAGTGCCTCTTTTCTCCTGCTGAATTTCCTGTGTTTGCATTGTGAAATTGTTCTGTCTGTTAAATGGTCTTTTCTGCTAGGGAATCTTTTGAAACTCAGAACAAGATCACAGAGAAAGGCTCCATGAATATTCTATATGGAGCAGAGGTTCCTATGAGACTGAATGCAGGTGCTTCGTTGTAAAACATTGATTTTCCTCCACAGATGGACTACACGTGTCATGACCAGTGGCTGAGACAGGATCCTGGAATGGAGCCTAACTAGTGACATGGTAGGAGGCACTTGACTGTCAAGTGATCTGCTCCTGCTTATGATTTCACTGTTCTCTGGAGAGCTCTGGCCCTGTGCAGAAAGGCAGCAGAGCCCCGGACGCATTCAGTGAGCAAGGCTGTGGAGTCTGTGCTTCTTTCACCACATTATCCAACTAACTATGCTTGTTTCTAATGGCGGCTTACTAAGGAGAGATACATGTCTTAAAAGAGCTCAGGGAACTAAATATATTTGTGCTAAACTTGAACAAAAGCATTTGCAATGCTTTTCAAACCAACACAACGTGCAAATCGAGTAGCAAACGGGGAGTGGAATTTTCCTTCGAGACTTGAAATCAAGCAGGACCCTGTGGGGTACCCCCAGGTACAAAAGCCTTTCCGTGTCCCCCGTTTCTTATTTGTAGTGTTGACTGAAAAAAAATGCACAACCTAAAAGTTGAGAATTGGGTCTCATTTGGTGGCCTTGCTGAGGACTTAAGCCTGGGTGGCAGCCTCTCCGATAGCTCTGAGACACTGCTCCAAAGAGGTGAGGGAAGAGCCAGGATATATAGGAATTTTTGCAACAAAAACCAGGTGGTCAGAACAGCAAGAGATTACTGTTAATTAAAGAAAAACCAGACATCTCAAATTAATGAACTAAGTGCTTTTCTACATATAGGAAGAAGCAAGAGTCTGGACTTACTGAAATCATTCCTTTGATATGCTCCTTATCTAGGGCCAGTATCCTGTTTTTCTCCCTCCTGAGTCCCTTCAGGGTATACAGTTGGGGGCGGCTGCAGTGGCTGAGGGCTTGATGGCTGAAACATCCTTTGTTTACTGATATGGCGGGCAGACATTCTTCATCCACAGCAGGGAAAAGGCTTCAGCCTCCTAGACCTTCCCTGAGTTCCAAAGGGCAGATGCAAATGGTTACTAATTAGAGAAGAGAGGGGCTGCAGAGACAAGGGAGGAGCAGTTGAGAAACCATAGTGCTTCCATAAAGAGGGGTCCTGTTTCCTCCTTAAGGGATTTACATAACAATGTGTCTTTGAGTTCTTCAGCAGGAACCAGGGCCCCCACCAGGTGGAGGATGGTAATTTCAGGCTGAGCGCAAGATTCCTGGGGCACTGCCCTGTTACGTCCCCACCAACCAAACAGAAGGAAGTCACACACCTTGAAGCCCTCACCCCCAATTTGGCCTTTAAAAACTGTTCCCCAAAAACCACCTGGGACTATGGGGGTTTTGAGCAGGAGCCCTCACCCAGTCTCCTTGCACGGCCCTGCAATAAACCTTTCTCTGCTCCAAACTTCAGTGTTTCGGTTTGTTTGGCCTCACTGTGCGTGGAGCACACGAACTTGGGTTCAAAAACAAACTCACCTCCAAACAGACTGGAGAGATGCTGGAAGCAACATGGGGGGACGTGGGCTCTGGAGTCTGAAGGACAATGATTCAAATTCTTGGTGTTTGTAAACTTGGGGAAGTTGCTTAACTTCTCTAAGCCTTGGACTCCTTGTCTGTAAAACAGGGATAACCATACCCACCTCAAATGGTCATTTTGAAGATCATGTGAGATAAAGATTTGGAGCATACCAGGTGCTCAATACATGTTTGTTGCCTGGACCCCTTCCATTTCCTACTATTTTGGTTCAGATTGGGCAAAATGGTATAACATTCCTGGAAAGTCTTGATAAAGAAAAGAAACTTAAGCCTGCAGATGGGCCAGAAGGAATGAGAAGCAGAGAGGGAGTTTTACATCAAAGTGTGTTTATTCTCTTGGTGTTGATGCCGAATCCAGCCTCTGTACCCCAACACTGAATTAAATCTCAGAGACAGAGTTTTGGGTGAAGTAGAAAAGCATAGCTTTATTGCTTTGCCAGGCAAAGGGAGCCACAGCAGAGTAATGCCCTCAAAACTGTGTGTCCCGACCTGGAGGGGTTAGTGAGGAGTTTTATAGTAATGGTTCAAACAGGAGGGTGTGATCAGCTGGTGGACGTTCTTCTGCAATCAGAAGAATTGGTGGTGAGGTAATCAGGGGTCAACATCATCAACCTGGTTCCAACTGGTCTGGGGTCTACGTGCTTGTGGGCAGCATACAGTTAACTTCTCCCACCTGGAGGGAGTTTCAGTATCTGCAAAACAGCTCAAAGACATTGTGATGTGCATCCCCTGCGGGGGCACCAGGACCCTGCCTCACGGCTGCACTGTGGTTTCTCCACTGCTCCTCCCTTGTCTCTGCAGCCCCTCCCTTCCCTGATTAGCATCTGTTTGAACCTGCCCTTTGGAACTCTGGGAAGGTCTTGGAGGCTGAATGAAGCCTATTTCCTGCAAACAAGAAATGGGGGACACAGAAAGACTTTTGTGCCCTGGAGCCCCCCAGGGTCCTGCTCAGATTCAGTGTGACTAACTTCTGAAAAAGTAACAGGACTGTGCTTCTGTTCCTTTGCTGTGCATTCTACGCCAGAGCAATGACCTGAAGTCAGCCTCCCGGCAGGAGAGAGTGGGATCCACTGACAGGGAAGTCACTGACCCCAGAGCCTCCCAGTAAAGCGCCCCCGCTGGGTTGATCCAAGGTTCTGTGGCTCCAGGTTCCCTCTCTTCAAGTCCCAACTTCTTGCAATATTTCCAACTCTGTTCTCACACATTTGTCTCGTCTATCATCTTCTCTTTCTCTTCAGTGTCTTTCCTTCGGTTTTTTTGAATAGGAGGACACCTCTCCGTAACCTAAGGAAACAGTATGTGGACTGAAAAAAAACGCACAACCTGGAAGTTGAAAGTTATGTTTTATTCGGGACCTTACTGAGGTCAACAGCTGGGGAGACAGCCTCGCAGATAGCTCTGAGGGACTACTCCAAAGAGGTAGGGGAGAGCCAGGATGTATAGAAGTTTTTGCTGAAAAAAATCACATGTAGTCAAACATCAAAAGATGATTGCTAATCACAAAAAAAACCAGACATCTCAAATTAATGACTTTAGTGCTTTTCTACGTATGGGAGGATGCAAGAGTCTGGGCTCATTGAAATCAGTCCTTTGATGTGCACCTTAACTATCTAGGGCCTGTATCCTTTTTTCCTCCATCCTGAGTTCCTCTCAGGGCTCACAGCAGGGTGGGCTGCAGTGTCTGATGGCTTGCTGGTGGCCAGCATTCATTGTTTACCAGGATGGCAGGCAACAATTTTTTTGTGCGCAAGTAGCAGACATCCCCTTTAACAATGGGGAGGGGGTCCCCGGAGAGAGAGAACCAGGCATGGCTTCTAGACATAAGAGAAGGCATTTTTGGCCTAAGCTATTTTGTGATCGAATCTTGGCCACAGTGCTTGCCCTTGAACAGGTCTCAGTAATCAATGCTCTCAGGGAAGTAAGGGAATGTGGGAACACAGGAAAAGCAGTCAAGAAACAGCTCAGAAGTAGAACAGAGTCCCATTTCCTCTTCAAGGGCTACATATAACATGTGATCCAGTCTCTGAGCTCTGCAGGAACTAAGGCCCCCACCCAGGAGGAGGACGGAGCAATGATGTGGACCCTCAAGTGTGGACTTTGTTGACCTTTGCCCCAATTCTATGCTGAGTTTGCCTCTGCTCAAGCCCCTTCATGAAGATGCACGTGACCCTTAGGGTAAAACTTCCCCAGTTTTGCTCTTCGGGGAGACACTGCTTCGGGAAAGATCCCCTGTGTTCTCCTCACTTGCTGCAAAGTAATAAATCCTTCCTTCTCCCACTCTTTGGCTTGGTTGTGTCTTTTGGCTCCACACCCACCAAGAGGTGAACCCAGTTTTTCTGGGGTAACAACCAGACATGCTGCTTATGCTGGATTAAGAAGCAAAGTCTGCACTTTGATTTATTTGCACGTTCCTCTCCTTTGTAGGGGTTCACCCGAAAAAGGTCATATTAATGCTAAAGTTTGGGCTTACAGTGGCTTCCTAGAGAGAAACTTTTGTAAGAAGCGATTGAGCAGGCCTTACACGTTTCACCCGAAGGAGGCTTGGTGTCGTGTGCTAGCGTGTGTCAGTGTGCGTGTGTGTTTAAGTAAAGATATCATACATGCTGTGGGTGAAAGGAAGAGCCCCTCCCCTCTGCCCAGGGTCAGCATCAGCCAGGACCTCTTTATTCCCCAGCGTACAGGCAGCCATGGCACCACCAACAGGGACGGACAGTAACACGGCCACGAGGAAGCCTGACGTAGGAGCTGCTTCTCCCGGGCTGAGAGCCCTAAGAATTAGGAATCCCAGCTCCCTGTCAGGGCGTCAGCCTCAGCACCTTCTCTGAGGAAGCAGAGAAACAGGCTTGGCTGAGTGCCAAGACGCCAGGGAAGAGGGGTCAGGGACGCTGATAAACAACACTCCCCATCGCCTTCCGGAAGGACATCTGCTGAGAGATAAAACAGACCAGCTCTTTCTTTCTCTCCACTTGGCCTCAAGAACATTTCCACTGACCTGGAGAAAAGTGAGAAACTTTTCCTAATCTATGCTCCGGGGCTGGGGACACGTGTGCGACCCGGTTGTCCTGGAGCAAAGCCAAGAGCACCTGTGAGGGTGAGAAGACGCAGGGCAGACAGGTACCTGCAGCCCATGGTGCTCCAGTCGTGTGCCTCCAGGACGCCCCAACCGATGTGTTTACAGACTGGAGATATTTTTATCCCAACCCTCCAATGAGAGCTAATTTTCTCTTCACACCAATGGTACTACGGAGTGTTTACTTCCTGGAGGCACCGGAGAGAGACCAGGGTGTCCTCTTCTGCTGCTGGGAGCCTGTCTGCCTTGGAGTCCCTCCGGGGGTCAACCCCTCCTCCAGGGTTTGGGGTTGGGGAAGGAGCCCCTCCCTGCTCCTGCTATTACGTTTATCTTGGGGTCTCTGCCCACAGGGGCCAGACTCCAGATGCTCAGCCTGGGGCCCGTCTGTCTCCTGCCTCAGTTAGGTACACACTTCTGCACATACATTCAGTTAAATTTGTTTATTGTGCCACTTAAAAGGTCAATATCTTTGCCTTCCTTTTTTACTTTAGCTATTAATATCTGGGAAAGTTTGGTTAAATATCAGGCTGTGATTATGGATGTCTCATCATTGCGTTTCTATGTTTGCTACACGGGCACAGGTTCGGGAGCACCGTGCCATCCCGAGGACACCACGGGGCAAGCTTGTGGCTTTCACCCTCCTGGCCTCCGCTCCTCCCCTCCCCCTCTGCCTAGGCCTCAACCAGGAAAAGGCTGCCCTTGCCAGCCTCAGGCCTCAGCAGCCTCTCCCTGTCAAGTTCCCTGAAGCCTTAGCTGCTCTCCCAAGCAGGCCTGGTGAACATTTTCCTCCAAACAGACATAGTTCTCTCCATAAGTGAAATCACGGCAAACGATCACGTGATAGCCATGCTTTCCAAGTCACGGCCTCCAGCTGGAGGACCATGGGTCAGTGCTGGCCTTGTGTCACGTCTTCTGAGGGCCTGCCGCGCGGCACTTGCTTGATGACCGCGTTAGAATGTTGAGAAACACATGCACGTAGATGTCATAATAATGACATATGCTACAGAATCTCCTGTAAAAGATCTTTCAGAATAAAGGAACATCTTTGTGTTTGGAATGATTGAGGAAATCCTCTTCCTGCAGATGTGGAGAGAGCCGTATAACCTTTGATAATCACCTTCCATCATTTAACTATCCACCCGGCAAACGCCATGCGTATTGCGTTTGTGCCTGGTACCGAGCGAAGAACCAGAAATAATATGGGCACAGTTTCCTTCTTCAAGGAGCCCACAGTCCGGTAGGAGAGAGAGGGGGAAAAATAATCACGCCCTAGGCGTCAAGTAACTCACAGAATGAGCTAACGTGGATCTCCACTGCTCTGTTGCATCACACAGGGAGATTCTCAATAAAATAGGACAGAAAAATTAAAATGCATATTGAGTTTGAAATAAAGAAATCCATAAGCAACAGAAACAAGGAAAAATTAAAAGGCATGTTGAGTTCGAAATAAAGAAATCCATAAGCAACAGAAACAAGGAAGGAATTTAAAGCCGAAGTAGTAAGTCTACAAACTGAAGCCATGGCAAAGCTAACGGGAGGAGGGGGCTGTGCAGAACCAGGGGAGCAGTTTATCACCACACCAGGAAGGGACAGGCCTTAGGGCCCATGTGAAGCAGGGCTTCAGAGGGAAATCCCGGCTCCCTCAGGGGAATTTGGCTAGGAAAAATCTCCATCCATCATTTTCTGCCCTAGGCTCTAGGTAAGAAAAAGAAAACAGTTTCCTGTGAGAAACTCAAATTTCCAGGTGTGGGATGTGAACTTACACCACCTCTCAGGGTGTGGGAATCCCCAAACCCCAAAATTAATGTAAAACTTGTTCTCACAGTGGGGAAACCTCGGGGCAACCAGTTGAAGCAAACCGACAACTCTTCCTGGCGTGTCCTGAGGGCGTAAAGGCCCCACAGAATAAACAACCCCGCGAGGATGCTAAGCATAATTTACAAGCTCCGGAGAAGACAGCCTGCCTCAGAGGCAGCCTATGACCAGCGGGAGACTCACCCCCCAAATCTTGAGATAATGAAATAATCCAAAAGAGACAACAAAATAAGTTGCCCTATAAAGTACACAGAGATAAGAGGGCTAGAAAACATGGAGGTATAAAAGGGCATCGGAAGGACTAGGAAGACAAGAAAAAGAGCCACAGAGAGTTTCTGTTAATGCAAGTTCGTGTGCCCGATTACGTACAGTGAGGCCAAACAAACTGAAACGTCAGAGTTTGGAGCAGAGAAAGGTTTATTGCAAGGCCAGGCAAGGAGACAAGGCAGCTCATGCCCTACAAAGCCCCAAGCTCCCTGAAGGGTTTTGGCAAAGCACTTTTAAAAGCTGGGGGGGCGGGGCGGGGGGGGCAGGGGGAGGTGATGCAGGGTATATGATCAGCTTGTGCACAATTCTCTGATTGTCTGATGGTGAGGTAGCTGGGTGGTGTCACAGGGGTTAACATTATCAGGAGACCTGGGGCTACGTGCTCATGGTCCTCAAGTAGTTAACAGCCTCCATTTGTTGGAGAGGGGGGTTTTTTACATCCACAAAACAACTCAGGAAATGTGCATCAAACACTATTATCTAGGTACTTCAGAGAGGAGCAAAGCAGAGGATATGGGGGAGGGCCTGTCCCGGGAAGGCCCCCATGGGGTCCTGCTCACATTTCTAGGAATGAAACATTTAGGAGGGAAAAAAAGAACTCAGTGGATGAATTGACAGTTGACTGAAAGAAAATTAGCAAAGTGAGAGATCTTAGGAAATTACTCAGGATGAGGCACAGAGAAGTAAAGACATGAAAATGTGAAAAAGATGTTAAGATGTGCAATAGAGGATAAGAATTGTAGAGGAATAAAATAAGAACAAGGAAAAAGCAGTAACTGAAGCGATAACGGGTCAGAAATTCCAGAATTGATGAAAGACATGAATCCTTAGTTTGAGGAGGTATCCCACATGATAGCCCAGGATAAAGAAATGTCTCCTTTTTGTTTAGTCACCCAGCCACATGGACCATCCCTAGACATAACAGAGTGAAGTATCAGAACCCAAAACTAGAAGAAACATCCCGAAGTTAGTTATGTTGAAAAGATGGTCTATTTACAAGGGAATAACAGCAGTAATAGTAGAGGCTGGAACAAAAGGAAATAACTGCCCCAAAGAGCTGAGGGAAATGAGAAGTCAGTCCAGGATTCTATTTCCGGGTATAGTAGGGCTCAAGAGTTAGGGTAAAAAATGTGAGAGCAGATCAGCTGTTTAGGTGTTGAAAGAGATACTCAAGGATGCTCTAAAAGAAAAGCATAAAAAGAAAAGGAGGAAACAATCCAGAAGGAAGCAATGGGATGAAAGAAGCAAAGATGAGCAAAAACTTTGGTAAGCAGGTGGGCATCTGCAAGTAAGCACTGGCTCTACAAACACATAATAATATAATAATAATAATAATAACCTATCCTGTGAATTTTGAAAAATAAAGCCAAACTACTAGACACTAATAACATAAAAAACTAGGGTTGGAAGACACTTAGAGCATAGGGAGGACAGTTAATGTTTAAATTAGACTTTTAAAATTAGAGCATGGAGTTGGAACATTTAGGGGGTGCTCCTTAAAAGGAAAGAAGTGCTCAACTTCCAGATCAGTGGAGCAGGTGAAGGGGTCTCCAGCAAAGGTCCTTGGATGCCAGGCTGAGCATTGTACCACATCCCACAGGAGACGGGAATTACGGAAGGCTTTCTAACAGGGGCTCGAGCCCCACCTTACACTCCCGACACACCCCGGGCAGAATTAAGCACTTACTCCATGTTCCAAAGCCTCTTGGAGGGTATCTCTGAAATAGCATCTATCACAGTATGTCGTTATTTATGTACACGTGTATATAGCATGCAACTGTCTTTCTTCTGGTCTGTGAACTCCTAAAGGGAAGAAACATTGCAGAAATCTAAGTTAGCTACCTTTTATGGGAATGGTGAGGGTCTGACACCAGCGACCTTTCTGTGAGTAGCAGAGGGTGCCGGCTCTATGCTCTCCCAGCTTCTGTTCCCTCCCTTGGGTGGCCGGCCCACCCCTCTTCGGGGCACTGCTGGGGCCCCCGGGGCACTCTGCACCCTGCTCAGGGAGCCCAGTGCCTGGGAGTCAGTGTCCCAGGTGGGGAGGGGCTTCTTCTGCTAGGATGAGGCCCAGCTCCCTGGCTTTCCCTCCAGGCTCCTCTAAGGATGCGCTGGGGCTGAGGCTTTGCCTGAAAGGCACCCTTTCTCTCCCCTCCTTGACCCGCTCCCCACCCTCTGACTGTCCCCCCCCGGGGGGGGCACTCTCTTCCACACAAATCCTCATCACCTTGGGTCTGCTTCCCACGCTGCCTGGAAGGAGGCCGGGGTCCTCAGTCACAAAGCACTGGGTCTGGGCTCAGGGCATGCTGGCTCTGACCCAGCCACTGTCGCAAGTTCAAGTCTCTCCAGCTCTTTTCTTTCCTCCCCCCTCCCCCTCCCCCTCCCCCCTCCTCTCTCACCTCCCTCGCCTCCCTCCTCCTCCCCCTCCTCCTCCTACCTCCCCCCAACTCCCCCACCTCCCCCCACCCCATCTCCTCTTTTCCTTCCTCCAGGAGCAAATCAGCCACCGTCTGTCTTCTCGGGCTGGGCCGGGCGGGGAGCAAGGATGCCCAGGGTCGTCCACTGAGCAGGCAGTCCTGGGTTAAATTCTCCCAATTCTCTGGGTTTGTTTTCCTAATTCTTTCACGGGGATGGATCGCGTGGTCTCCCGTCCTGTGATGATCTACGGGAAACAAGGGACACGAACTTTGAAAGAAGGAAAGGAAAGGGCACACGTACAGTGGATGGGTGTTCTGTGCAGGTCGGTGGAGAAAGTTTTCCAGCCACCACGTCCTCCTCCCCCCCCTGGCTGGACGCCCCGGTCGGTGGATGCAGGGAGGCCGGTCCGGGTGGGGAGGGCCGCCAGGTCCCTCCGCAGGCCTGGGAGCGCTAACGGAGCGCGGGAGGATTAGCCACACGCCGCTTAATTCCTGTTAATCAGGATTGAGGGGCCTGTGTGCTCCTAAGTAGCGGCTGAGCTGCCAACCGGCCGCCCGGGCTCCCCGTCCCCGCACTCCCATCGCCCCAGTCCCAGGCTGGTCCTCCCCCGGCCCCTCAGCTTCCATCCCCTCTCCCGTGTCTGGGATTTTTTTTTTTCTCCGACTGGCTCCTTGGTCCCCACCGTCTCTGTGGTGTGGTCCTTCCCTTCTCCTGCAGGTTCCCCCTTGTTTTGAACACACGCAGCCCCACGCTCTTGTAACTTCTGTTCTTGCATCAACAAACTCCCTGACCCTTGGCTGACCTGCGAAGGCCAAGTTCAAAGGCAACACTTCCTGGCTCCTGCGGAACCGGGGGCATCTCCCTCATCCCTGACCTCACAGAAGATTCCAAAGCCGGGGCTCCCTCTCCTCATTGCCGAGGACAGACTGTCCTGTTTCTCCTCCTCCACCTCCACGTCTACCTCCTCCAGCTGAGCTCAGAGCCAGCCTGTGCTGAGAGGGAAACAAACTTCCCACCCAAGGTCAAACGGTGATCAGGCCTCACCCTGCGTGGGGTTGTTATTGTCTCTGCATCACCCTGCGTCTGCTGTCTCGGTGTCTCTGTGTGTGTGTGTGTGCGCGTGCGTGCATGTGTGTGCACAGGGGCGTGCATCTACCTGTCTGCGTGGAGCAGTGCCTATGAGATAATATGCACGAACTCTGTGTGGAGCCCCCGTGTGAGAAACGTGGGGAGGTGGAGTGGTGGGGACGGGGGCTGGCGTGGGGAGGAACCCGTGTGCGCAGATGCGTGTCTGAGCTGTGTGTTGCAGAAAGCTGTTGGGGTGTGTGTGTGTGTGTGGAAAATAACATTTGTAGAAATGCATATTTAACCACAGAAATGAACTGAGGTGGGAAAAGTGTTTGATTGTGTGGACTTTGGGAAGGTTGGATTTTGGATGAAAAACAGAGAGGAAGCTTCTTAGAAGCATCCAAACGGAAGTTGACTACCTTTTAAGGTTATCTCATGGATAAGCCCCTTAAAATGTCTGATTCTGGGGCAGCAGCAAATATCCAGGGTTTGGCTTCCCTCCAAGAACTGGCTTTGTTTCCAAGAAGCTTGTTAGACTAAGAAAAAAGCATCTTTGACCTTGTCCCACCCCCACTCTCAAACTCCAAGGACAGGGACTTCCCTGGTGGCGCAGTGGTAAGAATTCGCCCACCAATGCAGGGAACACGGGCTCGAGCCCTGGTCCGGGAAGATCCCACATGCTGCGGAGCCACTAAGCCTGTGCGCCACAACTACTGAGGCTGCGCTCTAGAGCCCGCAAGCCACAACTACTGAGCCCACGCGCCACAACTACTGAAGCGCGCGTGCCTAGAGCCCGTGCTCCACAAAAAGAGAAGCCACCGCAATGAGAAGCCCGCGCACCACAACGAAGAGTAGCCTTTGCTTGCGGCAACTAGAGAAAGCCCGCGCACACAGCAACGAAGACCCAACGCAGCCAAAAAAAACCCCAAAACTACTCCAAGGACACACACACACCCGCCTCCTCCAGCTCCGCCCCCCCTTCCCCCACGCTGGCCCTCCCACCTGAGCAGGATCCAACCGCGTGGTCCCCAACGGCTGACAAAGGAGAGGAGGGGGCAGAGAGCAGCCCTGGTCTGGGCCTCCCCCGCGCTCCGATCCCGCTGCAGAGCCCACCGTGGCCCCTCGGGACAGCCACCCGGCCGCCCGGACAGCAGGTGTCGGCCACCAGCGGGCTGGCCGGGTGCCAGGCTCATGGCGCCACCTGGCGGCCACTCCTGCCGCCACAGCTCCTTCCCCGCCGACCCAGCCCTAACGCAGGCCGTGCTGGCTTCCAACCCCAGCTGTTTGTTCTGTGTCCACGGTTCAGAGGGACTTCTGTGGACTGACGTGGACGGGGCACAGAACCAGAAAGGGTTATAGCACTGAAACCCACGGGTCAGCGACCTGGGTGGGGTGAGGAAGAGGAGAGGGGCCAGCTAGGGAAATTCCAGGTGTTTCAGTCTGGGCTGGGCCGGGGCGAGCCCCTAACCCAGGCTGTGAGATGACTTTTCTACCCTCTTTAAGAGCATTTCCGTATTCATCTAAAAATGCAGGATTGGGAGTCGGGCAGCCTGCACTGGTGGCCTGGGGTCTACCAGCCGTGAGGGCGAGACCCCTCTGGCGGGGGAGAGGGGAGTGGGCCACAGGGAGGGGCCCCAAGCCTGGGAGGGGAATCCGCGGCCTAGGGCCAGCAGAAGGAGTGCTGGAGGTGAACTCTGCTTCTCTACTCACTCTGTGACCTTGAGAGAACTGCTTAGCCTCTCTGGGCCTCGCCTTAAATTTCAGAACCACCCGTGGTAAGGCCTCGGTCTGTGTTCAAGCCGCAGCCACCATCACATCCTCTTTCGTGCTGCAGTCACACCGGTCTATTCTCCTCCTCCCAAACAGACATCACTGGCTCTTAAAGTCTGCTGGTGTCATTCCGTTTGCTTGGGGTGCCCACCCCACCTCATCTGTGCCTCATCCATCCCCACAGTGAACCCAAATTCCACTCCTTCCCTGGAGCTTCTCCTGATCTTCCCAACTGCATATCCATCCCCTCGTCCTCTCTTGGACCCACCCGGGGACTCATGGACCCTTCTCTTGGGGGATGCTTCACAGTACATCCCGGTCGTCTGGGCCTCTATCTTACACCCTCGTCAGGTGGCCAGCTCCACTAGTGGATACCATCCTAGCTCGTCTTTGCGGAGCCTGCCTGGCACTGCTCTGGCCACACTGCGTGCTGAGCAGACCCCTTAGAGAATAAAGGGGAATGTCCTTTTTTTCATATCTCAGCTTAGGTGTCATTTCTCCCAGTAAGTCTCCATGAACCTCCCACCCCACCCCACTCCTGCTGCTTCTAGAACAAGCCTTCTTCCTGTCCTCCTACTTAGCGCACTGGGCTGCAGCGGCCGCCTTGCCTTTCTCACCTACGCGGCGATTAGCTCCTTGAGGAAAGACTAGCCTTTGGGTCACCATTGCCTGGACTGTTCATGACACATGGTAGGAGATCAGTAGCTATCTGGTGACGGAATAGGTGGATACGTGCGTGGATGGGTAGGTGCCTGGAAATGGGGAGGCTGCGGACGGGCTAAGGGTGGTCTTTAAGACCCCTTTACAAGCTAATATTCATGATTACAGAGCTGGGAGTTCTTCTTTGAGGGAGAGTAGCCCCGGCTATTTGCGAAACCACAGGGTGATCTTGGTGGGCTGCAGACGTTGTTGTCCCCTGAAGGGACGTTGTTTGCTTCTGTGGGGATCTGGCCTCCCACTCCACGGGGAATTTCGTGTTCCCTGGGCTCAGCCTGGCCCAGAACTTGGCAAGATCTCTGGGGTGTTCTTTTTGTCACCAGCCCGGGTAGGAGGGCGGACGGGTGGGCAGGAACCGTTTTGGGAAAGAGTGTTGGGGAGTGTTTGTGTGTGTGGTGAGTCAGGGCCTCGGAGCCCTAATCTCTGCCCCCCTCTCCGTGGGGGGGTTCTCACCACTCAGAGGGGGTGGAGGGCCACCAACTGTCTTTGGAAAGTTTTCTGAGTCACAGCTTCTCCCAAGTCAGCTGGAGCTTATGTAACGGGCCCTCTGTTCTAAAGACGACAGGACCTGATGGGTCGGGATGGCTGCTGCACCCCCAGCAGGACCTGCCTGCTCCAGCCCCTCCTACCTGCCCAGCCAGGTGGTGGCCCCCTTAGGAAGTAGCACTTTGACGTTTATTCCCACTGGAAAGGGGTTTAGGTCATCTTCACAGGCCCCGTGGGGATGCCTTCCTTTCCCTCCTGTTGGTCCAGCATCAGGCGGGGGTGATGGGAAGATGGGGCGCCCACAGCACCCTGTGACTCCTGCATCCGCCCGAGCCCCAGCGGCAGGTGAGGTCAGGGCCGGCTCCCAGGCCCCTGGCTGCTGCAGGGCCGCCCTCTCTCTGCTCTCTTATCACCTCGCTCTCCAGGCAGAGGGAGATGCAGCTTTGGGCTTCCTGTCTCTGACACCAGAGCCCATTTGCCTGTCACAACGTGGTTCTGTCAGGGAGCCCAGATAAGGCCCAGAGTGATTTTGTAGACAGACTGGCGGGGAGAGGCTTGGCCAAGGGACGCAGGCCCTGGGGCCCCGGGAGAAGGCAGGGCTCGGGAGTCCGTGGAGAGTCGAGGGGCTTCCACAGGCTTCTGCGAGGCAGCCGGAGGCCGCTGGGGATGCCCAGCGTTGCTGCCCTTTACGACTTGCTGGAAGGAAAGCACTTTTTCTCATGCCTCAGGTTCAGGGGGCTGGGGCTGGAAGCTCTGGAAAAGCGGGGAAAGTAAGGAGGTGTGTTTTGGGGGGCGACACCATTGCAGCATCCTGCCGGCTACTCCCCAGAACGAGAGGGAGTGACACCAGGCTGGGAGCTGAGGATGAACTTCCGGATGGTGAGGATGGCCACGCGGGCCCAGTGGCCTGGGAGGGAGCATGTTGTGGACAAGAAGGAGAGCTTAGGGTGGCAGTCGAAGCAGCTGGTGGTCCGCGGGAGCCTCCAGCCCATCGCGACCCTCTGCCTCTTCCTCAATGCGAGGACGTTTCATGGGGGCCCAGGCGGCCCTGAGCCCAGACGGGGGAGCTAGAGGAAGGACCTCAAGGGGCCCTGAGATGAGCGAGACCAGCTGAGAAAGAGCCGGGTGGGCAGCAGGGAAGGAGGCAGGCGGTGAGCCGGGCCCGGATGGCCCAGGTGGATGCGGACAAGTCCCAGAGGAGAGGACACCAGCCTTCCCTCTGCCCGGGCGCCTGGCGGCAGGAGAAGCACAGCAGACCTTCCTGGGTCCCATTGAGCAAAAGCTGGGGAGACCTGGGAGGGGAGGCAGAGAAGAGGGAGAAAGGACAGAAGTGCCCAGGGACCAGCAGGGCTGGCGGCGGGGGGTGGGGGGGGCGGGTGACAGTGCAGGGGAGGGAGCTGCGGCCCTGGGCGGGGGCCAAGCTGAGCCAGGATTTCTGAAGTGAGCTCTAATTTCATTTCGGGTTGCGGTGGAGCCGGGGGCAGGATCTGTTTCACCCTCACAGGCTGAGCCCCGAGGCCCTGGAATTTCAGGTCCTCCTGCCTTATCTGCAGTTTGGGGACATAATCCAACTGGTTAGGTAGGGCCTGGGGAAAGCGTCCAGGAGCCCGGACCCAAGCCTGAGGCGCTCACTGTGGTCAGCGCCCACACGGGTGTCCCTGGCTGGGATCTGTCGGGCAGTCCACTTCCTCGGGCAGGTCTTCCTTCCTGGGGTGCAGCTGTCCCTGCCCTCCTTCTGGACCTCAGGGAATCTCCACTGCTCTGAAGAGGAGGGGCCACAGCGCAGAGGTCACGCCTGCACATCGGAACCCGAGCGTGGCTGACCCCCAGGCTCTCCCTGAGCCAGTCACCCCCGGCCCTGACCTGTGTCCCCTTCTCAAGGGGAGGCTGCTGACGGGGCTCACCTGGGAGCGTGGGCGAGGACCCCTGGGACCCCTGGGACGACGTGCGCAGAGACATCTGCCTCTTGGCTTCCCACGGAGTTGGCTCTGGTTTTCACGCACCACCGACCTCACACACGTGATCCTGTTTGTCCCAGACGGAGACCGCGTGTTCCCGTGACGCCGGCCTCCTCCTCCTGCACCGGGAACAGCCCCTGCTCAGCCCCCTTTTCTTGCCCATAAATGTCCTCCCACCTCCAGCACAGAAAACGCACTAGGCACCCGCACGGCTTCTTGGAGAGCCGCCTCTTTCCCAAAGCCCCCGCTGAGGGTTCTAACCCACTCAATTCCTTCCTCCTCTGACTTACTGTGTTTCCAGCCAGCGCCTGGAAATTTAACATCGAAATCATAGAATGATAGAGTTTGCGGGCAGGAAGGGCCCTGACGAATGACCCCTGTCCGTTGCTCTTAATCAGGATGGTGGAGGAGTAGGAATGTATTGACTGGCATCCTCGGGCATTCCCCACAGGTGTCACAAGTCAACCGCAGCCTCAGAGTCCTTCACAGCCCAGCGCTCCAGGCAGAAGTGCCACCGCCATCCTTAACCTAGACAGTCGGAGGTCACCCGCACAGGTGGGGAACCCGCTTCGGGCCGCACAGAGCTCCTTGGACCACGCCGGGGCCTCTCTGTCTTCTGGCTGTCCTCTGCCCTCCCCATGAGGCGATGTCTTAAACTGCTCTGGCGTCGGGTCAGGACTCCACCTGTTCACCTGCTGATGGCGTGGCCCCCTGGGGTTTCTCCCCATGTCCTGTAACTTGTCTTCAGAACCCGTGTGAAGGGGCAGGGGAACCGGGGCTAAAGGAGGCTCAGTCTAAGTGCTGGTCGAGCCCACCCGGCTCCGCGTCCTCCCCTTTGCCCCCAGCATCTCCGGTCCCCGGGAAGCTGCAGAGGGTGCTGGCCTCGGGGCCAGAGTGTCCTCTTCTGTCTGCGGCTGGTCTGCTGAGGGGCCTCTATCTCCACCCATCCAAGGGAGAGGAGGAGGAAATCTGATGCCCACCTCTCGGGGCCCCAAGGGCGTGCGGAAAGGTCTCCTGAAGGGGGTCCTGTGTCCTGGGGGAAGGGTGGGGGCAGTGGAGGGGACACGGCTGACGTCCAGGTTGCTGGAGGTGCTTTCGCCCCAACTACGACTCCTGGAGGCCAGACAGAGTCTTTCCCTGCCCGGTCCCCCAAGCTAGAAGCCTCAGCATCCCCCGGCCCCGGCCAGTTCTCCGGGTACCCCCTCCTGGTCTCCCTGCCACCCTGGGCCCCTCTCATGGCACCTTGCTGATCTGCAGGTCTGCAGGGCCCCTAATTGAGCTCTGTAGTCATGTCACAACTTCGCTGGAGGAAGTTCAGGAGGAAGGCAAGCTCCTTGCCCCGGTTCCCAGCCTCTGCACTCTTTGCCTCTCGGATTGCGTGCTCCGCTGTGCGGGGGCATCCTGTGCTCTGCAGGGCGTTAGCAGCATGCCTGGTCTCTGTCAGCTAGAGGCCCGTTCCCCCAGCCCGGCAGCTTTCACCAACCAACATGTGTCCAGACACTGCAAAATGTCCTCTGGGACACCATCGATTGAGAACCACTGTCTTCGCTCACAGATCAGGCCGATAATAATGACTAATAAGTTAGTGCGTATTTCACCCTTCCCCTGAGTGAATCTTCAGAACCTCCCTGTGGGGCAGCCCTATCAGCATCCCCACTTTATAGATGCTTAGAAGGCACCCCTTGGAAGGGATTCAGATCTTTCAAGAGAGCCAAAGATTTTCCCTTCCATGTGGGGTGAGAAGAGAGGATTATAATTCAAAACCTCTTCTCCTTGAGGCCAGGCTGCTGAGCCAGAGTCAAGGCAGGATCTGAAACTGGGCTGCCTGCTGGCGGGGTCTGCCTCCACCCCCGCCCCCACCAACCCCACCCCTCCCCTTCCCCCTTCCCACCCCACCTCTCCCCACCCCCGCCCCGTGCGGCCTGCTCCTCCCCGCCACCCCCAGGCGCTGTCTGCCCTCCCCGAGCCCACACCTTCCCAGGGAGGTCTCCGCATCACTCAGGCCCAGGCAGACCCTCTGCCTCTCCTCTGCAGGAAGGGGCAGTGACCCACCCCACCCCGGGGGCGATGCAGGCGGGGACACAGCCGTGGTGTCGGGCGACTGCACAGGGCTGTGATGGTCCGGGGCTCTGCTCTGCTCTCCGTTGCAGTGAAGGGGTGCACGCTCCCCAGATGCTTGTGGAGTGGGATGGAGCGTGGGGACAGATGGTCAGCCCCTCCGAGGGCCGATGCCCAGTGTCCATTGGACACCAGGAGCTACAGAGCCTCTGGGTGGACAAACCGGACACATGCCCCCTCCGGGCACATGGGCTGGGTTCGGGCCCCTCCGTTGGCCGGGGCCTTTGAGCCGGGCGTGAACTACAGCCCAGCTCAGCGGGACGTAGCGGAGCTCAGGATGCCCAGAGGCTCTGTAGCTCCTGGTGTGTTATGGACACTGGGCATCGGCCCTCGGAGGGGCTGGCCATCTGTCCCCCCCTCCATCCCGCCCCTGCAGAGGCCAGAGCGGCTTCCGGTGAAGGTCTTCCGGAGCGTCCTCCTCTCCCTCCGCTCCCCAGGGAGCAGCGCAGGGCACTGCCATGTGTCTTGTTTGTCTGCCCACGCATACACGCAGTGGGCACACACCTGCACGCCCCCCCAGCGGAGGTGGCCACGCCCATGCGCAGGGACACCGAGAGTGTCTGTCACACGCTGTGCAGAATCTGCACGTGTGCACCTGTGCCTTGTGACACCAGGACACGTGCTCACATATGGTCACGTCAACGTAGACCCTGGGCAAGGGACACGCAGGCCTTCTAGATCCCCGAAGGACACAGTCTGCGCCCTGCGCTGTCCCTGTGGAGCGGGGGGAGAGGAGGCCGCTCTGGCCTGTGCAGGGGCAGGTGCCGAGGCGGAGAAATCAGGAACCACCTTCCCTCCTCCTGTCCCTCTTTCTGAGCCGCCTCTCTGAGCAGCGGCCAGGCCCCCAAACCCCTGCACAACCTGGCCCCAGCTAGCCAGACCACTGCTGGGCTGGGGAGGGGGCTCTCAGGGCCAAGGGAGGGGGGGGCTGGGCTGGGTGAGTCTCCAGAGAAGCCCAGTTCTTGTTCCCCAGTGACAATCAGAGCAGAGAAGGGCCTTCCTGAGAACATGTCAGTGTTTTGGGGTGAGGATGGCGGGCAGAGAATTGAGAAAATTCAGGGGCCAGGGCCACTCCCGAGACAGGGGCCCAGGACTGTGTCTGTGGCCACATATTCACGTGAGGGCACCCACCTGGGCGAGTGTGAGGGGCTGTGGCCTGGGAGGGGGCAGAGGTCAACGGGAAAACGCAGAGATACAGCCCAGCCCCGTCAGAGCGTTCCTGCAGGTGGGGGAAGGGCAGGGACCTTGCTTGTACGCCCACACGTGCACGCACCAGAGCAGGGGACCACTGTGCACCCGCGGACCCCTGTGTGCACCGTCCCTGCACCCCCAGGGGTCCCCTCTCAGCCCAGACTTTGCCTCACATGTGTACACACAGCTTTCACTGCCCCCAAATTCCTCCACTTCTGAAAAAGACAAGGTGAAAAAGGGCCAAGATACAAGAGGAGATAAAAATAGCTGAAAATAAGCTCTTTGGGTCAGAAAGCTCCCCTTTTCAGTGAGTCACCAGTTTTCCAGACTGAGCACACATGCACACACGCACACACACGTACACAATCCTGCCTCCAAGTCATGCACAAGTCCTTGCACAGACCCTCGGTCTCACGCTCTGTCCTCAGAGGTAAAATTACCCTCCAAGGGGGGTCCTGTGGGCTTTGGGGAGCTTGGCAGGCAAAGTCCCCACCCTGTCCCCTGCCCCTCGCCCCCTGTGCTCAGCTTCTTCGACTCCCCTGCATTTCCTGGTCCCCCCTGCAGCGGGGCACCCGCAGGAAAGGGTGGTCAGGCGGGAGCATCCGAGGCTGGAGCAGGCAGACAGGCCCCCCCCGCCAGGCCCTCTCGGCCAGGCAGGATCTGTGAGCGTGCTCCGGGAATGGCATTGGTGGCTTTGGGGGAGCACGGTGGCGTGGCGGCCTTCCACGAGGCGAGGCCAGCAGAGGCATCCTAGCGGAGACAGGGCTCCCTGCGATCCTGGGCCACTGCGGCCCCTCCCTGCCTTCCCCAGCCTCCTGCAGACACGAGGGGTGTCTCTGCACAGCTACTGTCATGAGCTGGGCAGGACCAGCCCTGCCCTCCTGGACTCCTCCAGGCTCCTCTGGTGCAGACAGCAGCCCGGACGGCAGCCTGTCTTCCAGACCCCACTGCCTCTGTCATTCTTTCTCTCCCCTCTTCCTCGCCTTCCTTTTCTCTCCCCTCTTCCTCGCCTTCCTTTTCTCTCTCTCTTTCCCTCACATCCTTCCCTCCGTCCTCTCTCCACCGCCACCCCTGTGTGTGAAGCCCAAGTCAGCTTCATTCCAGGCCTTTAAAGAACTCAGGTCCTGAGCGGCCCCTCTCACCTGCTCCCAGGAGCATGACCCCCTGGTGACCCTTCGTCCCTCTGAGCCTCTGGGGTCCCTACTCACCAGGACTCAGCTGGACATCACGTCCCTGGGCCTTTTCAGGAAACGGGGATGTGGTGGCCAGAGAGGATTTACCTGAAAATTCGGAGCAAATCTGAGAAAGTGGCTCTGGGCCTTGGGACGTGTCCTGTGTCCAGGATTACGACGAGCCCTTTGGAGGGTGGTGCTGGGGCCACCACGCCCGTCTCCTCGGGGCAGCTCTGGGACCCTGTGTCCTCTTCCCAGACCGTTGTACCTAGGCCAGCTGGGCCTCGCCGTGCTTGGGGTGGGCTCTGCATTCGGGCTGCGGCCTCCACCTGATGGCTCTGTGGCTTTGGCGAGTCCGCGTCTCTGGGCCTTTGTTTCTTCAACTGCCAAAGGGAATAATAATACCACCACCTACATCATAGGGTCCTTTTATGTCTGTGGTGCTTCAAACAGTGAAAGCAGGCACCTGGCAAGTACCTCACAAGGGCCAGGTCAGCTGGCTGAGTCTTTCCACGGTTCCTTCCCCTCAGAAGCACCGCCCCGAGGAACCCCATCCCTTCCCTGGGGGAGTTTCTGGGGCGTCAGAGTCAAGATGCAGGACCTGAGTCTCCTGTCTCCCCCAGGGGGTCTCCCGTTCCCCCCGGGGGGTCCCCCGTCTCCCCCGGGGGTCTCTGTCCCCCCGGGGGTCCCCTGTGTCCCCTAGTCTGTGCCCGTTCGGCAGCAATTGAGTGTTGCCCACCTGTGTCCCCTCCTTCCCAGCCTGAGCTGAACAAGGGCAGAGAGGAGGCTATTTTTAGCCCCAGACAGAAGCAGCAGCGGTGCAGCCACCGCACAGAGCTCCGCTCTCCAAAGGAGGGTCCAGCCCCCAGGCAAGCCTGAGGAGGGAGAGGAGGGCCGGTCCAGGGGCCTGGGACCCCAGCTCCTTGTCCTCCCTCCTGGGAAGGCGGCCCGGCCCCCAGATGAGCTGCCCTCCGGCCCCCTCCCCCAGTGTCTTAATCCCCGGGGGGCTTAGTGGCTGAGCTGCAGAGGCTGCAAAGTGGGATAGGAAAGTAGGGTCAGAGGCAAGGTGGAGAGGCCGGGGGTTGCAGCCTGTGTCCTGAGGCCGGGCACACTGGTCCTCGGTGGACTCAGAATTCTTCTCTCTTTGCAGCTGAGGACTCAGGCTCCCCAGGTCCAGGGTCTGAGACATGCCAGGCACAGCTGCCCTGCTTCTGGAAGCTCTGCCCTCCTGTCTGCACGAGCACCTACCCCCCTACCCCACCAAAGGGTCTTGGGCAGTGGTGGAATGCCTCCCAAGATGCGTCAGGAGGTCTGGGTTTGCCTTGATCTCCCCAAGGTGACCAGTCTTTCACAGGAGATGAAAAGGGTGCTGAAAAATCAGCATTGAATCATAAAATGATTCTTGCAATTCTTGAGTCACAGCCTCCGTATGACTGTGATTCTTGTCATCACTGCAGACCAGGTAGTGGTGGGCATGGAAGAGAAGTGCCTAGATCAATACATTAATCACATTTTCATCTGCCCAGGCCCTGACCCAGGCTCTAAGGATGACTTAGAGAGTGAACAAGTGGGCCAGAAACTTACCCTTGAGGAACTTACATCCTAGAGCTTAGAAGCTCTTTCATATTGAAAAACATACACGCATAAACCCAGGGAACAGGAGCCCAATGCTTTTATGTCTGTAAATGCTGCAAAGGCACTTAGCAACTGGTTGTGAAGATCTGATTTCTCTGGAGTCTGGATTCCTGATGCTTTCAGGCAACAATTCTCAACCTTTCACATCCTGCATCTCTTTGTAAATCAATTAAGGCTGTAAGCTTCTCTCCAGAAAAATGTCCAGAGCACAGACACTCAGAAGTCTGCCTACGACTGGAAGGGCTCACAAGCCCGGGAAGCTGACGCAAGGGCCTTGTGCTTAGAGGCCCTGTTTGAAGAGCGGGAAGCAGCTGCCTGGCCTGTGCTGAGGGCTCCATCACTGCGTTCCCCAGCGAGAGGTTGCGGCTGAATTTTAATCACAGTGCGGATTAGGGCCCAGACAGTCCAGGCTATGGAAACATTTCTAAGTCCTACCAAACTATAGAAAACCCATTTGCAAAAATCCTAACACATTAAAATCTTGGTGTGGCCTAACAAGCTCTGTGACCTTGGCCAAGCCCCCCTGCTTTGGGGGTCTCAGCTTTCTCATCTGTGGAATGAGGGGGCTGGACACTGAAGTAGAGCTGAGGTTCCTCCCAGCACGAATGTGCCCAGAACCTCTGCCGTGGTCCCTACAGGTGTGTCCTCCACTGAGGGGACAGGGAGAAGAGCCTCCATGTGCTGACACCTCAGGGGGGCCGGGACCTGGGCCCAGACCCGAGCGCTGGGGAGGAGTCTCCAGCAGCTGGTCCACCCACGCTGTGCTCCTGGCCACCCGGCCCCCGCAGGCCCGCCTCCTTCATCAGTCACACGCCCCCCCCGCCCTGCTGCTGGAATTAGGGTTTAGCCCCTGCTTTGGGCCTGAGGCCGAGGTCGCCTGCTCTGACAGAGGTAACAGCCTCACAGGTCAGTGCAGCCCAGACACCTGGAAATGGAGAGGGGCAGGCTTCTCCGTGGCGACAGGGTCGGCTTCCTGGGCAGCTGGGCGCCCTGCACGGGGGAGGCCCCGCGTCCTCAGCCTGGGGCACCTGCTGGGAGCGGACGGGGTGGGGGGAGGAGATGCAGCCCCTCTGCTCCAGGGCCTGTGGGCTGCGGCTCTGGGCATGGAAGGGGGCAGGTCCTGGCACCACCTGGCCTTTGCGCTTCTGGCCCAGCGTGGCTTCAACAGGACTCAGGGGCTCCAGGTGCCCAGTGGTAAGATCTGCAAACTCCAGTCCCTCCTTCGGAATCCATGCCGCCTTTTCCTCCCTCTTCCTGGGCCTCCTCAGCACTCCTGGAATTTAAATGTCTCTAACTGACCACTCAGGTCCTCTGTAGACTGCAGATGTGGAGGGCGGCGAGTGGAGGTGCTGCTGCAGGGGGGGCCAGGCTCACTCACCTTTTTGTCCAGGGAGGAAGACCCCCCGAGGCCCCTGGGAGAGGAGAGCAGAGGCGCCTGACTCAGCATCTTAGCGGCAGCACCAGGAAGCGCCTGGCCCAGGTGTGCTAGTTTCCTTTACACACTTGCTCACCGGTGCCCACACATAGGTACACGTGTGCACACCCGACGCAAAGGCCACGATCACGGACACATGCGTGAACCTGTCTGCAGAACTTCCTTCTTACCGTCACCCAGACAAACACACGCAGACCCTGCTCACACCTCCGCAGGAAGACATCCTTCCCTTGCCTGGGCATCTTCCCGTCCCGCGTTTGTCATGGCTCGGGGGCCGACATGCACGCTGCACGGTGACCTCCAGCACGCTCACGTGCCTTTCCCAGCTCACCTTGAAAATGCGCAGTGCAGTGCGTGCTCACACGCCCCGAGCCCCCCTGTTCCAGGCCCCGTGCAGGGTGACAATCCACCCGTCACACACCCCCTCCTTCCTCAAGCAGCATCCCTGGGGGGACACATCTTCCCAGCCGCGCCTCTTCCCTCAGAGCTGAGTATGGGCAGCAATGTCATGTGGGGAAGGAGGCTGGGAGCCTGGGCTGTCTGCTCAGCCCGGCTCATAATAAGTTCCTTGGCTCATTTATCCTTGCATAACCTCACTTGCCTTGTGAGGCCATCAATAAACAGATACTCAAATCCGGCCTCACTTTCCTCATCCATAGAGTAAATGAAAATACCATCACTTTATCTCCATCATGGCAATGTTATGGGAACCAACCCTGATATGTAAGGAAGCAGCCTGGGAAGTGTAACACGCATGACACATGGGCTATTAGGGCCATTGGTCCCATGTGTGATGTCCAGTCCGAGAGCCAGCAAAGGTAGGGGCAGCATTTTCCCGGTGTGAGTGGGTCCCAGAGCAGGTCTTGCCAGGGTTCCTGGTCCAGGGCTCAGTGAACCAAAGCAGAAATTTCACTCCCAGTCACCCTTCCTTCCCGCTGGTTTCACCCTCATCTTCACTCTCGTCTGCCCCAGACACGTCCTGGCTACAGAGCCAAGGGCTTAGGAAGAGCCAGGAGTGCTGGCATGGGGTCCAGCATCTGCCCTGGGCGTGTGGGCTCACGTGGGCCTGGCTCCCAGGTTCCTGTGGGCTTGTGCCTGGGAGAGCTCCTCTCTGCTCCTGGGCCCTGGAGCCGTGCCAAGCAGCTGCCAGAACGGGAGGCCCTGTGGTGTGGATGGGCTGCTCCTGAATCTGCGATACCCCAGCTCCGCTGCCCCGAGGCAACCCCCACTAGCACCCTGAGCCGGGCGTGGGAAGGCCGGGTTTTGCCGAGCCTGAGTCCTCAGTGAGCCGTGCCATGGTGGCTGGTACAGGCCGGGGTAGCACAAGGAGGGCGGGCAGCACGCTGGGGCCAGTGCCAGCTATGGAAGGAGGCCAGCAGCTGGCCTCTAGCTGGCTTTTGTCCACAGGAGCATGTGAGAGGTGATGGGGCCATTCTGTAGGAGGGCTGTCTGGCTTTGGGGCTCAGAACAGTCTCAGAGTCAGCTCAGAGCTTTTATTCCTTTAGCTCAGCGCTAATGAGCCCAGGATAGGGCCTGTCTCCCTGGTAGTCCTCCCGCAGCACTATTTAGAGAAGACATTCCACTGGGACACCTGGTACTTTGCAGAGCAGACGAACATTTCTGGACTTTCTGGGGGGAGAGGGAGGCTGAGGCTGGGATACCAGGAAGAGGGCCTCCTGCCAGCAGGCTCAGGGCCTTGGAAGCTCCGGGCTCCCCTAGGTGGACGGGGATGGGGTGAACGAGGGCCCCAGGTAAGCCTTCTGCAGGGGTGAGTGTGCGGGGACCCTCTTCCCTTCTTCCTCCTCCGGCTCTGCAGTTTCCGGAAGGCAGGCTGGCCTGGAGGCCTGGTTGGAGCTGGGCAGACAGACAGGGCCTGGAGCTGAGCTGGTCTGGGGGTGGAGCCTGTGAAGTCCGCAGAGCTCCAGCCTGGCTCCACCCCTTCCCTCCCGCAGATCAAAGGGATGACATCACCCGAGTGAGGGCTCCGGCCTGCATGGGCTGCTATCTGGAAGCTGGCACCACGGGGCTCCAGGACTTCCTGGGTAGGCCAGGCCTGCTTCTCTGCTCATCTCCTGAATCCTGCTCGGGGCCCCTGGGTCTCTGCTTTGGGGTCCTGGAGCCGGCACCTGGATATTCAGACGTCCAAGTCTGGGGCTCGGTTCTTCCACCAGAGACCATCCCTGGGGCAGGCGGCCGGGCGTTCCTCCCCACCCGGCCCGCACAGGCTGCTCCGTGGTTCTGAGGCTCCACGGAGGGGGACTTGACCCCTGGTTCCGGCCAGGCGACAGTCAGCCGCAGCGAATCCACCGTCCCCCTGCTGTGGGTCCGCACCTCCCCAGCCCACTGGGTGCTGGTGACGCCTGCTTGCGGAGCATATGCTTGGCTGGTTGCTTGGTGTCTGCTGTTTATTCGTCTCTTCCCACTTAACTTCTGTTCCCGCCAGGCCCATCTGGCTCCCTGGGACCTGTCTTTCCCGCGGGTGCCCCCCTGCCCCGCCGTCCTCCTCCACCGCTTCCCTCCCAGAGCCTGGCTCTCCCCTCTGGGCCACCGAGGGAGCCCTTGACCTTGGGTGTGGGGGCAGTGAGGGGCATCGGTGTCCCTGCAGTGTTCAGGCCGCCCTTGGGGAGGGAGGTTGAGGTGGGTGGTGGGGGGTAGCATGGGAGGGGCCTGGATGGGGGAGGGGGCTGGGGCTGGTGGGAACCCCGCCTTCCCCGGCCATTCTGAGCGTCCTTCCCATCAAGGGCTTTGCTGGGCTGCGGAGGGGCCGGGGTGTGGGTGGGACGCCATGTAGATACTGCCCTCGTCCCGAAGCAGGGGTAGGAAAGTGACCGTGAGTAGCAGCAGGAGAGCATGAGGCCAGGGAAGCCCCAAGGCTCTTCTGACCCAGAGCCTGGGGTGGACCCCAGCCCTTCCTGCTGAGCGGGGCCGTGGCAGTCTGGTGGTTTGGGTAAAAGGAAAATCGGTGGCAGGGAGAAGCCTCCCCTCGGCCAGCAGATCAGTCCCGCCCCGGCCCATCGCCCCCGAGTCATTGTCTCTCCCCTGGCCTCCTGCCTGCTTGCACACCCACACACACATTGCACACACTCACCCCCAGAGCGGATCTCCCGGGTGAGATGTGGCGGCTTCTGGCTCCACCGGGACCCATGAGGGGCTGGCGGAGCCTGAAGGAAGATGGAGAGGAGGAAACGGAACCCCGCAGGGCAAGGACTGGGCCGCTCCTCTGGGCTGCGCGGGGCCCGGGTCAGCAAGGACCCTCCGCAGGCTCCCTGGAAGCATCTGCTCCCCTCTGAAGCCGTGGGGCCTGGCGGCCAGGCCTTGCCGTGTGCTGCTGCCTCTGCCCGCTCCGCCGGCTCCTGGCCCCCTCCCTCGGCCTCCATTCCTCTCCCCCTTCCTTCCTCCTGAGCCTCCTTGTTCCTGCCTCTCCCCCATCCCTGTCCAGCCACGTCCACCTGTGCCACAGTCCCAGCCTTCCTCCCCTCGGCCTTCATCCATCCAGTTTCTTCTCGCGTCTCTGCTGTTTCTCCCGTGTTCAGATTCTCTCCATCATACATATTCAGCGGCTCCTTGAAAATCCACCTAGATTATTCTCAGTGCTAACAGCCTGGATCTGCTTCAGGAATAAAGAATAACACTTCTCACGCTGTAATTCTGCGTCCCTGTCTCCGACCCCGGCCTGCGTTAACTGCCTGGCAAGCGCTGGCGAGGCCGCCTACCCTCTCGGTGCCTCCTCCAGCGTGAGGCCTGTGCTGCACGGCGAGGACCAGCAGGACACGAGGTCAGGGGACACGAAGCCCCACGCCTCGGGGACAGGTTCCCGTGGAAGGGATTTGAGGAGTTCAGTCCTAGAAATTCACGTAGGCTCCAAGCATCTGACCCTTTGGTGACTGACAATTCTTTTACACCTGCCCTATTGCACCCCCCTTACAACTCACGTGGGAGCTTCAGAAACGGAGGAACCGTGGCTCCGGGCCGGGAGTTGCTCCACCAACACCTGCAGCGAGGGACCAACAGCTGGGCTTGGGATTCCAGCCCTTGGCCGCGGCCGCTGAATGAACAGAGAGATCCGGAAAGATGTGGGGAGTGGCCGTTGAGGGAGGAGGGCCTGAGACGCTGCACCCTGGCCCCCCGGGGGGAGGGAGGGGAGGAGGGGGAAGCAGGCCCGGCGGGGCTCACGGTCCCCCAGCCCCCCGGTTTCCGGCTCCTTTCTCTGCCCAACCTTCATGGCACCTGCCCGTCTTCCCCCATCCTTGGGGTCCGGCCCCCACCTCTGCTCCCTTTCTTTTCCGTCTTTCCCATTCCTCACCTCTCTTTGCCCCCGACCACCTCCTCGTAAGCTGCCCGGCCTTCGTCTCTCAGTGACAACGTGGCCAGTGCAGCCTCAAGGTGGCTGGACCGACCCTCCTTTATGAACCCCGTGGGCAGTCGGAGTGGACCACATCCCTCCTCCACAGCTCCTGACTCTGGTCTAAACTCCCAGGGTGGGCCCCGTGCACCCCTTCTTTATGAGCCCCGGCACCCAGCTGACGGGCACCCGGCCACACGGACTCGCCTCGAGGCCGGTCGTGGGGCCTCGGGCAGCTGTGGTGCAAGCAGACCTCCTTTTCTCCAGGGAAGGCTCCTGCCACCCCCTCCTGCCCGCACAGCCAGCCTCCGATACCCAAAGAAGACGGTTCCGCCCCGAGACGCCTACCTCGGTTTTACATGGGACTCCTGGGCCAATGTCCTGATGTTTTCTTAAACTTTCTTTTATTTCTGTCTGGAAAAGAAAAACAAATCTAACAAACCCTTCAACACCCACTCTGTTTCAAACACTCTATCCCACTGAAGAGGTTCCATCGGTGTGGTCCTCAGGTGGGGAGGGGCAGCCATGCCCTGCGGCTCCCTTTCATCACACCTCCTTCCCTGCTGACCCCCCTGGCTCTCGTGTTCCGAGCCCTGGTCTCCCGTGCAGTGTGAGGAGGTGCGGGGAGAGCTTGGGCTCGGGGTCTCCGGGCCCCCTGCCCTGGGGCTGCAGGTGGTGTCGGTTTTAGGAGAGCAGTGAGCTGGGGCCCCTCGGATTTCCCCGGGAGATTCCTGGGGGCGCAGCTGGTGCCGGGAGAGCTCAGTGAGCCCAGCTCGGCCCAGCCGGTCCAGCTGTGAGGTCTGGGGCGCTCATGAGCCTCTCTGAGCTCAGGTCCTTATCTGTGAGGAAGCAGCAGTAATAACCCTGCGTCGCCGCGTTGCCGAGAAGATTAAATGAAGAAGCAGGAGTGCAAGCACTGGGTGTGTTCACAGAGCTCCGGAGACGCAGGCATGGAGCGCCGAGGCGTCAGCACTGCACGGGGAAGACGGGCAGCCCCTGCGCTCGGGGAGGCTCCGCAAGGAGCACCGATGGCTGGGGCCTCCGGAGAGGCCGGCGACCTCACTGCCTACGCCAGCTCCGTCAGCGTCCCGTCATCTGCCTGGACGGGCACGGCCAGCACATCACCATCTTCAGACCCTTGCCTCTGGTGCCAGAGATGCGGGAACGAGGTCAGCCCATCCAGGTTGGAGGTGAGGCCCCGGCAAGAGAGCAGCCTGATCTCCTGCCTGGATGAGAAGGCAGGAGGCGGGCACAGAAAACATGATCTCACTGTAAAATTGACAAATACCATTGGTGCGGGAAACAGCAGAGGCACTGAGGAACTCTTTGTCCTTCCGCGGTCTGTGCCGTATTCTTGGGGAACCACAAGTCCTCCCCAGAGCCCTTGTGGGCTTGGATCACACGTCTGCACCCAGCCTCGCGGACACGTCCACTTAATACAGGTTACTTGACTGAGTGGCTGGGAAAGAGCAGGGACAAAGAGGGGAATAAAGGGAAGAGAGCTGAGCTGCTTTATATAATCCGTTGTGCAGAAGGCCCGAGCTTCCCGGCTTTTGTGCTGATTGGGGCACAATTTAAATACGACTTCCTGCCTCAAAAGAAATCATAGCACCAACAAAACAAATGCCTTGCATGCTTTGCATTTTGGCAGGTTTGCATAGGACAGTGGCACCTGGCTGCTGGGGGCGGAGGCATCGCTGGGTTGGGAGGGGGCCGAAGAGCTGCAGAGCTCGGAGGACAGTGCAGAGTGTTAGGACGGGCCAGCGAGTCCGGAGACTACAGGAGAGGAAGCCGAGGCCCAGACGCTCAGGATCACCCAGCTTGTTGGTGGCAGAAGTGGGAACAGCACAAAGATCTTCTGACCCCCAATCTTGAGCTCTTCCCAGGATTGCAAGCTGCCCTCTAAGAAATAACTCCAAAAGGGGACATGACTCCAGAGACAGGCTGAGCTTGGTCAGCTTCTGGCACAGAAGGCGTCCATCCCAGAGAGAGGGGTACTGAGGACACCCTGAGATCCTGCCGTGGCCTGCAGATGTGAGGGCTTCCCAAGGAAGCAGAGATATGGAGGAAAGTTTGGAGATGCACAGCCTGCAGCTTGGGGCAGAGACCCCGTCTCCAGGCTTCCCCGATGACCCTCCTTTGTACTCAGGCTTGGTGAGGACCCCAGTCTCCACCTCTGCTGTGGTCGGAGAGGGGGATGGGGTGAGAGCCTTGCCCTGGCTTCTGCTTGTTGGCTGTGCCTCCTGGTCTCCTGCTTGGATGGAGCCAGGAGGGTAAGAAGAACGTAAAGAGAAATGAAAGTAGCTGGAGGGTGAAGGACGCCCATCTGCCGTGCGGTGACGGGGCCTGAGGAGGAAGAAGGCTGCCTAGGCTCCCAGCTAAGAGGCTGAATCGGGGCTCCCTGGCGTCCACAGGCCCGAGGAGCAGCCCATGCCTGTGGGAGGTCAGAGAATAGAACAGAAACCTGACAGACGTGGAGCCAGTTAAATCTGGGCTGAAGCCCTGCTGCTCTGGGTCAAATCGCCAGCCTCTCTGAGCTCACTCCATAACACGGGTAGCACTACCAACCTTAAAGCGTTCGCGTGAAGATTCAACAATAAAGTTCCAGCCCAGCTCCTGTGAAGCATCTCCACTCAGAGCACAGAAACCAGCACCATGCCCATGATCCTGGGTTACTGGGACATCCGCGGGCTGGTGCACGCCGCCCGCCTGCTCCCAGAGTACACAGACTCGAACCATGAGGAGAAGAAGTACACGATGGGGGATGCTCCCGACTGTGACAGAAGCCAGCGGCTGAGTGAAAAATCCAAGCTGGGCCTGGACTTCCCCAATCTGCCCTACTCAGTTGATGCGGCTCCTGAGCTCACCCAGAGCAACACCATCCTTCGCAAGCACAACCTGCGGCGAGACAGAGCAAGAGAAGGTTTGCGCGGACGTATTGGAGAACCAGGTTGTGGGCGTCCGCTTGTACATGGCCAGGATCTGCTACAGCTCTGACTTTGAGAAACTGAAGCCTGCATACCTGAAGGAGACCCCTGAAAAGATGAGGCTCTTCTCAGATTTTCTGGGGAAGAGGCCTTGGTTTGCAGGGGACAAGCTCACCTATGTGGATTTCCTGGCTATAACATCCTGATGTGCGCTGCACACGTGAGCCCGAGTGCCTGGATGAATTCCCAAATCTGAAAGACTTCATTTCCCGTTTTGAGGGCCTGAAGAAGACCTCTGCCTACATGAAGTCCACTCACTTGCTTCCAGGCCCTCTGTTTCTGAAGATTGCTATGTGGGGCAACAAGTAGTGCCCTGTAACCAGGAGATGGTGCCCTGGAAAACAGCTGGATCTCCCTGCACCCAGAACCATCTGTCTTTTTCTTTCTCCTTCTATTCACTCTAGATGCCTTCTTGGCCCCCTTATCTCCCTCCCAACTCCCTTTTCATCTATCCTTTAAAGCGTCAGTCCCCACTTTTCTTCAGCAAAGTTCCTCCCCACCCCACATTGTCCCTCCTGCACTAAAGACAACCAGACGACCCTTCCCTTCCATGGTTGCTTCTGCTATGAGGAGCCCAACCAGAGCCCTGGCCCACAGAGCTCGCTCTGAGCTCCCAGCCCTGCCCTGAAGACCAGAACTGGCCTGGTGTGCAGGCCCTGCTTCCCGGTGTGGTTCCGGCCCAGCCCTGTCTAAACCCCAGTAAAGCTTTAATCATACCTGCAGGAAAAAAAAAAAAAAGATTCAGCAATAAATGTACTAGAATCCCTGGAGCGTAGTAGGTGCTTCTAACTGCTAGTTCCCTTCCTCTCATGATCCCAGTCAGCCCAGCGCCCTCGCTTTGCCCTCCAAGCTTCTGAGAGCAGAGAGACCAGGTGACGTCCTCCAGGTGCCCCAGTTGTTCTGGCAGCGGGGGGTCCAGTGACTCCTGTCCAGGGTCTTCTTCCTGTGGAGCTTCCTGGAGTCACCGCCAGGCACCAGAGACCTGGTCACAGACTCTCGGACACGTGTCTTAAAGACAATGATGCCAAGTGATCGCACAGCAGATCCCGGCGTTCAGGAGAAATGTAACTGTTGGTCTAAAGCCACACGTCAGGGCTTCCCTGGTGGCACAGTGGTTGAGAATCTGCCTGTCAATGCAGGGGACACGGGTTCGAGCCCTGGTCTGGGAAGATCCCACATGCCGCGGAGCAACTGGGCCCGTGAGCCACAACTACTGAGCCTGCGCGTCTGGAGCCTGTGCTCCGCAACAAGAGAGGCCACAATAGTGAGAGGCCCGCGCACCACGATGAAGAGTGGCCCCCGCTTGCTGCAACTGGAGAGAGCCCTCGCACAGAAACGAAGACCCAACACAGCCAAAATAAAATAAATATATAAATTAATTAATTAAAATAAAATTATAAAAGAGGACCTGTTTCTTTCTGTTAAAAAAAAATAAAAATAAAGCCACACGTCACCAATGCACAGCGAGGGGGCACTTTGGCCGCGAGGGCCCTGAACCCCAGACCAGCTCGGAGGGGCCTGCCCTTGTCTGGAGAGGTGAGCAGGTCATAGCCTCGCAGCCTTGGTCCCTCTGCCACCTGCTGGCACATCAGTAAGAGATGGATCTGCAGGCAGACAGACGTCAGTTCAAATCTCAGCTTTATTACCTTCTGGCTGCACGACGTGGGCAGGTGGCTTGACATCCCTAAGGCCAGCTCTCTTGTCTCAACAGGAGGACGATGGCTCACTCGGAAGCAGCCTCCAAGAGCAAGCTGCGAGAGGCATACCATTTAATCACCACCCAGTGGGGATGACTGGACAGTGCTTCAGGTGATGGTGGTGTTAAGTGGCCCGACAACCAGACCAGTGACTGGTGGCCTCGACACTGTACTTCACTAACCTCTGACCTCATCTGTCCCTTTGCCTCGCTTAAATCAGACCCAGTGCCATCAAGTCCCGATCTCTTGACACCTCCTGTCAGCCTGACCCTCCGTGGTCCCCGCATCTTCTGAGTGGCTCTGCTGGAAGAGATCCATCCCACCTGGCCGCTGGCTCACCTGGGGCACAGCAGGTAGGTCTCCTTCCTAGGGTGACTCCTTGGTCCAGGAGCCAGCGGTCCCCGGCAGGAGGGGGCCGGGGCCCCTGGAAGAGGGATGAGCATCCTGCTTCTGGGGTTGGGCCTCCGCTTGGGAGCTGGCTCAGGCCTGTTACTGGTCGCTCAGCCTCCCGGGGAGCCTGCCGTGTGGGGTGTGTGACCAGCCCTTTGCCCTCTGTGCCCCTGGCCCGCATCCGGCAGACCCGTTCACACCGCAGTCAGCCACTTAGGGAGAAGAAAGAACAGGGGGAGCTGGAGAAATCTGTCCAGACCCCGATGAATAGCTTCCCAAGCCTGCCAGTTGCCATGGCAGCCAGCTGGGAGCACCGTTTCCAGGGCCCGAGACGCTCAGACCTGCATAAGGGGCAGCTCTGCTGGGCTGCTGCCCACTCACCTCCCCCACCCAGCCTCCTGGCTCCTTAGCAACTGCTGTCACCAGCGCCATCGCAACCACCGCTGCAGCTTCTGCACTGGCAGCTGGGTGTGGGAGTGGGGCACTGTCCAGGGATGCTCTCGGGGGAGCCAGGGAGTGCATGGCCGGCAGAGCTGAGGTGCTTATGAGGTTGGGAGGGGAAAGCCTGGGCCAGCTTTGCTGCCACGGCCCCGGGATCCTTCCTGACTACATGGAAAAGCAGCTCGAAATCTTGGGGTCAGATGATCACCCCTGATTTCTAAGAACACGTTTGTGTATCTCTGTGTATGTGGAGTTTTCTGAGAAAGAGTTTATAGTTTTTATCCAACTCTCAAAGAAGACTAAGATCCCCAGTAGGTAAGAGCCGCAATTACGGAGCCTTTTGCTTTCAGAATCAGAATTATCTCAGGGCCTGGTTGATCCACAGGCTTGGGAGGTGCGCGCAGAGGAAGGGCTGAGCGCGGCAGGGTAGGGACAGACGGCGTGCTACCCGGGGACCCCCGCAGGGCCTGAAACCTCCCATCTGCCCCCCTGGGGACCTCTGGGAATAGGGGGTGGGGTGTCCCTCCTGACCATCCTGAATGTTCCGTCCTTCCCACCCTCCTCCGCCTCGCAGCTCTGCCCCGAGGTCAGCCGTGTAAACCACACGTGTTTGCTGCGCCCAGGCCCTGAGCTCCGCGTCTTACACACCCTCTCCACAGTGTCCCATCAACCCTCACACGGGAGGAGGACGTTCCCTCACCACTGCTGTTTAGAGAGGAGAATATTGAAGCAACAAAAAAGTAAGCCATCTGCCAAGTCGATGCAGTTAGGTGTCGGAGGAGCGAGGGGCTGTGGACCAGGGCGCCCCAGCCTGACCCCAGCCTGTGAGCTCGGGGCCCGGTCTCTGCTCTCCCAGCCACACACCGAGGATCCTGACGAGTCCCACCCCAAAGGAGTTAAAAGAGGCAGCACGACATTTGAAAAGCGCTTAGAGCAGCCCCTACCACCAAACGAAGCAGAGGCAGAGCAGGGTCCAGGCACATTCCGTCCGGTTCTGGCGCTCAGGCGCCCCGAGAAGGTGTTCGGGGTGCTCCATGTCATCTCGCCAGGGCCGGACCACGACACGCGGAGTCACTGCTCCACACTTGGTACCATGTCACCGAGGTGGGACAGGTGCATGGGCTCCTGGAGCTGGGTTTCCCTGTCTCCCAGGAGCAGGGGTCACAGTGTACCCTATTTTCTTGGGGGACACTGTGTAGAGTCACTGTTGGCTATGTGCCGGTCAAAGGAAGCGACCTCAGGGAGTCCTTGTAGACTGTGCTACAGAGATGCGCCCATGCCTGTGGCTCAGGGCAGAGAGCCAGGGCTGGGGTCCCTGGGTGGGTGCCCCTGGGCAGGCAGGTGGCACGGTGCCTCTGGGTGCCATGTGCCTGCTTCAGCGGCCAGAGCGAGGAAGCTCGGCGATTCCGAGGGAGCAGGAAGGCAGCAGGGGCCCAGCCGCCCCGGGCTTCGCTGGCAGGTGGTAGGGGGGCTGGAGAGGGAGGTGAGGGGAGCTGCGGGTGAGCCCTGGAACGCCCCCAGGCCGGGTGGGCTGTTGGCATCCTCGCAGAGGGTGATGGGGAAATGATGGCTTTATTTGTCACTGCTGGGGAGAAGCACAGGGTACCATCCGATCCGCAAGCAGAGGGGTCAGTCATCTGCAGGCTCTGGGGGAGCAATCTCACGGCCCCTCTTCTTGCCCCAGAGGCGCACGGTGTTGAGAGCAGATGGTGAGGGGGAGGCTGGTGGGTCCTGATTCCTGAGTCACTTGTCTGCCGGGCTTCCTTTCGGGGGTGCCAGCAAGTACAGCACGCTCCAGCATCTTGGACAAACAAGCAGCCGGATGGCAGGGAGGCGAGGGTCAGACAAAGGAGGTGACGCTGTGAGTGACTCGCACCCAGTCAGGAGCCGTAATCGGAGGTGATTAATCCACGGAGGAGAAAGCCTGGGAGTCATCGCTGACTCAGGGCCACAGCTTCCTCGTGGCTGCTCTGTTCCCCGCCTCACCTGCCCCGCTCGCAGGCTGGAGGGGGAGGCTTGTTGAAAAGGTGAGTGATTCAGAGGCACTTTAAAAAGCAGCGTTTCTTAAGCTGATGAGCTTCTGATTCTGAATCAAAGGTTTTTTTTTTTCCTTTAATTTTCCAGTGGTAATGTGAGGAGGTTGGGGTCTTTTCTGAGAATTAGGGGCGGAGCCCAGGGTGGACACTGCCAGGGCCCTGGACAGGCGAAGCAGTGATATGCCCACACCAGAAAAGTGAGGGGTTTGGGGACGGCCCTGATGGGAGAGGCTGGCAGGCTGTCCAGTTAAGGGACCTGGCCATGAACCCAGTTTGGACTCCCTAGCTCTGCTCAGGTGACCCCACCTCTCTGAGGCTGTTTCCTCACCCGTAAGAAGAGAATAGAATTCCTGCTCATAGGGATTGTGGGGACCAGACTGTAGCAGCAGAGGCGGGCAGGGCAGCACTGAGCATCTGCCCTAAACGAAGAAGGTAACTTTTCATCAGTTTCTCGCCTCTGCTCCAAAGACAAGGAAGAAATCCTGACCAAGGGGACCAGGTTTACAGTACACTGTGGTCACAGTGGAACAGTAAGTTGGGTGACACAATGATGCAAATTGCCCCAAAAAACACAATAAATATTTAACGAAAGAGGCCGTTTTATTATTGGCAACCGCCTTTGGGAAGGTACCAAAGGTGCACATATCTTGAAAATGCCTGATTGGCTTCTGAGGAGACCTAGATGGTACCCCTTCTGTCTTGGGTTCGGAGTCTTAGAAACTAGAAGTTGGGAAAGTGTGAACATTCAGTGTAGAATGATCAAGATACCATTTTCATAAATAATCAAGATACTAGACCTTGGAGGGTTCGTCAAATGCTCCATCTCAGGCCAGGGCGACACCAAACATATGCCTTGAAAGAGAGTCTAATTCTTTTCCAACTTTTCTTTTCTTTTAATAAGCTTTTTATATTTATTTATTTATTTATGGTTGTACCGGGTCTTAGTTGCGGCTTGCAGGCTCCTTAGTTGTGGCTTGCAGGCTCCGTAGATGTGGCACGTGAACTCTTAGTTGCAGCATGCATGTGGGATCTAGTTCCCTGACCAGGAATCGAACCCAGGCCCCCTGCATTGGGAGCGCAGAGTCTTATCCACTGTGCCACCAGGGAAGTCCCTCCAACTTTTCTTTATCCCAGAGGAGAAGCAAGAATCCTTGACCGGTGAGAAGAACAAGGATGGGACTTCAAGTGGCTGCCAGAATGCAAACACGGGATGGTTGACATGAGGTGCAAAGGTACAAAGGGATGTCACCATGTTAACCTCTAGGAGGCATCGGCCAGAGCCTGCAGGGCGATCCCAGACCAGCGGACCACCCGGCAGCCCCAGAGCCCCTGTAAGATCACGGCTGAGGACACCCACCCGAGGGGGCCAGGGCTCTGCTGGGGCTCCCGCCAAGATGCTGCCTCCATCCTGGTGTCCGTGGGCTCCCTCCTGCCCTGACCACCCCGACTGCCTGACCGTTCTGGGCACCGTTGCCATGAGCCGGCCTGTTCAGCCAGTGTGAGCCACTCACACACAGCTTTCCTTCTATTTCCCAGTGTTTATTAAGACCTTGGGAAGAGCAAAGGCCATTTTTCCTTGGCAGGTCTGGGCTTCGGGCCTGTCTGAATTCTGGATGCAGAATGCATCCAGAACAGCCCCACAGACACAAGAGCTCTACAATCAGGACGACTTAACCATCAGATTGGGAGCCAAGTCACCAAGATCCTGGTTCTTACACCTGCCGGTGGGAGGGGCCTGATGCCCGTGAAGCATCGTTCTCTGCCCCCAGAAGCCCAGTGCTTCTCCCAAAGTCCAGCTCCTCACACAGGCCCCGGCCTCCTCTGGCCTCAGAGCAACAGAAAATGCTCCTGGGAAACTTCCTCCTCACTTGGCACGTGTGGGCTGCAGCCTCTTGCCATTGAAGGCCAGGCCAACAACCATCAGCGTGTAGATTGAGCTGCTAACACAGGAGGAGCAGAGTGAAAAGGGGGGTTACAGAGCTGGGTGGGCTCTTCTAGGGGAAGGTGGCTTCTCACAGGAGGGGTCAACCAGCCGCTCCTGCCACTGTGCCAAGAAGGGTAGGGGCCTGAATAGGGGGTTATCCCAGTGCCCGCCCCCCACAGGAGCAGAAGGGAGGGGCGGGAAGACAAGCTGGCTTGTCTCTGTCCCCTCCAGCTGTCAGTCCCAGGCCATCGCTCCGCACACGTCCCCCATGCTAGAAGGATTTCCCCTGTCCAGCCTCTAGTTGGATGTTGGGTCTTGGTCCTCCTGTGAATTTCTGCCACAAGCAAAACTTTGCTGAGTCTGTGACCACAAGGCATTTAAGATGCAGAGTCTGTCCCCCCGGGGTGGGGGGAGGGGACAGGACAGAGGGTTGGGGCCCAGGATGACGCTCCGTGGGGAGTCAGAGGGGCAGGTAGCTTCAGGGTACACACTTGGGAGTCCAGGTGAGGCAGCTGACACCTGGCGAGACGAATCGGTTTGTTTAGGAGCTCCTGCTCGTCGGCTCCTGCACGATCACGCTCAGGTTGTCAGAGGCCTGGGCCTTCCTGCCACCGCAGAGGCCGTCCCGTCCAGCATGACGTGGCGGCACAGCTCTGGGGGTGGAGTGGCAACCCCGTGTAACCTCGACCCCTTTCAGGCATCCCGTGCCTGGCACTAAGTGTCACGGGAGTCCTGAGGTCTGCCTGGCCTGACCGCCTCGGCGGTGGAGCGCGGGGGGCGCTGGACCCTCTGGGGTTTCAGCCTGGATAAGCCTCCTGACTCTGCAGGAAGCAAGGCTCTGAGCAAGTCCCCCAGTCTCTGCTGCAGCCTCTGTGCCTCCCACCTCCTTGATCTCTCCTGCCTCCAGGGGGGCTCGTGGCCTTCCTGGCGATGCCGTCACTTCCTTACACTCGGACTCGTCATCGTCTCACTCCCACAGCTGATCCCGAGCGCGCCCCCCACCTCCTCCTGCTCTCCACGTGCTGCTCTGTCCCCACCAGACGCGCTCTCCAAGCCTCGCTCCTGCCCGGGGAGGGGGAGGGGCGCCCACCTCTCTGCAGACCAGGCTCCTGCTGGCCACGTGAGCTCTTCTGCACACACTCAGCAAACGTCTTTTTCACCCTTGCTGTGTGCTGGGCACCACGCTACAGCCGGGTCTCTGCCCTCGAGCAGTGCTCAGGTGAGTGAGGAAGCCGCCAGGTAAATCAATGGCTTCACTGCAGCGTGATGACCCATGTTTGGCCATAATGGACACAGGCAAAAGGAGTTTAAAAACAAAAAAGAGGGATAGTCAAGTCAACCTGGGGAGCAGGAAGCTCCCGGAGAAGGTGGTGCTTGGCTGGACCACTGAGGGTCAACTAGGGGAAGGGCGTGAGGGAAGGGAAAACGCAAAAGGGACAGCGCCAGGCGGGTGTCCAGCTGCCTGGAACTCACTGGAAATCTCTCCTCTCCTCACCGAGGGGAAGGTGTCATGGTGGAAATTTCCCCCCAGCAGGAAAGTCAGATACAGGTGTGGACCCGGGGCAAGTCACTGACCCTGAACTCATGGAAAATGAGAAAATTGGACACGATGGTATCTCGAGTCCCTTCCAGCCCCAGAACCGCCCTCTCCCCCTAGACCACTCTAGAAACCCAAACAGAAACAAATACGGTTCGTGGGCACCAAGGCCTCCTCCCAAGAAGGCAGGTTAGGGGCGGGGAGAGAGCCCACCCCGGAGATGGGGCTGGAGGGGAAGAAGGGAGCTTGCCCCCCTTTGTTGGGCAGGATCCCTCTACCTATGGGCAGGAGGACATCAGGGCAAGAAACCCACAACTGATCAAGATGCCAGTGGGAGCTCTTCTGTCACGATGTTTCACTCCAGCGCCTTCATTTCTATTATTACACCAGTGATTTATTCCAAAAACATAAACCCAGCAGCAAAAGAGTAACCGGCTCCCTCGGGAGAGGTCTCTCCCCTGCAAGCCCCGCCCCCGCTCAGTGTGCTTGCTGCGCTTGGGCTCAGTCCCACTCTTGGGCGGCAGCGGGCGGGGGATGACAGCAGGGCTGGCCAGGGAGGCTTCATCTCAGAGTCTGCCCGGACACTGGGCCTTACCAAGCAGTCCTGTCAGCAAGGCGCTGCTCTCATGGATTTGAAACCTGGGTGAACGTCATTCTGCACTCCGAGCTGTAGTTTCCTCACCTCTGAAATGCGGAGGAAAATTCTTGACAGTTTACGAACCCAGGGAAATGCAAAGACTTGGGTCCAGGCCGGGTGACGGATTAGATCCAAACGGTGCCGTGTCTCCTGTTGCCTGGTGCTCCCCATGTGAGAAGGATGAACACAGCTCACAGCAGCGCCCCTTCTCCAGGGGCCACCACGGGCCCCTCCTGTTAGCTCTGCTCCCAAACCGCAGGGCTGGCCAGAGAGATGCTGTCATGGAAGGCAGGGCCTGGGACCACCCGCTGTGTCCTTGAGATGAAAAACCTGGAGTTTAAAACATCCGCCCAATAATCCATTGTGCTTGGCTTCTCCTGGCTGAGGGGGAAACTAGTGAAGGTTGTGTAGGGGGCTGGGCTGGGCAGACGTGTCACTGGGGCATTCTGGGTAACTGCTTCCTCCTCGGGACCCAGGGGGACGTTTTGCTTTCACAATGCTGTCGTTTGTCACTCAGCATATGCTAGCATGTATTTCAGTGACTTTAAAAAAATTATAGCCCGTCGGCATTTCAAGCCTTTCAAGGGAAAGAGCAGAGTGATACACACAGTAGGTGTTCAATAAATGACTGGTTTTCTAATTGCTGATGATTATAACCCCAGCTTCAGGGTTTATGAGTTTATTAAAGAATTAGAATTGTGAACTGTCAAAACATAGGGGTCTTAAAGTCCCAGGCCAACTTCCTCACAGACCTGCACAGCATAAACTGTAATATTTCTCTTTAAAATCCTCTAACAGGTGTGTGTGACTGGAAGGCCGACATCTCTCATCATTTGGCTCTCACTTTGCATCTTGCCCACAGTCCATCAGCAGCGACAGAGTCGGGCTGGAACACTGACTCCAGGCTCATTTTTTTTCTACCACATCCTGAGTCTTTTTGGTGTGTGGACCAAGGCAGTGGTTTCTGGATGGTTCTGTGAACTTAGCTATGGGTCAGAAGGCTGAGGCTACAGAGGAGAAGACAGCCTCTCCAAGTTCCAAAGTGCAGTGCTGGGCCCTCTGGGCTCTGGAGCAGGATGGCCACACCAACCCCCCCATACTGCCCCCCCCCACCCCGCTGCCATGTCTCCTTCCACCAGGGGAGGAATATGGTCACGGCCATGTCCTGCGGGCAGTAAAGGCCCACTGGACACCGCCTGGGGGTGGTGTTAGACGTGTAGGAGTGGAAAGTAGTGGATTAAGGCTGCTTTCTCTTCTCTCGCCAAAGGGAAGTCCCTGCACAGCTATGAAATGGCAGCGAGCTTTGAAGAAGGCTTTCTAACCACCCAGAGCCAGTCCTGGGTTTTGACGCTCTGTCACTTAGCACAGTTCCTTCCCCACCAACTGTCTGCTATGACACCACGGAGCTAAATAGCAGAGCTGCCGAAATTACAGTCAAAGGAGAGGGGAATTAAGACACCAGCAAGGGAGGAAAGATTTTTTTGAAGCAAGGAAGGGAATAAGACAGCAACCAATAAAACAGACAGAAGCAAGATGTCTGTTCCAGGTGGCAAGAGGCGGGGATGTCTTTTCTGTGGCAACTTAGTCTAAGATGACGAAGATGCTCAAAGAGCGTGTGGTGACAGCAGCCTCCGTCAACAGGGAGCGTCTCATCGAGAGGTACTTACCCCATCACGTGACCTCGGGGGCCAGCCAGATGGCTTACGAGCTTAGCAGTTCTTCCTCCTTAACTTCAGCAAGAGAAGGCTTGACCAGAGGAAGGAGAAGGGGCCACAGGGAGGGCACATTTGCCTGTTGGATGCCTATGATTTCACAGAGGGAAAGAGCGGGAGTCCTCGTAAGTAAGGGCAGACGCCTGTGTAGAAGCCAACCACTGTGCTCTCTGACCAGGCTGTCCGCTCAGCCAGGACCGATGGATCTGCTCCAAGAACAAAGAGGTGGGTTTTCCAGATGATGAGGGCAACGCAGAACAGACACTTGGCACAAAGGCTTGAATAGAGAACAGCTGTCTTAAGACCCTGCCATGCTTCTAGCCCGAGTGACTGCTGCTGAGTGGGTCCACCCTCTCTGCCACCTGCCCCGTGTCTAAATGCACGGTGAAGATGCGGGCAGGAGTATCATGATAGGGCACCTGCGATTTGTCCAGGAGCAGGAATAAATATTGCATGTTCTCCTCTGACATAATCTTTTCTCTTCCTTGGTCCCCTCCCCTCCCCTCCAAGTCCCCAAAGGGGTCAGCCTTCTCAAAAGAAGGTGTTGGTTCTCCTCCCCTAGTTTCTTGCCTCTGTCTCCCCAGCCCCCATCCTCCTCACTAACCCCCGCCAAGTGAAAAGGTCTTCATTTAATTAGAAGACTACTGGCCCCGCAGCCCCTGTCAGTGCGGGTTTTCTGAGACCTGGATTCTGCCTGGCCACGATTCCCTCTTCTTTGTGACATCAGAGGCGTCCAAGACTCCACTACGAATGACTGAGAAACTGACTTGCCAGTTACCAGTGGTGGAAACTTATAAACCCCAGGACTCACCATTTAGAATCAAATTCTTCTCAAGCTGGGTGAGATCTCCAGAATGACGCAGTGTTAGAAGCTGAAGAGGTCTTCACGATTTTCACCTTGACTCCTTTACGAGAAGAGGAACCTGAAATCCAGAGGTGACCAAGGGCTTCCTCAAGGTTCTCCCCCTACCCCAACTCACCTGTAGTTCACCCTGCCCTCACCTTTAGATGTAATTGCTTTAAAGTCATCTCTCCTCTTCCTAAACTTCTTATAAGGGAAAGTGTTTTTAAGCTTGGTATGCAGAAGATGATCCAGATGCCTCTAAATCTCTAAGACAGGATGTGCCATCCTAACATCAGTAAAGTCTTTCCATCTAACTTTCATTGGTTTTGCTGCCATCTTTCCTAAACCTTTTCAGTAAAGAGAGAAAGGGGGTCCCACCTTATACGTACCCTTATGTATTTTTCACTGGGTGTCAGATAGGCCAATCTGATCTCCCTGTGGCCTTGCTTCCCTTGTTGAAGTTGACATGAGAACGTCCTTGTTCATAAGCCCTCTGCTTAGCCCCTGAAAGTCAAATGAAGGTTGTCAGTCCATTGGAGAACTGACTCTTTGCCTAATGACAGAAAAGTAATATCTTTAAAAGCTTTCTCTTTTATTTCATGCCAAAGTTCAGGTTGATTTATAGGGTCGATCCAGCCTGGGCTTCTGGCACCCAAGCCCGTCAGAGAGGAAAACTGGCAGGAGAACAAGACAGAGACCTTCGAAGGTGGGACTGTGGAATAAAGATGCAGTGGGCGGGTCTTGGGAGAGCTCCCCAGTTTTGTACTATGTAGTTCTCGAGACGTACCCGTGAGCATCTTGAAGCATCTGAGGCACTGCTAAGAAGCCAAGCTAAAAATACCAGGGAACAGCGCAATCAAGGAGAAATGCAGAGCTGGGTGTGAGCTCCCCCTGGAAGGTGTGAGACTCGGGCACGGGGGCCAGCCTGCCGTGCACACCTCGGGCTGAACCCCGAGTCAGTCTGACACAGGTGGGAGGAGTGGATGTTTCTGGCTTTAGACCCTTTTATTTGTGAATCCTCCAGTCCAGTTGTGCACAAGTGTCTCATGAGCACCGACCACGTGCCTGGAACTAACAGGGGAGGACACACCGCTCCTCAGGAATGTGACTGTGAAACCTGTTGCTGCTCCCCTCGCCCTTGGTGACAAGTGTAACTTGGCTTCAGTGGCTTCTGGCTCTCTGTCCACCCCACTTTCAGGATCGTACTTCTTCTAACACTTAATCATGTGTCCCTGACAAATATCTTCTCTAGTCTGCTTTTACGAACCGTCTGTTCCTGATTATGGGGAACATTTTACCATTGTCACATCCTCCCACCCCTAACCTCCAGGGGTTCCATCAGCAGCTTAATGGTCTCTGGGCAGCAGGACCCACTCCCCTCAACCTTTCTGCTCGAGACATTGTCAAATCTCAAAGGGCCTCCCCTCAAGGTTCTCTGAACTTGAGGAGCAGGGGGTGGGGGGGGAGGAATGGTGAGTAGGGGGACAGTCTTGCTTTCTTCCTGAGGGTCCTGTTCTCCATGTTGGTGAAAACCACTCAGAATCATGTACTTCTTCATGTTTTAAAATAACAATTGTTATTTGAGACAAAGACTTGTCTTTGAGGAATCAGAAGTCTAAAGACAGACATCCTGATATGGGCAGCCATCCACAGGACAAAAAGAGCAAACTTTAAAAAAGTAACACGAGACATTAAGCATTTATATCATGCATACATTAAGGTAAGTGGGTTTGCACTCTGATATAATTTGGTTAATCTGTTCCTGGCTGTTCCCTCAGGAAACGCTCCCTCCGTTGTATCCTAAATTATTTTCAAAGACTTAGAGGACAGAGGCGCAGATACAGGTAACCTTCTGGCTGTAGCATCTTGCTGCTGTCTTGTCACCTGTGAGAGATGGATTGAGCAAGAGGTCACGGGGTGACTCAAGAGAGCTGAGTGCTAGTGATGAACTTTTGGGCAGGTTTTCAAAAATGTAAAATACCTGTTTTCATTTGTTCAGCCTTGACCCCTTTGTAAAACTTTCCTTTTGAGCGCCGTATGGAAATAGCCCGTGCACACAGTATGTGTGGTCTTACTTACAAGTCAACAAGCTTACCTTGGGGGTAGGTAGGTTCCGCTTTACCTAGAAACTCCGAAGGGCTTCGCATTTTGTGAATGGAGAAATGGTAAGTTCCTTACGGGCTGGAGCCCGGAGATGCGGAAGCAGCTCTGCTTTTCCCGGAGCCAAGATCCCCGTGTGGCCTGTGGGCTGCTCAACACGCGGTGGATGCCTGGGAGGCAGTGAACAGGTGAGGAAGGACGTGCCGGTCCCTCCAAGCATCCCCGCTCCTTCCCAAAGTGTCGTTCTTTGGGAAATTCCTGTAAGTACCAGAGCGCCTCGTATAGGAGTTGGATTGAGAGCAGAGCCCTGCAAAGTCCCCACATGGGGGCCTGACCACGGCAGCCTCTTGGAGGAAGTGGAACCAGGGCTCCTCCGCCGTGGGGCGTTACTGGAGGGGAAGGACCCAGAGGCTAAGCCCCTCCCGGGGAGTCTGCCATGACCGTGTGGGTGGGGTGCGGCGCTTTCCCAGGCGACTAAGACGGGGACGGGGAACGTCCTTGCGCTGAGCCGAGGTTCTCGGGAAGATGCTGTTTTCTCTGCCCCTGGGATCTGGGGATCTGCGTCCCAGCCCTTCCTCTGGCAGTCCCGTTTGCATAATGTGATCTTGGCCGGATTTGCTGCATCCTGGCAGGGATCCCGACACCTACTTCACCTACCTCGAGCCCTGAAGGGCGTGGGAGCTGGTGGAGAAGCTCTCCCCCAGGGGTTCTGAGGTCGGTCTCTGCCGGCTTCTCCTGTCAGATGGCATCATTTTGTGGGCGACAAGGTCCTGGCTGCCCTCCCATCTCTCCGTCGGCCTGTCCTGCCCCTGGTCCTCCCTCGAGGGACAAAGCATCTGAGCAGATGGGCCCTGATTTTATTACTCACCAGGGTAAGTGGGGTCATCACAACCCGTGATCTCTGAGTTCAGACTCACTGCCCCCATGGAGCTGGGGGCCGGGGTCACAGCCACTCTGTGCGGTGGCCCAGACAGAGAGTGAAGCACTGCTGGACAGTTTCCCCGCACCTTCCTCGCCTTCCTTCCATTTGGGAGGCTAGCTTAGTGGCTGTCAGCCTCTCAAAGGTGCAGCCGAGATGCTGCCATCTCTGCTCGCGGGCTTGGGTGCAGCCTCCAGGGGCATAACTCTGGGCAGAGGCCACAGGGCCACTCAGTGCCTGCAGGCCGCCTGGCTAGTCCTGTGCCCAGCCTTCCGGACCTGGCCTGCCGGTCTGGAAGCACTCCCGAGGGATGCGCCCCAGGCAAGGACACAGAGCCTCAGGAAACACACTTATCTGCTTCGTGGGAAACCGGGAGCCTCACAGGGTAAAGCTTTTAAATGTAACTCATGGTAATTTCTCAGTTACAACACCGACCACGTAAATCACTGAAGGGAAAAAAATCCCAGCCAGACCCAGTTTCAGTGTCCAAGCTGATGGGCCTCATGGAGGCTGATGTCCTGGTGAAAATTCCTAGTTCGAGGTCTTTATAAATGCTTCTTTCTTGGGATTGTCCTAGAACCACATGAGGAAAGAAAACTTGTGAGGCTTGGGCTGTGGAACGAGGGAAGACCGGAGCCCCTGCCGGGGGTGGGCTTCGAGCTCCAGCTGGATGGTTTCCTTCGATGGGAAGAGCATGGCAGCTGAGCGTCCAGGAGGATGGGAAGAGCATGGCAGCTGAGCGTCCAGGAGGATGGCGAAGAGCATGGCAGCTGAGCGTCCAGGAGGATGGCGTGTCCCTCCCCAGGCCTGCCCACCTCCCCTCTGTGTCCCAGAGCTTTGACTGCATTGCTCACGCGCTCCCCCCCCAGCACCCCTTCTCTCTGCTCGCCACCCCTCCCCCAAGACGGCATCAGCCCTCCCACTGCCTCTGACCCCTCCCCAGTCTCTGTCTTGCCTTCACTCCCTGTGGTGGGGTTAGGCTCCTGGTGGCCAGACCACCACCCACCTTCCTAACAGGGGAGGAACACTGCACTTCTGCGTGCTCTCTGATCTCTATCCCAGTGGATGCCCTTGTTCCTTCCTCTCCTTGCCTTTGGCTAGAATTGTTGTCCCCTGTCCCCCTCCATGGCCTAAAGTCCATTCTCTTTCTCCAATCATCCATGTGGTGGCCAGTCTCCAGCATGGTCCCCGATGACCCTCACCTGCTGGGACCCACACCCTTCGAGGTCCCCGTCCACACCTGGGTGCCCAGTCGGAAGCTGTAGAGGCACAGAAGGGGGAAGCCGTGGGAAGCCGGCTGCCTCGTCAGGAGGTGGCCCAGCAGCCCCGTGGAGGGGCCTACCAGGCACGAGCTCCTGCCAAAAACCAGGGGAACTTCCCGGCGTGTGACTGAGCCGCCGGGAGGTGGGTCCTCCAGCCCCAGTCAAGCCTGTAGGTGACGCAGCCCTGGCTGACACCTGCCTGCAGCCTTAGGAGAGACTCCCTGAGCCGGGACCATCCAGCAGAGCTGCTGTCGGCTTCCTCCTGGGTTCCACAAACTGTGCGGAACGATAAATGTTTATTGTTTTCAGCCACTGTTTCTTTCTCGGAGTGGTTTGTTAAACAGCAGTAGATTATTGATACGGTGTGTTTCTCTATGATGGGGTTTCTTTCACCATGCCCTTCCCAATAATGTCTTTTACTGGAGCCGAGCCTGTTGATAAATCAGCCTTCCTTTATCCAATCAAACTGAAGAATGTTCCTCTCATTTATTTTGTGGGCTTAGCATAGTGCCTGGTAAATAGCTTGTCTCAGTATTAAAAAATATGGAGGGCTTCCCTGGTGGCGCAGTGGTTGAGAATCTGCCTGCTAATGCAGGGGACACGGGTTCGAGCCCTGGTCTGGGAAGATCCCACATGCCGCAGAGCAGCTGGGCCCGTGAGCCACAATTACTGAGCCTGCGCGTCTGGAGCCTGTGCTCAGCAACAAGAGAGGCCGCGATAGTGAGAGGCCCGCGCACCGCGATGAAGAGTGGACCCCGCTTGCCACAACTAGAGAAAGCCCTCGCACAGAAACGAAGACCCAACACAGCCATAAATAAATAAATAAATAATTTAAAAAAAAAAAAAAAATATGGAGCAAATGCCAGAGGAATCAGCCGAATTAATTAAATCAATGAATTTCAGTATCTGTCAAATAAGTGTTACTGATAAAGTTAAAACACAGTGAGGGGCTTCCCTGGTGGCACAGTGGTTAAGAATCTGCCTGCCAATGCAGGGGGCAGGGGTTCAAGCCCCGGTCCGGGAAGATCCCACATGCCGTGGAGCAACTAAGCCCATGCGCCACAACTACTGAGCCTGTGCTCTAGAGCCCGTGAGCCACAACTACTGAGCCTGTGTGCCACAACTACTGAAGCCCACAAGCCTAGAGCCCGTGATCCGCAACAAGAGAAGACACTGCAATGAGAGGCCCGCGCACCACAATGAAGAGTAGCCCCCGCTCGCCGCAACTAGAGAAAGCCCATGGGCAGCAATGAGGACCCAACGCAGCCAAAAATAAATAAATAAATTTATTAAAGAAACAAAAACAGAAAAACCGCAATGAGCTTTTGCCTCATTGCAGCTGAGAAAGCAACATGGGTCACCAGCAGCTCTACTGGAGCCATCTGGGAAAATTCGGCCAGGGTTCTCGCTCAAACCGGCACGGTGTGATCCGGAAATACGGCCTCAATATACACCGCCAGTGTTTCTGCCAGTACGCGAAGGACATCAGCTTCATTAGGTTGGACTAGGTGTGAACTTCTTGAATGGGTCATCAAGCATATCTTCCTCAGAAACAATACTAACTCTTTGCATATAAAATAAAAATTTTAACGCTTCAAAAAAACCCACAATGAAACTCATTTCTGGATATCTTCATGTGATTTAATGGGGAGGGGAAGTCAGGTGGTAAAGTTTACCCCTTATTGCTAGATTGATAATAAAAATTACTGCTATTCGCTAAATACACACCACCTGATGATGGTGGGGCACCGAAAGCGCATCTGGCATCAGAGGATGGCAAATTATATATAAAAAGCGCCGAGGCTGGTCTTTCAGTTAAGTGACTAGTCCCATGGATGACTGGATCTGAGCCTAGACCTTCACAGTTACCTCGGGTGTCTGGAACACGGCACCCATGGGGTCACCGTTGCAGGTTCCCAGCCACAAACTCTCACTTCTCTCATCTAGCTGAATTCTGTGGCTTCCGTGACAAAGGAGAAGAAATTCTAAGAAGGAGGGAATGAAACTGTTAATGACCTGGGTCCTTGGACTCATTAATCAATAGAAATTGATCAGAGGCCAGAGGAGAAATTCAGGCAAGGCTTTACTGGGGCCCCTGCAGCACAGGGAGTGTAGGCAAGTAACAGGTGCCCTTGCTGCTCCCCAAGGAGGGCAGGCTGCTCCCTTAAATGGGATGAGGGTAGGGATGGATCCAAGGGTCTGGCCAGAGGGGGGGCTTAGGTGGTCTGCCCACCCCCTTGGTGATGTGTGTGCAGGGATCGTGCACAGGACCCTGCTCTTGCCGTGCGCCCCCCGCCCACCTCAGAAGTGGCTGTTGGTTTGTGGCCTTTCTGTATCTTCTTGTTGATAATTTGGCCCCCTGCATAGGTGTGCAGTTATTTTTAGCCCCTTATAGTTTCTTTGTATCTGTTGCTCAAGGAGATGTTTGTCCAGGTGCAGGTCCTGCAGCAAAGGGCCCAGGGCCCAGCCTGTCTCAAAACCAGAATTTACTCTATGGCAAATGCATTACTTACAAAGTTACATTTCAACTTTATGGTGACCTTGTGAGATGGGAGCTGTTATCCCTGTTTACAGATGAGAACCAGGGTCCATTCTCTTAAGCAACCTGCCAACTTCACATAAACGAGGAAATCATGAGGCCATCATTCAGACCAGAATCTGCCTGGTTCCAGTCTTCCTGTTACCAGACACAAGTTCATGTGCCCAACACAGAGTGAGGCCAAACAATACCGAAACATCGGAGTCTGGAGCAGAAAAAGGTTTATTGCAGAGCTCAGCAAGGAGACGGGTGGCTCATGCCCCCAAAACCCCCCGAACTCCCAAAGGCTTTCAGCAGAGCATTTTTAGAGGCCAGGTGAGGGGGGCGGGTCGCAGGGCCTGCGAGCAGCTGGTGCACAGTTCTCTGGTTGGTTGATGGTGAGGTCACAGGGCTAACATTATCAATCCTGAGGCTCCAGGAGGCCTGGGGACTATGTGCTCACGGTCATCAGGTAGTTAACACCTTCCATTTGGTGGTGGTTTTAGCATCTGTAAAGCAGCTCAGGAAGTGTGCATCGGATACTATGATGTGGCTACTTCAGAGAGGAGCCCAGCGGAGGATACGGGCGAGGGCCTGTCCCGGGAAGGCCCCATACGGTCCTGCTCGGTTACATTCCCACTACCATTGTTCGCAGAACCCAAGATCGGGAAGGCAGCTTTGGAATCTTCTAGACGAGCTCCTCTAACACACCTGAGGAGACGGAGACTAAAAAGTCACGAGACTGATCGAATTAGCTCAGCTGTTAACGGTGTGACCAGATTGGTTTGGGACTTCCGGTTTGGTTTTCTTTTCACGCCACCGTTTGAGGGTAAGATCCGCCGTGTGCATCTGCACAGCTCCTAGAAGAGCACTCAGAGTTTATGAGGACTTGGATGCGTGACAGAGTTTTAATCCACATCCTTGAAGACATCCTGCTTTTTAAAATCAACGTACATATCACGCTGTTGAAAATGGGGGAAGACAGTGGTCTCACTTGCCGGCTGCCCTTTGAGCCAGCGGGGCTGGGGGCCGGCAGAGCAGGAGGTGCACCGGCCCCACGTGTGCCGCGCCGGCCATCCCGGAGGGGCTGAGGGCCCAGTGGGTGGCTTGGCAGACGCAGGGGACCCCCTGGGCGGATCGCGGCTGATTCCGAGGTCTTCCCTGATAATAGCACCAGTTTAATTATAATCCAGAGTGTAAACTCGAGTTTGCTTACATCTCGAGTATGTTTCATTTCAAATGTGACTTTCCAGCTCCTTCTCTCTCCTTTTTTTCGCTTCGTGCCATAAAATATTTGCATATTTGAATGTCAAGATTTTCCAAGTGCTGGAAGCAACAGGCTCTGGTATGTTCTCAAGTTATTTTGTACAGCAGCATCTGTCTTGTTTCAGCAGTCACCAGAGCTGAGAAGTGACCCAAGAGCAGCCTGCCAGGAAGACAGGGTGTGGGATCCAAGGGGGCTCCTCCTAAAACAGAGCCCACCAGGGCCGGGGCCCTGCCATCCCAGGCAGCTTCAGAACACATGTTTCCCCAGCTTATTTTTATTTATGTATTTATTTTAAAAGAAAGGCAGATAACCAAAGGAAACAAATACTGAATGACAGCTACAGAATGTATCTTTGGAACTTGCTAGACTAATTACTGAGGCTCCAAAATCACTTTAAAAGCAACACATTTTGTTTTGCAATATACATTCTTGTTGCCAATTTTTTTTTTTTTTTTTTTTTTTGTAATTTCAATCAGAATCCACCTCAAACTGGATCGTTGATTGCCAGAGAAGTGGCATCAGGAGGGAATACTCTCATTAGGGCAGCACATTTCAAGGAATTGCCTGACTTTTTTCTGTATATAGAATGATGTCAGGAAAACTTTTCTACAATATTTTCTCAGAGCCGTATACGGCTTCCTTCTGAAGTGATGCCTTCTGTTCAAGCAATTATAATAGTAGCTGCTTGCATGTACCGGGAGAAACCTAGCCTAATCCTCACAGCTCCCCTAGGTGGTAGGCATCCTTATTACCTGCATTTATAGGCGCGTAAACTGAGGCTCAGGGAAGATGCTTTTCCGAAGGGCATATGATGGAAAATGGTGGAGACTGGATTTGGTTGGAGATTATTTGCATTTACTGTGTGCATTGTATTATTGTTATTTGTAAAGAGACCAGGACAGCAAGATCTACTCACTTAACATCCTGATGTTTGAATGCTCAGACCCTGAATTTTCTAGGGATCGTTCTGATAATTTCCAGAAAGTATGATTTTCTGTTAATATTTGATCAAGGAAGTAGGACTCTGGCTTAAACACAGAAATGTGACTGCTTTGAAACCACACTTGCCAGAAACATTTGTTCATTTAACAAAAATGTATTAAGTACCTACCGTGTGTCAGGGACTGTGGTCCCCACTGGGGAAATAATTGTGAGCAAGTAGAGCGATTCTGGAAATTCAGAATATGACGCTGAGCACAGGGGGGAGGTCCAGATCGTCTGGTTGGGGCTGTTCCGTCCATCTCATCAGAGAGTCTTTTACCCTAATCGGAGACGCTCTTGGAATCCGACAGGTGACCTAGTTAATCTGAGCATACCTTGCTGTTTCATTCACTCTTTCAGTTATTTATGTAATTCATATTTATTTAGTTCCTAGTATGTACCATGGATCTCAGTCAAGTACAGTTCCTGTTCTCATTGAGCCAAGAGGGTGATGACAAATATGAACCAATAAACACGTAAAAAATACAATCATGACTTAGCAAGTACTAGGGGCCGGGGGCATCTCTGAGGAATATTTGAGCTTGGGGGCTGCTCTGTACGGCTCTGGGGATTGTTGTGGGAGGGATGGCAGCCGAGTCCAGCCTGTTCTCCGGGCTGAGGGCCTGCACGGCCGGCACCGTCCAGGGTGGACGCCTCTTCCTCATTCCCACAGTCACCTTTGGGGGGGGCGGCCCCAAGGAGGTGCCAGCCAGGTGCGGCAGGGTGACAGGAGGGCGGCGTGGATGGGCTTGGGGCGGGGCCTCGCCAGCCACACGCGGCCTCGGGACTCGGTCTCAGTGCATGAGAAGCTGTAGAAGCTTCAAGCAGGGTTTGTATTTTTGAAAGCAACCTCCATCTTCAGCCTTTTCGCAGGGCCTACACCCCCAATCTCCCCACAACCTCTCTAAGCCACTACCCCGTCATCTGTAAAACAGGTGTTAATATCTGTTAAAACAGGTGTTAATACCTGTGTGTTTCAAGGCTTTTTAAAAAAGTAAGTGACAAAGTGACACATGTCAAGTTCCCGTGAGCACCCTTCTCGGTGGCCTCCGCGCAGAGAAATCGTAATGGACGATGCTCGGGAGTGTGGCTCGAGTCCCACAGACCAGGTCCTCCGGTTTGCCATCAAGAGTTACGCTTCCTGTTTGGAATAAGAATTGTTCTGTCACGATGATTCAAAGGTCACCGCAGGGCTTCCCTGGTGGCGCAGTGGTTGAGAATCTGCCTGCCAACGCAGGGGACACGGGTTCGAGCCCTGGTCTGGGAGGATCCCACATGCCGCGGAGCAACTAGGCCCGTGAGCCACAGCTACTGAGCCTGCGCGTCTGGAGCCTGTGCTCCGCAACAAGAGAGGCCGCGATAGTGAGAGGCCCGCGCACCGCGATGAAGAGTGGCCCCCACTTGCCGCAACTAGAGAAAGCCCTCACACAGAAACGAAGACCCAACACAGCCATAAATAAATAAATAAATAAAATTAAAAAAAAAAAAAAAAGGTCACCGCAATTGATTAGGGGGGTCCTTGTCCTTTGCACTTGCCTCTCCGACATCTGTCTCTCCGTCAGTGCTGATAACTTAGAAGGACTGTGGGAAGAACCTCAGCCCACCCATCCTCAGCACTGGTGTGTGTGCGCATGTGTGTGTGGACGCGCGTGTGTGTGTGTGTGCGCGCGTGTGTGGTCTTTGCAGGCAATCACCCAGAGGACGTGATGTTGCTGTAAGCGCCTTTAACTTGAGAATACTATAGAAGATGCAGTTTTAAAAAGCTGACACCTCTGTTATATTTTGGTATCTGTCTGAACGAGCGCAGCATTTAGAGACCCACAGAGTTCTCGCCGACAGCTCTGCAGGTACAGTCTGTCCTGAAAGGTATTTCCTCTGGCTTCAGGCCTGGCTGAGATGGATAAATTGGGGCCCCTGGGGGCGGGGACATCTGGGCCGCGTCTCAGGTCACTGGAGCCTGTGGCTTTACCCATCAGGATGTGGCCGTGACTCTCTCCTCCCCTGCCTGGGCCGCCACAGAGCCTGGCAGGCTTGTTGGATGATGCTGTTGAGCGGCAAACAGACAGGCTGGACCTGGTGCAGCTCACAAGGGGGCTGGAGCTCAGGAGGCTGAGCGGGGTCAAGGGGTGATGTGTTCAAGGTGTACGAAGTGATGAGTTGACTTACACAATGTTCCGTGTCAATCACATCTCAGTAAAGCTGGAAAAATAAATAAATAAAACTCTTCTGGAAAAAAAATGAGGTAAGGACTATCGCAGTTAGAAAGGCGTAAATGCTCTGAAAGTAGGAAACATCTTAGATCCTTAGACCCAAGGTTCTGACCCAGGCTGCTAAGCCCTGGTCCTGGCCCTCAGCTCCTTTGGTGAGGGGGCAGAGGAGACCCCCGGGACGCAGGCCCAGGGAGGAGACCACCACCTTGCTGCTGTGTCTAAATTACACATGTTTTCATCAGATCTGTTAGCAGCTTGTCACAGCCATCACAGCCAGGAAGTAGGAACCCGCAGTCCCGAGGGGGAGACTTTGAGGGGCTGGGCCCAGCTTTGTAAACAAAGTGGCTGGTTTTTCATTAATAAAATGGCTCAGGCCTCTGGTTTCTCACCCACCTCTGGAGTCCACCTTCAGTCCTTAACCCAGCTCAGCTTCTAGAAGGACTAGTCCTGCCCTGAAAGTGCCCAAGACACAGACGGGCACAGCCTTGCCCACCTGTCTCTCTCTTGCAAGCAGGGATGGAGGGAGGTACGGGCTGGAGGGCTTCGAGCAGGAAGGCTGGTTTGGAATGACTGGGAGGGGCTCGCTGGGATGGGGAGGATGGGGACCAGCCCACTGCGGTGCTCAGGGCTGTCTTGGTTGTCACACTCACCCAGGTCCCACGTCCTGGGAACACTTCGGTCCCCGGATGGCTGGTCACCCCGGGAAGGTACTAATGATGCCGCCACAGGCCTCCAGCCAGCAGACTGGCCTTGTCGCAAAGCCTTTCCTGGTAGAGGTGTCACATCCGACCGGGATTTTCTGGGCTCTCGGACAAGAGGAGATGTTAAGTGCAAGTGTGGTGTCGTGGGACGTTACCACCAGTGTCCCCCTGTCCCCTTAGCCCCTGCTTCAACCGCTCACCAAGCAAGCAAACAAACTGCAGACCTGGAGAGAATCTGGAGACCCCCGGCCTCCTCCCCCAGTGCGTGCCTGCCCCGCCCCGTCCTGCTCCCTCCAGAGGACAGGCACTTCGTCTGCCCACAGCGGACGCAGCTTCCTGGGCTCCTCCTGCCCAAGGCCTCTTGTTTTCATCAGGTGACGGGTTAGGGGTGAGATTCACGGCCAGAGACTCAGGGACAGAGCTGGGGGTGGACATCCAGGGGCCAGTCTCCTCCACCAGGTCACGGAGGCACGTCGCTCAGTGAGGCAGGGCCTTCTGGGCAGGGCCAGAGGGGGCCGTGGGCTGGCCCGGCCCTGTGCTCAGCCTTCGCGTGTAGCACCTCGTGAAATCCTCCCAAGCCTCAGGATGTGTTGCCGCCCCCTTCCAGAAGACAGACGAAAACCCGGGCTCAGGGCACACGCCGAGGTCAAGGCAGGGCTGAAACCAGAAGCAGGTCTTCTGACTCTGGCCCAGGCGCTCGATCCCCAGGGGCCTCCGTGGAGTCCTCTGTTTCGGCGGCGAGTGTGCACCGTGCAGGGGTCTAGAGGTGGCCACAGTCTGCCTCGGTCCTGCCCAGAGGGGCGGGATGACTGGCCTGCCCCCCACGGCTGTCCCGTGGCCTTGCCTCGGCCGGCACCGCGGCGGGCTCCCCACTTTGGAAGAGAGTCTTCCCAGCCAGTGCCCAGAGATCACGCTGTCGGTGGCGAATGGTCTGGAAAAGCTGTAATTACGCCTTCTCAGCCCCAGGGGCGCTGCACCTGTTTCCTGTTTAAGGTTCCCGTGTACAGACAGCATCTCTGTCCTCACAGGTGGGCGGGAAGGAGCACGCTGAGGGAGGAGACGCGATGCCACGTTGACAGCCGGCCGTGGCTCTCGGCTGTGGTCCGGCGTGGTCACCAAGCTCCCCACCCCACCTGGAGGCTGGCAAAATTTCCTTATTCTTTCCTTTCAAACATGTATAATAAGTTCCTCCTACGTGCCTGGCACTTTTTATCTGGAAATATTACTCATGAAGTAAGTTTTTTTTTCTTTAAAATCACTCCTGTGGGCAGCTACTTCCCTTCGGATGGGAGAAAGGAGGGAGGTGGAGGCCCCCCCTAGCCCGTCTCACAGGCCTCTTCCTTCCACGGGGTCGTGGGGATGGGGCTGCTGGGGGAAGGAGGGCGATGACTGTCCCTGAAGGGAATCCCAGGGGGAGCCGGGCACCAGGGGGCGTCCCTGCCACTCCTTCTGTGTCAGGACCCGCCGTCTGGAGGCCAAGACGTGAGAGCAGCTCCTGCTTCCTCCTGGAGACGAAGCTCCTAATGGCCACGTCTGCTCTGCCAGGAGGCCCCGCAGTGCTGGGCAGCCCGGGCTCGGCCAGGGCCTCGGGGCCTCGAGTGACACTGGGAGGGTCCACCGCAGCCTGGGCGGGAGAGGGGGGGGAAAGATGGGCCGGAGCATCGGCTCTGGCCTCTCCTGTCCTCACAGTTTCATCTGTTCACTAACTTGTTCACTCAGCAAGTTATCTGTGTCTCTGATACATGCCGGATGCGGCTCTGGGCATCAGAGACACGGTGGAGACGAGGGACGTGATCTCCCCTCTCGGAGCCGTCCTGCTAGTGGGCAAGCCAGACAGGGAGCAGGTACACAAACTGCCTGGAAGTGACGAGGGAAACCAGGGGGCGGGCAAGGCCGGGGGGGTGGTTAGAGATGGGGTGTGTGTGGTGGTTGTGCGTGTGATCATAGTGTGTGATTGTGTGATTGTGTGTGGTTGTGTGATTGTGTGTGTGGTTGTGTGTGGTTGTTGCATGTGTGATTGTTGTGTGTGGTTGTTGCGTGGGTGGTTGTTGTGTATGATTATTGTGTGTGTGATTATTGTGTGTGTGATTATTGCGTGTGTGGTTGTTGAGCGTGTGGCTGCTGCATGTGTGGTTGTTGCGCGTGTGTTTGCTGTGTGTGTGTTTGCTGCGTGTGTGGTTGCCGCGCATGTGGTTGTTGTGTGTGTGGTCGTTGCCTGCTGGTCTCGGCCTATCCGTAACCAGCGCTGTGGCAGGACAGGCCCTGTTGTTCTCGTTGATTGCAAGATGCCCTCAGCAACAACCATCGCGTCCTGGAAATTACACGGCACACCTGGGCCCACACAGCGAGTTGTGAGGGGCTGCGGGGTGGCGGGTGAGCGAGCGCGCAGGGCCTGGGGCTCTGCTTTCACTGGGGTCGAGGGTGGGGGCCTGGGGTTTCACAGGCTCAGGCTTTATTGGTGAATTTAAAACAGAAGAGCAGGAATTTAAAGCGCAGGGAGAGAAAACAAGTGGCCCCAGCTGTCAGTCACTGAAATCAACCAGGGTCTCTAAAGCAAAGGGGCCTGGCTGGGGGTCTGGCCGTGTGTTTATGCGAGATGCCCCCTACCCCTGCTGCCCAGAAGTGGATGCCTTGCAGTCACAGCCTGTCAGGCACTTGCTTTACAAAAAAAAAAACCGAGGTTGGGCCTCAGGCATGGAGATTACATGCAGAGTGATCTGGGAAGGTTTCCCCAGACGCTTATTTATGTTATGGAAGCTGAGGGAAGAGGTTCCAGTGAACACACAGCATGTGCAGAGGCAGCCACAGTGACCTGCTTAGGCGAGGAGGCCGGCCTGGGGTGGGCTTCCTGCCCCTGTGAGTAAACGGAAGTCCTTGCTTTAGTGTCTGCGGCCCCCGGGGACCCAGCCACAAGACCACCTCTGGGATCTGTCTTCTGCATCCTCTCGTGTCCTAAGGCACCACCCACGCTCACTTCTTCCCCGCTCCACACGCATCCAGGGCCCCGAGATCCCAGCTGTCTCTGCACTGACCTGCCTCCTGCCAGCGAGGACCCCGTTCACCCTCTCACTCAGTTCCGCATGCGGCCTCCAGACCATGGACACTCTTTCCCCCATGACGACGTTCTTCCAGCATTTGACAAAACACTGCCAAATACATGAGTGACTGTGACCCTCACTACAGGGCAGTGATGGGCAACTTTGTGTGTCCACCTGGCTGGGCCAAGGTGCGCAGATGCAAGTCAGACGTGGTTCTGCAGTGTGTCTGACTGTTCCATGAGGGTATTTTTGGGTGAGATTAACATTTAAATCGGTGGACTTAGAATAAAGCAGAGTGTCCTCCATGATGTGGGTGGGCCTCGTCCAATCAGTTGAAGGCCCGAATGCAACAAAAGCCTGACGTCCTCTGAGCATAGGAATTCTGCAGCAGACAGACTTTGGACTTGAGCTGCAACGTTGCTCCCCTGGGCCTCCACCCTGCAGGTGTTGGAACTTCCAGCCTACATAATCATGTGAGCCGATTCCTTAAAATAAACTTCTCTCTATACACATCCTGTTGGTTCTGTTTCTCTGGAGAGCCCTGACAAATACCAGTGAGAATTATCCCCTTTTTACAGACATAGAAATTGAGGCTCAGAAAGGTTAAGTCGCTTATTCATAGCTGGTTAAAGGACTCGAATTCAGCTCTGCTAGGCTTTAAATCTACCAGGTTTTCCTTAAATGCCTGCCCCCTTTGTCCCTTTCAGCTCTGAAATTGTCAACAATTTTTCACGTCTTAGGGCATTGTGTCTAAATTCCTTCTTGATGTTGAGGGTCTTCATGACATAACTTTATTTTCTCCCTTCCTGTCAGGCAGTTTGTCTCAGCTTCTCAGGCACCCATGGGGGAGCAGCTCCTGGGGAAGCGGCGGAATTTATACCCTAAACTGAAGAGACACAGGTCATCCAGCAGGTTAAAGGTATAATGAAAAGCTAAAGATATAAATCTGCTTTGCAAATATGATGAAAGTAAGGCATCTCTTCTTGGACTAAATAGGGGTTTAAACATAAGTTCCAATGTCAGTGATCTCGTAACTGACAGGGAAGGATGGGCTGGCCATTGATCGGAGCCAGACAACCCCAGGGTGATGGTGGTGTCTGGGGGCCATGTGGTCACCAACTGATACGGGGCCCACAAGCCACATCTGGCTCTTTAAATTTAAACTAACTATGATGCGGGGGAGGGATAAATTGGGAGATTGGGATTGACATATACACACTACTGTATATAAAATATTGGGCTGGCCAAAAAGTGCCTTCGGTTTTTAAGTAAAAATAAAAGACACATTTTTCCTTTCACCAAGAACTTTATTGAACAACATATTCACTGTTTTGTTCCACTACCTTCTGCCATTTTTCAGGCAACTTTATAATTCCACCTTCCCAAAACTTTTTATCTTTTTGAGCAAAGAACTGTTCCAGGTGCCTTTTACAGTCTTCCAGGGAATTGAAATTTTTTCCATTAAGAGAATTTTGTAAAGACTGAAATAAATGGAAATCCGAAGGTGCAATGTCTGGTGAATATTCATCCTGGCAGATGAACCAGAACTTCCCAGCCAAGCTGTAGCACTTTTTGCCTGGTCATCAAAGAAACTTGTGGTCTTGCGTTATCCTGATGGAAGATTATGTGTATTCTGTTAACTAATTCCGGACGCTTTTCGTTGAGTGCTGCTTTCAGTTGGTCTAACTGTTCCAACAAGTTAGTACTTGTTGGAATTAATTGTTTGGTTTTCCGTAAGGAGCTTATAATAGAGGACTCCCATCCAATCCCACCATACACACAACATCACCTTCTTTGGATGAAGACCGGCCTTTGGTGTGGTTGGTGGTGGTTCATTTCACTTGCCCCACGATCTCTTCTGTTCCACATTATTATACAGTAGCCACTTTTCATCACCCGTCACAATTTGTTTTGAAAAAGGAACGTTTTTGTTGCGTTTAAGTAGAGAATCGCATGCGGAAATATGGTCAAGAAGGTTTTTCTCGCTTAACTTACGTGGAACCCAAACATCAGAACGATTCACATAACCAAGCTGGTGCAAATGATTTTCAACACTTGATTTGGATATTTTGAGTATGTCGGCTATCTCCCGCATGGTATAACATTGATTGTTCTCACTGTCTCGATTTGATCACTATCAACTTCAACTGGTCTACCCGACCGCGGAGCGTCGTCCAGTGAGAAATCTCCAGAACGAAACTTCACAAACCACTTTTGACATGTTTGATCAGTCACAGCACCTCCTGCATACACCGCACAAATCTTTTTTTTGTGTGTTTCAGTTGCGTTTTTACCTTTCTTGAAATAATAAAGCATAATATGCCAAAAATGTTGCTTTTCTTCCATCTTCAATATTAAAATGGCTACACAAAAATTCACTAATTTTGATAAGTCTTTTTAAAATGCACGCTGATATGACAGCTGTCACAATACAATCTAGCAAAATTGTTTTGAACGAAGTTAAAGACAGCAAAGCGCTACTAGAGCCATCTTACGGAAAAAAACGAACTAACCTTTTGGCCAACCCAATAGATAACTAATAAGAACTTACTGTATTGCACAGGGAGCTCTACTCAATACTCTGTAATGACCAATATGGGAAAAGAATCTAAAAAAGAAGTGGATATATGTATTTGTGTGACGGATTCACATTGTTGTACAGCAGAAACTAATACAACGTTGTAAATCAACTATACTCCAGTAAAAATTATTTTAATAATGAACTATGATTAAATAGAATTAAAGCCTCAGTTCCCCAGTTGTGTTACCCTGAGGAAAGGCCACCTGTGGCTGGCAAGAGATCACCATGTTGACCGTGTCCACCACTGCACCAAGTCCTATCAGACAGCACTGAAGTGGGGAGACTGGCCCCAGATACAAACGGCCCTGAGCCCCCAACACAGCTGGCTAGTGACCGAGAGAAGGCCGAAGAATCCTCACGGTTAAATTGGGGACTGAAATGCCTGTGGGAAGAATCCCTCCCTCAGTTCTGGGGCGAAGAGCAAGGCGTGGGGATGGCAGCTGGGCTGCGGGCGGAGGGCCAGCCCTGCCTAGACCAGGTGCCCAGGGCTGTCCCGCAGGACTCAGCCAGGCGCGCCTTCCGGCTGGAGGCCCAGGTGAGGCCTCAGTTCCCAGCTGCCAGGTGGTTTCAACAACTATGTTAGATATGCTTGATACAAATCTATAGATCCAATGAAAAGACATAACATTAGAAAGTTTGACTACAATCTATATTGCAAATTATGTTATTTATTAGAGTGCGCTGCTGTTATATCATAACTTATTCAGTTTGAAGGAAAATGGGGCATTTATAGATTTGATATTATTTTGAATGAACAGAAATCTCAAATCCTGAGGACACTTGGAAACTCTGTCTCTAAGAAGGTCATTCCCACCTGCACAAACAGATGCCCTGGGAGAAAGCAGTGGCTGTGTTTTCTGATTTCCCCTTTTGCTTTTCTCCTCTTACATTTCCAGAATAATTTCAACCTTGTATCAACCAACCTCAGGCAAACAGGTGATTGTTCCCACTGCAGGGACAGGGCAGAGATCAGATCAGCACCCCTGGGGTGGGGATGCAGGGCTGCTGCCACTGGAGAGCAGACTGTGCCTCGGTGACACCTGGTGATCCCCACCTGCCTGGGGCGCTCCCTTCCCGGGAGACCGGCTCCAAGGGGTGACCCGAGGCGAAATTCTGAAACAAAAGCCTCTGTCTTGGCATGTCCTCCCCCTTCCTTTCCGGTGCGCTTTGCTTTTCTGGCTCCCAGCTCGTGTCTGATCTGTTCTTATGATACAATGAGAACCTGGTAATACTGCTGTTCCACGTCTCCCAGGTTGTATGTTAAGAATAACATTTACATTTTTAACAAAAAGCTTCTGGAGACAGCACTGAACTACAGGCAGGGGGGCGGGGGGTGGGGGGGCGTCTGGCTGAGGATCCGGTCAGCGTCGCTGGCAGCACTGAGGTCTCTTACAACATCTGTCCTGTTTCCGCCGCTGTTGTCTGTGCACAGCCCTGGAACTTGGCTTCTAGAGGTGCTGTCAGGTAAGAGGTTTGTCAACGCGCCCCTGAGACTCCGCCAACCCCAAGTGCAGGGGGCCAGTGAGGACCAGGTCAAAGGTCAGTCGGCACCCGGTCCTGGGCAGATGGTCTGCTGGTCTAGACCTGAGCGGGTTTATGCACAAGGCAGGCTGGGGTTCTGGAAACCTGAGTTGGAGGAGGACTGAGAGAAATCAGGTCTGGACAGAGCAGGGGCTGTGGGAACCCTGTGCCGAGGCTGCTTCCTGGGCCAACAGCTGGCCCTCAGGGGCTTTTCCGAGGGGCAGCTCTGGACTGGCAGGTGTGAGGGGGCCCCTGGGGCAAGTGGGCCCTGGTGGGTGGTCGCCACCCCCCGAGTCAACTTCTGGAGGGCCTGGGGGCAAGGCTGGTGGAGCTGGAGGAAGTAGAGGGGTATCTGTGGTCAAGCAGGTAGAGGTGAAGTGGCGCCAGCACTCCTGTGGACTGGGGCCAAAACCTGGTCGTACCAACACCTTGGTGAACACGTAGGAGCTGGGCCTTCCCCCAGGACCGCCGCGTCAGGGGAGAGGGCTTGCTCTACTTTGCACTTTCTGTGCCCAGCACAGCGTCTGGCTCACTATGAATGCACAATCTAGGTCTAATCAACACTCACTGAGCTCCCACTGTTCTGGGAATATGGGGCTGAGTGACGGGATGATCCGGTCCCCATACGAGTAGATGGACAGCGGTGAAGCGGGACGCGACAGCCACGGTCATCTCTGAGGGCTCTGGTGAGTAGAATGGGGGACTGGAGCGTGTCTGGGCGGAGGGACCACCTTGCATTGGGTGGTGGTACCTGAAGGACGAGAAAGAAGCAGCCACGCCACCGTCTGGGGGTGGGGAGGCGGCTCCAGGCCGAGGGCAAAACCCCTGGGCAGCAGTGAGCTGGCTGTGTCTGGGATGCAGAAAGGAGGCCAGTGTGGCTTTGGCAGAGGGCACGAACTTGGAGAGGCCGGCGGGCATCGATCCAGAGTTTCTGAAAGGAGCACTGCGGGCATTTGGGGTGAGACGGGCGTGGGTGTTAGGTGGTGTTTAGCCCGCTAATTGTTAATAGCACCTCATCTCCCAAGTCGTTCTGACAACCAAAAATCCCCCAGTGCATTTCCATTCCTACACACTGCCTAACAGGGGCCACTATACACAGGACACGTGTATAGGAAGATATTTATCATAAGGAACTGGCTTATGCAATTATGGAGGCTGACAAGTCCCAAGAGCTGCAGTCAGCAAGTTGGACCCGGGAGAGAAGATGGTGTGAGGTCCAGTCTGAAGGCCGGCAGTTTCAAGACCCAGGAAGAGCTGATGTTTCAGTTTGAGTCCGAAGACAGGAAGAGACTGCTGTCCCAGCTCAAGGCTGTCAGGCAGGAGGAGATGCCTCTGACTTGCGGGAGTGTCAGCCCTTTTGTTCTACTCAGACCTCTTCAGCTGACTGGGTGAGGCCCACCCACACGGGAGAGGGCAATCTGCTTTTCTCAGTCTGCAGATTCACACGTTCATCTCATCCGAAAATCTCATGGGCACACCCAAAATAATGTTGTCCAAATACCTGGACATCCTGTGCCCAGTCAAGTTGACACAAAATTAAGCATCACAGTCATGTAGGGCCCTGATGGTCTTCCCGTGTGTTAAGACCCGGGTGGAGTGAGCTTGCTGGGGTAAGTCATGGGGAAAGTGGGAGGTGACAGTCCCGAGGCACTAAAACTGCCCCGGCCCCGCCTGGTGGTCATCAGGTTTGGGGTGTGTTGTCTTGTGCGAATAAGAATAGTAAGAACCGTTTTTAACGGTGCTCAGCAAACCCACACACAGGATCTCATTTCACCTCCCGGTCGTCTCGTGAGGCTGGCTAAGGAAGATGCACTATCACTGCTGTTTCACAGAGAGAACAGCCTCAGAAAGGGTCAGAAGTTTGCCAAGGTTGTACATGTGGTGCATCAGGGCTGGGGTGACAATGTCTCCCGACGCTGGGGAGGTCGAGGTGGGAGAACAGGGTGGCCGCAGTGTCTGGAGGAAGCTGCAGAGGGCGGGGGGCAGCCACGCGTGCGCTGCAGGCAGGAGAAGGTCTTCAAGGACGCGGAGTGCTGCCCGAGCCACACAGGGTGATGTAGCAGAGCTGTCACTCACAGGGAGAGACGGCTGTGGGGACGGAGGCTGCCGGCAGTGGCAGCCGGGGTCAGGGTGACTCAGGGAGCAGGAACCGGGTCTGGCGGGGAGGTGGCCAGACGGTGGGGTGAGGAACGGCCAAACCCGTCACCTAAAGCCTCAGAGGGAGAGGCCGGGGAGATGGAAGACAGCGCGGGGGAAGGGGGGACGGGGCTGCCCCTTCCTGGAGATGAACTGGGGCTGCTGCCCGCCCTGCTTTCCTCCCCGGAGGGCTGGGGCTCGGGAAGGTCTGGAGGAGGCTGCCCGGGCCTTTCGGTGCCGGTGGCGAAGGCGCAGAGAAGCGGGCAAGCCGAGGCCTCGCGCACTCCCCGCCCCCCGGCACCTTCTGTGAGCTGCTCCAAGTTGGAGCCCGGTGCGGACAGCGTGCACGGTGCCTGCCTGCCGCAGGGAGAGGGCGGGGCTGGGGGAGAGGAGGCGGGAGCCTGTCCTGGGGGTCTCCTCACCGTGTCGGGGAGGATGGCTGCCTCACGGGCCCGAGCCACACGGGGACCACAGTGAGCTGTCCCGTGGGCAGGGCTTCCTGTGTCTCAGGAGCAGGTTCACGGCCACAGCAGAGTCTGGGCAGGGAGGCCGGGAGCGAGGCTGCGGGGAGGCTGGGCCATGGGGGTCCTGGACCCCCAGAGAAGCGCGGTCACATGGAGAACAGAGGGGAGAAGACCTGGAAGTCTGGAAAACAACGGCCTTTCTCCGCACAGAGTCCTCGGAGGCGGCCTGGTGGGTGGAGGCACCGGCTTTGGGTCGTGGCCTGGAGGAAGGACAGCGTGGACGTGGACCTGGTGCCCCCTGGAGCTGGACCCACACAGGCCCTGCCGGGGGCCGGGGCTGGTCCCTCCCTCTGTGCGAGGTCCAGGCTGCTGGGACCTCTGCCCCGCCCATCTTTCTGGCCCTCTGCTCACAGGCACTGAAGCCCCCTCGTTTCTGGGCCAGTGTCACCCACCCCGCTGCCGGGTGCACACCCCGAGTTCTCACTGAAGCCAGGCCCGCCTTTTCCGTCACACAGCACAGTGCTGTCAATCCCCGAGCTTTGCCTTGCTGTGTGTATCCACATCCATCACCTCTGTTCATGGCTGTCCTACACCCATCCATCCATCAACGCATCTAGCCATCATCTGTTTTCCTTTTTTAAAGTGATTTTATCCAGGTATGATTGACCTATAACATTATATTAGTTTCAGGTGTACAACATAGCGATTTGATATTTGTGTACACTGCAAAATGAGTCTAGTTAACAGCTGTCACCATGCATTGCTACAAAAAAACTTCTTTCTTGTGATGAGAACTGTAAAGCTTTACTCTTTGAGCAACTTTCAAATATGTAAAATAGTATTAGTAACTATAGTTGCCATGCTGTACATCCCCATGACTTATTTATTTTATAAGTTTGTACCTTTTGACCCCCTTCACCCATTTCACACCCCCTCCCCCTCCCCCGACTTGTGTGGCCACCAATCTGTTCTCTGTAGGTATGAGCTTGTTTTGTTTGGTTTTTGGATTCCACATATAAGTGAGATCATACAGTATTTGTCTTTCTCTGTCTCACTTATTTCACTGAGCATAATGACCTCAAGGACCACCCATGTTGCTGCAGATGGCAAGATTTACTTCTTTTTATTTATATATATACCACATCTTCTTTATCCATTCATCCATAGATGGACATTCAGATTGCTTCTATGTCTTGGCTATTGTAAATAGTGCTGCAGTGAACATGGGAGTGCAGTTATTTTTTCAAATTAGTGTTTCTGTTTTCTCTACCCAGAAGCGGAATTGCTGGATCGGATGGCAGTTTTATTTTCAGTTTTCTGAGGAGCCTCCATGCTGTTCTCCCCAGTGGCTGCACCAGCTTACATCCCCACCAGCAGTGCACGGGGCTCCCTTCCTCCACACCCTCGCCAGCAAGCTCATTTTGGTGCTAGAGGGTGGGTGAGCCGTGGCCAAAGATGACAGTGCGCCTGAATCTAGGCTCCCAGGACAGATGTAATGCGCTCCCCCAAAACGGGGAAGGAAGAGCTTCCTAGTAGCAAACCGATGGGAGAAAACTTAAACGAACATATTGTTTGCTTTTAATCTGCACAAAAAATGCTGCTCTCCAACTTGCCTTTTTTGATTAAACAGAACAAACATTTTTTTCTTGTCAATAAAAAAACCTTTCTTACCAGTTTTTACAAAAGGCAAACCACTGGGATATTATCAGAGCTCAGGCCTCTGGTCTTCTTTTTCCCTGTGAACAAGTCCCCAGAGAGTGACCCGTCCCTGAGATGCTCATTGCCCTGCCTGACTTCCTTCCCTGGGTCAGGAGCACCTTGCCTGAGAGGGGGCCGGGAGCCACCTCTTCCTCAGTGGGCCTGCCCCCCTGCCTGGGGGAGAACTCCCACCCCAAGAGGGTCACCAAGGGGCCTGTGGGCTGGGCTGGCTGGGCAGGGTGGTGGATGGGGTCCCTGGCAGGATGCAGGGCAGTGAAATCGCCTCAGGAACGGCTCCGCTCCCTGCTCCCTATCACAGGGTCCGTGGGCGGCTCACTGCGTCTTAGGTGCCAGGGAAGGGGCTGCTGGCCGCTGGTGACCAAGGCTGTCCTGCAGAGGATTAATCCAGCACCGTTCACCAGGGTGTTTGTGGCCGTTTCCCCTGATTCTGATGTTCAGTTTTGATTGTCTAACTAGACATTTGTTGCTCCTCCCTCTCCGTCCTTTCCATGGTCAAGTGGGATGTGACCTCGGAGCGTGTTTGAGCTGTGATGCCCTCATAAACGACCGGGAAGGGGCTTCCGGGACCGCGCCCTCTGGTCCGCTCCATACGCTGCCCCGTCCCCGCAAGTCTCAAGTAGAGCAGGTGTGACTGCACCTTGTCCCCAGCATCGCACCACCCAGAGGCTCCAGGGCACTCTTCCCTGTTTATGCAGTTTCCTTCCGAGTGGTGTCTCTTTCTGTCTGCAGGGTAGGGAAATTAAACTAGTAGATGGGAGTTTGCCCCAAATTCCGAGCTGTTTTCTGTGCCTCAGGCTGACACAGGCTGTGAGAAGCGTCCTCCCGGGGGCACAGAAGTGGCCGGGTCCCAGCTCTTGGGAGGGTGCCAGCATGACTCCACCCCAAGGCCATTTTGTTCGGCCATCAGCACCAACTGTGTGCTGAGTGCAAAGCATTACGCTAGGTCTGTACTCCTCCCCCCACCCTCTTCCTTCCGTGTATCTCCCTGCCTCCCCCATCTCAGGACCGCCGGAGAGGGGAGGGGGGAGACCAGCCTTCTCTGCAGTCCCGCCCCTGATGATGTGGGCAGTGCCCCCAGGTCCTCCGGTCTAACGTTCTGCTCCGGGGCCCCAAGCCAAGCTGTAAAGCCGGCTCCCTTGGCCTGGTCTGCTCACTGCCACGCTCTCTCCTGCACACTAACAGCCAGGGAGAGACGAAAGAAACTCTGGAAGGAACCCAAAGTGCCCATTAGATGACTGTTATTATGTTGCAGCGATATATGTGTGAGGTCTTAATAAAATCCAACATTTTCCAATTAGCTGTTGCTTAATTAGCATCATGAATATTCAGAGCCTCACGGCCTTTTGCATCCTCCCCCCTCAATCTCTCCCAGCCCAGCCTGCTCCATCAAACTGTACTTGAGACACCTGGGGGGGGAGGTGGAGACCCGCAGAGCTCGGGCCTCCTCTGCCTCTGCAAGGCTGGGCGTCCGCAGGACCCCTGAGGTCCTAGTTCTCACTGCCTCCCCCTTTCAGGGGCAAGAAGCCTCTGGCCATCCGAGCTCCCCACTGGGAAAATGCAAAATGCACAGATTTCCTTACTTGCCGTGAAGACTGTGAGGATGGTTACTTCTGCAGAAGGCCACACTGGACCTTTAAGCACAGGCTGTTCGAATCATTAATAAATCTGGTTGCTCCTGGCTGTTGGTGGTTTCCTCCCTCCCCCCCTCCCTCCCTCCCTCCCTCCCTCCCTTCCTTCCTTCCCTCCTTCCCACCTCCCCTCCCTCCCTCATCCAGTGTGTTTCCCGGACGGCTCACCTGGGAGACCATACAGAAGTGCAAGCCCAGGGGCTCCTGGTCAGATGGAAGGAAGCCGGTCTCCCCGTTAGAAAGAGGACAACAGGCCTAAAGTGGAGTCATGTGTGCTTAAGCCCCGTCACCAAACCGACACTTCATACCTCACTTAATCACAGCTTCAGCCTCTCCGGAGTGGACTCTTGAACCAGTCCATGTGGAATGACCTGGTCCGCACTGGGGAGGTGGTCTGCTGGGCAGACCCCTGCCACCTGGCCCCTGAGGGAGGGTGATTTTGCCACGGCCAGCCTTACCAGCATGCTGCTGGTAACTTCCTCCCCCCGCCCTGCCTGTGGAAGTCCTTCATTTTGCTCCTTGGAGCCCCTTTCTGTCTGCTGGATGGACGCAGCCCGATTCATGAACATTTGAATGAAGCCACTAAGAGCTTTGACATCTTCTCGGTAGAATTTTGCGTTTTAAACACCCCGAACTGCACTAAAGGCCGTTTTCTTCCCCTCCCGGCTGCGGGAGGACAGGAGAGGAAGAGCCCTCCCGGGCAGCCTCCCACCCCACAAAGGCTGCATGTGCTGCAGTGGCTGTAATTTGGGCTGAGCTTGGAGGTAATTTCCCGGTGGCGCCTGCAGCTTCTTAATGCAGGCTGTCAAAATGATGTAAAATTGTGCTCTGCCGGCCGCCCGGCTGACTTTATTCAGCTACATCTAACGTGACAATTTTGTCACAGCTCGTATTACAGAGCGGTTTTGACTGGAGGTTAATGCAGCCTTTCCAGTCAGCTGGTCTCCATGCCAGGAGCGAGAGGTGACGATTTCTCCGTGGAGAAAGGTCTCTGTGCCCGGCGATGACCCGGGCCCTGCCCTCCCTGGAGCTTGCCCGGCCTGGGGCTGAAGGCTGAGGGGGACAGGTGAGGAGGGGGCTGGAGTCTGTGCTAACGGGCCAGTTAGGGGCCTCGGATGCACTCGGGGACGCTGGAGCCAAGAGCACGGTCGGGACGGGCCCAGCCACCGGGCGACTTGATGAGTCCCCTGGTCCAGACTCTTTGCTGGACTGAGGTCTCCCCGCTCTGCATCCGGGCAGAGAAGCAGCCGCCGGGGCCCTGGGCCGACAGTGACAGACACACTTAGAACCCCAGCCGGGTTCTAAGTCACGTGGCTCATCTGAGTTCCGGTTTCCTCATCTGCAGACCTGTGAGGACTGAACACGGTGTTGTGGGCAGAAGATGCAAGACGGCAGCCTCCACCCTCCGGTCGTCCTGCCCCTGCTCCTGGCAGAACGGAGTCGGAGCCGTGCACCGATGTCCATGTGGACGTGGAGGAGAGTCTGTCTTCAGCTTCCTCCGTGTCTGTAACAGCCCAGCTTGATTTTTAAGCTCTGTGTGGTAAGAGTTGGGAATTTAATATATATTCCAAAGACCCCATATATTCCTGCAGAATCCTTGGCCCCTGGTTTAGATGAGATGTCTAATCAAGTGTTTTATCTTCTATAATTTAAACCAATTTCTCTACCCAGTGGATCTTGTCTTCTGAGGGAAACAGAACATGAAGGAATGGGTGAGGCTTGCTGAGACCTGCCCCCTGCAGGCCCTTGCCTCCCGGTATACCTGTGACACACCTTAACCAAGGCCCCGTGGCCTGCAAAGCGTCCAGCTCCCTCTGCTGGGATGAGCCCGAGCTCAGGCTGGAGCCACGTCATCCGGCACCAGGCCTGGCCACTGCACCGTCGTGACTCTGAAGGCACTGGTTCACGGCTCCAGCCTGGAGAAGCAGCAGCTCCATTCTGGGCTGGGTCCTGAGAGGTGTGGGCAAGGGACAGCCTCCCAAGGGTCCTGGGCCAGGTGTGCTGCGGGGTCAGGGACTGCACCTCATTGCCTGGCTTTGGGACGTCCCACTTCGCCTGCTTCTCAAAACGGCCCCTCCTCTCTGCCAGCTGTTGGTTATTGATGCTGATTTTTAACTTGCGATGAAGGTGAATCAGAACTGCTCCCACCAGCTGCAGGTGGTCCTAACTGGGGAGTCAGGGGTTTGGGCCTCTAGGTCCCCTCTGGGGCTCCCCTCTGTCCCCGTCCAGTTGAATTGACTCTGGCCACTCTGATGTCCTGTCTTGCTCCCAGGACCAGCTGACTTGGCCACAAGAGATTCTTTGGTCCTGTCTGAATGCCCGGGTCCTGTCTCTCCCCTTCCTCGGCACCCCTGGGAACATCTGCGCCGTGGAAGGCACTTTATTTGTCTTCATCAAACAAGAGTTAAAAATAAAAATCAATAACCACCAGATTATCAAGGGAGGATTAATTCAACTTCTATAAATGCTAATGAGATCTGGAACACTAGCCAGCGACGAAGGCAAGGATTAGCGCCCTTCTGCTGGGCTCTCAGAGGGCTTAACAGGCTCTCTCGCAGAGGCCTGTGGACTCCGGCCCCTGTGACCTCAGCCTGGCGAGGCCTGAGCCCCCAGGACTCGGGCTGCATCTGGCCCCGGCGTCGCCCTGCTGATGTGCGGGCAGAGTGTGACCAGAATGCCACTTTCCTGGGAGCAGAATAGACTCTTGGTCAGGACCCGAGGGTCTCTGGTTGGGGACTGCTTGGGGAACTGGGTGTAGCTGTGGTGGGTTAGGGAGGCCGCCCCCTCTGTGGGCACGTGCTCCGGTGGGCTTCGGTGCCCTCCCATGCTTGGCACCCCAGGATCTTCCGGGATGTCGTGGTCCCAGGTGGAGGCTGAGCCCCAGGCCTGCAGGACCTGCCCCTCCCCCAAGCCATCGTGCGTCGTGAGCTGTGCTCCAGCGGGACCTCCCCTCCTCGAAGGGTCTCCTCGCCAGGCTGCTCGGCTTCAGGAATCAAGGGGCTCCACTCTCTCCTTCAAGGCTTGGCCCAAATGTCTCCTTCTCCGTCCCTAAGCCTGCCCCCTGCCCACACCGCTGACTCCCCTTGCCCTCCTCTGTTCTGCTCCAAAGCACCCAGCACCTCCTGACACCCCACACTGTCCCCTCGGCAGGGTTACAGTTTGGTCGTGTGAACCCCCAGTCACAGGGCGTGCTCACCCGTGGGGGACCCCAGCCCACACCCACTCAGGGAGAGACGTGGAAGGGCAAGGTGTCTTCCCTTCCTTCCTCTGCCCACGATGTGGGGAAGGAACGGAGGATTCATGAGGCGGGCCTAAAGGGCAGGGGAGCAAACTCGGGTCCATCCCCCGGGGACACGTTCAGCAGACAGCATGAGCCGCTGGTGCAGGAAACAGGCCAGCGACTCGCCCAGACGCGCTGGTGCGAAAGCCGGTGGGAAAGGCTACGGACCGCGTGCTTCCGTTTGTTAGACACACATGGTGGTGATGGGGAGCGAATCAGCGGGGTGGGTGAGGGCTTGCGTACTAAGGGGTGGTGGAGGGAGTTTTGGGGGTGATGGCGCTGTCACGTGACCTGCTCAGGATCGTGGTTATACGGACCTATATGTGGGTAGGAATTCATTAGGACTCTTCACCAAAGGAAAAAAGAGCCGCGTTTGCTGCTGTATAATAATTATATGATAAATAAAAATATCTTTAAAAGAGGAAAGGGTGGTGTTTATCCCGAGGCACAAGTCCTAGGATTGCCCATCACTGGAGTGTGAGTCCTCAGACACCACAGGCCCTGTGCTTGTGAGTGGGAGGGGTGTGTCCCCCCCGGCCCCACGTACACACGGCAGCTGCGATGCAGGGTGTCTGCGTGCACTTTTGAAAGGACAGCAGGGTTTTAACACAGAGCAAGGCCTCTTTGGCCGACCATTTATTGCGATAAGAAGGAAATACACCATGAATAGACTTTTCTTTGCAGGTCCCTTTCCTGGCCTCAGACCCGGTTATGGGTTTCCTGCTGCTAATAGATTTCAGCTCCTACTCTCCTCTTCTCGCCTGTGCTGCTGCGGCTGCACTGCCTCTGTGTCCTGACAGCTCTCGTTGCCCCGGAGTCACTGTGTCCGTCACCGCTGGCAAGTGGCAGTCCCATGACGAGAAGCGCGGGTCCCTCCCGCGTGCGGTGCCCGTTGGTGGAAGCCAGCCGTCCCTGGAGGGCTGGGAGCTGCGCCTATGCACCGTCTCTGCCCGCACTGCCCGCCCTGGCTCCTCTGCTCATGAGGTCACAACGCTACCCGGTATCCCGCGTTGTCGGTCAGCGTCCTCGCGAGGGGTCAGGGACCAAGACCTCTCACGCTGCGTCCCCACAGCCTGATGTGGTCCCTCCGTCAGGAGTGAAGTTCCAGGGTAGGAGCGGTGCCTGCCGAGCAGAGGCTTAACAGATACTTGCTAAGGGAACGAGTGAGTGCCTGACAAAGCAGAGCCGAGTCAGCCGTGGACGAGGGGCCCAGGCCCGGGCAAGCATGGCTCCAGCCTCTCCTGCCTTCTTCTGCATCCCAGCAAACCATCAGAACTTTCTTTCATCTCTTTCGGATCTTAGTTTGCCTGCTAGCTTTTTCCACGTGAGGGTATGAAAGACAGGCCAGTGGGTGGCAGGGATGTGTGGGCTCCAAACTCTGGCTTCCGACATTGTTAGCTTGGAAGACGGACAGAAGATGACCCCCTGTCTTCACCTGCAGGAAGGGGTGCTGAGCCCACGGCCGGCCCCCACGGGGGGTGGAGGCACAGATACGGGAGGGCAGGTGTGGAGCTCAGGATCTAGGCATCTTGTCCTGGACTGTGGAGAGAAGCAGGTGAGTGTGCCTCATTCTCCTATGATTAATATATAATACTATGGTAATCACCAGGCAGAGCTATGTTAATACAACATTAGGCTCGAGACAATACCTACAGGAAACACCATTTGACGTCTTCCACTGCATCAGTGATTTGGCTTCTCGCACTGTTAGCTCAGGTGAGGGTAAGAGGACCCTGAGGGCAGGAAGTGCATCTGGCTCCCTGACGGGACCTGCTGGCTGCAGGGGAGGCTCCAGCGCTGCTCTGCTCGTTTCATGCACAAGCAGGAAGGAGGTGGCTTTCCATGCGCCAAGGGCGAGGATGGTTTGGGGCCCAGGTGCTGCTGGTGTGGTCTCTGCCCCGGACTTTCTTTCTCTCCCACTGGTGACCTGTCCTGACCTGGGGGCTCCTGGCAGGGGCCTTAGGGAGAAGTGCTCTGACCTCTGCTTCCCTGTCCTCGCTGGTGAAGTGGAGGAGACCCCGGCCGCTCTGGGTGTTGCTTCCTCCGCGGGGGGTTGCGGCCCAGACCTCAAGACCACGCCAGGCCGGCTTTGTCCCCCACGCAGGGGCACCGCGGGGCTGGGGAGGCATTTAGGCGTGCGGGCTCCGTGGCCTGGCTGAGCATTGTCTTCTAAGTTACCGTGGTTTGTGTAGCGTGACAGGAGGAAGGGGGATGGGCTGCTTGACCTCTGCATGACCTCAGAATCCCCCCAGTCTTCTGCATTCCCAGCTCCGGCTGTTGCTTAAGACAAGGGCTCAAGTGAGAAGGAAGTGTTTCCGGAGCGGAGCCAGTGCAGCGTTTCCACCAGAAGTGGCATCCAGAGGTTGGAGAGGTGAGTGGGTGACACTTGCCGGAGGGCTTGGGGGATACAAGAGACAGCGAGAGCAGGCTCTAGCCTGGAGACCGGCCAGGGCCGCGCCGACCCAGGCAGACCGTACGTGTGCACCTGCTCTGTCCCCCATGCCCCTCCTCGCCCCACCTATGTCACCCACCTCCCCACCTCCCCTGGAGCCTGAGTCCCATCTTCTTGGCCACACCTGAATGTCCAGCAGTTTCTCACCACGTGGGAAAGACTCTAACTATTGTTAAGTGCGACCCTGTCTTCAATGCTCGGCGCCGCGCCGCCCCGTAGACCAGAGCCGACCTTGTTGTTGCCCATACGACGTGGCCCTGGGAGCAGGGAGCCACCGTTCTCCTTGTATCCTTGGGAGGCAGAGTGGGCGCCTGCCGGGGACCCGGGGCCGGAGGGGCACGTGCGGGCATCACTGCTCCGGCATCCACAGTCTCCAGATGGATTCTCCGGGACCTGCTGCTGTCACTTTCTCTTCTCGGCCAGAGCAGATAGCCCTTGGGGCAAATTTGCTCCGAGAGGAATCACCACCTGCTTCTTTCAGGCAGGGGGAGGTGGGAGAAGGGAAGGCAGTGGGGTTGAGGCCAGAGGGACCGGAGGCCCCCAGAGCGCTGCTCTTCCAGCTCTGGTGATTCTGGCCTCCTGGGAGTCTGTTGTAGGGCGTGTGGGACTCAAGATTCCTGGCTTAGAGGTGAGAAACCAAACAAGCCAAGATCGGAGATTCCTTAAGGCAGGCAGCACGCAGCTCTGACATCAGTCCCCTGGAAGGGGAAGCCCAGACATCAGGTCACTCTGGCATTGTCCCTCCTGGCCAAAGCCCAAGGGCCCAGGGCACCCTGCGGGCTCCTGGGCTGTGCCTTCTCTCTGGGAAAGGCCAGCTCTGGCCAGCTCTGCTCTTTCTCTTTCTGGGCTAAGGGAATACGAAGGACGGACTCAGGCCACACAGCCCCTGCTTGCTGTGTCTTTGCAGGCTGCCCTTGCTTTCCCAGCACTGAGTTTTCCTGTCCCTCCCCGGCTTACAGGCTGCTCAGAAGGACATCCCCTTGCCTCCTGGGAAGACGCTAAGATGAGGTGGCCTTGGAAAGTCAGGCCTCTTCCACCTGCTGTGCCCTTTGGTGGCCCACGGGTCCCACCAGACTGTTCAGAATTCACTGCAACCCAGACAACAGGTCTGCTTGTGGCAGGTGAGAAGAGTCACACCCTGCAGCTTTATGGTGCCTAATTAATCCCCACATACCTGCAAGCACAGCCAAGTCTTTGCTGTGACCATCTTGCCGTCTTGGCCGGAATCTGCTCCACCCACTCTGGCTCAGCTGGTGGGGGAGGAAGGCAACTGGACTCGGAACCTGACCCCGTCTGTCCAGGTGTTACTCTCCAGGCATCCTGCAGTGCACTTGCTGTTCCATACCTCTCACAGGCGGCGCTTCTCCCAGGCCCTTTATCTGGCTGCCGTACCCGCCGCAGCTGCCCTGCAGGGAAACACTGGGGAGGTCATGTCCCCGCCTGGGTGACCTGCAGGTTACAAAGGCCTCTCCTCAAGGCGGGGGCTTGGGGATTCCAGGGGAGAGCGCGACTTCACACGAAACCCCATCTTTCCTGGCTTCCTCCCTAGCCTCTTAGCTTCCTCCTGGGAGCTCCCACCCCAAGAAATCCCTTGCACAAGAATCCCCATCTCAGGTTCTGTGTCTAGGGAACCCGACCTAAGACAGATAGTTTCTTCCTCTGTGTGTGTGTGTGTGTGTGTGTGTGTGTGTGTGTGTGTGTGTGTGAAAGAAGAAATATTGGAATGGGAGTCGGATTCAATCTACTGAGCACTTTGGTTTTTTTAAAAAATTTTTTAAATGTATTTATTTTTGGCTGCGTTGGGTCTTTGTTGCTGCGTGTGGGCTTTCTCTAGTTGTGGCGAGCTGGGGCTACTCTTGGTTGTGATGCGCGGGCTTCTCATTGCAGTGGCTTCTCTTGTTGTGGAGCACGGGCTCTAGGTGCACGGGCTTCAGTAGCTGAGACTTGTGGGCTCAGTAGTTGTGGCTCACGGGCTCTAGAGCGCAGGCTCAGTAGTTGTGGCGCACAGGCTTAGTTGCTCCGCGGCATGTGGGATCTTCCCGGACCAGGGCTCGAACCCGTGTCCCCTGCATTGGCAGGTGGATTCTTAACCACTGAGCCACCAGGGAAGCCCTCAGTCTACTGAGCACTTTGTATGGACCATGCAGAGAGGTCATGGGAGAGGTTAGTGTAGAACAGAGGCACTGATGGAGGAGATACAGGGGACCTCGGGGAGAGGACACCGCCCTGCGTCTGGGCAGATGATGATGGAGACAAAGGAGAGGAGGGGCAGCAGGGGCAAAGCAAAGGAGCCGAGCCCTAGACAGAGCGTAGGCAGCGTGCCCACGCTCAACAGCGGTGAGCCCTGGAGCCAGGCCCGAGCCCGTCTGCCCGCCTGCCAAGGCACCCTTTCTTCCACACGCCTCTCTCTCCCTTGAGCTTCGCCGGCTGGGCGGGTGAGACTCTGCTCCCCCTGCCCTCGATGTGTACCCGTCTGCGTGGGCACCGGGCCAGGGTAAACAAACAGACTGAGCTCATCAAGAACCTGCTACACTGAGTTGACTCCCCACCTGCCCTTGACCCAGAGCCACCTTGTGTGTCCAGGTCCAGAGAAGGACGACGTCTCCCCTCTAGGGATTCCCAGCAGAGAGGGACGTGCTACAGGGTCGCAGGGGCTTGCACGCTTGGAGGGCGGGTGAGGCAGGTTCACTGTTGGGACGACTAGAACCTCCCAGACCAGTGCAGAATCCGGGCCGCTGAAGCACTGAGGCTGCCGGGGGGCCGAGCCCGGTGAGGTTGGAGCTGCCACTGGCCCCAGACCGTAGAGTCCGGGGATCAGACAGTCGGATGGAGAGGCTGCTGTTTACCAAATGCAGGAAATGAAGAATGGACACGGAAGCTCCGGCAGGCGACCCGGAGGACCCCAGCAGCCAAGGCTGCAGGCACATCACCTCCACCTGCTCGGCGTCCAGATCCCGTGTGGGTGCGTGTCGAGGACGGGGCCTGACTCACACCTGGAATCACAGCATCAAGTGGGGTGGGGGGCGGCTTCCAACCTCTCCATAGAGATGGTGGGGCGGGGGAGTGACATGGGGTGGCAGAGCCGCCCCGGGGTCCCCCGCAGGCTTCTCTCCCCCAGACGGACCCTCTGTTGTTTTGCCTGGAGTGACGGAGGGATGAGTAGCAGTTACAGCCTGGGGTGGGGGGAGGCAGGGGCGTGGCTGAGGGTCCTCAGGCCCTAGAGGGAGGGGCTGGGAAGGCTCTGCGTGAGTGAGGGGTGCTGGGTCATGCAGAGAAGGTTCAAACAAAGTGGAGAACGTGACTTCAGGGACCCTGCTTCCTGGGCTGAGGGCCAGAGTCTACAGCTGGGCCGAGGCTGGGCGTCCATGTGCAGGTGCGCCCAGCAGCCCACATGCTCGTCTCAGACCTTGGACGTGGCATCTGCTACGATCCTGTGAACCCAGAGGACCCCCACTGTCACTTAGGAAGATCAGTCTACAGAATGAGAGCCGGAGCCCAAGTCAGGCTTCCTGCAAAGGCTGAAAGCATCTTGGACTTCTCCAACGTCTCCTCTTGCACGATGGAGGTCAAAGTCACCTGCACGTCCTTCCGAGGGGCAGACCGCCCGGGGCCCGGTCGTCCGCCTCTGCACAGCGCCTCCTGTTGGGAGCTGTGAGCAGGAACGCTGTGAAATGGTGACCCTTTCCAGAAGTAGCCGCAGTAGCAGAACTGGCCATTTATGATTAAAATGGCTTTCCTTCTGCTTCATGCCAAGTGGTGGATGCTGTCGGGAGGAAGGTTTTGACTCTATCTGGAGAGAACTTGAGAGCTGTTCATCCTGGGACTGGATGAAGGTTCTGCATTTCCCAAGTGTCCAGTGAACATGTTTACGTAATGGACGGTCACTTATCCAGAAAGTCCTCAAGGAAAGGTGGGCATTGAGAGGATGGGGCGGGGTCCCCGATAATACCCGGGCCTTTTCTATTTCTGACATTCTGTGCTTCTGTGACTCGACCCAGAGGGGGACCTGGCGTGAGGCCAGCGGCCTGGGGGTGTGTGTGAGGCTGAACGGATGAACTTGACCTCGAGCGCAGGGGGCCGTGCAGCCTGAGGCCTTGGGCTTCAGCGTGGGCCGTACTGAGTGGGGGTCCCATTCTGCCTTCTCTCTGCTCTACACTTGACGTTCTCTCTTGGTCCCCACGCCGCAGCCGACGGGAGCGCGCTGGTGGCTGTCCCTGTGCTTTGTCTTCTGGATGGATGGGCACCTCATTGCCCGCTGTTTGGGGCCCCGGTGCGGACGCGCACCAGGCTTCTCTTCGGATGGCGGTGTAGCGGGAGCCCGGCTGAGGAAGTCGCCGGGCGTTGCTCCAGCCCCCGCGGAGATTAGCGGACAGGGCACGTCCCAGAGGTGTGGGCTTCCGCCTGAGGCGTGTCAGGAGCACGTGGGTGTGAATCAAGCCTGCGGGCCCTGAGTGTGCAGCCGGGGAGCGGGCGGGAGGGGCTGCGGAGGTCTAAAAGTTTGCCCTCCGCTTGGCCGGGACGCCCTTTCTGTGCCTCCGAAGGGCCTCTTCTTCATGTAATGGCAGGTGCGTGCCCCCACGTGTGCGCATGTGTCTGTGGACACTTGTGTACACACGCACGAGAGTATCCAGGAATGGCATCAGACTATGTGTCTCCACGCGAACACCTACGTGTGGCCAGTGCCCTTTGTGCACACACTCGCGCGTGTGTGCGTGTGTGCCGAGTGCACGTGCGTGTTTGTGTGCCCACGTGCTCACGTGCACAGTGTGGGTGGGCAGGTCTGTGCTGGGCTTGACCTCGGGCCGTTGGTTTCCTCGAGGGGAGTTTGTATTCGTCCCCCTGTTCCGGGTCGATGGCATTGACCCAGGAGGAGTGAAGGATCAATTGTAATTTGGTTGCAGGGCTGGCGCCAGAGTGATTAGAGTTGAGGAGCAGATGCAGAGGGCCGGGCCCTGCGCCTGACAGGCTGGTGGCCTGGGGGCAGCTGGGGCGCCGGGGAAAGGAGACTCTTTCAAGGGGGTCCGAGCGATTCTGCCTTGAGCCCTCCTGCCAACGAGCCTTCCTTCCTCGCTGGGCTTGGGACAGGCTCAGGGTGAAGACTGGGGGCCAAGCTTTCTGGCTTTGGCCTTGCTGCCGGGGCACGAGCACGGGATCCCTTGACAGATGCTCCGTCGCCCCCTCCCATGCATCGCTTACATAATAATAGAAACACATGTAATTTAGTCAAGGCTTCTAGCTTCTCCACAAGGTTTCACTTTTCTTTTCTCGTTTGAACCTTAGAGCATAGTTCTAAGGTGAGAGAACAATCATCACCCCATCTTACAGATGAGGCGGCATAGGCCAGGTGCACGGGGACAGTCGAGTCACCACGGACAGTCGGGGTGGAGCTGTGCACCGTCCCAGCCCAGCCTGGGGCTGCACCAGCGATTCTCCAGTGCAGCACAGACATGCAAGTGTCTGGGCTGAAGGCTTGTGAGTAAGGATGGCTTTGGAGGCTGGTTCCTGCACATTAGGGCAGCAGGTCCTCAAAGTGTGGGCCTGAGCCACAAGGGGCTCTGCAGGGCGAGCCCTCAGGCCTTTCCTGCTTCTCAGGAGGGCTGGGCCCAGACCTGAGATTTTCGCCGATGCTCCAGGTGCTGCTAACGCAGGTGGACCAGGAGCTGTTTGTGGAGAAGCACAGCGCTACGGGCTGAGAGGAGGAGAAGGAGGACATCAGGAAAAGCTTGTTCCAGCTCAGGGCGAGGACGGTTGGGAAAGGATGTGAGTGATGGGCACCGTGTGGGCTTGCGGTAGGTGGAAAGAGAAGGGAAGGTGCTGGGGGGGGGGGGAGTGGTCCAAGCCACGAATAAAGAGGGGGCGGGATGACGACCCTTTAGAGCCAGGATGTCTGGGGTTCACGGCAACCCCTTCACAGGGTTTCCAGCCTCCCCAGTTCAGTGCGTGCTCCTGAACACCCTCATTCTTTGGAATTTAGAGGAGGAGATGCTGTGTCTTTCTTATGCAGGAGGGGGATCCAGATTGAGTTGAGGAGGACACGACAGGAGATGGAAAAGGGGTGGGAACAAGACAGCTGGGAGGCTTGTGCGCCTTCGTGGCTCTGCTAATAGCATCAGGCTCACAGCCATTCCTAGTGAACGCCTGGGTTCACGCTGGCAGCTTGAGGGGCAGAAGAAAAGGACTCTGTCCTGATGGGTCATCAGCCAGGAGAGGAAGGCAGGAAGGACCAGGCTGGGGACGATTCTGGAAAGGAGGGTTGGGAAAAGCAGGAGTTGGGGTGGTGTGAGGGGTTTAAGGGACCCTCCGTCCCCGGCCAATGACTAGTCTGTCTTATGTGGAGCCAAGTGAGGTCGGGGGGCAGGGAGCTTCCAAAAAGATGGGGCTTTACCCCATGTCTGTGGAGCAATTCTTTTCTGAGAATCAGAGAATCTTCTCCAGGATGAGTCAGGTTGGGGTTCAAGGACTGTTCAGGGGTCTCCTTTCCCCGAAGCGAGTTGCAAACAGAGTTCCTGGTCTCCACGTCCTGCTTTTTGAGGCGGCAGGGGGGCCTGATGCACGCTCACCCCAGCTCTGCTCTGAGACCCTCCTAGGACGCTCTGGGCTACAGCAACGGCTGTCCCATCACAGCAACTCCCAAATACGCCACCGCAGGTGACACGGTCTACAGTAGGGCTGTGGCTGAGGGTGCTGACAGGAAGGGAGCTGGGGAGACCGCAGTTAGAATTGAGAGGCACTTCCCGGGAGACTTGAGAATGATCTTAATGCTCCACAAAGTCGTTTGAGCGCCAGGCCATCATGGCCTGAGAAGAGTGTAGCCCCAGTGAAGGATGCTCACGGCTGGGGCGTGGACCCCCTCTCTTCTTGGAGTGACGTGCCAGGCCCAGGTGGCACCGAGCCCGTCCTGTTTCCGGCACTCATCCCTGTTCTCGCTCCCGTGAAGTTACTTGGAGCACGAGCCAGGCCGGGAGGCATAACAACTGGCCCTCACGTTTGTGACAGGCCTTGTGGTCTGCAAACTACAAACTCTGCCCATGATGTCACTGGTGCGCAGGACACTGAGGAGGAGATAGTGCAGCATCACGGTTACGAGCACGCGTTCTGGAGGCAGCTGCCTGGGTCCCAGCCCTGCCTCAGCTCCTACAGCTGGTGGGGTCTTAGGCAAGGGATTTCATTTCCTCTTCTGTAGAATGGGGAGGTAGCAGAGCGTCCCACCTAGCGTCACGAGGATTCAGTGATCTGCTCTTTGTAAAGTGCTGGGAACAGGGCCGGTGCGTAGGAGGCTCAGTTAGTGTTAGCTGCTTCGGGTCAATAAAAGGAGAGCCCAAGACTTAGCGGGGTAAGCGAGCTGCCCGGTTTCAGAGGTAAAATTTGGCAAGGCTGGAGCTCAAACGCAGATCACCAGCTCTCAGTCCCTCTTACCAATCAAATCAATATTCTCTGCACGGACTAGTCAGCTCCCGGGCTAGAGGGTCGTGGCCTGGAACCCAGCGCTGCCGTCCTTGCCACCCTGCCAGGCACGGTGCTGGGGCCCTTGTGGTCTTCAGCTCATGTGATCCTCACAACAGCCCCCGTTTATAAGAGCCCAAAGTCCACGGATTGGGGCCTGGACGTCTCTGACTCCAGTGCTGTTCTGGGTGCAGATCAGGGAGCCCCAGGGTCCCCCCACCCAGAACGGCCCAGGGGTCCCCTGCAGGCGGAGGCGCTGTCCGCAGTGCTGACTCTGCTCTCACACTCCTCAGACCAGGGGCTCTCGTGGCTCAGAAATTGGGATGCTGTGTAGCTTGGAGAGCCGTCTCTCCTGGGAGTGGTGGCCCCGAGAGCTCACGGATACGGCACGGAATGTGCAAGTGTGCACACACGTGACGCGGGTGCTGGGCACCGGCGAGCGTCTTGGAGGCATCTATCTGTATCCCCGTGGTTCTGCGCAAGGCCACATATATGTGTGAAAGTGTGTGGGCGGGCAGGTCCGAACGTGGTGCCACAGCACCTGTCCGCGTGGGCGGTGAGAGCGTGTGTCCCTGGAGTGTGTGGTGTGGAGAGTGTGGACGGGGGTGAACGACTGCGGCGTGTGGTGCTGGCGGTGCGGCGTGGGGAGGAGCCCCGCGAGCCGGGCTTCATCTCCGCCCCCGCCCCGAGCCGCTCAGGCAGGTGCACACGGCACACACACGCACCTGCACCCTCAAGCCTGTCCACACCTGCGTCTTCCACGTCCACGGGCACAGGCAGCCCGGCAGTGGTGCAGGGCACACGCACACAGATGTGAGCGCACGCGTCCACACGGCTGCCGCCCTGCGCCTCCCCATCCTGACCTTCGGCTCCTCTTCTCCGCAGCCCCTGCTCCTCGTGTTCCCCTCCGGCCCCTCGGCAGCGGCGCTCCTTGGCCTGGTGCTCGCATCCACTCACGGGGCTCGGCCGACACAGAGAGGAGGTTATGCACCTGCACCGCCGCTTTTCCTCCAGACGGGGTTACAGGCGGCTCCTGCTGGCGCCACCTGCTGGCGGCCACTCCCCAGTGTCTGCACAGGTCGGGGTGGGGAGCTGGGCCCCCGGAGACAAGAATTGGGGCGAAGCCCAGAGCCGCCTGGACGCGGGGCTCAGGGCGAGTCTGAGGAAGGTGGACGTCACTGGACAAGGCTCCTTGGGGCCTGACTTAGGCAAGAGGAGCGGATGCCATGCTGGGCGTCCTGGCCGGGAAGGCAGGAGGTCCGTGCACGTGGCACGCTCGGGGCCGGGAGGCTGAGGCACCCACCTGCCGTGTGAGAGCTCGGGAGGATATGCACTCTGCAGGCGTGTACAGAGGTGGACATGACACGTGCGTGGCTGTCAGAAGAGATCCTGCCTATGGAGGTGGGCACAGGCGTGTCCCGCATCACGTGTGTGATTCTTCATGTGTGAGTCCCTGCAAAGGTGTGTGCACTGTGTGTGTTTGTGGAGAGAGGTGGGTTCCAGTGGTACAAACACGCCACATGGTAAAGCCTTGGTGTTATCATGCCAAAGGCTTCAACCTAGGCAAGGACCTGGGACGGGTCCACATATTTTCCTGGGCTGTGAACCCCTGACCCCACCCTCTAAACGTGCTGCCCGATTTCCAGCTGCTTCTTCCCTTCTCTCCCTTTCTGCCCCCCTGTAAATACCCGTCGTTCATGGGGGACAGTCACACGCTGGAATTCTGCATAGAGAGAACAACCTCTTGGGGGACTGAAGGCAGCGGAACCAGCCATTGACCCCCTTCTCGTCCCCCAGGGACGACCATTTGCTGCTGAGGCTGCAGACCATCCACCCGGCCCCGCGCCCCGCGCCTTTTTGCAGGGCTCATGCCTCAAAGAACCTCCACAAAGGACAGCAGCCCCGGGCAGAGAAAGGCCCTTTCTCCCACAGCAAATGCTCTTTTCAAACCAGCCCCCCTCCTGTTGGAATGGAGCAGGGTCGTCTTGGTGCCCCTCAATTAACCTTGGGAGGCTGCCAGGAGAGCAGCCGTCATGGCAGCCTGCCCCCCGCCCTCTCTCTGCACAGCCCTCCTTCTATGGGCTCATTGTCCTGGGTCCCCCATGGGATCTTCTCAGAGCCTCAACTGGCCTCTCCCACAAACCCTCCTGCCCCGGGCTTCCCTGGCAGCCATGACTCCCCCCCACCCCGCAAGGCCATGGGCTTTTCCAAGTGGGTTTCCTAGAAAAGGAGGGGGGAGGGAGCTTAGCTTCGAAGCCCTCAGAAGTTGGGGCTCTGGAAGAATTCTCCTCCTTTCCAAAATGGTGCCCATCATTGTTTACGTCTTTCTCCCACCCTACCCCAGGGAACACACCCTTCTCAGAACACACGCCAGAATCTCCCTATAGCTGGTTCTTCCCAGGTTGGGTCGGCAATCCTGTCTCCTGTGCAGATAAATCTTCACTCTGTCACGTTGTTTCCTAGTTTCTAACCACCTAGAAACAGACACTGGGCTGCAAGCAAGGTTAGAGGTTCAGCACCATCTTCTAATTTTAACCGGCGCCAAAGCAGCTGCGTCCCACAGGGGCTTCTGGTACACCTCCTTCTCCAGCTATGGACTGGCCACTGCACTGACCCTTTAGCTCTCTGTATTCTTCTGAACAACCCTATCGGCTGTTAGCTGTAAGTTCTGTGACAACAAGGATGCGTCTGCCTTGCTCATCCTGCACCTCGCGGGGTGTTTGGCTCACAGTAGGTGCTCAGTACACATTTGTGAGTGCCAGCTGCTGATTACATGGTTGGACGTTTCTGGAATTCCCATCGAGGCTTAGGGAAGTCGCACAACTTTCTTAAGGACGCACTGTGGGTGAGACAAGGCAGGGAGGGGACTCAGGTCTCCTGACTCTGGGTCCAGCAACTGGTTCTTTACACCATATTTACCTTGTGTCCAAGCACCATGGCAACTTGTTGCTGTGGTACCCTCTGCCATGGATGCTTTTTCCAAGAATAAATCCGGTTCTGTCTCCAGGCTCCCCATACGACTCTGAAACCCAACGAGGGAAGGAACAGAGAGGAAGAGAAGGAGAGAAAATTGGGCAGTGATGGCTCGTGATAGAGGGGGCAGTGAAAGAAGGAGGTGGGCAGGGGCAAAGGGGCGGGGGGTGAGGGTTGAGCCGCTGGGGGCAGAGGAGCCTGGGGACGGGAGGGTGGGGCTGCATCTGCACCCGACCTCTGGCTCCTGTCTGGTCCCCAGCCCCCCGTCCTGTTTCCTGCACCTGGTAGAGCGATGCTCATGCCAAGGCTCTGGGGGAGGGGGGGCACAGAATAAAGATGCCCTGGGCATGTCCTAGCACTCCCGCACAAGGCCCTTTTGTGCGGGGGCTGAGAACCAAGTGTGGAGGGGCCAGAAGAAGAGAGGGCTGGGGGCCGAATGTGTGCCAGAAATAGACCCGCTCGAGCCCTCCAGCTGTGGCTGCACCCCACCCCCGCCCGTCCATCTGTGGGTCCAAAGCAGAAGCGCAGCCCCTCCCCTTTCACTGCCTGGGCCCCTCGTCCCCAACCCCCTTTGCCCCTTGGTTTTACTTGAGCCGATAGGGATGCTTCTCTTTAGCCTGTTTCTCGCCTCCCCCTCCCTCCCTCTCTCCTATCTGCCGCTCCTCCTCCTCACCTTTCCTGGTCCACCTGGTTCCTCAGTCCTCCAGAGCAGTCTCTGCTGTCCCCGTGTCACCGTACCACCCCACCTGTAGGTCCATCCCCACGCACGCCCACTGAACGCCGCCGCCTGGCAGGCACCAGGGTACGGAGAGCAGAGAGTGAGGCAGGCCAGCTCTGCCCTCGGGGCTCCCAGACCAGCAGGTTCCCTGGCAGCAGCACCTATTCCCCATCCTGCCTCCTTTGCTCCTTCACCGAAGGTTTAGCTCATTCCTCACGCCCTCCACTCAGCTCTCACCCGTCTCCACCTTCTGGAGGCTCGAGCCTGGACCACAGTCTCTCCCCAGGCCCCCGCTGACAGAGTAATAAGTGTTGCTCAAGCGCTCAGCCTCATCCTTCCAAATGGATGCTAAGCTCCCAGGGGACAGGGACGCTGGCTTGTCACTCTTCTGTCCTCCTCCTCGGTGCCTGGCACAGTGCTGACTGCAAGCTGGTTCCGAGGCTGCCTGTCAGTTGGAGAATTCCTTCCTCTGATGCTCCTTGAGCCCTGCTCCTTGATCTCTCCATTTCCTGCGTGTCGGCATGACTTGTTCTTTGGCAGATTCCCCATAAATTCCTGATCCTCCGCTGACATCAATCTTTTGCCAACTTCAGTGATGCCAGGAGCTCCAAGCCATGGCTCCATGTGCCTCTGTAGAAGCTTCCACACTATACTAGAATCCCTGGTCAGTCAACAGTCTTGGGAAGAGGCTGGGCCCAGTTTTTCTCGGATGTAATGCAGCAGGGGCACAGAACTGGAGACAGAGAAATAGCACATACGTCCTTTCAGATTCCTCTCCCGCAGACCCTCATCCCCATTACCTTCTCCTGTCCCCTCTATGGATGGAGAGAGTATGGCTCAGACAAAAGAATGACCCAGACTCCCAGCTTGCTAGGGCCAGAGCTGGATGGCCCCTTTAGACACCTGGAAGCCAGAGCGTGTAAGTGAGGGCCACAGCTTTCCACCTGCTCCAGTGCCTCGCTGCTGGGCCTTTAGTTCCGGGCAGGCAAGGGCAGACTCAGGTGGAGTCCTGTGAATCACATTCTCTGTGACGCAGCCCTTGGCAAGGTGAGGGGTTTCTGAAGAGTCACGGCCGCGTATTCCTGTGGGTACTTCACAGGGAGGGCTGTCATTAGGGCTCCTAAGCTCTGTAGGACAGATCTGATGCAAAGCAGAGAACCTCTTTTCTGCATTCTTACATTAAGCCACAAAAACATGAAACACGTCTTCTCTGAGACTGTTCATAGCTGGCCTGGAAAGCCACGAAGGGAGAGGAGCGTGGTTGGTAAGGCTGAGAGGGTTATCGTCTGGTTTTCAGATAAAATCATCCTAAATTATGGCTCTACTTTCTTCCTTGGGCAAAAACTTGATCTTCTTTCAGCCAGACAAGAAACGAATACAGTTTGGCTAAAATTCCAAGAACTGGCGCCCACCTGCTATATCCTACCATACACACGGTTCTGCAGTATCACGCTCTGTAACAGGTGGGGTCCTGGTAGACCCCCTCCCATGTTTGGGGACCCATCTGGATGAGACGTCATAAAATGATCCTATGTGGTGGGAACAGGTGTCTTAAGCCAGGAAGGCCTGGATCTGTCTCTGGGCCAGTCACCACCTCCATCTCACCAAGATGTGGCCTTCAGGGAAACTGTAACTGAGCAGGAGAATACTGGATATTCTGGGAAATTAGAATCATAATGAAGTTTGAGTTTTAAAAAGCAAAGTCTCCAGGAATTTATTTTTGGAGAGGACAAAGTGGACTGTTAGAACAGCTATTCGGGTCCAGAAAAACAACGTATGGCCAGAGGCTGCAGGTGCCTGCAAAGATCTGTGAGCATTCTGAGCTGAGATGGAAAATTCTTATGATAAGAAGGTTTAGAATCCTGCAAAGATTTTCCCCACTTCTCCTGCATCAGATCTTAAGATGAGATATTTATACTTCGGAAATCCAATTTCCTTTGTTTATTTTCTTCTCTCCTTCCAAGTTCTTTTAAACATGCTGACTGGTCTCTGGCATATTGAGAGAAAACAAGGTGAAAGAAGTTGCTTCATGCATGGGCTAGGCTTCTGTAATGGTCACGCTCACATCCCTGTGTGCCTGGGACTGGTGGTGGCAGCTTGAATTCAAGCGAGAAAATTCTAAGATCTAGATACTGTCTGTCTACAAACGCTTTCTTTCTAGGGATTTCCTCTAGAGTTCATTTTTGGCTGAATTTTGGAGACTGTTTTCCTGGCAAATTGTATCATTTCCCCAGTGGCTACAGCACAACCTCCCATCCCACGAGCTTTGGGATGTGGACACTGCTCGTATCAAGAGGTAGGGATCTACATTCTCTGCTTTGGAATCGGGGCTGGGTTTTGACTCTATTGGAAGTGGTGCTATGTGTCTTCCAGGGCTAGGACATAAAGGGAAGTCTATCTTCTGCCTGGTTCTACTGAGATGCCAGCTCTTGGAACCCAGCCACCATGCTGTAAGGAAGCCCAAGCATCCCGTGGAGAAGCCCACCTGGAGAATAACTGCAGTTCTTTGCCTGCAGCCCTGGCTGCCAGCCAGCAGCACTTGCTGACCACATGAGTGAGCCGCCTCCAGCGCACAGCTTCCCTCCACCGGTTGGTCAGATGTTGTATGAAGCAGAGAAGAGCTGTCCCCACCATGCCCTGCCCAAATTGCAGATTTGTGAGCAAATAAGTGACTCCTGTTGCTTTAAGTCGCTACATTTTGGGATGGTTTTTTTTTTTTATGTGGCAAGATAACCGATACAGTTCCTGACTATAGAAACACTAAACACCCTCTCTGGTGCTCACTGGGGTAAATTACTTGGACTTGGAGATGCCTCTCTTCCTCACAAGCAGCTGTTCTGACGGCTGTCCTCACCTAGATTCTACAAAGAGGTCTGGGACCACTGAGGAAGGGGGGATGACAGTGAGTGAACAACTGGTTTTGAGTCCTATGTGCTCAGTGGATGTGAGGAGGGAGTGAGTACCCCCTCCTCTTCTAGATTTGAAGCTTCCGCAGACACCCGTCCTTCAGGGCTCCAGGGGGATGTGTGGGTAGGTAGCTAGATGGTTTTACATGGAGGAACTGATAAGACTAGCATTTTGTATTTCCAAAATGTAGGAGGGATGACATCTACTCCCTTACCTGATGTACACACCTGCATTATTAGAGACACTGATGACTCACCAGGTACACCCAGGAGCTGCTCCCAGGAGTGGCATACATCCTTCCCTCATGTCCGTCTTGGATGCTGGGGTCCATGCTCACCTTGAGTCCATTACTGGATGTGTCCCATCCTTCTTGGGTCCCGAGATTAGCCACGTGCCAAGAGGGAAAGACTTAATTGTCTCATTCCTCACTGTGACCTGATATTGTACATCTCTTTTGAGTTGATATGAAACCAAACTGAGACATGTCTGAGGATGACGCTAACTTTTACCTTTGAATCTCAACTTTCCTCCCTTTTCTCTCTGCCTTCACTCCCCTGTTCTGCTGCATTTCCGGTAGATTTAGCCAGAAGAAATTTAGTTCCCTTTTCAGATAGATCTTTTGAAACCCTTCCCAACCGAACTCACGCTCTTAAGCTCTTTATGTTATTTTTTCCTTTCAATCTGACAGACAGTTTTAGTTCCCTAGCAGAAACCACCATGCTGAGTAGGACAAAGTCAATGGCCAAGCAAATACAGTCAAGATGATGGTGAGAGTGGCTCCACCCCTTTCCTTACCCTCCAGGCCCCTAGAAGAATGTTTCCCACTCCTCTGCCGTGTTTATGCCTACAAAGGGCTAGGGACTGGGGCGGCCCTGGGGGACCCAGCATTCCTCTTTAGGCCGGCTAGCTGCTTAGGGGCTTTACAAAGAGAATCCTGTTATCGTTAGTTCTGCAAAGGGATCCCTTAAGGCTCATAGCCCTAGGACCCTGGTCACATGTATATGTTGAGGGCAGAGCTCTAGTTCCTGGACACGCTGGCTGGGAATCAGCCCTTCAGTGGGGGACCAGAGCTTCCAACTCATTTCACATCCCCAAGAAAGGCATCTTGGCAGAGAAAGAGACCCTAAAGTGATGGCTCAGGGAGAACTGTCCCTGTATCACCAGAGTTATGTCTCATGACTGGAGCAGTTGGGCAGGGCAGGATTCTGGTTCTCCAGGTTACATCCAAATGCTAAACTTTACCAGTGTATTTGCTGCTCTGCTGGGGAGGGGGTCCCAGCTTTCCATCTCCTGGCTGGCGGTGAGCTAAGAGGGTTCACCTTCCAGGGAAGGCTGTTTCTCCAGTGTTCAGGCCACTTTTGATGCATGGTCTGTGTGTGTGTGTGTGTGTGTGTGTGTTTTCTTAGAAGCAAGTTTCCCTCTTGTTTTTTTTTTTTTTTTTTCCCTTTGAGCTCCATGTCCTAGAACCAGTGAGCTCCCCTTTGCCGCCCCTCTGTCTCCCCTCTGTGGCAGCAGCCCATCCTGGGGAGCTGTGCCCCTCTCACCACTGCTCTCACTCCTTGAAAGAACAGGCATCTTCACTGCAGCCTCAGAACGCCCGTGTGAGGGGATTGTTTGTAGTAGATGTTTCCATGACACTCGTTTATTTCTTCTGCAAATACAACTGCACTGGGGGAGGGGATGAGATTGGGAAACATGAACACCTTCCAGTTTCCTCCCTGTCCTCTACTGTAGGAATAAGAAGCCCACTTTCCCTGGGTCCCTCCATCCCAGACCCCTACACTGCTCCCCAAATCCATTTGGCTTCATGCTGCTGAGATGGGGCCAGGCTCCCAGGCGGGTGGGGAGGGGGGAGGAACCTTGTGCTTGAGGAGACAGCCTTTTTAGGAGAAGAAGAACAAACACTTTCACTGCTCAAAGTCGAGATTTCGTGGTGATGAGCAACTATGACCCGCACTGGGGGTGGCAGTGTGCACACGTGTGTTCCCGACGGGGCCCGTGACTCTCCCGCAGCTGAGCCAATGAATCACCCCAAATCTTAGCGACTTTTAGAGGTCATTTTAGTCATCCCCCTGCCTTCGGGCTGGATGGAGCTGAACGTAATCTCACGTTTGGGTGGGAGGGGGTGCGTTGGGGACAAAAGAGTGGCCGTGTGTGGAAGGGAGGGGGGTGGTGGCGGTAGCGCGTGACCCCTTTGAAAAGATCTCCGGCGAAGGACGTTCCCAGCTTCCCCAGGCTGCCGTTCCCGGGTTTCCCCATCACTGAATCAGCACCGTCCTCCCGGGACGCCTTTTTGCTGGATGGAAACCGGATGCTGGGTTCACTAGGTGGGCGGGGGCGCCGACCCCCTCAGACCAGCAGGGTACCCGAGACTCCAGGGTCCCGTTAGCCGGCCCGGCAGCCACATTCCCTCCCCCAGAAACTTGCCAGGCAGCGGGAGCAGGGAGCAGAACCGAGCGGAGACGCGGTAGCGCCTTCTCCCCGGCAATGCGCATGATTCTGCGGCTCTGGGCTGGCCACACGTCAACGCACCTTGAACGGCTCTCCCCCTTCGCCGCGACGGGCAGGCGTCCCAGCCAATCGGGCCCCGGGTTCGCGAGCCACGCCCAATGGGCGGACTGCGGGGGCGGGCCTGGGGCGGTGCGGCCGGGCTTCTCCTCGGCGCTGGCTGCGCTCCGCTCGGGCTCTAGTGCAGGTGCCGCTGCGCCGGGCGGGAGGCTACGCGCCGAGCCGAGCGGAGCCGCGGAGGGATGGGGAGCGGGCCGCCCGGGCTGCAAGAGCCGCAGGAGCCGCGGGAGCACCGGCACGGGGCGTAGGCGGCGCGGGGCACTTTGCGATAGGATGAGGCTCCTGGCTGGCGCGCGGTAGTACTATGATTTGGTATGTGGCCACTTTGATAGCAAGTGTGATCAGCGCCCGAGGTCTTGCGGCTCAAGGTGAGTTGAAGTGCAGCGTCCCTCCCCTGCGCCTCCCGGCGCTCTCGGCCCCGTCCTCCCGCCGAGCCCGCGCCCTCCCGGCGGGCGCGCTCCGAGCACCGCGGGGAGGGCGGGGGCCGAGGCCGCGGCCGGCGGGAAGGGCCTGAGCCCGGGCTGCCGGCGCTCGGGAGAGGACGCCTCGGGCTTGGGTCCACTTCGCCACCCTTGGCCCCAGGGCTTCACAGCGGGTGCCGCGCCCGGTGCCCTTCGCGGGCGCAGCCGCCGCCGCGAGCGCTGGGGAGGCGGCGGCTTTCTGAACTCTGCCGCCGGGGAGTTTGCGGGTCTTCGGGCGGCTGCGGCACGCTGGACCCCGCGCAGCGCCACCGCTCCGCAGGAGAGCCGCTGTGGGGCTTGGCTCCGGCTCGCGTCTCTCCGGACCACACGTCTTGGCAGCTGGAGGTCGGGTCCCCTCGCAGGGCGGGGCGCACGGAGCCCCGCGAGAGGAGAAGAGCTGGTTCCGCGCGGGGTCCCTCGCCGGCTGCGAGGAGCGGCCGCCTTCGGCTGGCCCTGCCCGCGCCCCGCTCCGCCGCACCTGAGCCCGGCCGGGCAAAAGTTCCCTGGGAGCGCGCCGCAGCCGGGCACAGCTGGCTGGGGGCGAGGGCGGCGGAAGGGGGTCCCCACTGCCGCGTATCCGGGCGGAGGGAGGTTTTCCTCTTTCCGTTTTTCCGGTGTGAGCTGGGCAGAGGCCAGAGGGAAGCCCGCGCGTTGGGTGATGCGCGCGTGAGCGCGCGGGCTTGTGCTCTGGAGACGGCAGAGCCACCTGCCCGCCTCTGTGTGACACCCCGGCTCTCGGCCCTTGTATGGAAGTAGGAGCGGAGCCTGGAGGTGCCGGGAGCTCACGGTGCTCAGCGCGCAGACACGACCCGGCTGCGGACAGGTTCGTAGGGCCGGGAGGGATGGCTTCCGGGGAGAACCGCGGGGGGTGGGCGGCAGCAGGAGGACCCGCAGCGGGATACCCCGCGTCCGGCCGCGCTCGCGCAGGAGGGTCCTCTCCTCGCCGTGTCTGGGGCTGTGTAGGGGGAGGGGAAGTGATTTGGGAAAGTTTCTGGAATGGAATAGGTCTCCGTGCTGTTTGGGGGGTGTGAATACAAACAGAGGAGGGCGAAGGGAAGGGTGATTTTGTTAAATGGTGTGTGACCTGGATGGTTTTAAAGCTCTCCCTTTGTCAGGTGGGGAAACTGAGGCCAGAGTGACCGCAGAAGCTCGTGGAGTGGGGTGTGAGGTGGTTCGAGCTGCGCTTGAGAACCTGTCTCTAGCCTCAGCCCCCCCTCCCCCCATTCCCTTGTAGTCTTCCGATGCCCGCAGCTTCCTCCCCTCCAGTTTTTGGTATGTTCCTGCTATGGGACTGTGGCTGAAAGCACAAAAGGATGTGCTGGGATCTTTGAATAAAAAAGAGACTCCGAAGGGAGGCTCTGAAATAGCCTCCAAGCCTGAGACTTCAGGGGAGGCGGATGGACTTTTTGCAAGTTTAAGCACAGAATAAAGGAAAATGGGCTTTATTACAGCAGCACACAAAGCGGCTAGACAGAAGGAAGGACTTCTCAGCATTGAAGGTTGTTGGCTATGAAGCTTTTGCCTTCTTCTGTCTGGGGTGGCTGGACATGAACCCCTGCCCGCCACCCCTGTGGGTCTTGGGGGACTTTTTAGCCAAAGGGGCTCTGCGTGTGGTGGTGAAGGACCTAGGTCTAGTCACAGGACCTGGACTCAAGTCCGGCTTGGCTACTTGCTGGCCTGTGACCTTGGACACGTTGCTTCGCTTCTCTGATTGTCACTTGCCTCATTGGGGGTTAACCTGAGCTTGTAGGGTTTTTGTGAACATTAGCGTTCTGTAGTAAGTAAGTAAATGATGATGATGATGGTTTCAGTGTCTGGGGCTTCCAGGCCCCCCTCTCAATTTCTTTCCCTTGAGCCATTCAGGGCATTGGGAGCTGGGAATGCCTTGGGGTAAAGTTCAGATGCTGCCTCTGTCGGGAACCAAGTTTGGTTTGCCAGGCAGACCTTGCCCGGGGAGACGTGGAGGGCTGCTCGGAAATCCTTCGAAAGATCTGTAAAACTGGAGTTTTGTCAGTGGCCAGAGCCTTGTGGGAAGAATGCGGGGAGCCCAGGAGGCAGGCAGCTCATCACGCACAGCCTCCGGGGGCAGGAGACGGGCCTGTGAGGCTGCCGCCTGCACACTGCCAGCATTCAGATGCTGCTGTGTGAGCTCAGCTGTTCTCCGACTGGCAGAGGTGACTTCCGGGAGATTCCTGAGGGGAGGGACTTTGCGGTGCCAGTCTTAGGGTTTGGCTGAGCAGGGGCTGCTCCAGCAGAGGGGCAAAAGGGTTGGGACAGAGGGAGGGATGGGCTTGAGTCACGTGTGTCCGGGGGGCAGTGGAGAGGTTGGGGAGGGTGTGCAGAAGAGCCTGGAAGATGGCTATTGGAGTCTGCATCCCAGACGTTTGCTGAACAAGCCTGGGGGGAGGACCCGGGCCTTTACCGCCAAGGCTGCCTCCTCCTGTTGACTACAAATCCTGCATGACTAGTGTCCCCAAATAAAGTGGGTTCTGACTCAGATCCTGCTGGTAACTGGACCAGTGCCCCTGTGCTCTTGGCCTGGCCCTGACCCTCCTCCCTCCCTTTGGCAGCGAAGGTGGGAGGGAGGAGGTCTAGGCCTGGAGGCTGCTTGCGAGACCCACGGGCAGCCTCTCAGCTGAGCAGGACGTGGCCAAGTGGCATGTGTGTGTCCCCAGCACACACGCTAGAGGCAGGGGTGTGTCTGGCAGGCCGCGCTCAGGAGAAGCTGAGCAGGGGGTGTGTGGGAAGAATCAGCTTTCAGCTGCTGGCCCCAAGATCGGCGTGTGCTGGACCTGGAGCTGCCGGGTCCCAGGGCCGGTGGTTTCAGGTTTGAGGCTCTGAGACAGAAGGCTGGGATCTGGTTACCGAAGGAGCAGACGCTGCCTGGCCGGGAGATGCTGAACTCCAGCCTTGCTCTGGCTGCCCTCTGTCCTGGCTCCTGGCCCTGTGCTCTCCTCCCTCAGATCTCCCTTCCTCGGGCCTGGCTGCCACAGCCTTGCTGCGCTGAGGGAGTGAGGGCGGACCTGGGCGCGAGGGGGTGAGGCCCGAGAGGGACGAACTCTCTTCTCTCTGAAAGGCTCCCTGTCCCCCCGCACGTCCCATGCCTCCTCAGGCTGGGCCCGGGTCTCGGGTCGCGGGGAGCAGCTCTTTCCCGTCTGCGCCCGAGGATGGGTAAAGCAGCTTGTGTGAGAGTGGGTCTGAATTGTGGAAAGAGCTGTCACTGGTGCAAGCTGCTGGAGGTGACTGCACACGCGTGTGTGTGTGTGCACGTGCATGTGCGTGTGTGCACGCTGTGCGTGTGTGCACGCTGTGTGTGCAGCTGTGTGTTTGCATGTGCACGTGAATGCAGCAGACAGGCGACCCAGAGTCTCTAGGAACGAGGTGGGCATCACTCCCGTCTGAGTGTTGATGGCCGTGGGTGGCAGTAAGGCTAGACTTGGAGCAGACGCCTGGCTTCCCTGCCCCCTGCTCCACACCTGAGTCTGGGCAGCCCAGAAGCTCAGCTCAGGGGCTGGTCGAAGGATGCCTGAACTCGCCGAGAGAAAGCCTCAGTGGGGACACACACGGGCAGAGCCCCGGGGATGCAGAAGACGGGTCTGTCTTGTAAGGTGGGCTCTGGCCTCGGCTGCCCAGTAGCCTAGACTCCTGAGTGGAGAAGGGGCTGGGTCCCTGGGGAGCCGGGCGCAGAGGCAGCTTGTAGCCTGGCCCTGCCCACGGGGGTGAGCCCAGCCTGCCCGAGGCAGCTGACCTATTTTTCTTAGGAATCTTCCTGCTTTTCTGTTCTCTCTTGCGTGAATCAGCAGGAGACTGGTGAGCAGAGTCGGGGCCTCTGTGAAGGTTTTGGAGAGCAGTTCCTCGTGGGCCAGACTGTGAGCAAGGTCTCAGCCAGCCTGCCTGTCCTCCTGGAAGGGGGGGAATGGGTGCTGCTCTCAGCCCGTCCCTCCACCCCGCCCCGCCCCGCGCTCCCTCCTGGTCCAGGCCCGGCCACAGGCTGTGGCAGGTAACTTGCACACACTGTACGAGGGGAGCCGCTGTCCTGGTTTCTGGCTTCTGAGTAGGGAGCGCTGCTGACGCTTCACTATGAGCAGACACGGGCTTCGATCCCCCCCTTACTCGTGTCCACCTGGCGCCTTACCCGAGGGCTCTCCCGGCTCGCGGGCACTTGGACCAGGCCTGCGCCCGCCCGGCAGGCGGACAGGGTGGGTGTCGCTGGGTCTGCCCATGGAGGAGCCGCTGCAGGAGCAGAGCGGAGGTTGGATTGCTGACTGCTTCCTGCCAGTGAAAGGCTCCTGGGGAAAGGCTCTTGGAAATACAATCTAGCCCAGAGCAAATTAAGGCTGCTAATAGCGTCGTTGCTGCCTCTGGGGCTGCCTGGGCCAGGAGGGTTAGGGTGGAGAGGCGCCCACGGAGGAGGGGGCCTGCAGGTCCTGCCCCTCCCCCAGGGCCTCGAGAGAAGATGGGAAGGTTCCCAGCCAGCGCCAGGCTGGGCTCAACTGACCCTTGACTTGGGCCCTGAGAGTTTGATGGGGCGTGGGGGCCGAAGGGCCGTGAGGACAGCACTGGGGAGACTGCAGAGGGTGGGGACCTCTCCGAGGATCTGCCCGGGGGTGGGGTGGAGGTCCTGGCCGGAGGCAGGCTGTCCCGGTGCCCTCTGGCCCACCTGCCTTCTGGAAGGAACAATCAGGGTGCGGCCTGACGTGGACACAGCCGTTCCTCCATCTCACACTTGGCTTTGGGTGGTATGTCTGTTCTCCGCTTTCCTCGTGCAAGCCTCTGGCTCTCCACCCCCCGGGTAGGGGGTGGGTGCTGTTCTGGGGGAGCCCAATCACAAGCTCCCTGGAATCTCCTGGAACCCCCTGGCGTGTCAGGGAGGAGGGACTGGGGGACTGTTGGGGGCTGTGCCTTTTTTGGACTCAGCAGGGATTATTTTTAGGCTGGCAGATGGAGGTGGTGGCTGGCGCTGGTATTATTAGACAACAGGCCTGTGGTTTGGGAGCCTGGTGCCCAAGGGGGAGGGGGAGGGGGAGAAGGATGGGGACAGGGGAGGGGAGGCTCCCGGAGGACTTGTACTCACAGAGGAGGAGGCTGGCGCCGTCGCCACACCCAGCCCCAGCTCCCGGGTCCCAGGTGGAGGGGGCTCAGCCCAGCGCCGGCAGCTGCCTTCTGACCCAGGCGCACCCCGCCGTCGTCCTTCTTGGGTCCGGGGCTGCAGAGCTCTGGCTGTGAGAACCTGTCCAGAGTGTGTGGTGTGGAGGGGCTGGCCTGACTCAGCGGGGGGAGGGGACTGCTTCTTGGGTTGGCGCGGGAGGGGCCTTCGTCCTTGGTCCCTGGGCCTGTGGTCGGGTGAGTGGGGGCCAAGGGGAAACACAGCAGCTGGAACCTGCCCCGACCCGCTGCCCGGCGGGCGGCTGAGCCAGCCAGGGGGCCCCCAGCCTGCTCACCTGTGAAATGGAGATGGTAGTACGCCTGTCAGCGAGCGCTGCGACCCAGCACGGGCCGGGTATGTAGGAGCGGCCTAGAGGAAGCCGGGTTTGCCTGGTGGCTGGCTCTCCCCGGCGTCAGACCTTCCCGTCCTGGCACCTCTCCTCCCCCAGCCCCGCCTGTGGAAGAGCCCCAGCTTGGGGGGGGGGTGGCGTGCCAGGCCCTGGATGCCCCGTGGTCCTGTGCTCACGGGGGATCCAGTGGCAGCCCTGGACCCGGCTACCCGCCGGGCACCACCTGGCCCAGAGAGCAGGAGATTTGTCCCCTGTGGGCTTTCGGAAAGGTCAGCCAGACCGCAGGGGCACCGCGTCCTCCTTTGCCCTCTCTGCCCACCAGGGTGCGTCCCCAAGATGCAAATTTGCTCTGCTCCTCCGGGTACAGCTGTGTCCTGCCTTCTCTGAAAGGGGTGTGTGGCATCCAGGACACCTCCCACCCCAGCGGTGCTCACCCTGCAGACGCCAGCGTCCCTTTGAGGCTCGCGGCCTTGTCCCTCGGCTGCTGCAGGCTTCTGTGGTGGGGAGGGGGCTGGGGCCTCCCCCTCCTGCAGCCCTCCCCCTCAGGTCACCACCCATCCCTGTCTTGCCCTCCCCCCTCCTTCCTGCTCCCTTCTGAGCCCACCAGCCGCGAGCAGACTGCTGCTTCTGGACTAACGGCCTCCCTTCTGTCCCCTCCCGGCTCTGGGTCCTCTGAAGGCCTGTGTCACTGTGTCCCAGGCTGAGTCCTGTGTGCCTCTGAGCTCTCCCTGTCTGTTTGTCTCTCTCTGTCTCTGTCTGTTTGCACCCTGACCATCTGTCTCCATTCTTGCCCCTGGACTCTCTTTCACTCTTCGGCTTGGGTCGTGTCCTCCTAGGGTTGAGGTCATCTCTCTCCTCCATCAAGCCCCTCTTCCGTCTCTGCTGCCAGCAATGTTTACTTTTTTTTGCAGTGAGCTTTTCTGGAGAAAGTGTTTTATTAGACATGCTTGGCTCAGAAAGGCTCAGGCTGAGGGGGAAGTGCTCGCGGGTGATGGAGTGAGAGCACGCGCTGTGTGTGGGTGTGGGTGTGGGTGTGGGTGTGGGTGTGTGTTGAGGAGAGGAGGGAAACTGATAAATATTTTAGGACTCAGAAAGCCAGGAGGGCTGGTCTGAGCGTGGAAGCTGGGGCAGGGCCTCCCCCCGCCCCCCGCCCCGGCCTTCTTCCTGGGAAACGGGTCTCTTTTGGCTTTGCTCCCCGTCTCTGCACTGCCGGCCTCACCGTGTCCTCTCCCAGCTGCCGGCCGCTGGTGGAAGGGTCCTCGGGAAGAACCGTGGAGGCAGGGCTGAGGCCCGGGTGGGCCTTGGGGGGGTGGGTGCGTAGCCCTGAGTCCAGGCTGGCGGGGGCCGGTGTGGAAGAGGCTGCCTCGCTGCTGTGCGGAGAGAATGAGGCAGCCCAGGTGCAGACCCTCACCCCGCCAGAGCCTCCAGAGCCTTCGCTGTGAGAGGGGGGCAAGCGACCCTGCCCCCTGCCCCAGGCGCTGGGGCCGGGAAGGAGCCCCTTCTGTGGAGACCCCTGCCCCCCAGGTGATGGCCCCCGCGAGGAGCCCCCTCCTCTTACCCTGGCTCCTGTATTTCCTCTCTTCTTCTCCTCCAAAGTCTACACACTCACACGTGCACGCACACACGTACACACACACACGCGTGCACACATGCTGCTTTCCCTGCTCGCTCAGGCGGCCTGCTCCTTGCCCATCCCTGCAGGGTCCAGGATCAGCCTTTGTGCCCGGGTGCTGCGAGGCGGGCTCTGTCCCCACCTGGTGCCCCTGGGGTAGCGGGGGTGCCTGCTGCGCTCTCCCTGAGGGGCTGGGATTCAAACTTAGCCTAAAGCAGGGCTGGGAGGGTTGGGAAACCGGCTGGGGCCTCAGGCAGGTGAGGGCAACACTCTGCTCTGCTCCAAAAATACTCTGTGATCTTAGCTCTTTCTCTAGAAAACAGTGATGTCACCGGTAGCCAATCAGCTTCTGGAAGGGTTGCCTCCTCCTTCTTCCGCAATTTGCAGGAGGAGAGGGAGCTGGAGCGGGAGGGAGAAAAGGAGAGACAGGCAGAGACACAGACCCAGAGAGATGGAGGCAGAGCGCACCACGGAGACCGGGCAGTGGAAAAGCAAAACCCCTTCCCCGGCACAGGCGAACGGAACCCCACACGTTCCCCCAACACACACACACACACACACGCGCTGATAGAGACATACAAACGGGGAGGTGCGGAGAGACTGGCAGGTAGACAGAATCACCCATGTAGCGGGGAGCTAGAGAGAAAGTGACAGAGACACAGCGAGACGGACGTTGGAGGAGGAGCCAGAGCCAGAGGGTCAGAAAGACACAGAGACACGAAGGATAGACGGACGAGAGGAGCGGGGCAGGAGCCCGCAGGGGAGGGAGGTGTGGTCAGAATCAGGCCCAGAGGCACGCGGAGGGCAGGCGCGGCTCTCCTGGGCGTCCCCGGCTGGGAGCCTCCGCGGAGGCTGCTGTCCCTGGTGCTGCCTGGAGGGGCCCAGCCGGGACTGGCGGGGAGGGGCGGGGTGGGAGGGTAGTGTGGGAACTGGAGGGAAGGTGGGGGAGGGGCCTCTTTCACTGGGAAGGGAGCTGGACAAGGTGCCTTTGGGCTGGAGGTGGGGGTGCAGGCCTCGGGGCGGAGCCTGGGTTAACCGCTTCTCTCTGCGGCTGGGGGTGGGGCTGGCCTCATCTCCCGTCCCTTCCAGGCCCTTTCGGGAGGGTGGCCGAGCCCTATCCAGCCGTGCGCCTCGTCCTCTGCCGGAGGCGGGGATGTTCCCCTTAGCTGGCTGAGGTTAGCGGCCCCAGGGTCCCCCTCCTGCGTCCCTAGCCTCCTGCGGTCTTAATGGTGATGTCTGGGGCTTCGCAGCCTGATAGGCTTGGGGCGTGGAAACTGGCGGGCTGGAGGCCCCTCCCGCTCCCCCCTCTGCGGCAGGCGCAGTGGACAGAGGGAGGAGGGGCAGAAAGGCCAGCTCCGGCCCCCGGGGTTTTCCCTCTGGTGATGCCACGAGCAGCCTCTGCTCGGCCTGTTAGGGTTCCCCGCTCCTGCATGGAGCACTCTTGCTTTGTGCCATGAACATCAGGCTGAGCTGGGGGCGGGGTGTGGGAGGACGGCTGGCTCTGCAGCTCCTGCTGGGCTCCAGTGGGAAGCATCCTGGTGCAGGAAGACGGCCCTTGTTCACCCGCTGCAGCGCCCGGGCCACAGTGTCCGCAGAGGGGCCGAGGCCCCTCCACCTTCTCAGTGGCCACGCTCCTCAGAGCTGGCGGGGGTGTCATGGGGGAGGGCGCGGTCGGGCTCCGCTCTGTGGGGTTGGCAGGGCAGGGGTGGCCTCTGCGGGGGCCGGGCAGGATCTCCTTTCACCTCCTTTCCTGTGTCCCTGTGTGGCTGTCCCGATAGGTGCCCACGGCCTGCGAGAGGAGCCCGAGTTCGTGACCGCGAGGGCCGGCGAGAGCGTGGTCCTGCGATGCGACGTGGTCCACCCGGTGACGGGGCAGCCCCCGCCCTATGTCGTCGAGTGGTTCAAGTTCGGGGTGCCCATCCCCATCTTCATCAAGTTTGGCTACTACCCGCCCCACGTGGACCCTGAGTATGCAGGTAAGGCCTTCCCGCCTGGCTCCGGGGCCCCCGCACCGTCCCTCCTGCCTGTGTCTCGTGGCCTCTTGTCTTTTCCGACGGGCCTCGTATCTCTGTTTTCCCGTCACTGTCTCTGTCCTCCCATCATCCTTTGCACTCTGGGAGGCTTTAGTTAAGTGGCGTGAGGAGAGGGACGCGGAGGTGGAGCAGACACAGAGCTTCCTCACAGCCCCGCTGGGCCGCAGGGGCCGAGGCCGGAGGAGGAGAAGGGAGGCCAGGAGCCGATGGGTGGGAGAGGAGGCCGGCGGGAGGGCGGCTTGGCAGGAGCAGCTGTGTCAGAGCCATGGCGGCCGCGGGGTTTGCTCTGTCTGGCTTTGCCCACTCCCTCCCTCTGGCTTTGAAGGTGGGGCCTCATCCCATCCTGAGTCCTGAGTGCGAGGAAGTGTCGGGGCGCCTGCTCCACTCGCCGCCTCGTCCTCCGGCCGCCCTCCTCCCTCCCCCTGTGGCCCCAATGCTGTCTTGCTCTGCAATTACTCCTGCCAGCGGTGGCCTCACTGAGTCACTGTCAGGGCCTGCCCGCCAAGGAGGAGGGCGTGGGGCGGTGTGAGTGAGGGGCCTGTGTGCCTGTGCGAGGGTTGCACGTGGGCTTGTGTGTGTGCATGCATCTCTGAGTGTGTGTACGCATGCGCGTGTGTTGGGGTTTAAAGGAAGAGAGGAAACTGGTGGGACACAGCTTTTATCTTTACTTCTGATTTCTGAGGTCTGCATTGCATTTTTCTCAGCTTCTATTTTTCTCTCTGTCCCTCTCCCTCCTCCTGTGTCTATGTCTCTCCGGCCCTGGTTGGTTTTGACTGTCTGGTTTGTAGGCAGATTGCCATTGCCGAGGAGACAAGGAGGAAAGCACAGGAGGTCGTGACACTGGGGCGAGGGGTGGGCCCGAGTGGAGAGTGAGCGGAGGGGGGACCCCGAGGGCTGCTCTGGGGAAGGGGATGGAGTTAGGGAGGGTGGCTCGGGGCTCTGCTCGCCTGCCAGCCGCTCCTCATTCTCGGGCTACAGGCCCTGCGGCCGAGCTCGGAACCTGGGCTCTGGCTGGATGAGCGCTCTGCTCTCTGGCCTCCGTGACAGGACTAGGAGGGGATGCCGGCACCCTGTCCCCAGCGGCCTCTTCTCCGCCCCCCGTAGGGGTGCTGGGCAGACAGGGTGCTGGGCGTGGCAGCCATGGGGACCTGCTGGGGCGGGGTCCCGCTCCTCTTCTTCTGGGCTCTCTGGCCCCCTTCCCGCCAGCTCCGTATGCCTCCTGCCTTTCCTTGGCCCCAAGAGAACGGGAAGTTGCAGGGAACTGAGGCTTTCTCGGTGCAGCTGGCGGGCAGCGAGGCTGGGGCTCTCGGGGCCGCCCTGCTCTGGGCCTGCCCGGCGGCGGGCTGGGGTCGCAAGGGTGCTCTGCGCGGCCCTGACCCACTCTGTCCCCTCTCCACAGGCCGCGCAAGCCTCCACGACAAGGCGTCCCTGCGGCTGGAGCAGCTGCGCGCCGAGGACCAGGGCTGGTACGAGTGCAAGGTGCTCCTGCTGGACCAGCAATACGACACCTTCCACAACGGCAGCTGGGTGCACCTCACCATCCACGGTGCGTGCGTGCGCGCGCGCGGGCCTGTGCGTGGTGCGTGCCTGCGTGCAGGCATGTGAGTGCGTGCGTGCGTGCGAGTGAGCGGGCAGACGTGCGTGGTGCGTGCCTGTGTGAGTGTGCGCGCAGGCGTGTGAGCGTGCGTGCGTGCCTGCGTGAGAGCTTGCATATGTGGTGCATGCGTGTGCGCCTCCTTCCCGCGCCTCCGGGCTGGGGGCCCCAGGCCGCTCGCTCGTCCTGGAGCCCCCGGGGGCCGTGGGCGCAGAGGCCTGGCAGCTCCCGGCACCAGGGCGTTTGCCGCGGGCGGGGTCGTCAGAGCCCAGCGCAGGGAGGTGGAAACCGGCATCTGAAACCGGTAGGGTTGAGGATCTGCGGGGCGGACTCGGGAGCAGCCGCAGGAAGACCCTCTCCGGGCACCTCCCTGTTACAGCCTTCCTTTAGTCCATTCGCCTCAGTAACCGTTGGGCGCCAGTCTCTACGCTGGATGATTGGCAGCAGCAGAGCAAACCCAGGGCCGGGCAGGGATCCTGCTGGTCCCGGTCCGGAGGGTAACCTTCTGATGCCCGCGGGTACTTACCGCCCAGGTGAAGGGTGACGGGCCTCGTGCTGTGCCGTGCTTCCCAGGGGGCCGGGGTTTCCCTGGACCGAGGGTCCCCTGTGCCCTTGGGAGCCCTCCCTTGGGAGGGGACATTCCTGAGGAGCCAGGGAGCGCCGGAACCGGGAGAAAGTGGAAGGAGAAGTGGTCCCCACGGTGGAGGGGAGCAGGGTTTTTGCTTTGATTTGTTTTTCTGACCGTACAGTTACTCTTCATTCAGTTTATGAGCCGACGTGTTCAGCCGCCGCGTGTTGCAGACGCTGAACTGGTAATTGAGGTGTCAACAGTGCATGTGCTTTGGACGCGCCCCCCACTGCTTGGGTCTTTCTGGGTGTGATGTCTGTGACCCTGGGTGCTGCGGTCGGGAGAGAGGAATGGGCGGTTGCCTGGGCTGCAAGTCTCTCTGAGCCTCGACGGTCCCTGCCTTGTGGGGTCGGGTCAGGCCATGCTCCTTCCGCCTTGAAAACCCATCCAAGGCCCTGGAAGAACAGAGTATTTTAGCCAGAGCATTGGTCTCTGGAAAGCAACCTTAGGGACGGTGGCCCTGGGTCAGTGGTCCAGGCTGCCTGAGCCTCTGGGTGCAGGCGGCTCCTGCTGGGCAGTCCCCAGAGACCGATTGGAGGCTTATTTTAAATCTTGGTTGGGCTGTCCCCACCACCCGCGAGTTTTTGAGTCATCCCTTTTCGATGCCAGCTGTTGTGTGTGCCCAGAATGAAAACTCGGCTTAATATTAGCCCAAGCAAAACATAATTAGGAAGGTAAACCTGCTGCTGACAGCGTCACTGACGAGCACCGAGCCAGGAGCCCCACGCTACTTGCTTTATTGTGCCCTTTCCCGAGGCGGGCCGACGCCTCCTGCAGCCCCACCTCCTCCCCTCACATCACTAATGGGTCCGGTCCAGCGAGCGGAGAAGCAGGCATGCGCAGACGCTCCGAGCCGGGACGCAGAGCTTCATCCGGAGTCGTGTGTCCTGTTAGAGCTCGGGCTCCGTCTGCCCCAGGGGGAGTTCATGGCTGGGAACTCCTCATTGCTCGGATGGACCGGCACGGAATGCGACCCGATGAGACTCGGCTTATTTCACGAATCCACCGCATTAGCTGTCTGATCCCTGGCACCCATATCACCTCTCTGAGCTTCCCTTTTGTGTTTCCAAGAACAGAGCCTGTTTGTAGGGCTGTTGTGAAGATGAAGGGAAACGCTGTGGGTGAAGATGTCTGGCACCGCGCCTGGAAGGTTGGCTGCGCGGGGTCATTGTGTGCAGGATGCTGGTTATCCTCTTCCTTAAGGGAGAAAAAGATGAAGTTGGGTCGCACAGGAGGTGCCTCAGGCTGGGAGAGGTGGCCTGTGGTGGTCGGAGAGCCCTTGGGAATACACCCACGGTCACCCATTCAACACACACTTCTGAACATCCACTTGGCAGGCTATGGGGAAACGCAGTGGGTGTGACCCAGACCCAGCTCTGAAGGACACGTCAAGAGGCAGTCAGGTCCAGAGAGAATTGCAGTATGGGCTTTGGGAGCGTGAGGGATGGAGGGCTCCTCTGAGGCAATGAGCCCTGGGCAGAGACCCTTCGGGGAGGAGGAGTCTGCCAGGTGCTGGGGCAGGAGGCGGGAAGGGTGTTCCAGGGCAGAGGGAACAGTATGCCTGGAGGCCCAGAGGAAGGAGAGCCGGCGCATTTAGGCAACCTGGCAGGTTGTTCATCCGGAAGGGTCAGGCTTTAGCACTGGGGCTCATCATCGGATGCTTTCCCTCACCAGGGGCCTCCCTCTCAAAGGGTGGACACCACAGGCACCTCCAAAGGTGAGCGATCTCACCCTTTCTTCCTCCTGCATTCTGAGGTTCCTTCCCGCGTAAATACTTCCGTTATCGAAGGAAAGAGTTTGGAGCACCAACGTTCCGTTGCTTCCAAACTAGAATATTTAATGTCAGGCATTTCTGACTGGGATCACCTTTGGAAAATGAAAAATTAGAATCACAGATTGTCTTATTCTCCTTCTGTGTTTTCTTGAAGACCAGTTGGGAGGAAACAAACCCAATTATTTCTTTATTGCATATAAAATACCTGGAAAGCCAGAGTCAAACCTTGCTTTAGGTTGATGAATTGCTTGGAGGAGAGACCAGCCTATTTCTAACGTGCACGATTAATTATAGGGCATTTGTAAAAAAGAATTAAGCCTAGAAATGCAGCTGGTAAGCTCACACCTAATCCAGTAAATAATCGGGAGTCAAACCATTATTTTCCGGAAAACTCGAAATTGTTCAAAGTGCTTTCCTGATTAGCACCTAAATAGTAAAGTAATTATGTAATTAGTAATTAATTTGTCACTTCAGGATGTAATTTACCATATTATCTTTTCTTTAAGCGTGACACAGAGGTAACAGAGGCCACGGCTGTGTGAGCTGGAGTTCAAGGGCAGGCGTGGCGGGAGGGCTCTGCTGGGGTGAGCGCACGGCCAGGCCAGGAGGGGCCTGGGGTTCGGATGCCAGGTTCCCTCTGCAAGGACTTGGAATGAGTTTTACCTTCACTTTTGGTGTATTAGACGTTGGGTGAGGATGGACTTTCTCTAGGATGTGTCGTGCGTGATGAAGCCTGCTTCCTGGTTGCCCAGTCCTCACTCCTGTGCCCCCTTTGTGGCCACGCTCAGCGGAGGGGTGGGGAGATGTCGAAGAAAGCCGTCTCGCCGTGGTCTTGTCTTCGGTTTTATGTTTGCGTTTGTGTTGGCCTGTTGTGTGTGTGTGTGTGTGTGTGCGCGTGCGTGCGTGCATGTGTGCGGCTCTTTCATTGCATTCATCTGTCTGTTCGACCAATGTTTGTTGAGACTCTCCTACATGCCAGGAACTGCGCTAAAAGCTGGGCACATAGTGGGATTCTTGGAAATCTCTGCTCTCAGGAGACTTGGTCGTAAGTGCTGTGAACAGTCTGAGTAGACAGGAATGCAGCAGGTGCCTTGCTAGACCGGCTGACCAGGTGAGGCAGAGGTGGCATTTTAGCAAAGGCGAGCAGGCACCGAAAGCGTGAGATGTGGGTACAGCCCGGGAGCGGGGATGGCCGACGCAGAGCCCCCAGGAATGGAAGTCCTTGGCATGTGTAGGAAGGCGGGAAGGCCGTTGTGTCGGAGCAGAGTTGAGGGGTGTGCGACGGGAGGTGAGGCTGGTGGCAGGTGGTGGGTGGCCGCGACCCCCAGCGTGTCCTGGGCCTGGGGCAGGGCAGCCTCCGAGGAGACCCCTCTCACAGCTTCTCATCGGGGCCTCAGGAGCCCTGGGCGGCCGACAGCGATGACAGTGATGACAAAATGACCACCATTTCACATGTTTACGTTTTACCAGCTCCTTTCACGGACTTTACCTCGCTAATTCCTGCCACTGGTCTGGAGGGTGGGGTTTAGGTAGAGCCCAGAGCGGCTGAGCCCAGGGTTACAGAGCGAGTGGCAGCTGGACTTGAACTTGGAGCCTTGAGCCCGGTGCTGTGGACCCTAGGCTGGTGTCAGCAGTTTCCCCCCACTCCAGAAGACCCCGAATGATCGTCCAGGGAGTTGGGGTTGATCAGGTGGCTTCTATAGGCAGCTCAGACAGGTGAGACAGAGTGTGTTATTCATACCGGATGGGATTTTAGAACTCCGAGGCAGGTGCTGGGGGACAGCCTGGCACGGTCATCGAGAATTCGGAAGGGAGTAGCCCGTAGACTGGGCTGTCGGCCTGGTCCCCAAGGCAGCTGCGGGGAAGGTGGGGGATTGTCGCTGCAGAGCCTGGGCAATTCTTTGTCACCTGGCTTGTGATCTGCGCTAGGCCTGACAGGGCTCAGATGGCAAATGTCCCAGAATCGTGGGCCTGGCTGGGCTGGGGTTACAGAAGGAGGGGCGTCTGGATGATTGTGGGGTGACGGGTGCCTCGTTTATTGCTGCATCCCTGGTGCTGAGCATGGGGGGCCTCCCTGTGGGTGCTGGACAAACAGTCCTTTATTGGGAATTAGGTGTATGCAATGGGGAAAGTTTAGACTTGGGATCCAGCCACACTGCCTCTGAGTTCCAGGTCCCCCCCCACAAGGCAGGGCCTGTCACCTGTGTCACCTCCCACCTCCTGGAGGGCGCCGGCCTCATGGGGTGGCCCAGCGCAGGGCCCTTGCTGTGTGCAGGGCCGCTAGCTGACCCCACCCCGCGCCTTGGGTCTCTTGCAGCTCCTCCCACCTTTACAGAAACACCCCCCCAGTACATCGAGGCCAAGGAGGGCAGCAGTGTCACCATGACCTGCACAGCTTTTGGGAACCCTAAGCCCATTGTCACCTGGCTGAAGGAGGGGATGCTGCTAGGCGCCAGCGGCAAGTACCAGGTGAGTGTGGGTCTGCCGCGGCCGCGGCACCCTCTCCTCCTTGCCCTGCGCCTCTGGCCCCGTGACCGTTCACGCTTGCGGAGGCGCTGGTGGGGCTGGAGGCGGCAGGCGGAGCGGCTGGCGCCCGTGTCCTCGGAGGGAGAAGCCTGCTTCCGTGTCCCCAGGTGCATGGGCCCCAGGCCACTTCCACCTGGGATGGAGTTGGCGGGCCCAGGGCTGGCAGCTGAGCCCGACTCTCCTCGGCCCCAGGTGAGTGACGGCAGCCTGACGGTGACATCGGTCAGTCGGGAGGACAGAGGTGCCTACACCTGTCGTGCGTACAGCATCCAGGGGGAGGCCATCCACACCACCCACCTGCTCGTCCAAGGTGAGAGCGACCTGGCCTTTACGCCCAGGGCCTCTGGCAGGGAGTTCCGGCTCCACTGAGCTTGTGGGGGGGTTCTTCCCAGGGCGTGGGTGGCTCAGCTGGGGGTGGTGGGAGCTCCTCCCCCTATCGTGGGGCTCCTTGGTGGCCTGCGGCGGCCCTCCCGTGACGTGGCGGGAGGCGCCATGCCGAGTGGGTTTCTGCTTTCTCTGAATGTCCGGAGGGCATCCTGCTGGGCCTCCTCCTTCCCTGGGGCAGGAGCCCTCTCTCAGGCCTCCACCCTCTGATGATGGCATCAGTAAACAAAGATAGGAATTCCGTCCAACCCCAGAGGGTTAAATAACACAGAGGGCATTTGGTGGGGCTGGCGCCTTTGGGGTCAGCACCTGAGATGCCAGTCTGCCTTGCCTGGGGCCCCGAAGCCCCCCGAGGGGGCGGCCTCCGTCCTGCTCGAGGGGTGGGGGCTGCGCGCTGCTTCCGCGACTCGGGCCTGTCTGGAAGACCAGCACCACCGGGGCTGCTGGAGCTCCACCCCTCTCCTCCCCTTCCCTGACCCGCCTCGCCACCCCTATCTGGTCAGCCCACAGCCTCTTACTCCTCCAGTGGCAAGGCGGTTCCTTTCTCCTTCCTGCACGTGTGCTGCCCTGGGCTCCGCTGCAGAGAAGGAGGGGCAGGGAGGGCCGTGTGCGTGTGTGTGTGTGAGTGTGCGTGTGTGTGTGTGTGGGCTGGCTGCTCGGAAGCCGGGTTTACAGAGGGGCTGTGCGTGGGGTGGGCGTCTACAGCGGGCTGGGAGCACACGGCCACACCTCCGGACCCCTTGCATCCCTGGGACCTGCAGGGAGAGGAAGAACCTGAGCACAGGCAGCAGCTGGATGCGTCTCCATGACAACCGCTTGGCTGCGCTGCCAGCTCCTGGACCAGTGCCTTCCCCGCTGTCCCTCCCAGGCTTGGCGTGCCCCTTCCTGAGGGTTGGCGCCTCCTGGGAGCCCAGCGCCGTGGTCCCCCCCCACCCCCCCCGCCAGGAGAGGTCACGCTTGTTCCTGTCCCCCCAGGGCCTCCCTTCATCGTCTCCCCTCCTGAGAACATCACTGTCAACATATCCCAGGATGCTCTGCTCACCTGCCGGGCAGAGGCCTATCCCGGCAACCTTACCTACACCTGGTACTGGCAGGACGAGAATGTCTACTTCCAGAAGTGAGTGCCCGCCCTTCCCTTGGGGCCCAGCCAGGCCCCCCCGGGGTGAAGCTTCCGAGCAGGGGCTGCCCTTGGGCTCTGGGAGCCGGCGGGGGTTGGGGGCGTCCGGTCCGTGTGTCCGTCATGCTGAGGCCAGTGTGTGTGCAGAGGGCGCCTGTCCGCCTCCTCGGCTGTGCGGAGGACTCGCTGGCACGTTGTCCAGCGTTGAAGGGAAGACGCCTGCCCCCGCCCCCCGCCATCGTGTCCCGCGTTCTGTGTCCCTGCAGTGACCTGAAGCTGAGGGTGCGGATCCTGATCGACGGGACCCTGATCATCTTCCGGGTGAAGCCCGAGGACGCGGGGAAGTACACCTGCGTCCCCAGCAACAGCCTGGGACGCTCGCCCTCGGCCTCGGCGTACCTGACCGTGCAGTGTGAGTGGGGCAGACGCAGGCCACGCTGGCCGCACGGGGGGCTGGAGGGCTGCGTGGAGGCAACGTGGGCGGAGGAGGGGCCGAGGCGGGGACGGGACAGCACGGGAGGAGGCCTGACCCGGGCTGGTCAGCGGAGGTGAATCGAGCCCCCGCCAGGCTCTTCTCCGGGCCGCACGGCCGCCCGTGTCCGCTAATCCATTCCGTCAGCCTTGCCCCGGTTGGGCTCAGGGACAGGCGGGCCTTCTGGACACCGTCCTCATGCCGGTGCTGGCCAGCTCCTCTGTCCGCACCTTGAACGAGGTGTTTTTTCCTCAGTATCTGAGGGCATGTAGCTCACACCCAGTGGGGCAGCTCTCCTGCCGCTCTCTGCTCCCCTGCTGGGTGGGCAAGGGGGACAGATCCTCTCTGAGATGACTAATCCGCTTCCCCAGCACCGGGCCCCTGGCGGCTTCCCTGCCGCGCCTTCCAGGGCTGCCCAAGACCCAGGGGAAGGGGCTGCTCTTGGGCCGGAACGACCGAGGGCTTCTGTGCAGCATCATTCAGCTTGCTGGTCTCGAGTGGGGGAGAGCATGAGTGCCGAGGGCTAATCTCTTCCTCCTGATTGGAGGATGGCTCCGTCACTTTGACAACAAAGGCCCCTCTTGACGTGGTAGGTGACAGGCTCTCCATCACACAAGGGCTCGTGTGTGAGAACCACTCCCTCCCACAGCACGGAGGGGCGGGCGAGAGTGTGACCATCTGGAGAGGCGTGGCCCAGAGGTGGCATCTGAGCTGAGGACATTAGCAGAACAGCTGGTGACCCCGGGAGGCGGGCAGAGCATGGGCCTGGCGGTGGGCCCCCCGAGTCCCGACCTCACGCCCTCACGTAGTGATGCTGCTGGTGGGGGCAGGGGCCTCCTCTCCACTGTCCACAGCCGAGGACAACTCTCAGCTGCTGTCTTATGAGTCCCGAGTTCTTAAGAGCTGTGAGGCCCAAGGAAAGCTGTGTGACCCAGAACCCCAGGCCTGTCCCACCCAGAAGAGAAAAAGCTTTGATAAGTTACTTACTGTGTGCCCAGGCTGTGACGGTGCCAAGGGCAGGGCAGGCTCCTTGCGGAGCAGAACCCCTCTGCCTGTGTCACCCGGGCACGGAGGGGGCAATGGCGGAGGGAGAGGGCCAGCAGGGGTGGTCTCCAAAGGACGATGATCCACCAGGACCAAGGCTCCCATCCTCCAGGCTGTGGCCGTGTCTGCTGAGGGAAGCGTTTCCCTGTCTCCCTCTGGCACCATCACCCACTCCCACTTGTCGTTTACCTCTTTCCTGCCTTCAAAGAGAACCCGGGGGGTGAGATTTTCAGGTGGGTGAGACAAGGATCTTTGTTTCTGCTAAAAAGCAGTGTTCAGAGTATTTCCCATTCATAAACCCTTTGAAAACCTTGGAGGAGAAAAAAAAAAACACCTACCATACAAAAGTAGGAAGCTATGTCTAAATATATACTTCGGCCTGGTATTTATGTAATGCTCTTCTCCGAAGGGCTCCAGACACTAACAGAGCCGCCCATTCATCCCCGCCGCCTCCCGGGGAGTCCTGGGGGGAACCCGGGGAGCCGCGGAGGGGGTGACTCACCCACGTCACAGGGCTGCTGCCCCTGCTCTCCCGAGAAAGTTCCAGCGGCTCCGTGGCTGACTCTGCAGCCCACCTGCACAGATGGGAAACCGAGGCAGAGCAGAAACGCAGCCTTGTGGTTCCGCCCCTGGTCGCCGTCCGCAGAGGATGTGGGGCGAGGAAGGGCTTGGGGTCCCGCAGAGACTTGGGAGGGGTGCTGCTATCTTATGAGTCCCGGATGCTGAATGAGTCTTACGAGAGGCAGGATGCTGGCTTTGAGGTTGGGAGTCTAGGGGCTGGGGAGGCGGACACTGGGTCCCTGCCGGCTGCTGAGTCTACGGGCGGAGCTGTTTGAGGGGAGCTGCAGGCGGCAGGAGCAGCGGTGCCTCCGTGCATTCAGACGGGTGTTCTTAAGGATGCAGGGCTGGACAGACAGGACGGTTGCTGTGGCCTCTGGGCGGTCGGCCCGGGGGGTGGGCTTTGCCATCTCGTGGCCCCCGCTGGGCCGACACCTGGCACTGCGCCGAGTGGGGGCCCTGGGCTGCGGGGTGGCTTGGCCCCGGCCCCGCCTTCTCACCTCTGCTTCCCTCCCCACACCCCTGGCCCTGCAGACCCAGCCCGCGTCCTCAACATGCCCCCCGTGATCTACGTGCCTGTGGGAATTCACGGCTACATCCGCTGCCCCGTGGACGCAGAGCCACCAGCCACCGTGGTCAAGTGGAACAAGGACGGCCGCCCCCTGCAGGTTGAGAAGGTGCCGGAGGGCCGTGTGCCGGTCGCGGGAGGCCCCCGGCCCTGAGGTGCCGCCTCTGGGGATGTGGTTCCCGCCGGGGCCCCTCCCCTCCCCCCAGGATTTTGGGAGAGCAAAGCTGTTTCCGGGGGGCCGAGTCTGGCAGGGCCTGGCCGCTCTCGCTCCGCGAGACGCCGCACCCAGCCTGCGCACGGAGGAGCAGCTCAGGTCCGGCTGCGGGGCCTGGGCCGAGCACCGGCCCCTGACCCCAGCTCCCCCGCGCTGTCTGTGCCCCAGCAGAACCTGGGCTGGACGCTGCTGGAGGACGGCTCCATCCGAATCGAGGAGGCCACAGAGGAGGCCATTGGCACTTACACCTGCGTGCCTTACAACACCCTGGGGACCATGGGCCAGTCTTCCCCCGCGAGGCTCGTCCTGAAGGTGGGGCCGGGGCTGCGGGCGGCTCCATGCGGGCGGCGGGTGCCTGAAACGCCCGACGTCACGGCCTCGCCTGCTCTCCTAGGACCCCCCGTACTTTACGGTGCTACCAGGCTGGGAGTACAGGCAAGAGGCTGGCCGGGAGCTGCTCATCCCCTGCGCCGCCGCTGGGGACCCCTTCCCCGTCATCACGTGGAGGAAGGTACCTCTGGGCTCCGGGGCTCCCGGGGAGCGCGGTAGGGGCGCGGCCTGGGAACGGCGCTGTTCCGACGGGGCGGGGGCCGAGTAGCGACGGTGACTCCTGGTGCGGGGGGGCAGGGAGGGCTGCGGGCTGGGGCCCGGTGCCGCCCCTGTCCTTCCTGGATCCCTGAGTGTTGGTGGCTTCTCTTCTTCCCTGCCCCTCCTCCCTCCCTCCTCCCCGCCCCCGTGTTTGGCCAAGGTAGGGAAGCCCAGCAGAAGCAAGCACAATGCCCTGCCCAGCGGGAGCCTGCAGTTCCGCGCCCTGAGCAAGGAGGACCACGGGGAGTGGGAGTGCGTCGCCACCAACGTGGTCACCAGCATCACTGCCAGCACCCACTTGACTGTCATCGGTATGGGGTGCGGGCAGGCGGGCCGGGCTCCGGGTGCGGGGCTGTCTGCTCCCAGGTCCGGGCTGGGCCTGGCACAGGTGTCCCCTTACCTGGGGCTCCGGGCACGTGTGCCCACTTCCTCTGCCTGAGACCTCGTCCGCAGGACCTCGTGCCCCTCCGGGGACAGACAGCCACAGTCGTACAACAGCCCGTGCTTTTTGAGCATTTACCACCAGCTTTAGGCTCAGCACCTAGTGGAGCCTCACCACACACGTGTGTGAGGTGGGAGCTGGGGTTCCCCCCACGCTCGCTCATTGAGACCGAGGCTGGTCTGGGTGGGACGCCCTGCCTGGCGTCACTACACTGAGTGGTGGGCCCAGGACTCAAGCTCCTGCCGGAGCTGTTGACTGCCGTGCTGGGCTGGTGGGCGGCTCTCACGTTGGTGTTTGAGTCTCAGGCCAGAGAGCTGTGTGGGACGGGGGCCTTTGGGCTTTGCTTGTGGCCGTCGGCAGCGCTTCCATGCTCTCCAGACGAGCGCAGGCCTGGTCGGGGCGGATGACCAGGGGCTGGTTTCTCTCTGGCCCTTATTCCTATGCTCACGCATCTCCTGCTGGAAGGACAAGCCTGCCTGCGGGACGGTTTTCCTCCTCCAGCCCCATGACCCAGCAGGGCTGGGTGCAGCTCCTCAGAGCGTCCTTGTCCCCCTCTCTCCCCCGGGGCACCGCTTTTGCCAGGTGCACGAGGTCACAGCCCGGCTCCGCGGGCTCAGTTCCTCCCGCCTGAGGTGTCCCCTTGGCCTGCAGGCACCAGCCCCCATGCCCCGGGCAGTGTCCGGGTCCAGGTCTCCATGACAACTGCCAACGTGTCCTGGGAGCCAGGCTACGATGGAGGATTTGAGCAGACATTCTCTGTTTGGTACGGACCTCTGTGAGTCACCCCCGCACGCCTTGCTCTCTGCTTATCCCCCCACCACCGTCAGTCCCTGGGGTCAGGGGGCAGGTTATGAGAAGGGTGTGGCTCTCCACCTGCCCTACCTCCCTCCGGATGGTGGGGTGTGTTGCCCGGTGACCAGGCTCCGGGGGGGTGGGGTGTCTGGGATGACGACGGGGCTGGGGCCTGGATGGTCCATCACCCTGTGCTGTGCGTCCCCAGCTGACCTCGCGGCCCCTCCCTGTCCTTGGCTCGCTCCTCCAGCTTCCTGTGTTCTCTGGAGCCCGGAAGAGACTCCTGATGTTCAAGGGCATCGTAAGACAGCCAGCCACAAGCATAGATCTAACTTTTATTCTGGCCCTGCGCCAGTGGTTCCAGAAACCAGTGTGAAGTGGCGCTCACCTTCCTGGTCTTTTGTGCACACGTGCATTTTCTCTCTGGGACTGTGTGTCTGTCGTCTTTGTACCTGGTTATACATGCACTTAGCGAAGTGCAGAGATTTGAGATCTTTTCCAAACCTCGGGGTAGACAGACATCTTAATAATGCATGAATCAGGCTGAGGACAGGAGGTGTAGAAAAGCTGGGAAGAGGTGCCTCGGCTGAGGTCCACCCCTCGCCTTAGGATTTTCTCTCCCCACATCCCTATCCTGAGCCGAGCACTGGCCACCTGCATCATGGGTGACATCCTCGAGTGGGGAGGGTGAGCCCTCACCTTCTCCTTTCCAGACCTGTCTCATCTGGGTGTGTAGCCCCAGCCAGGCTCACCAGGTCTCGGGGGAGGAGGAAGCATAGTCGGGGGCACCTGGAGATTCAGGGAGAGCCCTCTGTATACTTCTCAGCAGCAGGGAGGTTAAGAGGGACCTGGCCTGCTTCCCAGACTCTGATTACCGAGGCGTTCTGAGTTCTGGATGCCAACTGGACCTAGGTGGTGAGCTTGGGGGGCTCGGAGTTGAAACGGAGCCCGCTCCCATCCCCACCTGTTCCCCAGGGCAGGCGGGACGCTGCCAGGAGGCTGCGTGGCCAGGGCAGGGCGTGTGGCCGCCTTTGGGGAGGCCCGAGCTGAAGGTCTGGGCATGGACTGGTTCCCTCGCTGCCTGCGGCTCTGCTTCGCTGTGTCACTCTGCTGCCTGCTGTGGTGCTGGGCGGGGGAAGGGCGGTCACGGGGCTGGGGAGGCCTCCTTCCCGCGCTGGTTTCTCTTCGCTGGGCTTTCGGCTGCCTCCGCTCCGATTCCTGGGCAGAGGCTTGAGCTGTGAGCCGTGAGCCCTTAGCCTGCAGGGGCCTGGCCTCCGCGGGGGTCCTCGGGCTGCTGAGGGATTGCGCGGCCAATCCCACGGGACGATGTGTCCTCCCCGTGGTGGTGCCGGGCACTGCGCCTGGGCGCTGGCTTCATGGCTGGCAGGGAGTCAGGTGGGCCGCAGAGCAAGGGTCGACCCTCACTCCTGGTTCCAGTGTTCTGTAGCCACAGCATGGCCTTCCTTGGTGACTTCTAACCCAGAAAGCCTTAGGGGTCCTGGTCCCCATCGTGGGGAAGCGCTGGTCATTTTTGTCTCGTGCCCAGCTCCTCCTCAGTGACTCAAGCCTGCTTGGACAGATTGAGCCCTCGGGGTCACGCAGGTCCCACTTTGGCTGTCCCCGGGAGGCTGGGTGGCCAAGGGCACCCAGCCTCCCCCTGGTCCTGCTTATCCCCACTTTCCCACTTTGCCTTGTTCCCAGTGTCCTCACTCCCAGGGCTGCGCCACTCTTAGGGCTCTGACCAGGGTGAGATTCTCCCAGAATGCAATTGGTAATTTGACCAGTATCTCGAGCATCAGTAACGCCAAGGGTCCCTTTTCAGAGAATAGGCACCAGTAGTGGCTGGGGACCTGGCTTCATGGGGACCAGCACAGCCACAGCTGGGGGGTTGTGACCTGTTCCTGACCTCTAACCTGGGGAGGCTGGGGCAGCGCCCCCAACTCCAGCACCTGTGTGCCCTCTCGAGTCTCCAGTGTAACCCACCCCGCGCCCTTGTCCCCGATCCTCTCTCTCTCGGGCAGGATGAAGCGGGCACAGTTTGGGCCCCACGACTGGCTGTCCGTGCCTGTGCCGCCGGGACCCAGCTGGCTGCTGGTGGAGGCCCTGGAGCCCGAGACAGCGTACCAGTTCAGCGTCCTGGCCCAGAACAAGCTGGGCACCAGCGCCTTCAGTGAGCTGGTCACTGTGAACACTTTAGGTGAGGCCGGGCCAGGATGCTCCTGGAGGAGCTGGGATGGAGAGCAGACATTTCCTGCCCGCTGTATGCGGGCGCCTTGCTAAGTGCCTTATACGACCAACACTGACCTCCCAGTAAGGGTCTGTCCTACCGTCCTGCGCGGTTTGTCCGGGCCAGGGTGCCTCGTGCCCCGTCTGAGCGCTGTGGGCTGCCCTGACGTGTCCTCAGATGGATGGAAGAGCTTCAGTTCCATCATTCCTTGTTGGCCCCATGTTTGCCTCTTTCTGTGGCCTCCCGGGGGGTTGGGGGTCCTTCCTCCTCCTTCTCTACTCCCGTCGCTCCCTTCCTCTGGCCCCCGGCCTCATCTGGTGGCAGGCGTAGGGCTGCCTCTTCCTCCCTGACCCAGCGGCTCACCCCGCCCGCCTGCTGTTGCATTTGGCCCCTGTCTGCGGCCAGAGAGGTCGCTGCGACCTTGTCCCGCATTCTTTCTTGCCATGGCTCATCCCGCCCCGGCCCTGGGGCCTGTTTTTCCACCTGGGCCAGAGGGGAACTGATGGAGTCAGCAGTGCTGAGGGAAGATGTTCCTCCTTCCTTGGAAGAGAATGAAAGATACGTTTTGTAGTATCTTTTTTTCTTTTTTAAGATATATTTGATGTGGACCATTTTTAAAGTCTTTGTTGAAACTGACCAGGGATCGAACCCGCACCCCCTGCATTGGAAGGCGAAGTCTTAACCACTGGACCGCCAGGGAAGTCCCTGTAGTATCTTTTCAAAGATACTGTCTTATTCAAAAGATAATTACATTCCCTTTTTCCCTGAAGTTCCTGACTCTTTTCCTTTCACGGAATCTGATGCCCTTGTGTGTGTCGTTAGAAGTGCTCTGGAAATGGAGTCAGGAGTCTCGGGCCCACCCGCCCTGCCCCCTTCCCTTGGGTCAGGAGGGCTCTTCCTGGGACACGTGTACTGAATTGACTCCTGCACCCTGGGGATGTGGCCCTCATCGCCCTGGGGTCACTGCCCCCACAGGGACGTGTGGGTAGAGGGGTTGCAGCGGCCTCGGCACCCCCACCATCACCTCTCCCTCCCCCGCAGCATTCCCTGTCACAACTCCAGAACCCCTGGTGCTGGTTACCCCACCGAGGTGCCTCACAGCCAACCGGACCCAGCAGGGTGTGCTCCTGTCCTGGCTCCCACCTGCCAACCACAGCTTCCCCATCGACCGCTACATCCTGGAGTTCCGCGTCGGAGAGCGCTGGGAGACGCTGGATGACGCCATACCCGGCACTGACGGGGAATTCTTTGCCAGGGACCTGTCCCAGGTGAGGTGCCTAGCGTTTTCCCTGCTTTTCTCAATTCCGGAAGTGACGTGACTCTTCCTAGAATCGCTGGAAGCTTTGAGTGACCAGCTCAGGTGTGTGTGGGCCAGCTGCGTGCCGTCCCACACCTGCACTCCTGTGCTCCCGGGTCTCTGGCCAGGGTTTGGGATCCTCCTCAGATAGCTGCAGCTGAGGTCCGCAGGTTCAGGGCCTGCCCTGTGGCCGCGGGGAGTGCTATTCCCGCTTGAGGGGTCTCCAGGTGCCGACACGAGCCAGGGTGGGCTGGGGGCCCAGCTCTCTGCTGGAGTCTGATGTGGGCAGAGGCTTCCCAGAAGGGTTGTCTTCCACTTGCCCAGAGTAGGGTCCCTCCTTTAACAATTCCGAGCCCCTGGAGAAGGTGGTACTTTTTTCCAGCTGACTCCCCTTAAACCGGGATGTCTCTCTAGTTGGAGAGGCAGCAGCTTATTTCTCAGATGCCCACTGTCTCACCCATCTTCCCATCTCCCTTCCCTGCATACTCTGGAGCTGGGATCGGCTCCTGAGAGCCCACGTGGCATCTCTGCCCAACTCTGCTTTCAATGACCTCACGTTGGTAGCTTGAAATCGGCCACGGTGGGAGTTATTTATCCCATGGAAATCGGCAGATACTCCGAGTCGCAGAGCTGGGGTGGGGGGAGGATGGGCGGCTGTTGCAGGTCCAGGTTGCTTGGCTGACGATGGGGTGTCCTCCCTGGGGCTGTAGGACACGTGGTACGAGTTCCGGGTCCTGGCTGTCATGCAGGATCTGATCAGCGAGCCCAGCAACATCGCCGGCGTCTCCAGCACAGGTACTTGGGGGAGGGGCGGCGTCTGTGGAACAGCTCTTGTGGGAAGAGGCTGAGCTGGAAGTAGAGGGAGAGCGCCAGCTGAAGCCTGCCAGGTGGGTAGGATTTCTCCATCTAAAGAGTTGCGTTCATGACCGTTTCTATAAGGTAACCACAGAAAGAAATCCAGTTAAGGTTCTTGTTAGAATAGTCAAAAAGGACTTAAGCTCTTTTGCTATAACATTTCTGTTCCTCCAGTGTCATCCTCTTGTGGGGCGGGGGGCGAATTGGAGCAAAGAGACAGAAACAGGTCAGCAGTACTTACTGACATCTCTCGTTAAGACGGCTTTGTAATTAGGGTGTTTCATTTGGAAAATTGCTGTTTGGTGTTGTTTTCCTCCATTCCTTCCTCTCCGTAGATATTTTCAGGCTAAATAAAGCCAACTCCCCAGCATTTTCTCCATGTATCTTTCTTTCTCTTGGCCCTGGTCCCATTTCTGTTTTCTCCAGCTACACTCCCTCACGTGTAGCAGGTCCCTCCCCCAGAAGTGGTTCCCTTGGTTTGGGAAGAGATTTTTGCTTAGTGATCCAGCAGTGGCTCACGTCCTCGGGCAGCGCCTGCAGAGACCCTCGGAGCCAGTGGGCGAGACCTGGGCCAAGAAGCTCGTGCTCGGGCCTGGGAGAGATATGGGGGCAGCGGGGAGGGCGGGGGTGGGCAGGCGAGAAAGCCGGGGGGTGGGGGAGCGGCTGTGACTTCTGTCGTGTGTACTAGGCACTGTGGAGCTGTTTTTTTCTACATGGAGGTGCCTGCTGTAGCAGCAGAGACAAGCGTACTTCTGTCTTGGCTTCCCTCCAGGGAAGAGAGCTGCAGCCAAGCTAGAAGAGAGGACTTGAGGGTTTGGGGGTGCCTCTCGTGAACTGTTCTGCATTCGGTGGCTTTATGTCTGGTTCCCGGTAGTCGGGAGGTTCCCGTGGTAAACAAGGATGCAGCTACCTCAGCGTTCCCTGTCTTGAAGCCTCCCACTTCCAAAGGCTGAGCCCTCATTTTCTACTCAGCCAGTCAGCATGATCTGGATTGTTTTAATCCATCGCTGTCATCGACATGGCAATGGATTCTGGCCAAATGTATCAAGATACGTAGGCTTCGCCTTTGATGAGCCTGCAGAGCAGCACTTACTAACACAACTGCCAGGTGACAAGCGACGCAGTGGACTGGTCCAGTCTTGGCTGTCACTCTGAGCTCTGCGAACCTGGGCACCAAGTGAGGCTCACTTCTGCCTGTAGAACAGGGACGTTGTTTGATGCCCCTATCCGTGCCAGCACGTGCCTGTGGTGACCAGGACGTGCTGACCCCCTGCGGAAGTTGCCTGCCTGCACCGTGATGGTCAGGAAGGGGCACCTGCGTTCTGGAGCAACAGCCCCGCTGCTGCTGCAGAGTTTCACCCTCTGGGCCCTGGTCCTATAGAGAGGCTGGTGGGAGTCACGATGCCCGTGTGACGCTTAGGCCCCTGCAGTGTCCAGTCAGCTAGTCACGGGTTCCGTGTAGAGCGTGCTGGTAGGTGAGGGTGGCTGGTAAGGTGCTGGGCCAGTGCAGACCATCACAGAGCTGGCGTCCCACAGGGAAGAGATAACAGATGGTGTTTCCTCTCCACAAGCCAGGTAGCGATTCCTCGGCTCTGTAAACGCCCTCTCTTCCGTCTTCCCGCCACGCCACCTCTTCATTTTTAGGGCGGAGCCTTAGTGATGTCTGTCCTACACAGTTGTGGAACCACCTGGGGCCCTGGGGAAGGAGGGTCTAACCCATGCTCTCCCCCTATCCCCCCAGACATCTTCCCGCAGCCGGACCTGACCGATGATGGCCTGGCTCGGCCGGTACTGGCTGGAATCGTGGCCACCATATGCTTCCTGGCTGCGGCCATCCTGTTCAGCACCCTGGCTGCCTGCTTTGTCAACAAGCAGCGCAAGCGGAAGCTCAAGCGCAAGAAAGGTAGGTGTCGCCTTGAAAACAGGGAAACTGGGACCTCGTGGGCAGAGCTGCCGATGGGACTTGCTTTGATGGTGGGAGAGTCGGCTGGGACCGAAACGAGGGTGGAGGCAGACCCGGTGGGGGCACGTGATCCTGGACCCGGACGTGCCAGATGCTAGGGTGCTGCCTCCCTGCGGGGCTTTGCTCTGGGCCCTGCTGACAGCTGGGGAGGGCTGTGTGGCGTCAGGCCTCAGCGGGCTCCCCTCTTTCTCCCTCCAGACCCTCCACTCTCCATCACGCACTGCAGGAAGAGCCTGGAGTCTCCGTAAGTGGTCCAGCCCCAGAGAGACGGTACGGCCGTCTGGGGTGGAGGGTGGAGGGCTCGCTCCGCCCCATGACAGTGTTTCCAAGCTCTTTTCCCTTAACTGACCTGCATGGTAATTTTAAGTTGTCCGCGCTAAGCGGGGGAGCAGTAGTGTAGATGACCCAGAATAGTAGACGAGCTGTTTCTTTCTTTGATTTTTTTCCGTCCTAACAGGTGTATCTTCTTAATGTGCCTTTTGCTTAAGTTACTCTTAAAATGAGCTTGCATTCCTTTAGCAGCCTGGGAGTGAAGTTGCAGGTGTGACCGGGGAGAGGTAGCAAACATAGGAGCAGGCAGAATAAACGTGGAAACGAGGTGTCCGTTTGGAAAGTGGACAGCACACGCCTAGACAGTTGGGAGTGGAGAGTCGGCCAGAGTATTTCTCGCCGGCACACGCAGCCCACCAGCATTCCTCCTCCTCACGAGCGTCCTCCTAGGCGCTTGTGGTGCTTTGCAGGGAGAACGGAAAGCAGTAGTGTCCTCTGAGCCGCCTCACGCCTCCTGCTCTCTCCCTGTCCCCAGCTTGTCCTCCGGCAAGGTCAGCCCCGAGAGCATCCGCACGCTCCGCGCCCCGTCCGAGTCCTCCGACGACCAGGGCCAGCCGGCGGCCAAGAGGATGCTGAGCCCCGTGCGGGAAAAGGAGCTGTCCTTGTACAAGAAGACCAAGAGGGCCATCAGCAGCAAGAAGTACAGCGTGGCCAAGGCGGAGGCCGAGGCGGAGGCCACCACGCCCATCGAGCTCATCAGCAGGGGCCCCGACGGCCGCTTTGTGATGGACCCCTCCGAGGTGGAGCCCTCTGCTAAGGCTCGGCGCATCGAGGGCTTCCCCTTTGCGGAGGAGACCGACATGTACCCTGAGTTCCGCCAGTCGGACGAGGAGAATGAAGACCCGCTGGTGCCCGCGTCTGTGGCCGCCCTCAAGTCCCAGCTGACCCCTCTGTCATCCAGCCAGGAGTCCTACCTGCCACCACCAGCATACAGCCCTCGGTTCCAGCCCCGCAGCCTGGAGGGCCCCGGCGGCCTGGAGGGCCGGCTCCAGGCCACTGGCCAAGCCAGGCCGCCCGCCCCCCGGCCCTTCCACCACGGCCAGTATTACGGGTACCTCAGCAGCAGCAGCCCTGGGGAGGTGGAGCCGCCCCCCTTCTACATGCCGGAGGTGGGCAGCCCCCTGAGCTCTGTCATGTCCTCGCCACCTCTGCACGCTGAGGGGCCTTTTGGCCACCCCACCATCCCCGAGGAGAACGGAGAGAACGCTTCCAACAGTACGCTGCCCTTGACTCAGACGCCCACCGGCGGGCGCTCCCCAGAGCCCTGGGGCCGGCCGGAGTTCCCCTTTGGGGGACTGGAGACCCCGGCCGTGATGTTCCCCCACCAGCTACACCCGTGTGATGTGGCCGAGAGTCTGCAGCCTGCGGCCGGCCTCCCCCGAGGACTGCCGCCCACCTCCCTGCAGGTGCCCGCAGCCTACCCGGGCATCCTGTCTTTGGAGGCGCCCACGGGCTGGGCTGGCAAGGCGCCGGGCAGAGGCCCTGCCCCAGTGCCCCCCGCCGCCAAGTGGCAGGACAGGCCTGTGCAACCTCTGGTGAGCCAAGGGCAGCTGAGACACACCAGCCAAGGCATGGGCATACCCGTGTTGCCTTACCCCGAGCCGGCCGAGCCGGGGGCGCACGGCGGCCCCAGCACGCTGGGCCTGGACACCCCGTGGTATGAGCCTCAGCCCCGGCCCCGGCCCAGCCCCCGGCAGGCCAGGCGCACCGAGCCCAGTTTACATCAAGTGGTGCTACAGCCCTCCCGGCTCTCGCCTCTGACCCAGAGCCCCCTCGGCTCGCGAACCAGCTCCCCCGAGCTCGCCGCGCGGGCCCGGCCGCGCCCCGGCCTCCTGCAGCCCGCCGAGGTGTCAGAGACCACCCTACAGCCGCCAGCTGCCGTCAGCTTCTCGCGCAAGTCCACGCCGTCCACGGGCTCCCCGTCCCAGAGCAGCCGCAGTGGCAGCCCCAGCTACCGGCCCACGGTGGGCTTCACCACTCTGGCCACGGGCTACCCCTCCCCTCCGCCGGGCCCCGCGGGGCCTGTGGACCACTTGGATGTATTTGGACAGACGCCTTCCCCTCGGAGGGTGGGGGAGGAGCTGCTCAGACCGGAGCCCCCCCCGCCGCCGTTACCTGCTGCAGGGTGAGTGTGAGCCGGCCTCTCCTGCCCACCTCCGCCTGGTCGTCTTCCTCCCCTCCCTCCCCTGCCCTCGCCCTTCCATCCACCGACTGACAGGGCTTGTCGGGACACGCTGCAGCATCCCTTCGGGAGAGGAGCGCTGGTCTTGGCAGCGGCAGGGCGCGGTCACTGGGGTGGGGGTGTGGCTTACCTGCCCAGGTACCCTGCCAGGGGCGTGAGGTATCTTCCCCACCCAGCCTAGAGCTCTCAGGAGGCCATCTGGGGGCCGGGGAGAGGACATGGCCGGGGGAGGTGTGGTGTGTCCCCATGAGTGGTCCCCCGGGGCCTTCTGGAGTGGAGAGCCCACCACGTCCCCGTGAGCCTGGCTTTGGGTGGTTCCAGGGTTGGTCCAGAGACCTTGTATCCAGCCTCCTTTTCTTCCTCAGCCTCTCCTCCTTGAAAGCAGGACCCTGGGGCCTGACTTCCCTGGACCAGCAGGCTCCCGTCCCCAACCTCCTGCCCTTAGCAGCCTAGTGCGTGCCGCCTCCCCCCTCCACCTGGCCCCCCAGCCTCCCTAGAGGCTGCGTCCTGGAGGCTGGGAGCAAAATCTCAGGCCTCTGAACCGTGTGCCCGAGCCACACACCCCACCCCAACCTGTGTGCCTCGCAGGGAGCTGCAGACAGACAGACAGACAGACAAGCCCCTGCGATCAGCCGGCCTGGGGGAGCCCACTGTAAACTGTAGCAGCTGGTGTGCCAGGTACCAGTCAGCCTGGACGCCTGCCCGTGTTCTTTCTCTCTGGTCTTTCTTCTGCTCTCCTCCCTCCTCCTCCCCCCACTACTTCCTCCCAAGTCCGTCCTTCTGTCCGTCTCTCTTCCTTCTCCATCTTCTTTGGGTTGGCCCGACTTGCTGGGAAGAGCCTGCACCGTCCGTCCGTAGTCCCCCATCCCTCCTGCCCCCCCGCCCCGGTTCCGTCCTTTGGTCTCTTCTTGATGTGGCCGCCTGTGCAGGGGAGCAGAGTCCAGAGGAGGCTGGCCTGGTGGTAGGCAGACGGGAGGAGGTCGAGAGGAGGGAGCCCAGCGCCCTTCCCTTGCCCCCTTGACTCCCCCCGACTCTGGTACCTGGAAGCACAAGCCTCACCTCCCACCCCGGCTCAGGTGGGGAGCAGGCTCGGGAGGTGGAGGAGTGCTGCGTGCTGTCTGTGCAGGAGATGCGGGGGGCTGTGCCCTGTCGTCTGTGCTTTGTGCAGCCCTCATCTGCTTCGTCCCATCGTGCCGTCTGGGTCTCTGTCTCTCTCCTTACTGCTCCTCACCCCATTCTCTGGCCTCGCTTGTCGCTTGTTGGTTCTCTGGTCCCCGTGCTCCTCCCCTTCCCTCTGGGTGTGCGTGGGTGGTTCCCTCGCACCCATGTTGATAACCGCTTTGTTTCTGATTGATCTCAGCTATCTGGGCAGTGTTGTCGAGACAAGCCTCTCTTCAGCTCAATAGGTAAGGGAGCTCCGGCTGGGTGGGTGGGCAGGGGGCGGACCAGCGGACTACGGGCTTCCGCAGGGCCAGCGCTTCCTCCACAGGGGAATCCAGACCACAGCCCTCACCCCTCTGTGGGGCGGCAGCCTCCGCTCCGATGGCGCGCGGCTTCTGGGTCCCCACGCCCTGCTGCTGCCACAGCTGCCGGGCCTCGCTCGCACCGCCTCGCTGCAGCTTCTGAGCCCCTCCCAGAGCCTCCCTGCAGTGTTTGCACTCAGACACCTCGCCATCTTGCTGCCCAGAGCTTCCCACAGAAGCCCTTGGGGCCCTGCATGCACCCTGAGGGGCCTAGAATGCCTACGAGCGCTTTGCACCTCTGCACCTTGGAAACCTGGCTGGGCATGTGGTGTCTCGGAGCACCGGCCCCTTTCTGCCCGGTTTCCCCAGTAGCAGGCGTAGAGACCCCCTTCTTCCCTAAGCCCCCTGGGTGCAGATCTTCCCCTGGGGTGGCCGCTCCCTCACTGTCCTCTTGGGATCCTGCTGATGATTGGTCCTCCCAGGAGCACGGGGCTGGGCTGTGGCCCTGCTCCTTTCCTCACCAGCCGGGTCTTTCTCAGGACCAGGCCACCTGTCGTCCTCTGGGGGCAGGGGCAGGGAGAGGTCACCACTCCTGAGCCTGCCCTGCAGCCTGTTGGCTGTCACAGGACTGAGGCGTGGACCTCGCCCGCGGGCTCACGTTGCTCTCAAGGCCCCTGCAGTAGCCACTCCTGATCTCCCTGGGCCACAGCTCCGGGAAGGGGTCTTGGAGGAGCTCCGCCGGAGGAGAGGACAGGCCCCCGGGCAGAAGGTAGCTCTGCTGTCCGTGTGGGCGACTCCTCTTCCAGGTGGAGGTCTCAGGACCTTGACAGCAGAGGGGTGCCAAGTCTCTCTGAGAGGTTTCTGTGGTCACCTGAGGCCTGCTCAGTGTCATGGCAGCTGACAAGGTGCTTCTTTTTGCCGCGGACGCCAGTCTCGTGCTTGGCAACAAGCAAGTGCAGGCACCAGGCACTCAGATGGGAGTGGGAGCCTCCTCTGGGCGCTTCTGGCTTCCCGGGTTGAAGTCTCTGCATCCCTTCCCCACCTGGAGATGGCAGGAGGGCTCACGGTCCTAACTCAGGACCATCCGTCTCCTCTAGTCGTAAGGATGGCCTCCCGTAAACAGGACGGCCGTGCCATCTCCTCATGATCTGCAGCTATGAGAGTGTCCGCAGCCAGAGGTTGCGGGATTGTGTGAGGCTGGCCGGGTGCCACGCCACAGCCATGAGCTCGGGGAGACCAGGGACAGCGTAGTTATGAGCGGCCAACGGGGTGACAGTGATGGGACCGCCCTCCACCTTCCTGCTGTCCTCCCTGCCCCCAGTTGTGACCCCGCTGCTGCCCACAGAGGAGTGATGACTCCAGGCCCAGCTCTCACTCCACTCCGGGAAAGTGCCTGGGCCCGGGCCCCGTTCTCGTTTGTGGCCCCCTCCCCGGTGTCCCCACCTGCCAGACCGGGGGGGCTGAGTGTCCTCTCACTGCTGTGGTAAACCCAGAAACCAGGGGCACGATGTGGGATGGTTTCCGCCCGGGCCGGCCAGCTCTCCAGCCTTGGGGAGTCAGGCCCTCACCGTGCTGCCTGCCGAGAGCTCTGGGTGGAGGCTGCTGGGCCCTTGCAGGAGCCAGGCTCCTCCTCGGACGCCCCCCTCACTCTGCCTTTGCATGTGTCCCCGCTGGGTCTCGTTGGAGAAGGTGTGACTCGTCTCGTCTACGTGTGTCCTTGCTCTGTTCCCACTTCCTTCGCTCTCCCGTTCCTGCTCCCGCACTCCCCGCCCCGCCCCTCCTCCTCCCCCTCTTTCCTCCTCCTCCCAGCTCCCTTCTCGGACCTGTCCCTTTGTGGATGGGGCTCTCAGTTCCCTGTCTGACACCAGTAGCAGCCCTGTTCTTGCATCCCCTCTGATCCCCTTTCCTGTTCATACTGACCTTGGCCTCCACGAGACAGGTGGGTTGGGAGCGTGCTGGGGCCCCTTGTACTGGGTGAACCTTGGGAAGGAGGTCCCGTTGGTAAAAGCCTCTCCCGAGTTCGGAGGCCACACACTGGGCCCACCAGAGGGGGGCTGTCTGTGGGCTGGTGGGCACCGATCTCCGGACTCCTGGCTGGCTGTGCTGTGACAGAGGGTGGGTTCACCCATGTCCTGGCTTCATCGTGGATGTGAGTGGGTTTCCTCGGTCTCCACCCCAGTCCTGTAGTCAGACATCAGAGTGTGCGCTCAGGAGAGGAAGGAAGTGCTCCTTCATCGCTGCCCTGCCTGTCACCGGGCACAGCAGCCGCTGGGGGTAACGGCCAGCTCTTGGGGCAGGAGGGCAGGAAAAGTCCGGAGGATTTCGACTGTCCTGCCCTGTGGTTTGCCTTTTTGAACCTGGCTGTGTCTGTCTTCCACTGCTCTGGGTGAGCATAGAGATATAACGCAGCTAAGGCCTCTGGGGCTATATGGTTGTGATTTGGATTTTGTATGGATTTTATAACAGGTGAGAGAGAAAAAAAGAGAGTGTTAAGGTCAATTTCAGGCTGTCTTTGGTAGGTGTGAACCACAAAGAAACACCTGTGGGACAGAGAACTGGGGTTCATGGGGAACACAGTCCGGAGAAGCCCCTGGGCTTTAATTTCAGGTCTTCACCTTTCAGTAATGCTCGTACTTTCTGGGGGATGGGGTCCAAGTTTGCTGAATTCTTGTGTGTTCTGGAAGAACTGGGGCTGACTGGAAAGAGAACTCCGGCCTCACCTCCCTGGAGGGCACCCCACTGGTCAGCCCTGGCCTACCTGCTGCCCTTGTTCCAGGGATGGGATGGAGCTGCTTCACCCAGCTTCCTACTGTCTGAATGTCATCGGCACCTCCAAGTGCCCTGGGGGGCTTGGCGTTGATAGGGGACATGGTCCCCCTTCCCCCTTCCCAGAGAAGGGAGGTGGTTTGATTCCAGTCTGCTGGGACACATTTCATGTGACTTTTCTACATAATTAGCTGAATATAAAGACCCATTTTGCCCCCTCCCCTGCACCTCCCGTCCTTCCAGACCCTTGCTTTTATTTTTTGCCTCCTGTACCGGGAGAGTGTTCCAGTGCCTTGGGGAGCCTTCTCGTGTCGTGCATCTGAGCCCTGAGCACCAAGCCAAATGCGAAAACAGGTGGATGGCAGGTGTCTTGGAAGAGCTGGAGCTTGGCTGCTTCACAAGGGAAAATTGGCTTCCCCCCCACCCCAGTGGATTGTTGCTGCTCGGGAATCATTGCCTGAGGGCATCACTTCAGCCAGCTTTCTCCCTCCCTGGTCTGTCTTCTCTGGCTCTGCCACCGAAGCAGAGAATGTCAGTGACTGGGGCAGCGAGTGCATGCAGGGCAGGCTGATTGCTCAGGTGAATGCGAAAGCAGTGTTTTCCTTCCATGTAGCTTCTGTACCTGTTTCCCTGAGGAAGAAGCTGGACACGCAGTTTATCTGATGTTGAGAGTCCTGGCTCTTATCCCGTGATAACTGGATTATAAGACAAACTGCCTAACTTCAGTTTCTCCATCTGAAAAGTGGGGTCAACACAGTATTTGCCTCTTAGGGATGTTGTAAGGGTTAAAGAAAATTACTGCAGGGAACATAGATCAGTGCCTGGCATGGTAAGTGGTAAGTAAATGCTGTATGATAAAAGTGACAATAGTAGTAATATGTTGCTTGTAATAATAATGTTGTCCCTGGAAGTTTCAGCTGGCTTGGAGAATCCCTAGGAGTTTTCGGGGGCACCCTGTACCCATTTCTCTCATGCCCAGAGGGTCACCCTGAATTGTGTTGTTTGCTTACTGGACCCTGGGTCCACTTGCTTGTCATGCACCGCCTCAGACTGTACACCATTCATTTGTATGGCCTTTTGGAAGACGCTGGCCAGGACCGGGAGGCAGATGAACTGAGCTGTGGATTCATGTCTTTTTCCTTTTAGGCAGCACGAAGAAGCCTTAGTCCAGGATGAGCGGGGGGGGGTGAGGACGTGGCATCAGCTCTGGGAAGTCATGCTCCCTCATGCCCTGGCCATCTCTAACCTTTGTCTGCCTCCCAAGTTTCCTTCCAACTGCTGCTGTGCAGGGTCTCCATGGGTAGGCTGCGGGGTTTGTGAAAGAGGAAGGAAGGGGGAGTTGGCAGTCAGGTCTTCGGGGTGAAGACCCGACCTCCAGTGGTGAGCTGGACTCCTTCTCTCTGACACCGTGTGCATGTAGCTGGGTTCTTAGTTCTGTGCTCTTAGGGGGCTGTTGAAAATTAATACGTCTCTGACCTGAACTTGGGAGGAGCTTCTCCATGCTTTATCTACTAAAGGACGATGGAATGATGGCATCCATCAAAGAAGATGTAGGTTGCTTCACTGTCAGTTAGTGCAAGAAACCCCCGGAACCAGAGGCTTATCTGCAATTAGTCTGTATGTTTTTCTTTCTCATCCCTGCAGAGATATCTGATGTTGGGGGGATGCGGCTGTAGTCTTCCCACCCCTCTTTTTTTTTTTTTTTTTTTTTTAAACCTTAGATTGCTTGCTCACCACCGGGGACTTTTTTCCCCTCCCAGGTTTGGCTGTCCTACTCCCTCCTATCAGAATTTACCCACCACTGATTGTGAGGGAGATGGAAGAGGGAGGTGTGGGGATGGAGGGAGAGTGACTCGCCCCCATCCACCAGTGTCCTGGAGTGTCCCTGCTTCCTTGATGGCGTGCTAATGCCAGCACTGGAGGGAAAGAAAGAGCGACCTGTCTCTCTCTTCCCCCCCTTACTCCTCAGGGTCCAAGTTTGGCTTACTTTGAGAAGAAATGGCATTGATCCATATCTTCTAGATTTTCTTCTTTTATGACCCTTGAACAGTTCTCTCCAGTAAGCGCAGACTGTCACAGACAGTCCATCCTCTCAGCTCTCTTTGGGCCCCTTTGTCACCTGGGCAGCACAGGCTCCAGTTAAGTTGTTGCCGTTGTCCTAACCACGCAGTTGCTCTGTTAGGCAAATGGCTACACCCACTCGACAACCGGTGCAGAAAGAGATGCTGACGTAGCTGGTCTCCTCTCCCATAACCTTGGTTTCTCTGTCAAATCTTAAAATATGGGTCCACTGGATACCTGCTGTGGATGTCATGGGCTTTGCAAGCCTGCCTGATTTGGACACTCTCACTGTCACAACCCACTTCCATCCTCTTCTGTTCTCTCACGTGACTGATGAAGCCTGAGCCCAGTCTGCTGCTGAAATGTTGGTGGACGACAGCTGTTAGTTGCTGTTGGCTGCCGGGGTTCTGCCTGCATCTTGGCGATGGAGGGGATGATGTCACTGGGTATTGGGTCCCCGTCCGGCCCGGCTTTGTCTTTCCCGGAGGAGGACAGTCAGTGGGGTGGGGTTGTTCTCCCCCTCCTTTAATCTGCCCTTTACTTTTCATTGCAAGGTCTTGACTGTGATGATCCACACACTTCAGACATCAAAGCTGCTTCCTTCTCCGACTTCCTTGCCCCAGCTGGAGTGCCATGTGATGGGTTCGCCGTTAAAGCCCGTCTCTCCCTTTCCTAGGTCATCTGATGGCTCTACAGATTGGTGTCCACCTGCAGCCGGCCTCCCACTGCTGGAGTTCTCCGTTGGGGTTCTCTCTTCCAGGAGCAGCAGGAAGGCAGGTGTCAAGGAGCCGTCGCGGGCACCTGGGACTCCGTAGAGCTGTGCTCTGTCTCCTCTGGGTCAGCTACTTGGCTTTCTTCCAGCTCCTCTTCCAAAGCTCTCTCGTCCGGGAGCTGACCTGTGCCTCTCCAATTGTCCCTTCCAGGACACATCCACCTGAGCCTGGGAATGCTGCTGTACCTGAGAGGCTGGAGGCTCTGAAATACCAACGGATAAAGAAGCCCAAAAAGTCATCCAAGGGCTCCTCGAAGTCAAAGAAACGATCCGGTAAATGTCGAGAAGCACCCTGCTCCTCTCTTCCCACCCTGACCTGCCGCTATAGGCTTGTCTGGCTCAGGATCCCAGCCCTGGGTTCTCTGCACAATCGACTCCTCCAGCTTATCTCGTTCTTCGCTTCTCCTTAATACTAATTGTCAAGTAATACACAAATAGAATTTTCATATCAAAAAATGAGAAAAGTAAGGTTAAAAGTCTCTGATCATCCTCCCAGTTCTGTTTCATCCAACCTGGGAACCATCCTTCTTGGGGGTGTGTGTGTTCAGAACCCTTCTGTGCATACACCTTTAGAAAATACATGGCATTGTTTTAGTGTATTTTTCTTTTTTGGCTGCGTTGGGTCTTTGTTGCTGTGCGTGGGCTTTCTCTAGTTGCGGCGAGTGGGGGCTACTCTTCGTTGCGATGCGCGGGCTTCTCATTGCGGTGGCTTCTCGTTGCGGAGCACGGGCTCTAGGCACGCGGGCTTAATTAGTTGTGGCACACGGGCTCAGTAGTTGTGGCTCCCGGGCTCTAGAGCGCAGGCTCAGTAGTTGTGGCGAACAGGCTTAGTTGCTACGCGGCATGTGGGATCTTCCTGGACCAGGGATCGAACCTGTGTCCCCTGCATTGGCAGGCGGATTCTCAACCACTGCGCCACCAGGGAAGTCCCCTGTATTTTTTAACAACATAAATAGTACTTTTTTTTCTCATTCTGCCATATGCCTTGGACATATCCCTATCTTCTTAAATATTTCCTCTTTATCATTTCAGGCCTCTGGTTGGACATGAAATTCTGGGGTCCTACTCAGTGTTAAGGGGTCACTGTGGCATGGACTCAGCCTCTGCGGGCTGGCCAGACTTTTCTCCATGAGATAGAGTGAAATTGCCTTATTTCATAAAAAGGACACCACTACTGAAATGTGTGATGTTTATCCAGCAGCGATAGGTAGCTTCTAATATAGTGCAAAAATAATTCAGCCCTTTTTCAGACTTAGAAAATTCCTTAATATTTATCATGTGCTCTCTTTTTACCAGTGGTTTTAGAAGTGCTGTGACAGGCCGTCCAAGAAGACCACTGCACAGCTTCCTTGCCAGTCTTTCTTATCTACCAGAGTGCGACTTTCTGCAGAGGCTGGGTTATGGAAGAGTGATACACAGAGGCCCTTGAATCTTTGGGAGGCAGTGAGTACTTAGTTCTCACTTAGCCTTCAGGTGGTACTATTATCCTGTTAGTTTATAGGTTGGAATACTGAGGTGGAGAGAAAGAAAATGAATTTTTTAGGTTTTGGGAGAGAAATTAGAGCCCAAAGCTGAATTTTCAACCCATTTAAGCCCATTTCAGGTTAAGACCCGTCTACATACCTACCTACCTATCATTTATCTATTATCCCTTTTTTTTTTTTTTTTTGCAAAAAAGTCCCACGAGATGCCTGTATTCTCTGTTGTTCTGCTTGCAGTGGTCCTGTTCCCTGTCATATGTTCACAACTCCCAAGTGCCCCCCGTCTTTAGCCCGGATCTTGTCCATGACCTCAAGTCTCATATTTCCAGGTGCCCACTCCACATGCAGCTGGACGTTCTGTAAGCCTTTACCGTGTCCAAAATACAGTTACTGATTATCCAGATGTGCTTCTCCTCGGTTCTTCCCCAGTTTCATAAAAGGCACTCCTACCTGCCCAGTTGCTCAGGGTACTTCATCCTTGACCCTCTTCCTTTCACGTCTTACATCCAGTCCATCTGGTAAGGTCTGTTGACTTAACTTTTAAAACACATCCTGAATGTGACCACTTTTTTCTGTCTCCAATGCTAAAGCTGAATTACGAGTCATTCCCATCTCTCACCTTGCCCAGAGCAGCGCCTCCTCTCTGGCCCTCCTGCCTCCGTCCTGGCTCCTGCGGTGTATTCAACACACAGCGACCAGAGTGAGTTTTAGAAAGTCACGGGAGTGTGCACACACATACACGCATGCATACGTACACACACACTTCTGATTAAAACCCTCCAGAAGCTTCCCCGTGCGATCAGAACAGACTTCTGCCTGCCCTTCCTGCCTCACCGACTCTGCCCACTCTGCGTTACCGTGATGGCCTTCCTTCGGTCTCCAGAACAGGTCACGTTTGCTCTTAGCCTGGGGCTTTCACACTGTGGGAACACTTCTCCCCCAGGTCTGTGGAAGGTTCATAATTCAAGGCTCGCCTCGGTGTTACTCCTTCAGAGTAGAAGCAGTGCCTCACTCATTTGCCGTTTAGTGATCCTATTTTATCTTTCTTGGTAGCACTTGCAGTATCTGACAGTTTTATATCTGTAGTTTTTAAGTCTTTATAGTTTGTCTCTTCCTCCCCATTGCCACATTGAAGTATAATCTTCTAGAATGCAAGGGCTTTACCTCTGTGTCCCTGGCAGTCCAGGGTGGGCCAGACCTGACTCTCATGTGTATGGATAAAATCTGTGTGACGTCCGTCACTGCTTGGGGGAGGCGGTGGGGGAAAAAGTGTGCTGAGTCCCACCCCCAGTACCTAGAATGATGCCTGCTACCCAGGAGGCACTAAGAGACGTATGAATATTTCTTTAATATCGATAAATAGAAGAAATGTTAGGTAAAAGGTACTGAATATATTCCGTATTAAATACCAGATGAACAAGAGATGTTGCTTGACGAGATCTGTGAGCCTGCAGGAAGTAGAGCCACAGCCGTCCTGCCTCCTGGCTCTCACTAGGACAGCACCTGGGGCGGCCCCGGGCGCTGGCCCTGCGTGGTTTCTCTGCTGCACGTTCTGCACTGGGGTGATTCCGGCGCGTGACGCGAGAGGCCGGGCACCGTGCCCGCAGAGGGCGGCTGGGGCTGTGAGGTTGCCTTCTCCCTTTCACCACTCTCTTCTCTTTTCCTGTGTGTGTGCACCTGCTCCTCCCCAGATGGTTCTGCCTCCCAGGCTCAGAACCTTCCAAACTCTCAGGTCCTGTGGCCCGATGAAGCTGTCTGCCTCCGGAGGAAGAAGAGACATTCCCGGCCCGACCCCTTTGCCCGCCTCTCAGACTTGTGCCACCGCCAGCTTCCGGAAGACCAGACGGCAATTCTCAGCAGCGTGGAGCATGATGACCCTGGCCACGCCACTTTGCTGTGATGCCACAACTTAAGCGTCCCCTGGGCGAGGATGCTGGCCGAGGGGCAAGGGTGGGCACGGGCGATGGGTGTGCGGGGCTTCGTCCTCTTCTGCCGGTGGAGGGGTGGCCTGGCCGTTAGTTTCCAGGGCTGCTCAGACCCTGGTTCTGCTTGTTCCCCCTCTGGCCTGAGCGGGTGTCTTCTCCTCATCCTGGCCTGCTGGCCTCCTGTCCAGGAGAGAGGGCTGAGGGCAGACTGGCCGCTGTGGCTGTGTGTAGAGCTCGGGAAGTGAACTGGGGACGGGGAGAGAGATGCCTCCTCCCCCGCCTTCCCCTCTTCACTGGATGGATTTTTCCCACCTCCTCAAATATCTCTGGAGTGCAAAAGAGGAAGCAATGGCTCTCACTGCTGTCTGCTTCTGTTCAGTTTCTCAAGTCCTGAAAGAGGGCTGGACTTCCTGCCATCTTCCAGACTCTACATATATATAGATATAGATGCAAATGCGTATGTGTGTAGTTTGTGGGTTTCTTTATGTATATATATGTACGTGGAAGCAAATGCTGTTTACTTCTGTGGTCAATGGAAGGAGGAGGGAGAGGGCAGCTGGCATGTGGGCTTTGTGAGAGGGGCTGGCGGGGGCCCTGGTGTCTATATCTCGGGAATGAGTCCTTCTGAAATGGGATTCATGCCTTCTCAGCTGAATTCCCCGTTTGTCTTGACCTTCTCCCATTCAGAGTGGAAGCAGGGGCTTGCCATGGTTCCTGCTGCCTGCTTTGGGGGGTTCAGCAGTGAGTTACCACAGAACTAAACACAGCCTTTATTTCTTGGTTCTGGGTGAAGAAAGGGGGCTGGTGAACGGCCAGACGGGCATCTCTCTTCATTTCATGGTTTGGCTCAGAAGTAGAAGCTGCTTAGCAGCGGGGCTGGGAGGTGGCCCTGTGCTCAGACTCAAGCTCATCGTCAGCCGCTTGGTCCAGCCAGGCCGGGAGCCCTGTGGCCGAGGGCCTCCCACTCTGGAGCCATCTGTGCCGAGCACCAGGCGCCGCGGCTCTATTTATATCCCAGCCTGGCTCCGCACCCTCCGGAGCGCTGTTCCAAAGCCCTGATTGGATTCCTCCTTTCCTTTTGTGGGAGCTAATTCCCCAGATTGATTAATTGCCACGTGTGGGGAGCCCGCCCGCACTCCTCTCCATGCTCCCCACGTGCACCCCGCCGCAGACCTGAGCTCCCACAGGATGGGATCAGATAAAGCTGGGGGGCCTCAGATTCTGGGTTCTGGGGGTGCTCAGGCCCCCTCTTCCCCCAGGTCTGTTTATATAGAACTGGCTGAGGCCTGGGAGTGAAGCTGGAAGGGGTGGGAGGCAGGAGCCAGGCTCCATCCTTTCCCTGCCGAATTCTTGTCCTAACTCAGACTCTTAGCACCCAGAAGCTTCTGCGAGGTCGTCTTACAGCGACTATCAATGTGTCTCTCTCCTCCAGTAAGGTAACGGTACTGCCCTCGACCGGGCAGAAGGCCTGAGTGTGGATGGGGTGCGTCTGGCCTCTTTCTTCTCCTCTCGTGCAGGAGGCTGCTCTTCTGGCCACCCGAGAACCGAGGGGGCTCTCAGGTTCCGCCAAGTACTTCCTTCTTGGTGCTGCTGTCTTGGTGGGTTTGGGGACATCCCTTGTCCCCAGATACCTGCTTGGATGTTGGCCCAGTCAAAGCACTGGAGACTTCTGTGGCTCTCAGCCCGGTGACCCAGGCGAGGCGGCCCGAGAGTGGGCAGCTGCGCATCCCTGGGAGCTTCCATCCTAGGGGTGAATCCGCTGCCACGCAGACCCGCCCTGTGCTTCCTTCTCGCCCAGCGAGTGGGGACCAATTCCACCCCTGAGGCTCTGCCTCAGAAGTCACAAAACCACAGTTTCTTTCCAAACGCGACACATCGTGGAGAAAGAAGTGGCAGGGGCAGCATTTGTGGCCTCTCCGTGTCCACTGCCCAGCCCCTGGGTGGAACCTGCACCTTCTGGCCAATGCACTTCGCTGGACACCAAGTCCAAGTCCAAGCCACCCTCCGGGCGGCAGCTCCAGCGAAGCAGCGACTCTGCTTCTTTCCTGAGGCAGCACTACCTCTGCCACCGTGCCCGACAGGGGACGCACGGGCACCTCCTCTGGGCCCTGGGGTCGGTTGTGGCCTTTGTCTGCACTCTCATGGTGGCTGTTTCTCGAGCAGAGCAGATCCTGCTGGGCTGTGCGTGGGACGTCAGGGCTGTGTGTCTTCAGGGTGAACTAGGCCACCCTTTCTGAGCCCCGTGCTGGGACTGTAGGCCCCAAGGTTACAACAGAAGAGGAGATGGGGGAAGGCTCTGCTTCTTTAGGGTGGCATACAGGGCCCCGCCTGTGAGCCATCCCCAGTGGTGACAAAGGTGCTGACTTCTTCCTTCCTTCCTTCATTCCTTCCTTCCTTCCTTCCTCTGGCTGTGCCCTGTACCTCAGCAGAGAAGACCAAATGGTTGGAGCTGTGCTTTTTGCTGGCCACTGGGTGGCAGCTGTGCTGGGTGTCCCCAAAGCTGGGGAAGGACATAAGGCCGACCTATCTCTCAACAGCTTCGGACTCATTTCTCCTCCCAAGAGGGCTTCCTTCTTGTGACAGTGTGCACGGAGACTGGCAGCCTTCCTGCGCCTTGGGGAGCTGGTTCAGTACCTCCTGTAAGGATTGCGATGGAAACTGGCAGAATACAGTTCCCTCTGTCCATGAGATGGAGACAGGGATGTCACAGGCACACACTGGAGTGCTGAGTGTGTGCACGTGTGAGAGGGTGTGCTCGTGAATGTCTGCATGGTGGGGTGCAGCCACTTCTAAGGACCAGATGTCCTTTGCACTCTGCCCTTGAACAATTGCAGTGACAACTCTGAAGCTTCCTCTGACTTTCACGCTCCAGTCCATGGGAGATGAGGTGTCTTCCAAACTGCCCCTTGGATGATCTGGTAGCCTTGCATAGAAGTAACCTGCCCCTTCATCCTGCATCTTGCCTGGAGACTGCAGCTGTTTCAGGTTAGGTGACTCGGAGACCAGGGAAAGGGTAAAGTGATGCCATAAGTTGTTCGGGGAAAAACAAGCAATAAGGAAAGTGGGTTTCCTGTTTCTTGATTTGCTGGCTGACCAGGTGGGGTTGAGTGTGGACCCCGCCCAGCACGTGGTGGTCAGCTTTGTCCGTGAGCTCCCAGGCTGTCTCCCTCAGCTTTCCTCAGAGACACAGGTCTGAGAGGCCTTCTGAGACTCTGCTTTCTCCAGGGGAAGGATGCTGCATCCCACAGGGTGGGCAGGGTCTGCGCCCCCTTTGAGGAGGGGCCCATGTCCCATGATCGTGTGTGGGGCGGTGTCTCAAGCAGGGGTGGATTGGAGTCATTATTAATATTTTTCAATACTCTGTATTTTTGATTTGAGATCTAAAATATTTGGGGTTAAACTGATTTCAGCTGTTTTCCTTTGCCCTTTTCATGCAGAGGAAACCTGGTAGGATTCACAGGTGAAATTTCCTGACTAGGGTTTGGTTTTTTTGTTTTTGTTTTTTTTAAAAAGGTTGACAAGATAGCTTCAGGGAGGAAACAGACTTCACAGAGCATCAGGGCGACTTTGTCACTCGCCAGGATTAGAATTCGGGGCCAAGGTGTGCGTAGCTGGAGCTGTTTCTTCCAATTTTGTTAGAAAAAGCCTTTTGGGGGATTGGGGTGGGCTGGGGGGGAGGAACTGTACATAAAGTACATTTTATTACTATGTAGAGAAATATAGGGAAAGAAAAGCTCATGGTTAATCCGAGGCTTGCTTTGCTTGCATGTGACAGAGCTCTCGGGGGGCATCACAGGGATTGTTGGGGAACAGCAGGAAGGTAGAGGTAGGCAGGTGCCTGGGGGCTCCCCTGAGTTCGTCCCCCACCCACTCTGGGAAGCGGGCATCCATGGCTCAGCTCTGCCTTTCTATCTTCAAAATAAAGGGAGGCTGGAGGCTCGGAGCCCCGTGGGGCTGCATTGTTGCTTTGAGGAGAGGGCCCAGGAGTGTTTTGGAAAGGGCGTTAGAGAGCTGGAGTGTGGAGAGGAGGTCGGCAGCCGTGTGTCTGTAAGGCCGGAAGGGGAGTAGACAGCCAGATCGGCCCCGGAGTGGGAGGCGGGGATGGATGTGACAGGAAGACCAAAGCCAGGGACATCAAGCTTACCTTTTTCTCTGGGCACATGGTAACTTAGCTACCATTCAGGGTGCCATGTACAGGTTGGGGGTGGTCCTAGGAAGAGAAAGAGGAGAGGCTGCCCTGGGGTGGGGCGGGCTGGGGGTGGAGGCAGTGAAGACCTTTGGAGGGGAGCGATACAGTCATTGAAAGAAGCCTGGGGGTGAGTCTTGGATCCCAAAGGGGTCTTGCTTCTTGGCTGGACCTCCTTGCTCCCTCTAGAGTCAGCCTACGACACTGAGTGCCCAAACCAAGCACAGACGTATTCTCTGTGATGTCAGGGACATCAGGGTCTGACATCATTCTCTGTGATGTCAGGGCCTGAGGATGTGGGGACTCCTCAGGCCCAAAGCTGGGAAACTTGTCTTGAGGTCCCCATGCTACCACCAGCTCTGTGTTAGTGGAGAAGGAAGAACTGTTCTTACGGATTTGCGTCTGTTCTCATAAGGAGAAGGGCAGGTGGCCTCTTACATGATCTGAAACTGGTCCTGAGACACTGTCGCTGGGGATGGAGAGGAGGGACTGAGGCTGGGTTGCACCTTTCCTCCTGAGGGGGCAAGACTGCTCCAGATCACAGAGCTACACAGAGGCTGTGTTCCTACAGCTTTCGTCCTCACCTTTCTTCTTTTCTGAGATGAAAGCTACCAGTCTGGTGGACGTAGGAGGGTGAAAGGGTTCACCCTGAAATCAGACCAGCCATTCCTCTGTCCTCTTTGATGTCTCCAAATCTGCCTCCTTTCACGTCAAGAGGCAGAATTTAAAAAGTTGATAAACCAACGATCAATGCCCAGATTGGACTTCAGCGCTTTAGCAACTGGATGTTTGGTTAGTGGTGTCCATTATCACCCCCTCTGACTGGCAGTGAATCCACACTGGCCCAGTGCTTTATTTCTGGGCCCCCTGTCTGCGCTTTCAAATAAGTTTTTCATGAGCAAATATAATATTTTGTTTGTTGGGTTACTGAGAGGGTAGAAGTGTTTCTATGACCCGTTTTAAGCTAGAAGAATAAATCAATAGGTTGACTCTTATCCAAAGACATTCCCACACCCCAAGGGTTTCTGTGTAGGATGAGGAAAAGTGAGGCATAAGTGCAAACATCACGGCTGGCTGCCCATACCTTCTAGAAGAGCTGGTGCATCTTGACTGCTAAATACTCTGGTAGAACAGCAGCCATTCATAAAGTCGCTTGGACAGTCTCCTCTGTGGTGGGTCAGCAGTGGTAGTTAGGGTTTCTGAAGAAGGCTGAAGAAACAGTAGTTTCAGATCACTGGCTGGGAGAGCTGGACTCGGGGGTCAGGGAGAAGTGGTACAAGTTCTCAGTTCCTGTCCCTGGTCCTTTGCCATCTGTCTTTCCCATCCCACTTGATGGTGACATGAATGGCTGCTGGGCCTCTTGTTCTTTCGGACCTTGAAGAAATATGCTCTACCAATCCCTCCCCTCCCTGGCACTGGATTCCCTGGCTTTATTTTAGGACCCAGGCCACACTCTCCCTTCCGCCCCATATACACACCAGTTACTTCCTTTTCCTTCCTATCCCACTTCTTCACGGCTCCAGGGATCCTGACCTTGTGCATGGTTTACGATGGGGAAGTGGTTGGGTGGGGAAGGGAATCTGAGAGGGGAGAAGGTTTGGGCTGGGGAGGGGGGATTTGCATTTTCAGCCTTAGAAACACTGCGAGCATGCTTTTGATGATGTACGACATACATAGAAGGAAGGGGCAAATGCCGACTTTCCTCCTGTTGGTTGATGAGGGCTTAGGGGCTTTTTGGTCCCTTTTGGCTTATGGCATCTAAGGGACCTTGTTTCTGGCATGGGGAGTAGACCTCCTGACGGCCATCTTGCAGTCTTTGGAAGGGAAATTGTCAGTCACTCTCAACGAATATTTCTATTGCCTACTGCGAACCAAGAGGGGTCTGCTGTGAGCAGACAGTGTCCAGGCTGGGGCAGAGAGGTGGGATTGTCTCACCTGTTTCTCTGCAGTCACCAGGCTATCTCCCTGGTCTCTAGCCCCAGCCAGCTGTCTTGTCCATGTTCCTTTCCTGGGCTCAGGAAGTAAGAGAGAGAGACAGAGAGAGAGAGAGTGTGTGTGTGTGTGTCCACACGCATGCATGTGGTATGTGACGTTTGTATGGTGTGTGTGTGTGGTGTGGGGTGTGTGTGGTGTGGTGTGTGTGTGGTGTGTTGTGTGGTGTGTATGGTATGTGTGTGGTGTGGTGTGTTTGTGGTATGTATTTGAGTGTGTATATGTGTAGAAGAGATTTGGAGGGACACACTAATTGGCCTGAGTAGCCTCAGGCCTAGGAGACCCTCTTTTTGGTTGAGTCTTTCTTTGCGAGGCAACTCCTACTTTGGTAGGAGGGTGAAATTAGTAATATACCATCTTTAGTGTATTTTTTATGGAGATTGTATATAAAATTATATAAATATATATAATTTGTTCTATTTTAAGGAGCGAGGGGAGCTTATGTAAGGGGGTGGGTGGGTGCAGGGATAGTATGCAGTAGTCATGATTGGGAGGCTTCAGGTAGTGGGACATCTGGGGAGTGGGAAATGGGAGGGCAAGAGACTAAAGCCGGGCGAGAGGATCGGGGATTCATGCCCTCGGCACACATATATAAATGGACAGAAAACCTATATAAAGTCTATCTATCTAGCTTGTCTATATATCCATACGCAGTCATAGTTGGCTTTATTTTTGTACTTGTGCTTAGAGTCGTGTGGAGCAGGACCACCTGGGGTGACCTGGGATTCTAGCTCATGCCTTGGTGCCCCCTCCTTCACCATCCATCCTCCATGCCTCGTCTTTTGAGACACTCTCTGTTCAGAGTTGCTTGGGTCTTTCTGATGGAAATGTGTACGTAAACGTTTAAAAAATAACAAAACAAACAGTGCTGCTGAAGAGAGGACAAGTGAGCCGAGGGTTGTGGGAAGCTACTGGATCTGATAGCCCTGGAGAGCCAGGATCCACAGCGTCTCTTGTTACTGGGAGGGGACACTGCGGCTTGAAAGCTTTGGCACAGGCGCTTAATATAGTGAGTGTGGAGAGGGGAAGACTCTGAGTCCGTGCCCATATTCCATATTGCTGGGGGTGGTGCCCTCACTAAGGTTACCTGGGGGCTGACAGCAGTACCTATCCTGGTTTGCAGCACTTGGACGCAAGCACTCCTGCAGGGTGTGGCATCTCAGGAGAGTTCTGTGAGGCCAATGGCATGGGCTTGGTCTTGGAGAAGAACACCCTGGTCATTCTTGCTGCAGATTCTTGGAACCAGTGTGGTTGTAGTATCTGGTATAAATACATCATAGACGCTTTTTTCCAGTTATTATTTTAATTGGAAAATAGGTGGCATTGGAAACAGAATGGTCCAATCCTGGGACACTGAGTGGAGGAGGAGAAGTGAGAGGAGAACTTGGGGCGTAATGCGGAGGATGGGGCCGCTGGACCCTCCTTCTGGCACCTGGCCTGGGACTTCCAGAACTGAACAATGTATCAGTAGAGTCTGACCCAGAACTGGAGAGTCTGGGGAGCAGGCACTCGGTGGCACTTGAGCAAGAAACTTTGTGTGCCCTGAAGATTACCTTGCTGAGAACTCAAGACCTCAAATACGCTGCAAGGACCACGCACCCTGCAGCCTCAGCAATCGTCTCTGGGTGCTAGCTTTTTCTTGACTTGCCAAGAGCTCAGAGTGATGTGTTTGAAGCTGGTGCAGGGCCAAATGGTGCAGACAGCCAGGAGAGACCTGTGCAGGCAGTCTCTCTGCCCACACCCGGCTGGTCAACTAAAAAAATGCAATACTAACCCCTCCTCCCCAACTAGAGTGTCATGGTAGCCAAGAACTTTTGTCTTATGGAGTCTGGTCATTAGAGGAATTCAGATGCCTCAGCCATGGGAAGGGCATTTTTTTACATTTGGGGTATTAATGGGAAGAATAGGTAGGGGTGGAGCTCGAGTTTGACTCCTGACCCTTCTCCCACCATACTGTAGACTTAAGGGGCCCTGGCATTCACTCAGGCACTGTCCTTAGTCCCTTGCATTCCTGCTCAAGACATTCTCATTTCCCAAGGATACTGAAGGAAAATGGGCTCTGTCCATGCAATACCGGGGGAGCTCCAATACTGGGTCCCACTGGCTGTGTGTCCATCCTTGGAAGGTAACTCATCTTTCCTGCAATCTTCTCAGGAGGCCAAAGGAGGATATGGCCAGATGTTTCTTGTAAGATTTTTCAGGGAGGTTGAACAAGAGGAAAAGCAGCACATTCTATGTCCCTTCCCGGCTTGCACCCTTTTCCAACCTGCCAAAACCTCCACACCAAGAGGGCTTTCCATTACTGTTCTTCTGGCTCTTAGAGCGATCCTCTCTCTTTCTCCACAGACCCTGTCCCACTTCTGGTACCATGCAACCAGCGAAACAAATCACCTCGGCATCACAGGCCCCTCAGAGGGTTAGTACCCCACTGGGTCTGGGGTTACTCTCAAACTCTTGCTTCTTTCCATATGAAACCCTAGATGTGGTCCTTAGCATCAAGGAGTCACTGACCTGTGCATTCCCATCCCATCCCTCTACCTCCAATTGGAGTCTTCATTTATGGGAAGAAAAGTGAAGACAAGGGACATAGCCCTACCTTGAGATTTCAGAGCTTGGAGGGGATGTGATATTTATCTCTACCTGGTCTGTGATCCTGGCCCTGAGCCTCAGAAAGATGGCGAAAGGGTAGACATTGGCGGGGAAAGGATAGATAGCCCAGCCGAGATCTCCAGTTTCTCTGAAGAACCAGCCTTTCACAAAGGCAGGTGGGGCAAAATGGATTGAGATTTGATTATATGTGGAGTAAGCAAAGTTTTCTGTCTTTGAACCTCTCAGTTGATAAGACAGGCGGGTGGGATGGGTGCTCTGGTTAGGTCTTTGGGGCCTGGAGCCACGCGCCACCCCAGGTGCTTGTGCCATACTCCTCGGTCCCCGTGTGGTGGAAGGGATATTGAATGTTGGGGCTTCTCCCTGTTGGTATGTGGTGGGGGCATCTACAGAATTGTTTTAGTTTTGCTACCTCTGTCCGCTCTATGGAACAGGGTTTGGAGTAGACAGATTCACTGAGCGTTGCTCACCCAAGGATCAGCGTGGGCCGTGTCCTTTCTCCTCGGTCATCGAGTAGTAGCTGGGGAAGCGGGGCTTGCCCATTGCCCTCTGGCCCTTCCGCTCCTCTTTGCTGTAGGTATTCATGCTGACCCACTCTGCGCAACGTCAAGGCAGGTGGGAGAAAGGAGAACCCACACGGCACGTTCCCTGTCCCTGAGGGTCTGGCCCCGGTGCTGGCACGTAGGGGTCTCTTCTGTGCTGCCGTGCCCAGGGCCTGGGAGGGGTCGCTGTGTGCAGGGGTCTTGATCGCTGGGATTTTAGACGGAATGGCTGGCTTAGGGAAGAATAGCAGTTTAAAGCCCCCCTTGCCAAGTCGTATACATCCGTCTCCAGAGGTCTTAATGCCTCGTTCAGATTTCATTTCTGAACCGCCATCTGCGGGGCCAGAGGTAGGGGCGCGGGTGGGTGTGTGCTCACCAGTTGCTCCTCCTCTTCACAGCCGCTGACCCGAAGGGACTCTATTGGCTTCATGTCAGTGATGCCCGGTTCCTCTCATCTCCAGCTTTTTCTCTTCCACCAGGAGAGACTCTATCACCCTGGGTATGATTCTTCCATCGCGCACCTGGAAGCATGTGTGTGGATTTCTTTTCCCCATTTCACCCAGTGGCTTGTAGACACGGAGGGGGGCGGGGAGGGGTCCCGCGGCCGCCTCACCACACCCCAACGGCCCTGCGCCTCTGTCTGCCCGGGGCCTCTTGCATTAGCTCTTTTCTGAGGAATCTGGGTATGACTCTCGGTTTGGTCATGGGAGTTCCTGCTCTCATAGCAAACGCTTTTTCCTTCTTCGACTTTCTTTGGGGGTTGCCCCCATCCATGCCAGGTCTTCTCGTGAAGATCCTTCAAACCTCGTTTCCATTTCTCGAATGTTGAGTACTACAACGTAACTGCGCTAGGGTGCTTTATGGTGCTGTTCTTGAAGAGGCCAGCTGGACTGAACCTCCTTCAACCAACTGGTTCCTTAAATCTTGCTGTATTTTGTCCTCTATTTGATTTTTCCCCTAGGGGTTTGGGGTGGGAGACGTAGGGGTGGCTTTTGTGTTCTCACTCTCTCTGTCTTTTCTGTATGTATGCACTGGAAAAAGTCAGTTACCATGGGCAGCTGACTTCATGGTATTGGTTGGCTGACTTTGGTTAACCATTAAAGACAAACCAACAAATTGTACAGATGCACACAGAACACCTTTGAGTGTGAATCTGAATGGCAACTAGAGGCTTACTTTTTGAACTTCAGGTATGTAACTCAAAAGTAAATAAAAACACTATTTTTTCAGTAAGCTTTTTTTTTCTTCTAAGAGACAACTTAGAAATCAAATGATAAGAACATTTAACCGGTGCTGTACCAAAGCCTTATACGAACATATTCTACACTCTGTACAACCTGCCTCTGGTGAGGGCCCTGTCCTGTCACCCTCTTCTCAAAGCCTGGGAATGCCAGTGTGTGCCCAGCCTGGGCCCGGGTCTCGGGGATCTGTGGGCCAAGGAGACCCCTTGGAGCGGAGGATGATGGTGAAGATGGGGCACCATTCTGCTTCCTGAGTAGACTCTGGAAAGACACCAGGCATTTGTGTGTGTGTGTGCATGTGTGTGCATGTGGGGGGGCTGGGGTGTATGTGTGTAGGTGTGCTACAGGTGCACAATGCCAAAGTGAATGCACCAACCGGGGGCCTGAAGGGGAGACCCAGGCTGGCTCTGGGAGTGGGCTGGTTGTAATGAGAGGGGTAGGGTGTCCTCCCCCGTTTCCTGTCTCCTTCCCTTTCCTCTCTGTCGGGGAATGGAGGTTTATGGAAATAGCTACACTCTCAACCAGGTGCTTTTTCCTCAAAATCTCCAAAGTCTAAGCATTTATAAAGGGCCCGTCCAAGAGGCAGGCACCTCCAACCACCAAATCACAGACTGGCAGGATGGGCAGGAACCTTTCTCCTTCCCAGCTCTGGCTTGCTTTCTTGGAGAAGGGGTTCCTCCTGCAGGGTCCCCTGACCTCCCGTCCTGGGCCTGGGCCTGTTCCAGCTGCCACCCCTTCAGGCTGCCCAACCCCTTCTTCCCAATCCACAAAGAAGACCCAGCCAGAGGTGCCCCTTGGCCACGCCTGCTCTGTGGCCTAAGCAATAACGCCTGCCCTGCCTACCACGGACAGTGACCTTTGGCCTTAGGCTCTTGCCAGTTGAAAGCTGAGTGACACCCCAGACTCAGTTAGGAGAGGACCTGTGGCTAGCCTCGGCTCAGGTCACTGTGCCGGGCTCCCCTCGCTGGCATTTCCAGGCTTGCTGGATACTAACCAATGCATCGCCAGTAACACTGCATGTTCATATAGTGAGTTAAAGAGCAAAACAAGCAAACACAAACAAGGGCAAACAAGCAAAGGGAAAAGAAAGGGCACAATGGGAGACAAGATGTGTAGCCAGTGAAGGAATGCCAGGAGTGTTGCAAGTTAAAGAAGTTTAGGATTTAACTGCTTCTCATGTAACATTACTCTGCTTCAGAAATGTTTTGTATTTTGATATAAATAAACATTTGCTAAAAAAGTTCATTTTCTAACTTTTATTTATACCTGGGAGGTACCTTCTGATGACATCTAATCTCACCTCTGGCTTTTGGTTTCCTTAATCGACCCCAGATTTTAAACTCATGGCTCAACATGATTGTGAAAGGATTTGAGGCTGGAGGTGAAGGAAATACTCTTCATTCACTGAGCAGACGTGCACTGAGGGTAGATCATGTGTGGGTCACTGTACAATTCACTCGGGAGCCATCGTGAACAAGTAGGCAAGGCTCCTACCCTTCTAGGCCTACATGCTAGTGGTAGGGAGACAGACAGCAAGCAATCATCGCAATAAGAAAATCACATGTTGTAGAATAAGGTGATAAGAGCTTTGGGAAGAAACTAGGGCAGGATGAGGGGCAGGTGGAGTGAGGAGGAGCGTGGGCTGCAGTTTGAATCAGTGCTGGCGGGGGGCCCTCACGCTCAGAAGTCAGCCCCTGAGCAAAAGCTGAACGGACCACTCAAAGTTTTCAACTTGCAGACTTCACAATGCCTGACATCTTTAAGAACAGGGAGAAGATAGCTGACTCTTCAGTTGTGTGGATGAAGACAGTCTTGGGGCCTGACTCCACCTGTCTAAGCGGGTCCCAGCTCTAACGGGCCCGCGGCAACATTCACGTACGAGTCAGCGGTGCAGCGCCTGCTCCGTGGTGAACGCGCTTCCTCCCACTCGGAGGGGCTGTCGTCCCTGGGGTGGATCTGCGGGACCGACTGCGAGATCAGCTCACCTTCCCCCACCACACCGGCACCCCTCCTCTTCCTTAACAGCCTCTCTTCCTTATGTTCTGTCTAGGCAATACTCTGGTAATCTATCAGCTCCTACTATGCTTATTTTTAGTTTCATCTGGTCTTTAGGTGGAGGGCAAATACCAAAATATGATATTTCTATTTATGCTCATGGTTCCAAGTGAAGAAAACAGCCAACCCACCAGCCAAAAAAAAAAAAAAAAAACAAAACCAGGTCCATCTACAAATTTAAAAACACCTGCCGTGGTAAAAAAGTCTCCATATAAATGCCCTAAAAGCTGCGCGCCCCGGGGCTGCTGTGCCGGGAGAGCGCCTCCTAGTGTCTATCTGGCTTTCTCTGCCTCAATGAACTGTCACAATTCTCCTAGTGTCTGTTTCCTGTTTCCTCGGTCCTTCTTCTTTTTGAGCCTTAATGAAAATCTTTGTGGTATTTCATATACTCTGGTCTTAATTTTTGAAAGCAGATACTTAAAGTGTTTTGTAGTCTCCCATTTTCACACAAAAGTGCCAACCCTTCAAACGCCTCTGCACCAGGCTGTGAGCCATCCCCTGGATGGCTGAGAAAATGGGCAGAAATGAACCTTTTTGTTTAGATCTGTCAGCTCTGTGGCAAAGCTAAGTTTTAAAAAAATTAAGTAGTGAGGAGAAATAAATAGTTTAGGTCAGGAGACCCTCCTCTGTGTTAAACTGTGATATTTAAGGGCCTTTAATCTATTATAAATTGTCCCTAACTTCATGCTAACCCAGTGCTCCACACTTTAGAACATTCTTTTACATGTATTTCATTTGCTGCCCATGGTGACCTTATGGATTAAGTAAAACAGGTGGTGGTCTTTTTTAGGGACAGGAGTGGGCAGTGAGACCCATTAGGGCCAACCAACCAATGTCCCTTCTTTCCTCTCCCCTCCCCCCTCCCCCCCCACTGCCTATACCATCCCTGCGTTCTTCCCTCCCTCCTTCCCTCCCTCCCTCCTTCCCCTTCCTCCTTCCATACCCCTCTTTGTTCCACAAAGGCTTTGAGGCAGCAAGAAGTTGCCTAGAAAGCAAGAAGAGGCCTCAGTCTTGAGTCCTGGCCCAGCACTGTTTTCTTTAGGCTAACTTTCAGACAGACACAAACCAGCCCCAGGACATCTGTGTCCCCAGTGAGGTCACGTAGGGGAATGAGACTTCGGAGCCCTACTGAGCAATGTCAGTACACCTATTAATGGGAATTCAGGTAAATTACGGTGACAAAAAAAGGTGGGAGAGATCATGTGCCAAGAAAACTTCATGGACTTTACAAACCTCAAGAATGCTGATTTCAGGGATCCAGACCCTTTGTTTTTAGGCTGCGGGACAGACCGGGCTGGTCCTGGGGCAGGAAGGGACCCTTCGTCACCTTGTCGATGGCATGGTACAGGGTGTGGCCGGGTCAGATCTGTAAACCAGCCAAAGCTCCTTTTGTGTCCCCAGCCTCCCCTTCTGGGGCCCTTTCCCCTATTTCCACTGAACTCTTTTCCTCTATGGTCAGGGGCCTCAGACCCTTTGTCTACAAACATGTTGTCAAGGAAGGATCTCAAGATGCTTTTGTTTCTTCACCAGCCGGGGACAGGGTCCTTTCCCCAGGACCCTGAGATCTCAGCTCCGGATCACTCTGCTCTTGAGAAACCGTGCCTTTCTCCTTATGCCTCAGCCCCAGCCCCTAAACCATCTGCACTTACAATGTCGGCTCCCCATTTAGTAACTGATGAACGCGGGCAAACCATTTATCCTTCCTGAGGAAGCTGGTCTTGCCAGGTTCCCTCCTTTAGAAACAAGGTGGGGTGCGGGGTGGCATACAGGCTCAAATGTCAGGGGTCAGGGGCGCTGGGCAGTCCCTCAGGACCCCCCTTAGGCCCTAGGTTGAGTCACAGGCTCTGCGGCTCAGCCACTGGCCATTGCCACGAGAGAGATGACGCGCTTTCCTGCTGGGACAGGTTGTCCTGGAGCCCTTGTTTCATTTGGCTCTGAGGGGAAGCACACCCTTTCTGAACCCGCACAGCGAGGAGAGGATGTGCCAGAGCCTTTACAGTCTCTCCTTGCAAGGCAGCCACTCTGCACTGGAGCCTCCCCAGGCTGCAGAGGCCCGGTGCGTGGTGCTAGGGCCGACCAGGCTGCCCCCTGGGAGGGTGTGCTGGAGGTAACCGGCCCTCTTGAGAAGGAGAGGCACACAGCTCCTGTTCGTCCTCAGTCTGGGTTGCCAATCTGAAGGCAGCAGGAGTGTTGCCTGTTAAGTGCCCATAACACTCTGACACACTTGCTCATCGTGTGTCTGCCTCACTAGGGTGTAAGCTCCTTGGGGGTTAGGCCCTGTCTGTCCTGTTCACTGTTGGGGCCCGAGTGCCTATCACAAAAGAGGGACTTATTAAAAACTTGCTGAAAGAATGAACGATTAGTCAGAAAACACCTCTTCTACTTGGCATCCTGGACGAGGAGGCTATTGGTAACCTCGGTAAGAGCGGCGGCAGTGGGACGATGGAGCAGACACCAGGCTGGAGTGAGGTGAGGCACGGGAAGTGAGCAGTTAGAGACACACTTTTGAGAAGCCTGGTGTTTTAAAATATAGGACATTTGTGTATATATAGTAAGGCCAACAGATCAAGAGACAATTGCCATTAAAAAAATAGTTTGTTACAGTGCCAGTACAGGGGGACATACCATGCCATAACATGGGGAAGCACCAGGGTGGTCAGGAGCTGGGGGTTGGGGGAGACTGTGGGTAGGAGCCTTTATTGTGGTCTCCAGGGGAAGGAATGGGCGAGGCAGGGTGGCAGGCTTAGGATGGGCTGATCTGAGTAATTTCAACAGGGCATAGGGGCTGCCACTGGTTGTTTGGTACCTGGCCCTGGGGTGGTTAGGGTGGGGAATAACGTCCTGGAGTGTGAGAGTCTGATAAAGGAGGTGGCTGTGCTGTAGGCATTGGATTGGTTGGCCTGTATTTGAAAAGTGAACTTATGGGCACGTTATCTGCTCTCTCTGGAAAGTGGCTAATCTTGGGAGGGGCAGTCCCTCCAGGGTCATCAAGGCTCCAGAATAAAAAAAGCATCAGAATACAGAAAATAAAAGACAGAGCTAATACACCTTGTAGCAAAGAGGAACAGAGAAATGGGATGGTTACCAATGAGGACATGATGTCACAGGGTGAGCTTTACTCACTTTTATGTTGGGAGATATTAAAGTATGTTTTTACATTTCAACAACAACAAAATAAAGTATGTTTTTATGCCGCTGGAATGAACCAACAGAGCAAGAAGCTAATGACAAGAGAGAGAGGTGATAACAAAAGTAACAAGGTCCTTGATACAACGACAGTAAAGGGGATCCAGACCACACATGGATGAACCAGCCATTGAGAAAAGTTGAGCTATTTTATTGTTTGGGACAGGAAGGAGGAAGATGCCAGATGTCATGGTAATTGGTGGGGCGGATTCTCCTTTGATGACTTGTGTTTTCCTATGAAGTGAGAGACGAGGTTATCAGATGAAAAGTCTGAGGGGTCATGGTGATGGAAAAACTATGAAGAGTAAATGAGCTCACTTGAGAATTGCTGAGAATTGCTGGGCTGTTTTCTGTGTCAATCCGAGGTTGGTGATAATACATTGGGGTTTATCCAGACTAGTGGATTTTCTCAGAACGTATGATGGAGGTAGAGGGACAAGGTAGTTTAGGGAGATTATAAAATAATAACCATAATAAACCATGGAATCTAAAGTTGATAAGTAAATAAGAGAACAAGACTCATATGCACAAATATAAGATGATGGGTCCAGTGGTTTGGAGTGGTTTGGAGTCTTGTTTTTTGGGGGAGGGGCAGTGCTGAGCCACTGTGCTTGAAGAATAGGAGCCTGTGGTGAGATCTTGGTAAGACATGTTCATAATTTAAAGGAAGAAGAATTTCTGGTAATGACCAGGTCCATGGTGTGCCTGTGGGAGTGGATGGCTCAGACAGGGTGAGAGAAAAGTTCACTGAAGATGAGGAGCTCAAAGAGCTAAGAGGCCAGGGTGGTGGGTAGATCACCTAGGTAGGCCATCACTGAGAGGGATGGCGGAGTTGGAAGGAGAGGAAGACTGAGGCAGGAGCTAGAGCCATCAATGAATAAAAGGGAGTCTTGAGGATGGGAGATGTCAGCAACGAGGAGAGGGGAAAGGCGGTAGATTTGAAAGGCTTACACCTCGAAGGAACAGCCTGAAGGGGAGGAGAATGACCTGGAACCAGCAGATAGAGTCTCTGCTTTCCCACAGCCTACTTTCTGGTGTAGGGAGCCAGCCAATCAATCAATCAATCAATCAATCAATCAACCCATCCATATTAAATTGTAATGGGCATTACATAGAGCAACTGGTTGGCTGCTTTAAACTGGGTGGTTAGGGAAGACTTCTCCAAAGTAACATTTAAGCCTTGTCTCATTGGTGATACCAACAGACCAGCCAGGTAAAGTTCTACAGAGAAGATCATCCACATAGAGGGTGCAGTTAATGCAGGGACCCCAGAGCAGGACTGAGTTCTGTACGTCTGAAGAACAGAAAAAGCAGTGGGATGCTGAGTGTGTAGGGAAAGAGGAGAAGAAGATAAGGCTGGAGTGGGAAGCCAGGGTTTTGTAAACCAGCACAAGGAGTCAGACGTTATTTTAGTGTGACGCAAAGTCATTGGAGACTTTTAGACTGGGAAAAGGCAAGATCCCTCTAACTGCTGGTGGTAAGAGCAGGAGAGTAACAGCAGAAGCAGGAAGCTGGTGAGAGACCACTAATGTAGTCAACATTGAGAAGATGGCATGTTAGACCTGGGTGGTCCTAGTCCAGATGGAGAGAAGTAAGTTTGGAACATGTTTGTAAGGAGAGTTGACAGGCTTGCTGAAAGAGGCGATGTGAGTGGTGAGGGAGATAGAGGAATCAAGAATGACTCCTACATTTTTACCTGGGTGACTGAGAATGAGAAGACTGAAGGAAGAGGAGATATGAAAGGGGAGGCAAGTCAAGAGTTTGTAACATCTGAAATGATTATTAGACATCGTTTTTGAGATGCCAAGTAGGTAATTGGATATATGAGTCTGGAATTCCGGAGGGAGACTGGGGCTGGAGATATGGATTGGGGGATCATCCTCAGAGAGGTGGCATGTGAATGCTAGGAAGAGGGTCGAAAGAGAAGAGAAGGGGTGCATAAGAGAGGTACTAAAAGCCACTGAGTGAAGAAAATTCAGGTAAGTACAGAGAAGTGACTTTAGGTTTGGACAGCATAGAGGGAGGTGGCTGATGATGTTGACGAGGGTAGCCTCAGTGGAATGGTGGGGACAGAGTGGCTGAGAAAGTCGGACAGTGACCACTGATGAATCCTGGCCTAGGAGGCAGGAAATTTCTGACAGCATGGCAGAATTTGATGACTGCTGAGTGGAAGTCTCCCAGGACACCAATTAAAGGTTTGGGAGCACAGTAGGTGGTGCTGTAGTGTCCCACCCAGATCCCCTACACTGGACAAGTGCATCCATCCCCAGCTTCTTTGAGTGTTGGTAGCTAATGGCTCACAGGTTCCCCATTGCCGGAGAAGTGCTCTTGATTGACATGAGCCTCCTTGCCAAGAGGATGTGGTCTTTCAGGGGTCCTGGATTTACATGCATGTCAGGGCAACACTCTGCCTTATGCAGGCATACAACTCATACCTTGCCACTCAGTGTTAAAACCTCAGCTCTCTACTTACAGGTCTGGACCCTCCCCCAACCCCCTCCACAGGCACCCCCATTTAGGTCAACTATAGCATCGGCTCAGGTTAGGACTCTGGTTTCCAATTCACTTTTTTGGTTACTGACAATAATCCATGCTTTCTTATAAACTCGGCTATCCATTCAGGAGTATGCTTGTTTTATTTTATCCAGCATTCTAGGACCTTGAGGCAGGAAGCTTTTAGGTTATCTGGTTGGCCTTCTTACCAACACTGGAAGTCTCCAACCTACCTTTATCTTTGTTTAAAGTATGCTGTCTTTTTTTTTTTTTTTCTAAATAGCATATTTATAAATACGCTTCTTTTTAAAAAAATAAATTTATTTATTTATTTATTTTTGGCTGCTTTTGGTTCTTCATTGCTGTGCGCGGCTTTCTCTAGTTGCAGTGAGCGGGGGCTACTCTTCGTTGCGGTGCGCGGGCTTCTCATTGCAGTGGCTTCTCTTGTAGAGCACGGGCTCTAGGTGCACAGGCTCAGTAGTTGTGGCTCGCGGGCTCTAGAGCGCAGGCTCAGTAGTTGTGGCATACAGGTTTAGCTGCTCCGCAGGATGTGGGATCTTCCCGGACCAGGGCTCAAACCCCTGTCCTCTGCATTGGCAGGTGGATTCTTAACCACTGCGCCACCAGGGAAGCCCTATAAATATGTTTCTTAACTCAGTCTAACAAGGAACATTCAGTTCATTCACACTGAGTAACAACTGTTACACTATATAGCATTCTAATTTATTTAATATTTTTTACTCTTTTTATTTTGTGGTTTCCTGATTTTCCTTTTCCTTATTTTTGCAGGTTTGCTATTTATTTTTCAGTTGCTATTTATTGCTATTTTACCCTTTTATTAAATTAACTATTGTTTCCCATTCCATTAATGATTATATTCCCTTTCCTAATTATTAAGTCCATATGTCCTTCCCCACCTGTTATCTGACTGCTTCCCACACCCTGCACATGATAAGGCTTTAGAACATTTTCACATCCCTACTTTCCTCTTTCCTGATCTGCAACGACATCTTTGAACATTTCTACCTCCCCACCTAATATCTAGGTTTTGCTGAGATAGCTTAGTATATTTATTCTAAGCTATTATTAGAATTTATCTTGCAATAGATAAATTTTAAGAATTTTTATTTCTTAAATTACACATTCTCAATGTTCATTTTCAATATATTTGACTACATACGTATATAAAATGATATCTATGAATGTATCTATGTACATATATAAGACTTTGTATGTGTTTATTACCTACCACTGTTTCTTTTCCATCATCCTCTATCTTAAAGTCTTTGACTTGAAAAGATTTTTTGAGAGTAAAGTCTTTCCTCAAGTTCTTTACTCAGATATATTCATAGGTGATACAGTCTCTGGACCATGCATATCTGCAAATATCATTTTTTGGCTCCTTGTGAAAGCAATATTGGAGCAGGGAGTTTCCAACCCTCTTTCAAGGCACCAAGATGAACCTCTCGGCTCCCTGATCATCTCTCATCCTTCTAGGCTTGGGACAAGAGAAGACTCAGCTCATGTGTTAAGCTCTCCCTCTGCTCCTTGGAGGACAGAGAGACTAGGCATAGTCCCATGGCTGTTATTGCCCACCCCCTGGGGCTCAGAATCTCTGCACACCAAGCTCTCGCTGGGATCCACCAGGTTCCTCGCCTGACCCTGGCTTTTTCCAACATGTCCCTAAGTCATTGTGTTGCAGAGGAAGAACAAATGGAGCCTCATGTTAGATCATGGAAGTGGTTGAGATTCCTTATGCAAACATGGCGAGAGGAGTGAGCAGGGGGCCAAAACCAGAATCCTGGGAAACATCAATGTTTAAGGGGCAGGCAGAGAAAAGGGGGCCTAAGAAGCAGACCTAGCAGGATAGGTCAGAAAGGGAAGGAGAACCAGGGGGTGGGGAGTCTCAATAAGGAGGAAGTGGTCAGTACGGTCAAGGATAACAGAAAGGTCATGTAAATATCACCTGCACGTCTTCACGAGCTGGGGTGAAAATCATGATAGCTTTTCACTGAAACCGTACATTTCAATGCCTCCATATCTTATTTGCCAAGTAGACCGGAAGGATGCATGTTAGTGCTGAGCTCCACAGCCTGGCGAGAGCCACACACTGCATTCGTGAAGTGCCAGCTCCTTCTATTTTATGTGCTTGTTTTTGTTTCCTGTGAGGACACCTCAGTCCCTAGAATCTCAAAGGTAGGGATCAGGAACTGTCTCCATTTTCTCCCTCTCTGCCTCAGTGTAAATTACTGGGTGTGATTAGGTGAGGAGAAGGAGCACCATCCAAGCCCACATGTAAATGGACATGATGAGACGGAGAGGGGGGTGATGAATGATGCCACGCTGTGTCAGTCAGAGTTCCACCAGGAAGCAGGTGATGAGAGGAAGGCTTATTTATAAAGGAACTATCTCACAGGTGTGGGAGGGGCGTAGGAAGACCACGTGGGGCAGTGCAGGCGCCGAGGGCAATTAGTGGCTGACTGACACCATCCTAGGCCTGGAGGCAAGAGGAGAAGGAGAGGTCACCATAATTGGGAAGGAGAAGGAGTCACAGAGCAGGCCACCTGGAGAGGAGCAGTAACAAAGGACATAGCCAGCCCCAGATAACCTCACGTATGGGACCAAGGGAACAAATACATTGATCTTATTCTCCTTTCTCCCTCCAATCTCCTGACAAGGGTTCCACAGACTGAAGCCAACTAGTACAGGAGTACACTGATGTAACCCACAGTGGAAGAGAGCAGGGAGAACAGGGTGGAGAATGGTCCTGAGGGGTAGTTGGAAGAGTCTGGCACAGACATCTGCCTGCAGAATCAGGACTCAGATTAACGCTCAACTAACATGTTCTGTCCCATAAAATAGGACCAAAAATGCATGTTGGATTTGGCAATTTAGAGCCCATTGGCAACCGTGTTGAAAAGAGTTCTAGTGGAAAGGTGAAGAGATGAAGCCAAAATACAGCGGAAGGGGAGATGAGGAAATAGAGACAGTGAGCGATAAAGACTTTCAAGAAGCCTGAGATGATAAGCAGAGATCTAGGATGAACTAGATATAGGAGACCGCAGGATGTAGTGGATGCCCTCAATTCTTTATCCCTTCTTGTATTCAAATCCTTTGCTGTGTAGCTTTTTAGCCTTCCCTCTTTGACTTTGGACCTGATCAGGTATCTTACTTTGGCCACTGGGATTTCAGCAGCTGTTACACAGGCAAAAGTTTGAGTGAGCCTGTGCTTTAAGGCTTGCTCTACTGTGCTTCTGCCATTGCTTCGAGAACACATCCGTGGTAGCTGCTGGAAGACTACTGGGACATGAAGCAGGGCCACATTGCTCTACCTGCTCCAGTTGGAGGCAGCCGATATAGGAAGCCAGGGTAGACCAGCTGATCCCCAGATACGTGGATGAGCCTAGCCAAGGTCAGGAGAGATACCTAGCTGACACCTAACTGATTCCAGAAGGATAGGGAATAAACACGTATTGTTATATGCCACGACATTTTATAGTTGATTTTTTAATGTAGCATTATTGAGCAATCAATAACTGATGCACAGGGAAGACTGATATTCTTAATAAACTCCCCCCAAATTGGAGACATAAATGTAACAACAAGTACTCTCACAAGCACTAGATGAAAACATGGATGCATTCCTACATAATTCACTATGACTCAAAATCCAGATGCGATTAAAAAATTAATAAATTTGACTGTGTAAAAGCTAGGAAAATTTTTACATGGCAAAAAGGCCATGCAAAGCATGGCCAAAATGAAAATGACAAACTGGGAGGAAATATTCGTAACATATAGCATAAACAGAGGACGAATATACCTAATGTATAAAGAACTTCTAAGAATAAAAGTAAAAACTAAGTGTTCAATAGATAAATGGGTAAAACACGTGAAGACTTCGCAAAGAATGTAAAGGCTATTGAACAAATGAATACATGCTCAATTTTCCTCATAATTACAGAAAGGCAAATCAGACTACACAGAGATGCCATTTCTCATCTATCAGGTTGGCAAAACTTCAAAAACTTGGTAAAGCACTCTGTTGGTGAGGCCCTGGTGAAGTAGGTATGCTCACATCCTGCCAGTGGGAGTAAAAACGGTACAACCCCATGGAGGGAAATCTAGCAACATCTCACAAAACTACACGTACATCACACATGGAAGCAGCAAGCCTACCTCTACAGATTTACCCCGAAGCCCCACCTCCAACATCAATGACGACAACAAATGTACACAGGGTTATTAATGTGTTATCTCAGTAGGAAAATATTGGAAGTGCACATTCACAAGAGGCAGATTCAATCAGGTACACAATGTAGTATTATAAACTACAAAAAAAATGAGAAAGATCTTTATGAAATCACATGGAATAATTTCTAGGCTATATTATTAAATTGAAAAAAGGTGCAAAAAATGCATATATATACATTTAGTATTATTTATCTATTGCTTCATAACAAATTACTCCTAAACTTAATGGTTTTAAGCAACAGTAAATATTTATTATCTCAGTTCTTTTTTTTAATAACCTTACTGAGGTATAATTGATGTACAAAAAAGTGCACATACTTGTAATAGCAGCGGGGCGGTGCACAGCCGTTACCAGGCAACCATTACGAGAGACCACAGTGCTGGGTTTAGAGGCCCCGCTGGGCCAGTGGTTGGCGGGGTGGTGGTCCTGGCTGTGAGAGTGCGCTAAGAGGCGGGTCGTGGCCTTCTCCCTGGGGCCGGCGTGTGAGCTGGCGCCCGGGGAGAAGGCTGGGGCCTGTGCCCCGCAGAGTTCCAGAGCCCTTGCCACGGCCGCCCACTGGCTGGGCCCAGGCCTTGAGGCAGCGGCGAACCTCTCCCCCATCCCTGCCTCCATGACCTAGTGGCAGTGGAAGTCTGCATGGGTTGCAGTCCGCAGGACCCGCGCCCCCCAACCCCCGTTTGGATGGCCTGCAGAGCCTGAGGGCCAGTTGGGTCCTGGGTGCCTGGCTCCCTCAGTGATGACGTCTGGCCAGGGTCTGGGGACCTGGCCCTGAGGGCACCATCAGCTAGGATCTGCCTCTTCAGCTGGGCCTGGGCACTGGTGGGAGGACCCAGACTGAGTGCTGGACGAATGTTCCCGGACAGGGTAACTGGCTCGGGCAGGGACACCCGTCTCTTAGCCGGGACCTGGACCTCGGAGGGTGAAAGTTGTGACTTGGGACCTTGCCCTTGCTTGTCAGAACCGAGAATAACATTTGTTTCGGTGGAGATTTACAGGAACATCATTACCTGACCATGACCTGACCTCAGGAACGAAGGATCTCACACCAAGAAGCTTGCAACAACAAACCACGCCCCTCCCTCACCTTTCGTATAAAAGGGCTTTGCTGAAAGCTTTCGGGGAGTTCGGGGTTTTAAAGGCATGAGCCACCCATCTCCTTGCATGGCCCTGTAATAAACATTTTTCTGCTCCAAACTCCGACGGTTTGGTATTGTTTGGCCTCACTGTGTGTCGGGCACATGGACCTGTGTTCAGTAATATACTTAATGTATACAATTTGATGAGTTTGGACATATGTATACACCTGTGACCCGTCACCTCCAAAAGTTTCCTTGTGTCCCTTTTTTGGGTGCTAAGAACACTTAACAGGAACTATGCCCTATAACACACTGTTGGGCACACAACACAGCACGGCAACTCTGCCGTCCAGTAGACCTCATCTTGCAGAACTGAACTCCACACCAACCGAACAACAACTTCCCTTCCCCCGCCCTGGTGACCACCGTTCTGTTCTCTGCATCTATGCGGATCAGGAATTTGGGAGCAGCTTCCCTGAGTGGTTCTGGGTTAGGGTCTCTCATGGAGTGGCTGCCAAGCTCTTAGCTGGGGCTACAGGCATGAAGACTTTCCTGGGGCTGGAAGATCTGCTTTCAACGTGACTGGTAAGTTGATTCTGGCTGCTGGTGGAGGCCAGTGACTCTCCACGTGAAGTCCTCCAACGTCCCCCAAATCAAGCAGTTGGAAAGACCAAAGCAGAGGCTGCAATGTCTTTTATAAACTAGCCTTGTGTACACAGAGTCCAGCCATATTCAAAGTGGGAGGCGACTGGACGAGGGCATGAATATCAGGAGACAATGATTGCGGGGGGGGGGCGTGTATTTTCAAGGTTGGTGTGTGTGCGTGCGCTTTTCTTATTAAGAAGGAAGAGAAAGTAAGAGTAGGTTTTCTTCTGGGTTGGATGACAGCAGCCCAACTTTAAAAAGCCAGATATATTACAAAAGTGTATTTTAAAAGACTTCGGAGATCATATAAGCAAAAATGAAGGAGAGAATTGAAATTCCAGAGAGAATGGAGCCCTTCTGAGGAAAGCTGACCATTGCCAGTGATTTTCTTCTCTGGAGGCATTTATTGATTCCGGGCCCAGCCTTACATTTAGTCTTGGCCCCCTCAGAGGAACTTTACTGGGAGAACAGAAATCAGGAAGCTTTAGGGATCACACAGAACTGGTGTGACAGATTGGAAACTCAAGGGACTCCAAATGTATGGTAAATTCTTCCCATAGGATGTGTTCCTGAGATTGGGCCTGTGCATAGCTGGAGAGCTAGGCCAAGGACTTGGAAAATGCAGAATAAACTATCCTGTAATTTCATGGCACTAAGGAGACCAAGTCCTGCTAGAGAGAGGAGCCTCTTCAAATACTCAACCTGCCTTTTCCTCAAGATATTTGCCTGATTTTGAAACTGCATGGGGGAGGTAGCCTAAAAAGCTAAACTTAAAATCTTAAAAGGGCACAACTAATGTTTAGCAGAAAAATATATTTAAGAGCAGACTACACATGGCAGAAGATAGCGTTGGGGAACTGGAAGCTAGGATAATAATAAATATCCAAACCAAAGTGCAGAGACAAAAAACAAAAGAAAAGAAAAAAAAAAAGGAATGGAGCAAAAGAGACATGTGGGACACAAACTAGAAGGTCTAATATACATATAAGTGGAGTCCCTGAAAGAGAAGAAAGAAAAAGTGGGCAGAAGCATGGAAGAGGTCTTGTCTGAGAAATTTCCCAAACTGGTGAAAGCTATCCCACAGATTCGAGATGCTCAATGAATCACAAGGAAGATAAATACAAAGCAAAACACACCAGGCACATCATAGCCTGTTGAAAACCAAAGATAAAGAGAAAAATCTTAAAAGGTTCAGGAAAAAAAAATCATTAAATTCAAAGAAGCAACAATAAGATTTATGACAACCTTTTCCACATAGACAATGGAAGACAAGACAGTGGAGATATCTTTAAAGTGCTGAAAGGAACAGCCAACCTCTAAGTAAACAATGAAATAATTTAAATATGTGATCTAAAATAAAATAAGGAAAGGATAGGAAAGAACAGATTATATAAATAGAAAAACATAAGATATTAATCTTAAAACTATCTAAAATGTATTAGTAATTACATTGACTTAAAATGAACTAAATGATCCAATTAACAGATAAACACTGTCAGACTGGATAAAAACCCAGAACTGTATATCCTTTGTAGGAGCATATTATATAAGTAAACAAAAAGATGGAAAATAATAAAATTTAAAAATATAAAGAGTCCTAACAAAAAGAGAGCTGCTATAGCTACATTAAAGTCAACTTTAAGGTAAGAAATATTATTTTTGATCAATAGGGCTATTTAATGATGATAAAGTAGCAGTTTAACAGAAAGCTACATCAATGCTAAATTTGTATGTTCTTAACAGCATACTTTCAAAATTTATGAAATCGAAATTGACAGAATTAAAAGAAAAAATAGACAAATGCACAATCACAGTTCGAGATTTTAGCATATTTTTATCAGTAACTTATAAAACAAGTAAGGAAAAAATTACTAAAGATATAGAAGGGAACAACATGATCAATTAACTTGAACTGACTGACATATGTAGACCTTCAACATCTGCAATGTGCTTATTCTTTTATATGCTACCAAAATAGACTATACATTGGGCCAGAACACCAACCTCAGTTCATTTCAAAAGACCAAAGTCAGAGTAGTTTTCTGAATACAGTGGAATTAAATTATAAATTAATAACTAGAATATCACCAAAAGCTTTTCAGTTAAGGAACACAATTCTACATAAAGTAAAGGTCAAAGAAGAAACCCCAATGTAAGTCAGAAAATATTTTGGGTTGGTTGTTATTGAAAATATCATTATTGTCAACTAAAGCAATGTTCTGAGGACAATTTTTAGTTCTAAATGCATATATTAGAAAACAAAAATAGCTGACAATCAGTGATAATACCATCTCAAAAAACTAAAACAATAACAATAAACTAAATCCAAAGAACATAGAAAGAAACAAGTAATAAGTGTAGACATTATTGAGATTGAACACACACACAAACACACGACAATCAACAAAGGATAGTTATTTGAAAAGATTAATAACATTGACAAACCAAAAGAATCTATAAATAACCATTATTAATAAGTGAATTTCACAAGGTTACTGGATACATGGACAATATTAAAAAATCTGTTTATTACTGACTAAGCAGTTGAAATAGAATGGAACTGAAATAAGAAAATAAGTTGAAAGTAGCACTAAAATATCAACTATCTAGGGATAAATCTAGTGAGATATGCAAACTCTGTACACTGAAAACTATAAAACATTGGTAGAATGAAAAAAAAAATGGAAAGATATAGCATGTTCAAGAATGGGAATCTCTTTAAAAATATATCATTTCTCTCCAAGTTGAGCTACAGAATCAATAAAATACTAATCAGAATTCCAGAAGTTTTTTTTATGGTAATTGCCAATTTGATTCTAAATATATACATGGAAATGCAAAAGACCTAGAATAGCCACAATGATCATGAAAAAGAATAAAAAAGCAGGAGGATTTATATAACTAGATACCAAGACCAAAGATAAAATAAAAATTAAAGAAGAGTGCTATTGATGCCAAAAAAAAGAGACAGATTAATAGAATAGAAAAGAGAACCCAGAAATAGCTCTACAACGCACTGCCATCTGTTTATGACAAAGGCGTTACTCCAATTCAGTGGATAAGGATTATATGAATGGAAAAGATAAATGAATCTTTTTTTTTCAAAGTTAAGAACTTTTGTTTATTAGAACATTAGAAACACCCAAAGTGTGAGAAGACATTTGTAATATATACATACAACCAACAAAAGACTCATATCCGCAATACATAAAGAATTCCTAGAAATCACTATGGGAAACAGAAAATTCAGTAGTACACTGGGCAGAAGACTTGTAAAGGCAATTGAAAAAATGTATGCAAACGGAAAATATGCACATGAAAGGCGCTCAACTTGATTAGAGGAATGCAAATGAAAACCACAATGAACCATAACACCACCAGAGTGGCTAAAATTTATAAAAAGATTAAAATGCTAAGTATTATAGAGTTCATATGAATGAATTGGAAATACTGCTGGAAAGCTCTTTGCCTGCGCCTACTAAAATTGAACATACCCATACTCGTACACAGTAATCTCACTCTTAGATTACACTTAATAAATATGTACCCAAACATATATGCACCATGAGACAGACCAGCATGTTCCTAGCAGCACTATTCCTCATATCCATAAAATGTCAACTACTCAAGTGCCCTTCAGCAGAAGACTGGATAATCATGGTATAGTTAACATAACAGAATAATATTCAGAATGTGAATGAATGGTCTACAACATCACACAGCAATGAGAGAAACATCCAAACATAAAGTTTAGCAAAATAAGTCACACCAAAGAAAATGCAGAGTAAATACATAATTTACATACAGTACACAAAAAAAGAAAAAAACCCGCAAAACTAACCTATACTATTAGAAGTCAAGATAAAGGTTACCCTTAAAGGGTAGAAACAACTGAAGGGAAATGTGAGCAGATTTTTGAGGTTTGGGTAATGTTATTTTCCTTGAGCTGGATGCTATTTACACAGATGTGTCAAGATTGTGAAAATTCTTTGAAAGGCATACTTCTAGGATATTTGCTCTTCTATGTATATTATACTGCAAAATAAAATGTTTTACAAATAGGATGGGATGTCTCCAATTGCAGTTAGCTTCCAAGTTCAAAATTAAAATAAAATAAAATGATGTTAAAAGACATCACAAATCATTACAACCAAAAAAAAAAAAAAAAAAAAAAAAAAAAAGCCAGAGTTACTACTTGAATATCAGACAAACTTTTATTTAGAGATGGAAAAAGAAAATGAGAGAGAGAGAGAGAAATGAATACTCTTATAATGATGAAGTTTGAAATACACAATGACTATTGAACAATTTTGCACGTATTTGCAAAAACGAACACAAACTGGTCATCCATGAGGATGGGAGTATAATGACCTCTCAAAATTTGCACCTTCAAAAAAGCAACCAAAAAATGGCAAAAATTTTCATAATCAACACTTTGAGAACTCTGGAAATTAATCAAAGGCTGGCTACAGTAATAAAAAATGATATGGTATTGCCATAAGAATAGATACCCTAGTCCAATGAAATAGAATTGAGATTTCAAAAATAAACCCAGACATCCATGGCCAATTGATTCTTGACAAGTATGGCAATACCAGTCAACGGGTATGAATAGTCTGAGAGACAGTGTTGGGAATAACTGGATATCCGCATGCAAAAGAATGACAGTGGGCCCCCTACATCAACCACATACAAAAATCATCTTAAAATGGATCAATAACCTAAATATAAAAGCTAAAACTACTGAACTTTTGGAAGAAACTTAGGAGTAAATCATCAAGACTTTAGGTTCGGCAATGAATTCCTAGATATGACACCCAAAGCGTGAGTAACAAAAGAAAAAAATAGGAATTTGGACTTTAAAATTGAAAACCTCTGTGCTTTAAAGGACATGATCAAAAAAGTGAAAAGACAATCACAGAATGGGAGAATATTTTTTGCAAATAGCGCATGTAAAAGGGGTTTGTACTCTGAATATATAAAGAACTCTTACACTTCAATAACAAAGAGAGATGACCCAATTAAAATTTGGACTGTAATAAGCACTTACCCAAAGATATACAAATGGCCAATAAATACATGAAAAGATGCTCAATATGGTTAGTCATTAGAGAAATGCAATTCAAAGCCACAATGACATACCACATCAGTAAGACAGCTATAACAACAAAAATAAATAAAAATCTAAGGAAATAAGTATAGAATAAGGTGTCCGTGAGGATGTGGAGAAACTGGACCCTTCATGCACTGCGTGGGGGAATATAAACCAGTGCGGCCACTGCAGAAAGCAGCCCCTCAAAACGTATAACGCAGAATCCGAAAACGACCTAGCAGTTCACTGCTCTGTGTACACCCCAAACAATTGTCAGCAGAGACGCAAACACACGGACGAATCAGCGGGGAACGATTGATACTTCAGGAACTAGGGCTGTACAGCCACCTAGAAAAACCTAAATTTGGATAATTCATATCTTTAACCAAAATAATTCTGAGTCTAGAAACAACCTATGAGGTAAATAAAATCATAAAAGAACTAGCAGAAAGTGTGATGTGATCTCAGATTAAAAAAATCCTCCTAAACATATTTCATAATTCAGCGTAAGAGAAAAGCTAGATGACACACACACACAGAAAATCTTTAGCACCAAGAAAACCAAAACCGAAAAACCAGAGACACCATGAAATGGTCACGGGGCTTCCGGAGCAGCGGACCAGCCCCCGGAGCTGCCCGGACCCGGCGAGGCCTCCCAGGCGCCTGGTCGAGCGGCCCCGGGCGGCGGTCTCGCCATCAACACCCCCCTCCCCGCCCCCGTCGGGAGCACCCGAGGAGCGAGGGTTCCAACCGCAGACCCACCTGAGGGCGGTGCACACTCCCCATCAGGCGGCCGTCCTGTCACGGAGTCGCCTGATGGCCGGGCGTCCTGTCAGAGGCTCCTCAGGGTAACGGAGTCGCCTGAGGGGCCGGTGTTGGGTCTGACCCAGGGGTCGCTGGGCGCTCAGGATCTGACGGCGCGGTCCCCTCACGGGAGCGGAGCGCAGCTCCAGGGGCGGGGTGGGGGGTTTGGCCCGTGTCTGGCTTCTGAGTTAAGTGGGGGTGGGGAGGTTACGCCTGGGCCCCAGGTTTACCGCTGGGCCGGGTTTACGACTGGGGGCGGTTTACGTCTGGGCCCCAGGTTTACCGCTGGGCCGGGTTTATGACTCAGGTGGGTCTATCTGGGCCCCAGGTTTATGTCTGGGCCCGGCTTACGACTGGGGACGGTTTACATCTGGGCCCCAAGTTTACCGCTGGGCCGGGTTTACGACTCAGGTGGGTTGCATCTGGGCCCCAGGTTTACTTCTGGGCCCGGCTTACGTCTGGGCCCGAGGTTTGCGTCTGGGCCCGGCTTACGTCTGGCCCCCAGGTTTACGTCTCGGCCCGGTTTACGTCTGGGCCCGAGGTTTACGTCTGGGCCCGGCTTACGACTGGGGACGGTTTATGTCTGAGCCCCAGGTTTACGGCAGGGCCCGAGGTTTACCGCTGGTCCGGGTTTACGACTTGGGGGGGGGGGTTGCATCTCGACCCCAGGCTTACTTCTGGGCCTGGCTTGCGACTGGGGACAGTTTACGTTTGAGCCCCAGGTTTAGGGCAGGGCCTCAGGTTTGCTGCTAGACCGGGTTTACGACTCAGGGGGGTTGCCTCTAGGGCCCCAGGTTTACGTCTCTGCCCGGCGGATGACTGGGGACGGTTTACGTCTGAGTCCCAGGTTTACGGCAGGGCCCGAGGTTTACCGCTGGGCCGGGTTTACGACTCGGGACGGGGGCGTGCATCTGGGCCCCAGGTTTACGTCTGGGCCCGGCTTGCGACTGGGGGCGGTTTACGTCTGGGCCCCAGGTTTACCGCTGGGCCGGGTTTACGACTCAGGTAGGTTGCATCTGGGCCCCTGGTTTACGTCTGGGTCCGGCTTACGACTGGGGGCGGTTTACGTCTGGGCCCCAGGTTTACGGCAGGGCCCCAGGTTTACGTCTGGGCCCGGCTTACGACTGGGGCGGTTTACGTCTGGACCCGTGGTTTATCTCTGGGCCTGGTTCATGACTTGGTGGGTTCCTGTCTGGGCCTGGTTTACGACTGAGGGTGTTTACGTTTGGACCCCAGGTTTACGACATCGGTGGTGTTACGACTGGGGCGTTTAGCCTGGCCCTGGTTTCGTGGGTGCTACCAGCGGCCACCTCTCTACCACCTGGGTCTGGTGGCCCCGCTCTTATGCCCAGGAGGATAACAAGTGAAGAAAGAGTCTTTCAGTGACCACCAGCTCTAGGGCGCAGGACCCTGGTCTTCCTGGGCGAGAGGGCTCCCCCCGTCTGGTCACAGCTGTCCCTGAGGGCGAGGGCACCGGAGGCTGAAGGTAACCCATCGCGGGGCCTTGGGCGGGCGGGCACCATGCTCAGCCCCCCCGCCCGGCTCCGTGGCACTGCTGTGTGTACGTGCAGTTGACCCTGAGCAGCTCGGGTGCAAAGTGTATGGGTCCACTCACGTCACGGGTTTTTGGTAGACACGTTCTGTGGTAGCACTGTGTGATTCTAAGTCATCACACATCACACAAGACGAATTTGACACGGACATAGGTATCAGTATGAAAGCTTCTAGGAAAAGACACGAGGCTGTCTTCATGACCCTGGGGTAGGGTTTATTTTCTTAAGCGTGAAACAGAAGCGTAATATAAAGGACATCGTTGGTAAATTAATAACAGGGTCTGGGCCATTAACAGTTTCTGCCTGAACTGGGCTGTTGCAGTTTTCCATGACCTTAACCACAGGCCATGACGGTGCTCAGCGACACTCTGGTGGCTCTGCTGCGCTCCATCATACTCTTCCTCACCCCAGACAGTAGGATAACTCCCTGCTTGGTCTCTTGATTCAGAGGCACATGAGGAGCCCAAGGTGGCCGGGCAACAGTATTAGGTACCATTTCCGTGGAGTCCCTCTGTTTCCTGGTGAAAGCTTCCCTCCCTTTGGAACTAAGGTCTCTGGACCAGAAGGGCATAAGATCGTGGGAACAGGAAGAAAAAACTTTGCTTGTGGGTCACTAGGGGTAATAGTGAATGGTGCCACTGCCGTTTCCACCCCTTGATTCCTGGACCCCTGAACCCTGATTATGGGAGGAATAACAATACACTGGATATTGGTGTAGGACGTGTACCGCTTCTTGGAGAACATTGTCCCAGCTCTGCAAGGTGTTGCCACCTTGATGGTGCTGTAGTTGAGTCTCCAAAAGGCCATTCCGCTGTTCTAGCAAGTCAGCTGCTACACGACGGAAGGGAGTGTGGTGAGATGAGTGCTAGAATAGGCCATGGCTGCACTGCAAGTGCCGTAAGGTCCCTCGATCAGAAGCAGTGCTGGGTAGAGCGCCGTGAGAGTAGATAAGGCAGCCTGTAAGTTCACTGATGGCACTTTGGCAGAAGCATTGTGTGGCGGGAAGGCAACTCCACAACCAGAGTGAGTGTCTATTCCAGTGAGAACGAAATATGGTTCCTTACATAATGGACGTAGGCCGGTGTAATGCACCTGCTGTGCGGCAGCTGGCTGGTCGCCGCGGGGAATGGCACGATGGCGGGGGCTCAGTGTTGGTTTCTGCTGCTGGCAGACCGGGCACTCAGCAGTGGCTGTAGTCAGGTCGGCCTTGACGAGTTAGGTCCATGTTGCTGAGCCCGTGGATCACCTCCATCCCTGCCACCACAGCCCCTTTGTTCATGAGTCCATTGGGCGATGACAAGGGTGGCTGAGAAAAGAGGCTGCCTGGGAGCCACAGGACGGGTCATCTTGTCCTCTGGATTAATAAAATCCTCCTCCACTGAGGTCACCCTTTGGTGAGCAGTCACATAGGACACAAATGTCTTCATGTGTTCTGCCTATTCCGAGAGGTCTATCCGTATACCTCTTCCCCAGACCTCCTTGTCACCAGTTTTCCAGTTATGTTCCTTCCAAGTCCCTGACCAGCCAAACCATTGCCCCCAGCCCGTGAATTAGTATACAGCTGCGGGTCTGGCCACTTGTCCTTCCAAGCAAAGTGCACGACCAGGTGCACTGCTCCAAGTTCTCCCGCTGGGAGGATCTCCCTTCACCGTGTTCTCCTGGAGAGGGCTGCAGTGCTGCGGCTGCCCACTTTCAGCTGGTGCCTGCGTATCCTGCAGAATCATCTGTGAATCAGGCCTGTCTTCTCTCCCTCTGTCGACTGATCGTAGGGAGCTCCCCAGGAGGCCATTGGTGCAGACTGGGAGAGAAGGCAATGTGGCAGGAGTGGGGACCATGGACATTTGGGCCACGTAACTCTTTTGTGCCTTCAGGGCCTGCCTGGGCCTGATCTCAGTGATATCGCTTCCATTTACTGACAGGGTGCTGCTATGCATGCCCAACTTTATGGCTTGGTGGGTCAGACAACACCCAATTCCTGAGGAGCTCAGGTCACATGGTAACTTGGTGGTCCATGGTTAAGCATTCAGTCTCTCCTGGGGCCCAATAGCAAATCAAAAGCGGTATATCAAAAGGAGAGTAGCTGTCCATAGACGATGGCAGAGCTTTGCTGCCAAATCCTAATGGTTCCCGCTGTGACTTACCTGTAGGGGCTGCCAAAGGTTCCAGATAGCATCCCTATGTGCCACTGATAGTTCAAGCACCATTGAACTACTGGGTCACATGGCCTAAGTGGCAGAGCTACTTCTGGGGGTTTTCACTAACAGGCATTGGGAAAAAAGTGCTTGCCAGATAAATTTCTACGTATCTGGTACAAAGGAATGTGTTAATTTGCTCAAGCAGTGAAACCACATCTGGAACAGCAACTGAGTTGGAGTCCCCACCTGGTTAAGTTTACAGTAATCCACTGCCAATCTCCAAGATCCATCTGTCTTCTGCACAGACCAAATAGGCAAGTTGAATGGGGATGTGGTGGGAGTCACTCCTCCTGCACCTTTCAGGTCCTTCGGGGTGGCATTGATCTCTGCAGTTCCTCCAGGAATGTGGCATTGCTTTTGGTTTACTGTTTTCCTAGGTAGAGGCAGTTGTAGTGGCTTCCACTTGACCTTTCCTACCGTAATAGCTTTCACTCTGCAGGTTAGGAAAGCAGTGTGGGGATTGTTGCAGTTGCTCATTATGGCTGTTGTCGTTTTGCATTCCGGAAGTAGAGAAATAACCACAGAATGGGTTCAGGGACTCACTGGACCCACTGTGAAATAGACGTGAGCCAAAACTCCACTGACCACCTGACCTGCGTAAGCCCTGACTCTGACTCAGGGACCACAGTAACTTTCTGGGTCTCCTAGAATTAGTATGAGTTCAGAGTCAGGGTCCAGTAATCCCCGAAAAGTTTAACTTCTTTCCGTCCAGGCACAGTCACCCTGGTAAAAGGCTGTAAGTCCCTTTGAGGGGGGCCAGGAGAAGGGTTAACAGTAGGCATGTATCGTAGTGTAGCAGGGTCCTTCCTCAAGGGGATCTGGCCTCTCCGTAATTCAAGGAGTTCTGGGTCTGTACACTGGCTCAAATCAGAATTGGTCAAAGGGCCATGGCTCTGTTTTTATGATTCAAGTTGACTTCTGTTCACTTGACCTAAAATTCTCCCACTTAAATAGATCAAGCAAGAATTTAGTGGACCGCCCATCTATTTCACATCTAAGGATACCGTGAGCAACTAGCCAACACCATAGGTCTCTGTAAGTCAAGACTTTTTATTACTGCTTTCACTCAGCTGTCCATTACAGTAATCAGGCCCACCTTGCCTCTGATGATTAAGTGTTGCCACTTGGCCCCTGCTACTCAGGATCCAAGTACCCCATTGCATGTAGATCCCCCCAATTGAGTGGCAGCAGTTGCCACTGTAATTTCTGACCTACAGAGAAGCGTGACCTCTGAGCTCTTCGAGGATGCTGGAGCTCCCCTCAGATTTATTCCTCACAGTGACGCTGAAAGGTGTGTCCTCTGGATCCCCGCGGGTGGGTGAGCACGTCTTACACGATAGTACACTCGAGCATTCCAACCTCCCTAAACCTTTGGATACCTTTCTCTAAAGCACACCAAAGCAATTCTGGCATTTCAAATTCATTGAGTGTAGGTCACCTGCTGGTCCATGTTTCAACCAAACAAACTGTTAGAATGCTTTCTAACTCCTCAAGCTGTAATATTAAATGAGAATCTGTTCAGTGGACCCGCATCAATAAATTGGTCCAGATCTGACTTTAAGTTCCTTCCACCATCATCTTAGACCCTTAATATTCACCCACACACTCTCCCCAGATTTATGTATGTAGAAGTTGGAAAAATCACATTGTTCTTTTGGAGTGTAGTGCAGCTCCTCGTGGGACACACCTTGTCCCTCATCTGTTAAGGACCGCTGAGTGCAATTATAAATGTAAAAGCCAAGAGGGGTAGTGGGGATGGGTCCTGCGGAGAATCAGCAGTGTCTTGCAAGGCAAGTGTCTTGGGTTAGGCCGTTACAGTTTCCTGAGGCAAAGCAGGATTAATCCCTTCCAACTTGGTGAAAGGACTGCTTCTGCTGGCAAAGAAGACAGCAGAACGTCAGGGTTTAGTATCCCCAGCTTCATCAGGATCTGCACATACGTCCCCATTCCAGTCTTCAGGATCCCATTACTTCTCAATCAATGCCTTCACGGTACCAGCAGGCACCTCGTGAGGTTGGAAATTCAACTTGTGTTGTAATTTAGCCACTTGCAAGATGAGACTGTGGGTTTGGTTTAAGGTAATCTCAGCACTGTGACAGGAGATAAAGGTTTCTTTCAGGGAAGCTATTGAAACTTGCAGGTCATTTATGCAGTGCTTAAACTGGGAATCTGAATCCCTAAGCTCATCCTTTTCTTTCCCCACTTTGTCTACTGTAATTAGGCGCAGCCAGTCAAACTTATTATACTTGTTAGACAGAAATGTTCTAAAGTATCGAATTCAAAGTCACCTAGAACCTTACCTCTTATAAATATTTGATTAGGAGGATCCAATAGTTATATTATGAATATCTCTATTACCACATCTTGTCATGGAAAATGCTTTCTGGAGAACCAATTCCAGAAACCCCAGAGCCAATTCAGAAAACATCCTTAGAATTCTGTTCTTCTAGAACTATTCTTGGTACTAAAGTCCTTATTATTCAGGCTTCTCTAGAGAAACAGTCAATAGGATGCTATGTCATCTTTGTACCTATATCATCTATTTACCTGTCTCTCTACCTACAGGACTTATTTTAAGGAATTGACTCATGTGATTGTGGAGGCTGACAAGTCCACGATCTGCAGGGCAGGCCCACAGATTGGAAACTCAGGCAGAATTTCTCCATTGCATTCTTGAAACAGAATTTATTCCCAAAGCAAACACAAGGGGGAAAAATGAAGATTGCATTAGACATCAGTGAAATAGAAAACCAAAAAATAACAGAGGAAAAAAAATAGGGAAAAGCAGTGTAAGCAAAAGGTGGTCTTCAAGAAGATTAACAACAATAGTAAACACAAATATTTAGCTAAGATGAGCAGGAAAAAAGAGAGAAGACACAAATTGCCAAAATCAGAATTGAAAGAGGGAACATCACCATTGACCCCACGGTATTAAAAAGGCTCTGTGAGAATACTATGAACAGCTTTGTGCCAACAAACTAGACAACTTAGAAAAAATTGATTTATAGCTTCAAAACAATGCCTATCGAAATTCCAACAGTATTTAAAAAAAAAGTAATTGGCAAGCTAATTTTAAATTCTACATGGAAATTCAAAGGACCTAGGATAGCCAGAAAAAAAAAAGAGAACTTACACTACTTTGTCTGAAAACTTACTATAAAGCTGTAATTATCTAGACAGTGTGGTACTAGTGTAAGGCTAGACATGTAGGTCAATGGAACAAAATTGAGATACAGAAATAAACTCTTATGGTCAATTGAATTTCCAGCAAAGCTGCCAAGGCAGTTTAGTGGGAGGAAAGGATAGTCTTTTCAACAAATGATGCTGGTATAATTATATATTTATATGCAAAATGATATATTCAGATCCTTCCTCATGCTGTACACACAAAAAATAGCTCAAAGTGGATCATAGGCCTAAATATAAGAGTTAAAATTATAAAACTTCTGGAAGAAAACGTAGAGAAAAAGTCCTCATGACCTTGTAGTTCTTAGATATGACACCAGAAGCATACTCCATCAAAAACGTAGAATTTGATTTTATCAAAAGTAAAAGCTTTTTCCTTTCCAAAAAAAAAAAAAAAAAGAAACTATTAAGAAAATGAAAAGACTAGCTACAGATTGGGAGAAAACATTTGTAAATCATATTTGATAAAAGACTTGCATTCAGAATATGTAAAGAACTTAAAACTCAACCAAAAAAGACAAACCTAATTTAAAAAATTGAATAGATATTACACCAACTAAAGTATATGTAAGGACTTCCCTGATTGTCCAGTGGTTAAGACTCTGCACCCCCAGTGCAGGGGGTGCAGGTTCAATCCCTGGTCGGGGAACTAAGATCCCACATGCCGTGTGGTGCAGCCAAAAGATTAAAAAAAAAAAAAAAGGTATGTAGATAATAAACACATGAAAAGATTATTGACATTATAAATGATTAGGAAAATACAAATTAAAACCAAATGGTATACCTCTTTACACACCAACTAGAATGGCTATGATTTAAAAAGACAGACAGGGATTTCCCTGGTGGTGCAGTGGGTTAAGAATCTGCCTGCCAACGTAGGGGACACGGGTTTGAGCCCTGGTCTGGGAAGATCCCACATGCCGCAGAGCAACGAAGCCTGTGCACTACAACTACTGAGCCCAAGTGCCACAACTACTGAAGCCCGCGCGCCTAGAGCCCGTGCTCCGCAACAAGAGAAGCCACTGCAATGAGAAGCCCACGCACTGCAACGAAGAGTAGCCCCCGTTCGCTGCAACTAGAGAAAGCCCGCACACAGCAACGAAGACCCAACACAGCCAAAAAATTTAAAAAAAAATAAATAAATTTATAAAATAAAAAGACAATATGAGTGTTATGAAGATACAGAGAAATGCAAACTTTCATACATTGCTGGTGGGAATGTAAAATGTCACAGCCTCTTTTGAAGAAAGCTTGATGTTTCTTAAAAACTTAAATATATACCAAATATTTAGATGTTTAATATTATCCATCTTTTGCAATCTCTTTCCAAAAATATAAGAGAAGGGAACATATTCCAATTCATTCTATGAGGCCAGTATTACCTTGATACCAAACTAGACAAGACCATTACAAGAAAATAAAACTATAGGCCAATAGCTCTTATAAATCTAGGTCTAAAATTCTCAACAAAATACTAGCAAACTGAATCCTGCAACATATAAAAAGAATTATTTACAAGTGGAATTATCCCAAGAGTACAAGATTCATTTAACATCAGAAAATCAAAAATTAATATAATACACGATATTAATAGTGTGAAAGACAAAAACCACATGATCATCTCAAATGCAGAAAAAGCATTAGCAAGATCCAATGCTTTTTGGTGAGAAAAACACTCAAAATCTAGGAATAGGAAGGAAAAGTCTTCAACCTGATAAAAGGCATCTACAAAGACCTCTCATTTAATGCCATACTTAATGATAGAAGACAATGGTTTTCTCTTAAAATCAGGAGCAAGAAAAGAATATCTACTCTCTCCACATTTATTTAACAATGCATAGCTGGGGCAGTTGTGCAAGAAAAAGAAAAGGCATCCAGATTGGAAAGGAAGGAAAATTATCTCTATTCACAGAAGACATGATCTTGTATGTAGAAAATTCTAAGAAAACCACTAAAAACTGTTACAAACAATGATTTAAGCAAAGTTATAATGTACAAGGTTAATACTTAAAAATCCACTATATCTCTATATAGAAGAAATGCCAAATTCAAAAATGAAATTAAGAAAATTCCATTTACAATAGCATCAAAAAGAATAAAATGCTTAGGGATAAACCTAATAAATGAAGTACAAGACTTGTACGTTGAAAACTACAAAACTTCGATGAAAGTAATTAAAGAATATATAAATAAATAGAAAAACACTCCATGTTCTTGGAATGGAAGATTGTTGTGAAGATGACAGTACTCTCCAACTGATCCACAGATTCAGTGCAATCCCTATGAAGATGCCACAGGCTTTTTTTTTCTTTTTGCAAAACTTGACAATTCTGATCCTAAAATTCATGTGGAAATGCAAGGAACTCACAATAGCCAAAATAATCTTAAAAAAGAGAACAAAGTTGGAGACTCACACTTCTCAATGTCATAACATACTAGAAAGCTATAGTAATCAAGACAGTGTGGCATTGGCATAAGGATAGATACATATATCAATGGAAAGGAATTGACCGTCCAGAAACAAACCCTTAAATTTATAGTTAATTAATTTTTGACAAGGGTACCAACACAGTTCAATGGAGAAAGTACTTCTTTCAACGAATGGTGCTAGGACAACTGGATTCCACATGCAAAAGAATGAGGTTGGACCCCCACCTCACACCGTATATAACTGAAAATAGACCAAAGACGTAAATGTAAAAGCTACAGCTGTTAAACTATTAGAAGAAACAAAGGAATAAATCTTCATGACCATGGGCTAGGCAACAGTTCCTTAGTTATGGCACCAAAAGCACAAGCAACAAAAGTAAAAATAGATAAATTGGACTTCATCATTTTGTGTGATAAATGATGACTTTATTGATCACTTTGTTCTTCAAATGATATCAAGAAAGTGAAAAGACAGCCCATAGAATAGGAGAAAATATTTGCTAAGCATGTATCTGGTAAGACACTTGTACACAGAATAAATAAGGAACTCTTACAACTCAACAATAAAAGACAAATAAGTCAATTGTAAAATGGCAAAGGATTTGAATATACATTTCTCCAAAGAAGATATACAAATGGCCGATAAGCCCATGAAAAGATGCATGGCATCATTAATCATTAGGGAAATACAAATCAAAACCACAATGGGATACTACTACATAGTCACTAGAATGTCTCATATCAGAGTGACAGATGCTAACAATGTTGGCAAAGATGTGGAGAAATTGGAACTCATGTATTTATGGAGGGAATGTGAAATGATGCTGCCATTTAGGAAAGATTTTGACAGTTCCTCAAAAATAGAGTTACCATATAGCTCCAATGCATAATGCCATTAATCACTTAATTAAGTGAAAAGTAAACTATTCCTGATTAGCATTATAACTCCAATCATCTGTCTAAACTTTAAAAGAGTGACAATAACAAGTGTTGGCAGAAACATGAAGTAACTATTACAGGCAGTAGTTGGTACGACCGCCTTGCAGTACTCTTTTTTTTTTTTAACATTTTGTGAGAATTTGTTTTTATTTTTTTAATATTTTGTTTATTTATTTGGTTGCACCGGGTCTTAGTTGCAGCAGGTGGGCTCCTTAGTTGCGGCTTGCTGGCTCCTTATTTGCGGCAGGTGGGCTCCTTAGTTGTGGCATGTGAACTCTTAGTTGCGGCATGCATGTGGGATCTAGTTCCCTGACAAGGGATCGAACCTGGACCCTCTGTATTGGGAGTGCAGTCTTATCCATTGCGCCACCAGGGAGGTCCCCAGTACTCTTTGTTATATACTAGTACTAAATATATGTAAAGCCTATGACCTAGCAACTCTGCTCTTTGTTATGTATATGTACAGAAGATTTAGTGCTTATGTCAAGGAAAAGATAGGTAAAAGGATGTTCGTAGCAGCATTACTTTAAAAAGCATCAAACTAGATATCACACAAATGTCCATCAGTTGTAAATTTGATAGATAATTTGTGTTATGGTAATACAGTGGGATGCTAGGCAAAACAGTTATGGTGATAGATGTCAAAATGTCGGTCCCCTTGTGGGTCTGGGGGCCTGTTGGGGTGCTGGAAATGTTCTATATCTTGATCTGGGTGGTGGTTAAACATGTGTATGTGTGTGCGTGTGTGTATATAAACACATATGTGTGTGTGCGCGTGTGTGCACACATGCTTAAAATTTTTTTCTGAGCTGTGAATGTATTTATATATTTTACTGTATGCATTTCATAACATAGTAATAAAATGTGAGAATAGATTTATGTATGTGTTTCATTTTGGAAACATAAACACAGATGCACAGCCTAGAAACTTATGAAAATCCTTCTGAAGAACAAAGTTGAAGAGACAGGGAAGGAGATGGAACTTCCCTGAGTTTGTCTTTTCATGTAGTTTTAATTTTTGAATAACATTGATGTTTTAAGAATTCAAACAATAAAATTACATCAGTAAGGATGGAAACAGTTTTTAGGAGATAGTAGCAGAAACAGAGGTGTTGATGAGTAATTTCATCTGCTGGTTTACAGCTTCCAGTCTCCCTTGGCATTGGTTTGGGGTCATATGACTAATACTGGCCAAAAAGCTTTAAGAAGAAGCCTTTGGGCTGGAACAGAAGAGGTGATTTTATTCCTCCATGTGTTCCCTTCCTTTGCTTGGCAGTCACAGAGGTCACATCCTGACAGCATGGAGCCAGAGGACGGATTCATCCCTGTATCTCTAAGTCACCACATGGAGCACAGCTACCCTGAACTTGTGTTTTGAGAGTGAGAGTGAGTCTCGGCTTTCGTTTGGGGACTTGTTTGTTGCCTTGGCATAACCTAGAGAAGATGTAAAGTTGAGATGATTTGTTGAGAGTGAGGAGATATAGTGGCTATTTTAGGGAAGTTGGGGAGAGTGAGATAAAGGTTTTCTATACTCTTCAGAAGAATCAGAATAGAACATTTATAGACTATTAGAGCTGGAAGAAAACTGGAGACATTATTCTTTTCTTTTCATTTTGAAGACAAAGAAACTAGGACCAGAGGGACTAATGATTTGGTCAACATCACATAACAAGTTAGTGGTGGAGACAGGATTACAGCCCTCATTTCTGAGACCTTGAGAACAGTCTCAGGGTTAGGCTACAACTACTTTTGAGAGCAGCTAAACATTTGCTTTAGGATATTGTGAACTTTCACTTCCCTGGTGAAGGTTCTAGATGGGAATAGCAGCTGTCTGAGCCCCTGTCAATTGTTTGCCCCCAACTGTGAAGTCACAACAGAATCCCCCTTTCATTTCCACTTAACTGTCCTTCCACCTAGGCAGTCCACCATGGGTGACTTGGGAAAATCAGGAAATATGCTTCACAAGAAATGGCACTTGCACTTTTTACCCTTTACTTCTTATTGTTTGGATTATTTTTTGTGATTTGAATTACTTGTGTAAACAAAGTAGACACGAAAGTAAAATGTCCTTGTTGAGAGTTTTGTTCCTCCATCTTTGATGTTTTCTGGGTGGACAGGCCCTTTCTCCCCATTTGTAAGAGGAAGAATAAGAAAAGCTGTGGCATGGTTTGAACGAATGTCTAGAGGGCCCAGGTTATTTTGTTACAAATTTATTCTTTTGACTATAAAATCTCTTTCTGCTTCAGCAGTGCTCAAGAGTGGGTGACCAGCCATAAGCCTCCCCTACCCTCCAAAATTTCTATCTTTGATTCAGTAACTTCCCCCGGCTCATATCCTGACTGCCCACCTACCACCTCCATTTCTGAGCTGTGGCCATCACTAATGTGGACACTTCCTCACCTTTCTTTTCTACCTCCACTCTGACCCTGGGGATTAAAGGAGGTCATTGTCACATCATCATTGGCCAGCCAATCAGGTGGGCACCTCCCTCCAAGGACCTCCTTGTGCCAGAGGAGTTCTCAGCCCGCTTCAATGGAAGGAGGGAGCCACGAAGGAGGCCTAGCATAAGTCCAAAGATGATAATTACAACATGGATTGTGTACATTCTCGCCCGGAAAGGTGCCGGGTTCCCCTTCCCACCGAAAGTCAGTTCGGTAAGTGGGGCTGGTGGTAGCCAGGTGGAAAGTGTGTCAGGTATCGTTTCCCCTCTGAGCCCCTGCTGCACTTCTGGAGAGAAGCTCTCACACTGCTAACTGTGGATAATGGAGGAGGGGCTGGGTCTCTCTGTATTCTGATGAGGGCATCGACTTACCACTTTGTTGCAGGACGTGGAAGTTGTGGAGAGCGAGGCTGTGTCTGTGGTACAGCACTGGTTGAAAAAGGTGAGTGAGATTCCTCTGGGACTCGGGGAACCACAGATTGTCCCTCCCCTACAACCAGGCAACCCAAGCTCATTGCCCACCAGCCTGCCTAGAGCCGTGTCTGATCCACCACATGTACGGAAGGACCCGGGCTGTCCCCTCGCCAGAGACGGGCTGGCGTCACCACCAGCCCCACCCTGCTTCTCAGGCACACGGGAGGGGAGGGGGTTTCAGATGCGTGGCCCCGCTGCAGGGTGTCTCAGGAGGACCTTGGGCCCATGACTTACTGAGTCCCTGGAATTCCACAAGAAGGTAGCAGTAGACGAGCTAATTGCAGGAACTGTGCGATACAGCGTGTTTGTGTGGGCACGCATGTGTGTTTTGTGATGGGGAAGAAGAAAAGGGAAAAGGAAGAGGAGGGAGAATTGGGGCCAGATAGAGTGACACTTTCTGAGAGAAATTGCTTGCCTTTCAGACTGAAGAAGAGGCTTCCCAGGACATAAAGGAGAAGATGTCCACCAACTGCCCTCCCACGCATGGCCAAGATGTACATGTGACCAGAGACGTGGTAATGGAACCTTTGAGCTGCCCATCCTGGGGGAGGGGCGAGGGGAGGGGAAGGGGGAGGCGGGTCCTACCGCAAAGGGTCCTGGGCAAGTGGGCAGAGCTTGTCCAGGCTGGGCTCCACGCTGGCCGTGGAGTCCTTGCTGGACAGTAACCACTGGACTCCACCCGGATTTCCTAGGTGAAGCACCACCTCTCAAAGTCTGATTTGTTAACAAACCAGAGTCAGGAGGTCCTGGAGGAAAGAACAAGAATCCAGTTCATAAGATGGAGGTAAAGCATCTCATCTGCCCCGAGCTAGGCACACTGTGGGGAGGGGGAAGCAGAGAAGGCACAAGCCCCCCTCTTCGGGATTACTGGCCAACCCAAACCCACAGCTCTCCTTCTCTAGAGACGTCGACTCCTTTGACTGAGTTTTTCAGCCTTACTTTGGGGTCTTTTTTTTTTTTTTTGTCTGCGTTGAGTCTTCGTTGCGGTGTGCGGGCTTCTCATTGCTCATTGCGGTGGCTTCTCTTGTTGCGGAGCACGGGCTCTAGGCGTGGAGGCTTCAGTAGTTGTGGCGCCCAGGCTCAGTAGTTGCGGCTCGCGGGCTCTAGAGCGCAGGCTCAGTAGTTGTGGCACATGGGTTCAGTTGCTCTGCGGCATGTGGGATCTTCCCAGACCAGGGCTCGAACCCGTGCCGCCAGGGAAGCCCTTACTTTGGGGTCTTAAGGGAATATTTTTGCTATCTTGAAATCCCAGCTCATTGCTAAATTTTAAAATGACTAGAGGCGTTGGAAAACTGGGCTTGCTTACCATTTCTTAAGTGCTTCTGAATAAATTTCAGATTTCTGTTGTTTTTGCACTTGATTTGTTCAGAAGTGGCTGCACTTTAAAGAGATAAAAGAAAATAAGCTCGTAAAGTGCAAAAGCCAAAGCCCTCGTCTTGGGCGGAGGTGAGAGGAGGTTTCTCGGCCCCGAGCCTAGAATTCTGTGCTCCACAGTAGCTGCTTTGTCAGCCCCAGCCTGCACAGACCATCTACACCGCCTCTCCTGGCTCTGAAGGACAAGGCTCCAGGCAGGGGAGCTGGGCCTGGAACCTGGCTCACTGCCTCGGCACACGCTTCCCTGCCTCCTTCTGGGATGCATGTTCACTTGGGTCTCTTTTCCCCGTAGAGTCATTGTGGGATTCCGCTGGGCTTCCCCCCGCTGTGAAGGAGCCCTCTCTCATCTCTGGACTTGGCTTCCTTCCTGTGTCCCCATCGCCAGCTTTGCTCTCTCCTATCAAGGAAGATATGTTTCTCAAGAAATGTGTTTTTGCTTCAGGATGTACAGTTTTCCTGTGTTTACCCCTTCCAGTGGCATTAGCATTTTAAAAGAGGATTCAAATGCTCAAGAATTGCATAAGAGGAATGGTCTAATTTGAGACCTCCCTGGGAAAGGTTTTTTTTGGACGGGAAGCCGGCCAAGGTCGCCCAAATCATGAACATTGGTGACTGTCCCCCGTCCACCGCCCTGCCTGTGGGAGGCTTGTCCTCCCCCAACCTGGCCACGCCACCAGCTCCAGCTGTTGCAGTTCCTTAAGGGGTTTGGACAATACGAACATCACCCTCTGGTATTTTTTAGAGCTTGGCTGTGTAGCGTAAGTAGGTTAAAGCTTTGGAGACATGGGACAGAAATCAGTCAATTATCTACATACAAGTTTTCCACTCCGGATATTCTGTGGAGATTTTAAACCAATAAACTCAGCCTGGTTCTCCCTCCGATCCACTGATTTTGGTATCCTCCTATTAGTTTCATGAGGTACGTAGTCAAGGTTGCATATCCCTTTATTAAGCACCACTGAATGCTCATTTATATGGTAGATGTGTACTGGCCACCTGATGTCTGCTAGGGCCTCTGGAAGAGAGAACAACATAAACCAAGTTCCCCATTTGACAGGATACAAGTGACCTGGGTGGAGAAGCATGTGAGCCCTGAAGGACATGTTGGGGACACCACTAGGAGGGCACAGTAGGGGGCCGGGCTGCACAGGTTCTCGGCTTTGCTGCCTAGGCTTCAGAAGGGTTCCTAGCAGGACGTTCACCTGGGCTGACCCGTGTCTGGGCAGGGACTGGACACACAGGAGCCCGAGCCAGGTGGGGCCTTCCACACGGGCAGGAGCCTGGCACCTCGGCCAACCCCGTCCAGCCTCTGTGTCCCCTTCTTCTCGGAGGCATCCCCCTGTCCCCTCAGGCCCTCTGTCCTTGCTTATCTCTCTCTCTGGGCACTGACCAGCTCCATCTTCTACGAGCCACGTTCCAGAGCACGTTTGGGCTGCGGGTCCTCACAGACGGTATCAAAGCTGAATTCACAGGCAAAACCCCAGAGCACCTAGAGGAAGGCATTACCCAGAAGGCACTGTCAGGAATGGGGGGGTCCAGTGGGCAGGCTGCTTTTCCTGGAGTGGAGGGTTTGTGAGGGTTTGTTGGGGTGTGGAGTTGGGAAGGGCATGAAGTGGACCGTGGTGAGGAAGGCAAGTCCAGAACAGTGAAATAAAACAAAAACAACAGCAGCAAAGAGGAGCCTGCAGCTTCTTTGTGACAGAATGTTCTAGAAGGATCTCTAAACCATAGTGACTGTGGCACAATGCTGATGAGAGAGAGCTGGTGATGAAGCTGGAGAGGAATTCAGACCTGCTCTGTAACTCTAGCAAAGGCGCGTAACTTCTCCGTCTCCTTGACTCTCCTTAGGACCATTTGCTACCTGCCCAGGGTCGTTGCGGGGCTCAGGGGTACTTGGTTAGTAGAAAGAACGCGTTGTGTTACTGGTACAAGGAGGGTGAAGGTGCAGCTCAAAAGCTCATGGCGACAGGGTCAGAGCTATGGTCCCCCATGATTCCAACCCTGGAGGTTCCACGGTGACTGGTTAGTAGAGAAGGAACCCGGGAACCCCAACGTCTGATGGTGTTTTGCAGCCATACCCGTATCTTCCAAGTGCCGAGCGAGGTGAGAAATGATGCCATGCGAGAACGGATAGAGCAGGTGAGACGAAGGTAAGCGTTCGAGACGAGTTGATTTCAGTTCCTAACTGGGGGTCGGTGGGTGGAGCGCTGCTGGCCTCTCCGTGGGTCTCCCTTAGCTCCAGCCCTGGGCCCGGCCAAGCCAGGGGCCCTTCTGGGCTGAGCGCCTCTTCCCAGGACTCAGGTCCTGGGCCCAGGCTCGGGCTGCTGCCCCACCCGGCCCTGTGCGGCGGTCTGGGTCTGTCCTCTGTGGGGGGTGGCTCTGCCGCCCTGTGGTCTCCCCCCTGCCTCTCCTCTCCTCTCCTCTCCTCTCCTCTCCTCTGTCCCCTGCAGCATAAGCCATCTTACGGATGAGGCCTCTCAGGAGCTTCACAAGAGAAATTCCTACTCAGACTGCTGAGAGCAGCAGGTGAGAGGGCTGACAGGTGAGGGGCCGGGCCGAGAGGGCGGCCTCCCTGGGCAGGGAGCCGGCACACTGGGTGGGGCTTGAGAATACCAACGAGGGCCTGCACCTGGGCCACTCGGGGTCGGGGAGCAGGCAGCTGCCTGAGGCTCCTGCCACGCCTCTCAGATTTCCAGAAGGACTTGGAGTCAAGGTCAGATTTGCGTCTCTGACTCTTCACTGTGGGGTCGCAGACCAGTGCTTCTCAGTTGTCCGTGGGCCCAGGGGTCTCAGGGGCTGTGTGGTCGAGGCTGCGGTGGCACCTGCAGCTCTGAGTTGCTAGAGCTGCTGGGCGTAGCCGCTGCTGGTCTGCTGGCCCCTCTCTGAGTCACAGGGTCACACAGCACTGGGGTGGGAGCGAGGGCGCACAGGTTTTGGCCCAGCCCCCGATCAGGGCCGTGACCTTGGGTCGTGTGGCCTCTCGGCCTGCACGCGGTACCAGTGGTCACGGCAGTGGCTGTTCGTGCTGCTGTGGAAGGTGGCATGCCGAGGCCAGGAGATGCCTCTCCAGGAGGCCTCTGTCCGGGAAAGGTTGCTGCACCCCTGCCACGCAGGAGAGACCATGCTGATCGTCGTGGCGGCTGGCGGGGGGGCCAGCAGCACGCTTAGAGGAGGGCCGTGGAGGTGTATGCTGGCATTTATTGAGCACTTGCTGTATGCCAGCTCTGCACAAGGTGCTTTGCCTAGGTTTCTCATCTGACCCAGATGACTGTAAGAGGAGGGTGTGGTGGTGCAGCTGTACTCACAGTAGAGATGAAGCCACCCTGGGGAGCAGATGCTGGCTTTCTTCCAGCTCCAGCATGGGTGATTGCTTCATGCCCTGGTGCCTGTTTCCTGACTTTAGGACGTTGCTTTGTGGACCGTGGGGTCCAGCACGTGGCAAGCGCTGTGTCAGTGGTTTGCTAATGTCAGCAGGGACGAGGAGTCGGGGGTGCCTGCTGGCACCTCTGTGTTTGAAGGTGCAGAGCCAGGCTCCCGTACCAGCTCTGCCTGACACACCACCTCTCCTCCTCGTGGGTCTTCCCGCTCCTGCATCCTGCTCTGTGAATGTCGAGAGCAGCGGGCTTAAGGAGGCATTGCCAGCCCTGCCTGTCAGCCTTCGCACATTTCCGTGATGCGCCCCTGGGCATTTCCCTGCCTCCCAGGTTGATGCCCTTCAGGGTCGAGGAGCAGCCTGTGTCGGAAGGATGTCCACCCTACCTTGACCTGAGGAGTGACCACACCTGGGCAGAGAGAATCCAGCGGGTGAGCCCTTCCTTGTGACAGTGGCAGCACTGGAGTCTTCTTGCTGAACTGCTGATAAAGAGATGCACTGTTTAGCCACCATCCCGGCCTCTGGTGTGAGTGCTTTGCCATCGTTCATTCATTGGACCCTGAGCACCTCACGGGCTTGCCTCTGGGGACACAGGCTCTCAGCCTTGCGGGGAGACAGCTGACAGGCCCCTACCATTGTGTGAAGCAGGCTGTGCTGGGGCTCCTGGGGTGTTAGGGGCAGGGCTGTGCTGGGGCAGGAGGACTTCCTGGGGGAGGTGTGGCGTGTCTGTTTCACTCAATTATTTTATGTTCATTTACTCCTCCTCTAGAGCACTTCCTTTCCTTATGTAGACCCATGTTTCTGACCTACATCCTTTTCCCTCCTGAAGAACTGTTAATATTTCTTGCAAGGCAGGTCTGCTGGCAACAGTTTCCTTTGTCTGAGAAAGTATTTCCATTTCATTCTGAAGGACAGCTTTGAAGAGTACAGAAGTCTAGGGTTTTTTGTCTTTTTTTTTCCCCCCAACACTTTGAATATTTTGCTCCACTCTCTTCTTGCTGGCATGGTTTCTGAAGGGAAGTTGGATGTGTTTTTATCCTGCTCCTCTCTGGGTAAGGTCCCCCCACCCCAGCTTTCAAGATTTTTTTGTGTGTGTTTGATTTTCTGCAGTTTGAATATATGTTCAGGTGTAGATGTTTTGGTGTTTATCCTCCTTGGTGTTCTGAGCTTCCTGGATTTGTTGTTTGGGGTCTGTCATTAATTTTGGAAAATTCTCAACTATTATTACCTCAAATATTTTTTCTGTTCTTTTTGTTTCTTTCCTGGTGTTCCCATTACTCAAATGTTACACCTTTTGTAATTGTCCCCCAGTTATTGCATATTCTCTTCCACTTCCTTTCATTCTTTTTTTTTTTTTTCTCTTTGCCTTTCCATTTGGAAAATTCCTATTGACATTTCTTAAACCTCACTGACTCTTTCCTTGTCCATGTCTAGTCTGCAGATGAGCCCATCAAAGGCATTCTTCATTTCTATTTCAGTGTTTCTTATTTCTGGCATTTCCTTCTGATTCTTTCTTGGGGTTCCCATCTCTCTACTTATGTTACCCATGTGTTCTTGCATGGTGTCCACCTTTTCCACTAGAGCCCTTAGCCTATTTATCAAGGTTGTTTTAAATTCCCAGTCTGGTAATTCCAACCTCTCTGCCATGTCCGAGTCTGGTTCTGATGCTTGCTCTGTCTCTTCAGAATGTTTGTTTCACCTTTCATCATACCTTGTAGTTTTTTGCTGAAAGCCAGGTAAGATGAATGAGATAGAGGAACTGAGGTAGACAGGCCTTCAGTGTGAGGTTTTATACTTATCTGGTTAGGGGTCAGGCTGTGTTTACTCCTTCCAGCAGCTGTGGTGTCAGAGGCTAAAATTTGCTTTCATGTCCTTGCTTTTTGTCTTTGGGTTTCCCTAGAGATTCCTCCTTAAATAGGGCCTGAAGCTTGCAGTTCTTTGAGGTGTAATCCCCTCTTACTTTACAGGAGCCCTATTGATGTGGTGAGGTGTGAGGGGCAGGGAGGGGAGCATCCTGTAATCCTCTAACTTGGTCTTGGTCTCAGTTAACCTGTGCCCCTGGCCTGTGACCTTCACATGTGTTTCTCAGCTCTTCCCCCACTCCTACCTCAGGAGGGACGGGAAAGCGGGAGGGGGCTACAGTTGAATATTTTCCTTCCCTCGGCCAGGTAGGCTCTGGCAAAATAGTTTTCCTTGAGAGCAGGCCTTTGTTAAGGAAAACAGAATGCTTAAGACATATTTCAAAATGGCTATTTCCCCCTCCTCTTGCTGGGAAATGGGGGTGGGGGAGGTTTCTCTGATCTTTCACTGTGAGAACCTGGTGGGGTTCCTTAGGTCCTTCCTAGGACTGGCCTCCTGGACTCGTTAACTCTCAAGCCTGTCCACACTGAGTTACTGGTAGTCCATCAGCTATAGTTTAAGCCTGGCTCCCTGGCCCTGGTTCCTGGAGGTTCTGCTCCGGTACATTGTGAGTCTCTGTATCCACCTGTCTGTCTCTCCTAGTTTCAGGTCAGCGGTTTACCCCGTGACCTTAGTTCTCTGATGGATCTGGGAAGAGTTGTTGCTCTTTGGTTTATTCAGCTTTTTTTCTTATTGCGAGGATGGGTGAGGACTTCCAAGCTCTTCACACACAGACCAGAGACTGGAGATACCGTTCTCACATTTATTGAGTGTCTAGTAGAATAACACCAGTGTTTGGTGGCCTCTTACCATGTACCAGGGACTATAAGCGCTTAACCCAAGCAGCCCTTTGGTGTAGATACTTCTATTATTAGCGAGGAGGCCACGTAAGACCAAGAGGTAGTTACCTTGACCAGAATCACTTTGTGATTGAGGAGTGATGGAGCCCAGCCTGGCCTTCTGGCTCCAGGCCTCCTTTCTCAGCCACTTTGTGTGTGGGCCCTGGGCTGGGCTGGGCTGGGGAACATGCAGTAAACAAAACCCCCGTCCCTGTCCTGGTGGAACTTTTGGTTTGACAGGGGAGACGAGTTTTAGACTACATTAGTCACAATTTTCACAACTACCATAAAGGAGAAGTACTATATATAATGGGAACTTGCCCTGATCAGAGAAGAGAACTGAGATTTACTTTCGCTTATTTTAAAATCATCACCTCATTTTGCAGATGAAGAACTGGAAGTTCAGAGGTTCAGTGGCTTTCCTGATGCCACACAACCACTAGATGCATGGCCAGGATTGGAATGCAGGCCGTCTCAGGCCATACCACTGTGCAGTACGCTGGGGTGAGGGGTCGTTTTGGTGGACAGTAGTGGTGGTGGTGGTGACCTTGGCCAGCCTGACACGGTGGAGGGGAGGGGGTGGAGGTAGAACGGGTCCTTAGCCACCTGCCCCGCTATACCTGGAGGTCAGGAATGCCTGCACTTGCTTCCCATCGCTGTCCCCTCCCAGCTTCCCTCTGCCTGGTCGTGCAGCCGAGGAGGGGAGTGAGAAGAGCGGCAGTAGGACTGGCCAGGCAGGGGCTCCAGGACAGGAGGAAAAGCAGCAAGGCTGCTCTGGCTGGACAGGAGCGGAGGGAGAGGGGCACAGGGGAGGGAGCGGAGAGGGGCCTGGGCCAGCCCACGCGGGTGGGAAGCAGAGGTGGTAAGCGCAGGAGTGTTACCTGTGGAGCCGGGCTGCGGTGCAGGATGGGGGCGGGGAGCCCAGGAGGGGTCCCCAGGGAGTGAGGGGATGGGCTTGAGACAGGACGGAGGTGACCTGGTGATGGTGGCACCTGCAGAGCGGGGAAGGAGGGACGTGGGGACAGCTGGCGACAGGGGTGCACTGCCTAGGAAGGGGTCTCGCGGGGTAGGCTCAGTTTGGGGCCTGAGGTGGCCTTGCAGGTGATGTCCAGCAGGTGGATGGACAGACAGGGCCGGGCTGGAGGGGTGGCCCCGAGAGTGCCCGGGGCAGGACCGGGCTGACCTTTGCGGGCAGGGCTGCAGTCCAGACCTCGGCAGGAGGATGGAGGGAGGGAAGAGGTCCACGGGGCACTCTCTGCAGTGCCAGAAGCTCTGCCCTCCCGACCTCTCCTCACGCTCCTGGGGAGGCGCCAACAGACGCTCAGCTGGCCAGGCCTCTCAGCCTCAGGCTCCTGGGTCATCACAGTTCAGTGAAGGGACAACACCTGCTCCACAGTCCAAACTGAGCGCCAGTTTTACCGGAAACCACCAGATGGTGCCATTTCCATGCAAAAACAGGTTTCCTGAAGGTGAAGCCTGTGTGCCCCGCAGGGTTTAGATTTTATCGCCACTGGGGAAGCGTGAGCAGATGGGAGGCCTTTGAGCATCTTAGTTTAATGATGATTACAGTTCACGTCCACATCCGTGAACTGTGGTAGGGCCACTACTCAAATGAAGCGTCCTGAGCGTTCACATGCAGCCGCGAGCGGCTCCCCAGGCGAACATTCTGTCGCGTCCTCAGGGGCCCAGGGTGGTGGAAGGCCGACAGGCACAGAGTAACGCAGGGTTGTGTGAGCATAGACGGGAGAGCAGAGGAGGGAGTGGTCTCTGCTTGAGAGAAAGTGTGGACTTCCCTGCGAGGGGACATTTAGCAGAGGCTTCTCCAGGCTCCGGCAACGAGGCAGGGGACACCCCTACGGGAAGGTGTGGAGGACAGTTAGGGACGCGGGCCTGGCCCTGAATGTCTGGAAGGCAGGGTGTGGTGGAGATCACGGCAGGAGAGGAGGCGGGTAGCCTACAGGTGTGTGCAAGAGAACCCCGTGGAACCTGCCAGGGTACCCGAGGAAAGGAGCCGACGTGCGTGCTGGCCGGGGGCGGGGGCGGGCGCGGGCGGCGTGCACTCGGCTCCAGCTTCAGGCACCTGGAGGAGCAGGGGTGCTGTAGCCCTCGGGAAGGAAGGGAGACTGCAGTCCTGGGCCCGGCCGGAGGTGACAGTAAGGAGACGGCCCGCCCTCACCCTCAAGCGCCTGGAGTGTGGGGAGCGAGGGACCCGCGTTGGTATTGTAGCCGCGGCTCCTCCAGACCCTGGGTGGAAATGAAATCATTAAGAGGCTCAGATGGAGTTTTGTTCTGTGCGTGATTAACCCCAGGAGGGGAGTTTGGGAACAAATATGCCTCCTCTACCTGTATTACAGGGGGACTGAGCCACGGTAAACTAAAAGAAAATCACTGGCAAATTTGGGACCAGTCAGCTGTGACCAAGCCATTTGTGTAGTTAAATGAAGCTGAAAGAGCTAATAAAGGCTTTGTGGGTCATGGATCCTTCTGGGTGGGGAGGGCGGGGCGAGGGGGCAGGTGGGCGGGGAGCTGGTCCCCATGCTGCACGTGGTGGCCTTCCCTGGGACTTGGCGGAGGTGCTGCTGGCGGTGGGCTGTGTGTCGTTTCGTAACGGGGAACTTAATTCTAGGAAGAGACAGGACCGAGACCCAGCCTTGGCCTCTGGTGTCTCAGAAGACAGACTGGGGCTCGGCAAAGTGGAGACTTGGGACACGGACGTGGGAGCAGCACCTCCTGAGTCTGTCGTCCAGAGTGAGGTGCGAGGGGCCCAGCGTCATGGGGACCCCCAGGACGGAGGCCTAGCAGTGCCCTGGATGTCCACCGAGAGCTGGGGTGGCTCTGGTCCATGCCCAGAGGAGGGTGTTGGACGCCCGGCCAAACCAGGACCTGAATGTGGGGCGCCAGACAGGGAGGGGATGGGCTCCTGCCTGTGCAGGCGAGTTCTGCAAGCTCCTAGACCACCCCAGGGTGCGGGGTGCGGGTGCCTACGGCTGGAGGGCGAAGCGGGAGCTGGCTGTGCCCAGGCCAGACTCCAGGGACCCACCGGTGGCGCTGGCCGTGGTGCCCTGCCCTGTCCACGTCTGCCCCGGGGGCACTGACACCGGCCACCCGAGGTGGGTGGGTGCAGACCAGCAGCCCTCGCTGCCTCCTGGATTGAAGCCCCGTTGCTGGGCCGGTGCCCACGTGCAGGGGTGGGGCTGGGCCTCCCTGATGCCTCGCCCCTGCATCTGCATCACTCCCCTCCCTCCCCTCCTCCTTCCCCCCACCCCAGACCCTGCAGCAAAGCAGGAGCGGGGCTTGGTTCTGTCAAGGAGGGCGGGGCCCCAGGCCTGCAGGTACAGGGTCCCCAGTCAGTGCGCTTGGCTGGGGTGGGGAAGCCTGGGGGGTTTGAGGGGAAGATGGCAAAGGCTGTCAGTGCGGCTGGCTCAGGTGCTCCCCACGCCTGTGGAAGGGACGCCCTGCTGGGCCTCAGGCGAGAGCGCGGCCTCCGGGTTTGCGGTACCATTCCCTAAGTGCTCCCCTTGGAGCCTCCACCCTTGCAGGGCTGTCACTTGGGGCGCCTCCTAAGGCAGCTCTCTGTGGGTGGGCCTGGAGGCCCGCGAATGAAGGGCTTGGTCCCAGGAGGAGCTGTGTGGTGGGCGGGGCCCCCGAGCCAGGAGCTCCAGCCTTCGGGGGGGGGGGGGGGGGGTGGGGAGATGGTGACCTGTCACTCCCAGAGGGAGGCTCAGCCACTGCCCGCAGGAGCTGGCGCTGGACAGTGGCAGGCCTGGGTGCATCTGAAGATGCTGGGGCGCCAGACAATGTCTGGTGAAAATAAAGCTGTCGGGAGCGCTTCTGGGAGCCGGTGTGTGTGGGGGGTGTGTTTTCAGACCCACGCACGGGCGAGTCAGGTTGGCCCCTCGGGTGGGTGAGGTTTGCCAGCTCCGCGGGCTCTGGAGGCCTGCCTTGGGGACCAGCTGGACCCGGGGACGCCCCACACCCTGGGAGGGGCCTTCTCTGGGCCCGTGTGCCGACTGAGGAAAGATACTTCCTCTGGCCTTGAGCTCCCTTGGGGTCTGGGGAGAGAGGCGCCCGGCTTGGCCTGCTCCAGGCGGGAGGGTGGTGTGGCGTCCTGTGTCCAGCAGAGGGTGCTGTTGCCCTGGTGTTGCCAGCTGCTGGTCCCTCAATGGTGCCTCTGGCCACACTGTCCACCACGTAGGGCTCACCGGCTCCCAACACCCCCGTTAGCGCCCGCACTCAGCTCCTCCGCCCACTCGGGGCCCCTTGTTTGGGGAGCAGGCAGAGGACCTCAGGCCTTAGTTTTACGGGGGAGGAGGAGGCCCCTTGCTCTGCTTGGCTGCAGGCAGAGGCAGGAGGAGGGCGGTCACCTTCCCAGCCCACAAAGCCCAGTCCCTGCCTGCACGCCATCGGGGCTGCCAGGACCCCCTTCACGAGGGGAGGGATGGGGGCTACGCAGGGCATAGCAGCCAAAGGAAGGAGCGTCACTGCGAACAGTGCTGGGGCTTTGGAGTCCCTTTTCAGGGCCTAAGTCCTGTGTCCGCTTTGTGTGAAGCTGGTGGGCGTCAGAATCCCACCACAGTGCCAGGGCACTTGTTAACGATGGAGATCGCTGAGCGCCACCCGACTCGTTTTACTGGGTGGCCTGGGGAGGGAGCCCAGGAACCTGCATTTTTATGAGGCCCATGCAGGTTGTTCTGAGACAGCTGTCCTCAGGCCCTTTGTTGGCAGAAGAGAATCTGGGGACTCCTGGGTCAGCCTGGGAGGGAACGTGCTGCTCTCGTTGCTGCCTCCTCTACCCAGTCTTCGGAAGCATCTTCGGCCAATTAGCTCGTGACCACCCAGGGGCGTCCTGCTCTGCTTTGGTCCCAGAATTAACAAAAGGGAGAGAAGCAGAGAGACAAGTCATGCAGAGCGTGGTTCCCGCGGGGCCCTCTTCAGCTCTAGTCCCTTCCACGCCCTCACTTTCCTGCCTCTCTCACCTTTCATCCGCCCCATCCAGGGCCCCCTAGGTTTCTGGCACTTTCCGAGTTCTTCCTGGAGGGGGTTGTCTCTGCTTCCTGCAGGGGAGACGCCCAGCTGTCAGCCTGGGGTGTGTGCGTTTCTCTACACGGGTCTTCTGCCATCAGACCAGTGAGGCCTTGGGAAGCAAAGGGCGCACCCACGTGCTTTCCTTGGGGCTGGCACTGTTTTGGCTGCCTTTTATGGGGCCATTGCCAGCTCTTGTTGGGGGGGGGCAACAGCACTGAGTCTGTCCCTGCTGTGCCTTTGCTGGCTGTGTGGCCATGGCTGAGTCCCTTAGCTCCTCCAGCCGTGGGCTGTCCCCTCTGTCAGGTGCAAGTGTCCCTCTCAGGGTGGCGGTATCAGAGGTGGCAGAGCCAGCGCACAGTTTGTGCCGTCTGCCCTCCCGCCCCTCCCTGCCCTCCGCTGCTCCAGAGTGCAGGAGTCCTCGGGCAAATCAGCCCGCGTGTCTACACCCCCTTCCCTGCACTGCTCTGGGGATGGGACTGTCGAAGCCCTGCCCAGAACCGATGGTGGTCGCATTGTTGGAGCGGGGAAAGCAATTGTGATTTGATCGGTACTTTCTCCCCCTCTCTGCGCCTGGCCAGGACCCTGGGATCCAGCTGGTCTTGGGTCTTGGCTCTGAGGCCTGTTTTTTATTCTGTGCTGGGTCCAGTCGCCTGGCCTTGGGAGCCACATAGGAGTCCCTCAACAAGGTGCGTTGAGGGACTCGAAGGCTGGGCTGACTGTGGCCTTGGGCTCATGGGTAAAATGGGAGTCAAAGTAACTCTGAGCAGGGCCAGAGCAAGGCACGTGCAGCTTCTGACGGCGTCCTGCACGCTGCTGAGATCCCAGTGATGTGGTTACAATCAGTGCAGCACAGAGAAAATGGTAGCTTTCCCTTGCCTCCAGCTCTCAGGGGTCTTTTTCATCAGAAAAGCTGTGTTTCCATCTAGGCATCCACCGCCCTGGGCTTTGAAGGAGTGGGGAGAAGCCTGGGGGATGTTGTCCGTGACCAAGCGTAATTTCGCGACAGGCAGAAAGGCCCGCGAGAGGAGAGGAGGAAGCTGCACTGTGGGTCGAGGCGGCCTCCCTGCCAGACCCCCAGATCTGAGACCCTCCCAGCTTCAACCCCAGGACCCTCCAGGCTTTGCATCGGGAAGTTCGGTTTGGACAAACGTTCCTCGGTGAGCAGGTGGTGGGCAGGATTGTATGGATGTCATCCCCGTCTTCGGTTCGTGCATTTCTTTACTTCCCAGAGTTATTGTGAATGATGAGATGGGGCCTCCAGTTTCTCCTAATCCACGCCCCATGCCCATTAGGTCAGACCCAACCCTCCCAGATGGCAAGGGCCCTGCTTGTCCACACGCCAGTGGGCCGTCCTGCAGGCTTCATCCTCTCCTATGACTCGGTGTGGACCTTGCGTCTTCAGGCTGGAATGCCCCCCACCCCATTCCCTGTCCTGGACATTCCACTCGCCCTTTGAGGCCCAGCTCAAATGCCACATCCCCTGGAAATGTTTCCTCTTTCTCCTTGCTCCTAACTTGCCAATAGGATCATGTTCCATATCTCGCTGTCTCTTTCTTTAGCATAATTTCTTTTCATACTGTATTTAAATTTTTTTTTTTTTTCATTTGTGGTCCTGTCAGACTTGCTAGATGGTAAGATTCTTTAGGGCAAGATTGATGTTTTGTTCATCTTCGGTAGGTGCCCAGTAGGGGCTGAGCTGAGGCAGTGCAGCCTAGCCAACCCCCTGGAGACGCAGACCCTGGCTGGCCCACACCCCGTCTGCGGTACTGACCCCTGCGTCTCTCCACGGTGCCCCTACCCACCACCGCCCCTGGGCGTGGAAGGTCTGACGTACAGACCGTGGGCCTCCTCCCCGAATGGAATCTGTCATGGGTGTGTGAGGCCCGAATGAACCCCAGTGGAGGAAGCATCTCCCCAGGGTCACTGGGGTGAGGGTCCCTGTAGCGATGAACAGCCTTGGGGGCCGTCCTCTGGGATTGCTGTTTCCATTTGTCACTGAACACGAAAGGCCGTCTAAGGAACACAGACTGACAGAACAGACGGGCATGAACAGCCCTCGCAGACTTCCTCCTCTCAGGGGCCTCTCTCGCTCTCTCTCCCTGTCACCTTCGGCATCACAGGCCCCATCAGGGTTCCTGCTCTCTAGCCAGGAGTAAGCCCTCTCCTGCTCTTCATGGACTGGGTACAGTGAAAACAGATACAGGCAAAGAGGCAGAAGAGTTCCCCAAAGAAGGACCCTCGGGGGGGGGGTCTTGCGAGTTTTGGTTACTTGGTTGTGATCCCCTGAGCACGGGCCCAGTTCCCTCCCATCCCCCCACCCTCGGTCACCGCAGGTGCTGCTGGGCGTGAGCGGGTGGCTGTGTGAGCGGCCTCCTCCATCACTGCGGGACGTCTCTGACCCTAGGAGTCCTCTTTGAATCGTATTTCTTAGAATTTAAGTTTTCCTGTGGTGGAAAGAACATCAAACTTGAAGTCCCAGCTCTGTTACTTTCTAGATGTGTCTAATCAAGGGCAAGTGGCTTAATTTCTCTGAGACTCATTTAAAACATTTAAAGAATACACACACGCGCACACACACACACGAGTATCGATTTCTGCTCTGCCTGTCCCATAGGGTGGTTGGGAGGTGGTTTGAAGACTGAAGCTGGGCTCTGAGCTGCTGACAACAATGTAGGCACCTTCCCGAGGACAGGGATGGCCGCCCTGTTCACGGCTGCCTCTCCAGCAACCAGCCGGGTGCTGGGCATGGGCAGGTGTTGATGAATGAACGAACGAAGGCCTCGGAGAAGGGTGCAAGCTGGACGTGAGGCCGTGAACGTGGTGGGTGACGACAGAGAGGATGGCAGCTTGGAGTCCCTTTTTCAGGAGACGTGAGGACAGCTGGCTGGGGGACAGTGTGTCTGGAGCGGACAGTGGGTGGGGTCCCGTAAATTCCCCCAAGGCTTCAGCTGCATCCCCTTCCATCTCACTGGCCAGGAATGGCACAGGGGAATTCAGGTTCTGTGATTGTTTCAGGGCAGTGGGGCGGCTCGTCCCTGGGCCTGGCTGCATGGCTCTCCCCCCCAGGTGAGGTTCTGTTACAAGGAAGAAGAGAAGCGGTGGCGGCTGGATGGGCGGCACGTAGCGTCTGTGTCGGGACTGGGAGAAGAGAGTGTGTGTGTTTGTGGCTACGGCCGCTCTCTGCAGGGGGGGTGGCGCCGGGGCAGGAGTCTGCCCGCGTGTCCAGCTGTGGTGAAGGGGGAGCAGGGGATGGCGGCAGGAACCCTGGCTGGTAGACAGCCGGCGGGGCTCTGGTTCCTCTCCCGCTGGAGGCTCGTTTGTGACTTTGTGCTGTTGACTTCTCGGAGTCTTTATAAACTTTTACATTTTATTTTTAAAGGATCCTTTGTTGTGCTGACTCACAGGGTTAATGCTGATGGTGATGGTAACGATCATCACAGCAGTGATGGGTAACACCTACTCAGCCTTTGCTGTAAGCGCGGTCACATCGTTCACTTCTCTCAACAGCCGTACGCTGCTGTGCTGCCAGCGCCCACGCTTCACAGACGACGAGTCAGACACGCGGAGGTGAAGGCACTGGCGCAAGATGGTAAAGATCGTACATGGAGGGGCCAGGAGTGTGGCTTATACTGTGTGGCTCCCAGCCTGCTCATTTAACCATTAAACACCGCCTCTAAGTGGGTGAGGTTATTGTGAGGATGAAGCATAAGAGCAGCAGTGATGACTCCTGTTGTCTGTTGAGCACATTTGATTTGCCAGGCACTCTTACAGGATCTGACTTAGAGTGGTAGGTAAAAGGAGGTCCTAGCTCTTACTTCTAGTGAGGGCAGGGGCTGGACAGTAAGCAAACTGGTAGACAGTTAGATAGGTGGATGGACAGATAGATGGATGGATAGATAGGTAGACAGGTAAGTAGATAGATAGGTAAATAGATAGGCAGGTAGATAAGTAGATAGATAGGTAGATAGACAGGTAGTTAAGTGGATAGATAGGTGGATAGTAGATAACTGGTCTGGTGACGCTGTATGCTTTGTAGGGAAGAAAAGAAGAGAGAGGAGAGAAGGAGTGACTGGAAATTGCTCTTTTATGTGACACGGCCCTGGGTGGCCTTGCTGCAGAGGTGAGAGTTGAGGACGGACTGCCTGACGTGAGGAAGTGAGCCCCGGACCTCTGGGAAGAAGGTTCCAGGCAGAGGCCCCAAGGCACAAGTGGGCTTGGCCTGTGCACGGAACCGCTGTATGGCTGGAGCAGAGCGGGAAGAATGGTAGAGGACGTGGGCAATGGCGGTGTCTGCTGGGAGACGGACAAGGCCACGCAGCTAGTCTGGCGCGTGAGGACGGATGGCCCAGGAGGAGGCCAGGAGGATGTCCCGGGTCAGGTGAGGTGGGCCTTAGCCCTGACTGCGATTCTGCTGCCTTCCTCCTAAGGCAAAAGCTTAAGGCAGCGGCAGAATGACTCGATCAGCTTTGCATCTTAGAAGATCTCTTGGTGCTTCTGTGATCCAGTGTCTCATCTACTAAGTGAGGGCAGTGACAGCTGTGCTGTCAAACCTTATAAGGTTTTGTCGCGATCAGATGAAATGGTCGAGAAGGGCTGCGCGGAGCTGTGACGCGCGGTGCAGGTGCCCGCTGCTGCTGCAGGAGTTGGGCTCGCTGCTCGTTGCTGCACGGCTTCCCTTTCTCCAGGCCAGTGGCCAGATAAGAGTCTCAGTCTCAGAACTCGAAGAGGGCTTTTCCCATGGATTGTTTCACTTACTGTTTATACCTTGTCCAGGCGGTTGAAACGATTGTCCTTCCCATTTAACAGAAAAGGAAACTGAGGCTTGGAGAAGTCCGAGAGGTTAATATACAGCTACTAAGTGCTGGGGTGGCTTTTCACCCAGCACTGCCTGATTCTAGGTTCAGTTCCCAAGAAGAGGCTGCTAGGTGCTGTGGAGGTGGGCTGTGGAGAGGTGGGTGGGAGGTCAAGGGTTAGACTTAAAATTTGGTTGTATGTGCGCAGACTGGACTTACTTGGAGTGACAACTGCTGTTATGGTCACACACATAGTCCCTGGGAAAGAACGCAGCATCGTAGACAGCACAGATGAATACACAATAGAAATTGCTGAAAATAGTCCAAGCAGATGCTAGCTATAGCACAGAAAGCTTAGCAAAATAAGGTGAAGTCCCAACATACCAGCTGATGGCAATTCAATGCAGAAGACAAAAGAACAACCTAGTTCAGCTAAGATCTGAGAGCCTAGCTCTAACTGTGACAGTGGCCACTGAGAAAGATCAGGGTACACAGTGGGGAGGGGTGCAGGGGTGGTGCTTCCACCCACCAAGAGACTCCTCCCAGCCCCCTAAGCCATAGGAGCCAGGCAGGAGCCACAAGTGTCTCCAGGAATCTCACCCCAAGCCCCACTGGTCTACAATCTTAAGGAGTTCCTGGTGTTCTTTGAAAACTGAAGTCTCTGGGGCTTTTGCTTTGCTTCTGGAAGTGTCAGAGGGCTGGGGAATTCTGCAAGTGTCCGGCCCATGATGGGCAACCTAGCAAAGAACATTTCCACAGACGTCACTTAAGGCAGCCCTCGCCTCCAAGCAAGACTTTCCCCCCCTTGAGGCAGTGTGCATCTGGCCACTCTTCAGAGATTGCAGAGAAGGGGCTTCTGCAGCCTTGATGTTTCCTGCTGACACAGAGACTCACTTATTCCTCTTGTTCATTCTTCATCTCCTGTCCTGGCTCTAGTCCTTCTCAGGAGGGCACACGGATGCTGAGTTTGCATGCTCGTGGGGAACAGAGTGAGGCCAGAGTCTGGGCGAAGAGCGGAGGGAGGGAAGGGGGCGGGGTCGAGCGCAGGGCCGCGCGCGCTCACTGCAGTCCAGGGCCACAGAGGCGGGGAGCGGGAGCGCCCCTGGTATGCCGTTATCAGCATTACCATGCAGTATTCCCCGCCGGCTTTGTCTTTGCTTTGCATTTTATCAATACCTCCAGCGGATCCTGCTGTCCCTTTCTGTGGGTTTATTAATATTGCCCTATGATCTATGGGTAGCTGCCATGCTTTATATTCCAGCCCCATCCCAGCTTGTCCAAACTCAGACACCATATTTAATTAGATTTTCTCCCTGGCTCAGGCAAACCGAAATTGAACTCCCAGTATATCTCTATTGCTCTGGAGCCTGGGCCTGACAGAAGCAGACAGCTCTCTTTCCCTCCCCGGCTTCCTCCACCTCATCCTCTCCAGTCCTACCTCTGACATTAATATTCCAACACAAGCCCATTTCTAGGTTCATTCTTTGGCCCCAAACTCTGAAATTCTTCCTCACATCACCCCCTGCCATTAAAAAATGACCCATGTGCTGAGGCTTCGCTGCTCTGTTTGATCTCCCTCCAGACTTTGGGCAAACCTGAGAGCTGACGGGTGGTTCTGCCTGAAATCGAGGAGACATGTAAGATGTCCTTTCAAGATGACTCCACCCTTGGAAAAGGCTTAGGGAAAAGTCACTTTACTGTGTTACAACTTTTCCATCTGGAAAATGGAGAACACAACAAGAATTGGGCTTTTTTGAGGTTATGAAGAATGAAGATGTCTGATCTCACTTTCTGTCAACAAAATGTGAGGAGACGGAGAGGGGTTCAGAAGAGATGTAGAGAGAACTCCCAAGATGACCGAGTAGGAAGACCTGAGCTCACGTCCTCTCACAGACTCGCCAAAACAACAAGCAGAGATGATAAAAACGGGAACCTACCAGAAAAGATCGTCTACAACTAAAGATATAAAGAAGGAACCACAATGAGATGGGTGGGTTGGGAGGAGCCATGTAGTCAAGTCCCACACCCCCAGGTGGGTGACCCATAAACAGGAGAATATTGCAGAGGTTCTTCCTGAGGAATAAGGGGTCCAAGCCCAGCATCGGGCTCCCCAGCCCAGGGGTCCTGCTCAGGGAAGATGAGCCCCCAGAATGTTTGGCTTTGAAGGCCAGCAGGGCTTCTTTTGGGAGACCCAGAGGGCAGTGGGAAATAAAGACTCCACTCTTAAAGGACACACACAAAATCCCACGTGCTCCGGGACCCAGGGCAGAAGCAGTAATTTGAAAGGAGCCTGGGTCAGACCCAACGCTGATCTTGGAGAGGCTCCCAGAGAGGCAGGAGGCCACTGCAGCTCCCCTGGGACACAGACACTGACAGCAGCCATTTATGGGAGCTCCTTCTACCACGTGGACACTGGTGCTGGCGAGTGTCATTGTGGAATCCTCCCTCTCGGTTATTAGCCCCGGACCCAGCCCCATCTCCGTCCAACAGCCTGTAGGTGCCAGTGCTGGGACGCATCAGGCCAAGCAACTAACTGAGCGTGGACACAGCCCCACCCACCAGCAGACAGGCTGCCTTAAGACAGTCTGAGCCCATAGCTTCCCCTGGACACAGCCCTGCCCACCAGAGGGCCCAGGACCCTGCCCCAAAATATGTGGCCCTGCCCACTAATGAGCCTGAGCTATTCTCAGGACCAGCCTCACCCACCAGCAGGCTGATACCAACCCCAGGAAAACCACAGCCCCGAAGCCACCAGCAGGCCAGCACCAGCTCTGGGATCAGCTTGGCCCTGGCTCCATCCAACAGCAAGCCAACAGAAGTTTCAGGACCCCACAGCAGTCAGCTTGCCCCAACAGAAGGGCCCATACAGCCCACATAGGGGCAGCCTTAGAGCATATGGCTTTGGAGACCAGAGGGGAGTGGGCCACTGGGATCCATAGGATGTCTCCTACAGAAGGCCACTTCTCCAAGGTCAGGAAACAGAACCAACCTACAGATACATAGAAATAAAAACAGCAAGTTAGGCAAAGTGAGACAACAAAGGAACATGTTTCACAAGGAGGAACAAGATAAAACCTCAGAAGAAGAACTAAGTGATGTGGAGCTAGGCAATCTCCCTGAAGAAGAGTTCAAGGTAATGATTATAAAGATGATCAAAGAGCTTGGGAAAAGAATGGATGAACAGAGTGAGAAGTTAGAAGTCTTTAACAAAGAGTTAGAAAATATAAAGAACAACCAGAGATGAAGAATGCAATAACTGAAATGCAAAATGCACTAGAAAGAATCAACAGTAGATTAAATGATACAGAGGAACGGATCAGTGAACTGGAAGGCAGAGTAATAGAAATCACTGACGCTGAACAGAAAAAAAAGAATAAAAAGAAATGAAGACAGTATGGGAGACTTCCAGGACAACATCAAGTGCACTAATATTCACATTATAGGGGTCCCAGAAGGAGAAGAGGGAGAGAAAGGGGCTGATAACATATTTGAAGAGATAATAGCTGAAAACTTCCCTAACCTGGGAAAGGAAACAGTCACCCAAGTCCAGGAAGTGCAGAGTCCCATACAAGATCAACCCAATGCCAAGACACACTGTAATCAAAATGACAAAAGTTAAAGGTAAAGAGAGACTATTAAAAGAGTCAAGGGAAAAGCAACAAGTTATATACAAGGGAACTCCCATAAGGCTATCAGCTAACTTTTCATCAGAAACTCTGCAGGCCAGAAGGCGGTGACAAGATAAATTTAAAGTGATGAAAGGGAAAAACCTACAACCAGGTATTCTGTACCCAGCAAGTCTTTTTTTTTTTTTGATTTCTAATTTTTAAAAAGTATTTTTAATTTAATTTATTTTTTTATACAGCAGGTTCTTATTAGTCATCAATTTTATACACATCAGTGTATACATGTCAATCCCAATCGCCCAATTCATCACACCACCACCACCCTCACCCTCTGCCGCTTTCCCCCCTTGGTGTCCATACGTTTGTTCTCTACATCTGTGTCTCAATTTCTGCCCTGCAAACCAGTTCATCTGTACCATTTTTCTAGGTTCCACATATATGCGTTAATATACGATATTTGTTTCTCTCTTTCTGACTTAGTTCACTCTGTATGACAGACTCTAGATTCATCCACGTCTCTACAAATGACCCAATTTCGTTCCTTTTTATGGCTGAGTAATATTCCATTGTATATATGTACCACATCTTCGTTATCCATTCATCTGTCAATGAGCATTTAGGTTCCTTCCATGACCTGGCTATTGTAAATGGTGCTGCAATGAACATTGGGGTGCATGTGTCTTTTTTTTTTTTTTTTAATTAATTTATTTATTTATGGCTGTGCTGGGTCTTCGTTTCCGTGCGAGGGCTTTCTCTAGTTGTGGCGAGCGGGGGCCACTCTTCATTGCGGTGCGCAGGCCTCTCACTGTCGCGGCCTCTCTTGTTGCGGAGCACAGGCTCCAGACGCGCAGGCTCAGTAGTTGTGGCTCACGGGCCCAGTTGCTCCGCGGCATGTGGGATCCTCCCAGGCCAGGGCTCGAACCCGTGTCCCCTGCATTGGCAGGCAGATTCTCAACCACTGCGCCACCAGGGAAGCCCCCGTCATGTGTCTTTTTGAATTATGGTTTTCTCTGGGTATATGCCCAGTTGTGGGATTGCTGGGTCATATGGTAATTCTATTTTTAGTTTTTTAAGGCACCTCCATACTGTTCTCCATAGTGGCTGTATCAATTTACATTCCCACCAACAGTGCAAGAGGGTTCCCTTTTCTCCACACCCTCTCCAGCATTTATTGTTTGTAGATTTTCTGATGATGCCCATTCTAACTGGTGTGAGGTGATACCTCATTGTAGTTTTGATTTGCATTTCTCTAATAATTAGTGATGCTGAGCAGCTTCTCATGTGCTTCTTGGCCATCTGTATGTCTTCTTTGGAGAAATGTCTATTTAGGTCTTCTGCCCATTTTTTGATTGGGTTGTTTGTTTTTTTTGTTTGTTTGTTTGTTTTTTTTACAAGAGATAAATAGACTGACACCAAGCATTGTACATGGATGACCACAACAAAAGCAACAATGATTGCAATTACCAAACATGAAACACACTCATACTATGTCATAATATTGACATTCAGTCCAGTAATCCTCCACTGTAACAGCTCCTTTACTTTGCTGTGAAAATTGATTTGTATATTCTTTGCCTCTGAGTCCTTGTGGGATTTTTTCTTTTTTTAAATTCAAACAGAAAGTCATAAAAATTATACTCATCCCCATCAGTTCACTCAGTCCCATGTAATTAATTTTTTTTTTTTCATCTTGATCTTTTGTTAGCACTTTTATGAGCTCATCAGTTTTTCATTAGAGTTCTGAAAATGCTTATTCATTCAGTTCAGCAGTACAGTCCGGTACCAGAAACCTGTACTTGTCAGAGTCTTTTCCATGAATTTCCTGAAGATGAAACCCTTTTATAGGAACATATTTACAAAAGCATCAGAGTACACCCAGAACTGTCTGTAAATGACAAAAGACTTAAAAATGACCACGGTTAAAGATTTGATGAAAGTTCATAATAATGCAGTTGACAAGAAAATTAGTTATTTCTGAGATATACATTTTAAAGTAATAACTAGGATTATGACTTATAACATTATACTGGAACATATAAGATTTTTAGAAATTTCATGTAATGTCTGAAACATTTATATTAACATATTTCCATACAAATAACCCAATGAAAGTTTAGTATTAGTTGTTTTGTTTGTTTGTTTGTTTATACTGCAGGTTCTTATTAGTTATCAATTTTATACACATCAATGTATACATGTCAATCCCAATCGCCCAATTCAGCACACCACCATCCCCACCCCACCGCAGTTTTCCCCCCTTGGTGTCCATATGTCTGTTCTCTACATCTGTGTCTCAACTTCTGCCCTGCAAACCGGCTCATCTGTACCATTTTTCTAGGTTCCACATACATGCGTTAATATACGATATTTGTTTTTCTCTTTCTGACTTACTTCACTCTGTATGACAGTCTCTAGATCCATCCACGTCTCAACAAATGACTCAATTTCATTCCTTTTTATGGCTGAGTAATATTCCATTGTATATATGTACCACAACTTCTTTATCCATTCGTCTGTTGATGGGCATTTAGGTTGCTTCCATGACCTGGCTATTGTAAATAGTGCTGCAATGAACATTCGGGTGCATGTGTCTTTTTGAATTACGGTTTTCTCTGGGTATATGCCCAGTAGTGGGATTGCTGGGTCATATGGTAATTCTATTTTTAGTTTTTTAAGGAACCTCCATATTGTTCTCCATAGTGGCTGTATCAATTTACATTCCCACCAACAGTGCAAGAGGGTTCCCTTTTCTCCACACCCTCTCCAGCATTTGTTGTGTGTAGATTTTCTGATGATGCCCATTCTAACTGGTGTGAGGTGATACCTCATTGTAGTTTTGATTTGCATTTCTCTAATAATTAGTGATGTTGAGCATCTTTTCATGTGCTTTGTGGCCGTCTGTATGTCTTCTTTGGAGAAATGTCTATTTAGGTCTTCTGCCCATTTTTTGATTGGGTTGTTTGTTTTTTTAATATTGAGCTGCATGAGCTGTTTATATATTTTGGAGATTAATCCTTTGTCCGCTGATTCGTTTGCAAATATTTTCTCCCCTTCTGAGGGTTGTCTTTTCGTCTTGTTTATGGTTTCCTTTGCTGTGCAAAAGCTTTTAAGTTTCATTGGGTCCCATTTGTTTATTTTTGTTTTTATTTCCATTACTCTAGGAGGTGGATCAAAAAAGATCTTGCTGTGTTTATGTCAAAGAGTGTTCTTCCTATGTTTTACTCTAAGAGTTTTATAGTGTCTGGGCTTACATTTAGGTCTCTAATCCATTTTGAGTTTATTTTTGCATATGGTGTTAGGAAGTGTTCTAATTTCATTCTTTTACGTGTAACTGTCCAATTTTCCCAGCACCACTTATTGAAGAGACTGTCTTTTCTCCATTGTATATCCTTGCCTCCTTTTCATAGATTAGTTGACCATAGGTGTGTGGGTTTATCTCTGGGCTTTCTATCTTGTTCCATTGATCTGTGTTTCTCTTTTTGTGCCAGTACCATATTGTCTTGATTACTGTAGCTTTGTAGTACAGTCTGAAGTCAGGGAGGCTGATTCCTCCAGCTCCTTTTTTTTCCCTCAAGACTGCTTTGGCTATTCGGGGTCTTTTGTGTCTCCATACAAATTTTAAGATTTTTTGTTCTAGTTCTGTAAAATTGCCATTGGTAATTTGATAGGGATTGCACTGAATCTGTAGATTGCTTTGGGTAGTATAGTCATTTTCACAATATTGATTCTTCCAACCCGAGAACATGGTATATCTCTCTATCTGTTGGTATCATCTTTAATTTCTTTCATCAGAGTCTTATACTTTTCTGCATACAGGTCTTTTGTCTCCCTAGGTAGGTTTATTCCTAGTTATTTTATTCGTTTTGTTGCAGTGGTAAATGGGAGTGTTTCCTTAGTTTCTCTTTCAGATTTTTCATCATTCGTGTATAGGAATGCAAGAGATTTCTGTGCATTAATTTTGTATCCTGCAACTTTACCAAGTTCATTGATTAGCTCTAGTAGTTTTCTGGTGGCATCTTTAGGATTCTCTATGTATAGTATCATGTCATCTGCAAACAGTGACAGTTTTACTTCTTCTTTTCCGATTTGTATTCCTTTTAGTTCTTTTTCTTCTCTGATTGCCGTGGCTAGGACTTCCAAAACTATGTTGAATAATAGTGGTGAGCATGGACATCCTTGTCTTGTTCCTGATCTTAGAGGAAATGCTTTCAGTTTTTCACCATTGAGAATGATGTTTGCTGTGGGTTTGTCATATATGGCCTTTATTATGTTGAGGTAGGTTCCCTCTATGCCCACTTTCTGGAGAGTTTTTATCATAAATGGGTGTTGAATTTTGTCAAAAGCTTTTTCTGCATCTATTGAGATGATCATATGGTTTTTATTCTTCAATTTGTTAATATGGTGTATCACATTGATTGATTTGCATATATTGAAGAATCCTTGCATCCCTGGGATAAATCCCACTTGATCATCGTGTATGATCCTTTTAAAGTGTTGTTGGATTCTGTTTGCTAGTATTTTATTGAGGATTTTTACATCTATATTCATCAGTGATATTGGTCTGTAATTTTCTTTTTTTGTAGTATCTTTGTCTGGTCTTGGTATCAGGGTGATGGTGGCCTCATAGAATGAGTTTGGGAGTGTTCCTTCCTCCGCAATTTTTTGGAAGAGTTTGAGAAGTATGGGTGTTAGCTCTTCTCTAAATGTTTGATAGAATTCACCTGTGAAGCCATCTGGTCCTGGACTTTTGTTTGTTGGAAAATTTTTAATCACAGTTTCAATTTCATTGCTTGTGATTGGTCTGTTCATATTTTCTATTTCTTTCTGGTTCAGTCTCGGAAGGTTGTACCTTTCTAAGAAATTGTCCATTTCTTTCAGGTTGTCCATTTTATTGGCATAGAGTTGCTTGTAGTAGTCTCTTATGGTTTGTATTTCTGCGGTGTCTGTTGTAACTTCTCCTTTTTCATTTCTAATTCTATTGATTTGAGTCCTCTCCCTCTTTTTCTTGATGAGTCTGCCTAATGGTTTATCAATTTTGTTTATCTTCTCAAAGAACCAGCTTTTAGTTTTATTGATCTTTGCTATTGTTTTCTTTGTTTCTATTTCATTTATTTCTGCTCTGATCTTTATGATTTCTTTCCTTCTGCTAACTTTGGGTTTTGTTTGTTCTTCTTTCTCTAGTTCCTTTAGGTGTAAGGTTAGATTGTTTATTTGAGATTTTTCTTGTTTCTTGAGGTAGGCTTGTATAGCTATAAACTTCCCTCTTGGAACTGCTTTTGCTGCATCCCATAGGTTTTGGAGCGTCGTGTTTTCATTGTCATTTGTCTCTAGGTATTTTTTGATTTCCTCTTTGATTTCTTCGGTGATCTCTTGGTTATTTAGTAACGTATTGTTTAGCCTCCATGTGTTTGTGTTTTTTACGTTTTTTTCCCTGTAATTGATTTCTAATCTCATAGCGTTGTGGTCAGAAAAGATGCTTCATATGATTTCAATTTTCTTAAATTTACTGAGGCTTGATTTGTGATCCAAGATGTGATCTATCCTGGAGACTGTTCTGTGCATACTTGAGAAGAAAGTGTAATCTGCTGTTTTTGGATGGAATGTCCTATAAACATCAATTAAATCTATCTGGTCTATTGTGTCTTTTAAAGCTTCTGTTTCCTTATTTATTTTCATTTTGGATGATCTGTCCATTGGTGTAAGTGAGGTGTTAAAGTCCCCCACTATTATTGTGTTACTGTCGATTTCCTGTTTTATAGCTGTTAGCAGTTGCCTTATGTATTGAGGTGCTCCTATGTTGGGTGCATATATATTTATAATTGTTATATCTTCTTCTTGGATTGATCCCTTGATCATTATGTAGTGTCCTTCCTTGTCTCTTGTAACATTCTTTATTTTAAAGTCTATTTTATCTGATATGAGTATTGCTACTCCAGCTTTCTTTTGATTTCCATTTGCATGGAATATCTTTTTCCATCCCCTCACTTTCAGTCTGTATGTGTCCCTAGGTCTGAAGTGAGCCTCTTGTAGACAGCATGTATATAGGTCTTGTTTTTGTATCCATTCAGCAAGCCTGTGTCTTTTGGTTGGAGCATTTAATCCATTCACGTTTAAGGTAATTATTGATATGTATGTTCCTGTTACCATTTTCTTAATTGTTTTGGGTTTGTTTTTGTAGGTCCTTTTCTTCTCTTGTGTTTCCCACTTAGAGAAGTTCCTTTAGCATTTGTTGTAGAGCTGGTTTGGTGGTGCTGAATTCTCTTAGCTTTTGCTTGTCTGTAAAGCTTTTGTTTTCTCCATCGAATCTGAATGAGATCTTCGCCAGGTAGAGTAATCTTGGTTGTAGGTTCTTCCCTTTCATCACTTTAAGTATATCATGCCACTCCCTTCTGGCTTGTAGAGTTTCTGCTGAGAAATCAGCTGTTAGCCTTATGGGAGTTCCCTTGTATGTTATGTGTCATTTTTCCCTTGCTGCTTTCAATAATTTTTCTTTGTCTTTAATTTTTGCCAATTTGATTACTATGTGTCTCGGCGTGTTTCTCCTTGGGTTTATCCTGTATGGGACTCTCTGCGCTTCCTGGACTTGGGTGGCTATTTCCTTTCCCATGTTAGGGAAGTTTTCGACTATAATCTCTTCAAATATTTTCTCTGGTCCTTTCTCTCTCTCTTCTCCTTCTGGGACCGCTATAATGCGAATATTGTTGTGTTTAATGTTGTCCCAGAAGTCTCTTAGGCTGTCTTCCTTTCTTTTCGTTCTTTTTTCTTTATTCTGTTCCATAGCAGTGAATTCCACCAGTCTGTCTTCCAGGTCACTTATCCGTTCTTCTGCCTCAGTTATTCTGCTATTGATTCCTTCTAGTGTAGTTTTCATTTCAGTTGTTGTATTGTTCATCTCTGTTTGTTTGTTCTTTAATTCTTCTAGGTCTTTGTTAAACATTTCTTGCATCTTCTCGATCTTTCCCTCCGAGGTCCAGGATCATCTTCACTATCATTATTCTGAATTCTTTTTCTGGAAGGTTGCCTATCTCCACTTCATTTAGTTTTTTTTCTGGGGTTTTATCTTGTTCCTTCATCTGGTACATAGCCCTCTGCCTTTTCATCTTGTCTATCTTTCTGTGAATGTGGTTTTTGTTCCACAGGCTGCAGGATTGTAGTTCTTCTTGTTCTGCTGTCTGCCCTCTGGTGGATGAGGCTATCTAAGAGGCTTGTGCAAGTTTCCTGACGGGAGGCACTGGTGGTGGGTAGAGCTGACTGTTGCTCTGGTGGGCAGAGCTCAGTAAAACTTTAATCCGCTTGTCTGCTGATGGGTGGGGCTGGGTTCCCTCCCTGTTGGTTGTTTGGCTTGAGGCAACCCAACACTGGAGCCTACCCGGGCTCTTTGGTGGGGCTAATGGCAGACTCTGGGAGGGCTCATGCCAAAGAGTACTTCCCAGAACTTCTGCTGCCAGTGTCCTTGTCCCCACAGTGAGCCACAGCCACCCCCCGCCTCTGCAGGAGAACCTCCAACACTAGCAGGTAGGTCTGGTTCAGTCTCCCCTGGGGTCACGGCTCATTCCCCTGGGTCCTGATGTGCACACTACTTTGTGTGTGCCCTCCAAGAATGGAGTTTCTGTTTCCCCCAGTCCTGTCAAAGTCCTGCAATCAAATCCCACTAGATTTCAAAGTCTGATTCTCTAGGAATTCCTCCTCCTGTTGCCAGACCCCCAGGTTGGGAAGCCTGATGTGGGGCTCAGAACCTGCACTCCAGTTGGTGGACTTCTGTGGTATAAGTGTTCTCCAGTCTGTGAGTCACCCACCCAGCAGTTATGGGATTTTACTGTGATTGCACCCCTCCTACCGTCTCACTGTGGCTTCTCCTTTGTCTTTGGATGTGGGGTATATTTTTTGGTGAGTTCCAGTGTCTTCCTGTCGATGATTGTCCAGCAGCCAGTTGTGATTCTGGTGTTCTCGCAAGAGGGAGTGAGAGCATGTCCTTCTACTCCGCCATCTTGGTTCCACCCAGCAAGTCTTTCAATCAGATTTGATGGAGAGATCAAAAGTTTACAGACAAGCAAAAGCTAAAAGAGTTCAGGACCACCAAAACAGCTTTACAAGAAATATTAAAGGGACTTCTCTAGGTGGAAAAGAAAAGGCCACAACTAGAAACATGAAAATTGTGAAAGGATAAAGCTCATTGGTAAAGGCAAATATACAGTGAAGGTAGTAAATCAATCATGTACAAAGCTAGTAGGAAGGTTAAAAGACAAAAAGCAGCAAAATCAACTATATCCAGAATAAGCAGTTAAGGGATACACAAAACAATTCGATGTAAAATATGATGTCAACAACAGTAATTGTGAGGCGAGGAAAGTAAAAATGCAGGGTTGTTAAAATGAGTTTGAACTTAAGAGATGAGCAACTTAAAATAATTACACATATATATATATAGATTGCTATATGTAAAACTCAGGGTAACTAGAAACCAAAAGTCTGTAATAGATAGATATGCAAAAAAGACAGAGGACTCCAAACATAGCACTAAAGACAGTCATCAAATTGCAAAGGAAGAGAACAAAAGAAGAAAGGGAAAAAAAAGAACTACCAAAACAACCCCCAGACAATTAACAAAATGGCAATAAGAACATCCATATCAATAATTACTTTAAATGTAAATAGACCAAATCCTCCAACCAAAAGACAGAATGGCTGCTACTAACTACTACTAGAGCCCATCAATGAATCCAGTAAAGTTGCAGGATACAAAATTAATATACAAAAATCTGTTGCATTTCTATTCACTGACAATGAAATAGCAGAAAGAGAAATTAAGGAAACAATCCCATTTATTATCACATCAAAAAGATTAAGATACCTGGGAATAAACCTGCCTAAGGAGGTAAAAGACCTGTACTTGAAAAACTATAAGACGCTGATGAAAGAAATTGAAGACAACACCAACAGATGGAAAGCTATACCATGCTTATGGATTGGAAGAATCAATATTATTAAAATGACCATAATACCCAGTGTAATCTACAATTCAGTGCAGTCCTTATAAAATACCAATGGCATTTTTCACAGAACTAGAACAAAAATTTTTGAAATTTGTATGGAAACACAAAAGACCCCAAATGAAAAACAGAGCTGGAGGAATCAGGCTCCCTGACTTCAGACTATACTATAAATCTACAGTAATAAAAACTGTATGGTATTGGCACAAAAACAGTCATATAGATCAATGAAACAGCATAGAGAGCCCAGATATAAACCCACACACTTATGGTCAAATCTATGACAAAGGAGGCAAGAATATGCAACGGAGAAAAGACAGCCTCTTCAATAAGTGTTGCTGGGAAAACTGGACAGCTGCACGTAAAAGAATGAAATTAGCACATTTCCTCACACCACATAAAAAATAAAATCAAAATGGATTAAAGACCTAAATGTAAGACTGGAAACCATAAAACTCCTAGACGAAAACATAGGCAGAACACTCTGACAGAAGTCGTAGAAATGTTTTTTGGATATGTCTCTTAAGTCAAAGGAAGCAGAACCAAAAATAAACAAATGGGACCTAATTAAACTTAATTTTTTTTTTTTGCACAGCAAAGGAAACCTTTGACAAAACAAAAAGACCTACTGAACGGGAGAAAATATTTGCAAATAATATGTCCAATAAGGGCTTAATATCCAAAATATATAAACATCTAATATAACTCAATATCAAAAAAACCCCCAAACAACCTGATTAAAAAATGGGCAGAAGACCTGAATAGACATTTTTTCCAAAGAAGACATACAGATGGCCAACGGGCACATGAAAAAATGCTCAACATCACTAATCGTTAGGGAAATGCAAATCAAAACCACAGTGATATATCACCTCACAGCTGTAAGAATGGCTATTATCAAAAAGAACACAAATAACAAATGTTGGTGAAGATGTGGAGAAAAGGGAACCCTAGTACACTGTTGGTGGGAAGGGAAATTGGTGATAAGTCAGATAAAGACAAATACTGCATGTTATCACTTATATGTGGAATCTAAAAATTAAACTAATGAATGTAACAGAAAAGAAACAGACTCACAGATACAGAGAACAAAATAGTGGTAACCAGTTGGGGGGGGAGGGGGAGAATATAGGGGTGAGGGATTAAGAGGTATAAACTATTATGTATAAAATAAATAAGCTACAGTGGTACATTGTACAGCCAATATTTCATAATAACTATAGAGTATAATCTATACAATTTCAAATCACTATGTTGTATACCTGGAACTAATATAATTTTGTAAATCATCTATACCTGAGTAAAAAAAGAAGAAGAGATGTAGCGAACACAGCAAGGAGTTGCTCCTGGGCCAGCTTCCGGTGCCAAGGAAAGTCCTGCTGCCAGGAGCTGGACAGCCAGGGTCCCTGGCAGCCTGTGACCCTAGACCCCTAGACCATGGAGGCTGGGACCCAGCAGAGCTCACCACCATGCCCGACCCCAGTCACTCCTGAGAAATTAATTTAATATGTTTGAGAGTCAGGCTCCTCATCAGTTAAATGTGGATAACGGCAGCTGCCCTATGTGCGTCTCATAGCTGTCGCACTCAGGTAAAATTGCGCATGTGAATGTGTCTCATAAGCTGTGATGCTCTCCACAAGAACAGACATTCCCTTTCTCGGCTAAGTCTTGATTTGTACTTGCTGTTGGAAGAGAACAGGGCATGGGTGATGTAAAATAGAAGATCACAGGATATTTTTTACTTGGCTTTGAAATGATTTTTATTTTCTTTAGCAGGGAAATTTGATAATTAGCTTTCCTTGCCTGAGCACTTAGACAGACTGATGTCAGGAGGAATTTAAGCTATCAGAAAAAAAAAAAAAAAGGAGGGAAAGAAGGAAATAGGAAGAAAGGGAAAGAATGAAAAAGAAAAAAAAAGGAAGAAGGCAAGCAAGCAAACAGCAGAGGGTGGTTTACCTGAATTCCTTGGGTATGTTTGAAGTGGCGTTATACCAAGATGTGAAAATATGCACATTTACTTTACATCATGGTGAATATTTATTTATTTATTTTTAGTGGGGTATAGTTGTTTTACAGTGCTGTGTTAGTTTCTACTGTACAGCGAAGTGGAGTTCCCTGTGCTATACAGCAGATTCTCATTAGTTATCTATTTTATACATATTAATGTATATATGTCAGTCCCAATCTCCCAATTCATCCCACCCCACCCCCTTTCCCCCCTTGGTGTCCATACGTTTGTTCTCTACATCTGTGTCTCTATTTCTCCCTTGCAGACAGGTTCATCTGTACCATTTTTCTAGATTCCACATATAAGTGATATTATACGATATTTGCTTTTCTCTTTCTGACTTACTTCACTCTGTATGACAGTCTCTAGGTCCATCCACGTCTCTACAAAGGACACAATTTCATTCCTTTTTATGGCTGAGTAATATTCCATTGTATATATGTACATCATGGTGAATATTTAAGAAACTTAAGTGTGAGAGCTGCAGAGCATTCCACAGAGGGTAGGAAGGGCTGGGGGCTGGGAGGGTCTGCATGCCGCCCCGAGGGCTGCAGAGGGAGAAAGGAGCTCTGGAGGGTGACCTGCCCACACTCAGGGGTCATCCTGGTCCCCACCTGGCACTGCATCCCTGGCATCCTCGGAGGAACTCCTGGGTAATTATGGGGAAGGAGAGCTCCTCCGTGCCTTGGCCACGGAGAGGGCAGTGATGGGCACGTGAGGGGCGGAGAGAAGACGCGTCCCCGGCCTCGCCAGCTGACCAGATGGGGGCACGGTGGACGTGGTGCTGGGCTGGGGGAGAAGGCTTTGGAGTCCGGTGGGCATGGGCTGGATGCTGGCTGTGTCACTTATTAGCAGTGTGACCTCTGGCCAGTTGTAAATCTCTCTGAGCATCAGTTTTGTCAGCGGCATCAAAGGGAAATAACGCCTGCTTCATGGGGTTGCTGTGAGGATAGAGGGCGTTCTGTGCAGAGCGCCCTGGGCAGACGTCCATCTTGCGTGTGCCCGGCCCCTCCACTTGATCCGCGTTCTCTCCTGCCCAAGTACCCAGGGCCCCCTGTGGCAGGGCTCAGGAGGCTAGGTTGGTACACGCTCCAGTCAGATTTTCAGAGAAGCCACCTTTGCATTCTGACTCTGAGATGAGACAGTTGGGGAGCTTGGTTGGAGGGGGTCAGGAGAAGGTCAAGCATTTGAGTGCCCAAGGCAAAAATAAAGGTCCTCAGATGCTCTGGTGGAGCAGGGCGTCCAACTTTATTTTTATCAGCACACCCCTTGGGATCTCGTTTCTTCAGACAAAAGTCCTACCTGGAAGGCACCCACCAGGTAAAGGTGAGACAGTTCTGTGGTGGAGCCCCTCCCAGAGCAGACCCGCCCTCCCTTCCCAGGGGGAGTCCCGAGACTTCTGGGGCACGGAGCTGGTTAATTCAGAGCCACTTCTAGAACTAAATCTTAATCCAGGGATTATCTCCGGACACCATGATGTCTCTTGGCATAGGGGTTCTTGCTATTCCCTCCTTGACTGGGTTGCTGCATATTTTAGGTAAGATGACATTAGCTACTCCCAAACATCAGCGGCTTAGTGCAGTAGAAGTTTGCTTCTGGCTCACATGACGGTCCGCTACAGAATTTCTGGTCAGCAGGTGGCGTTCCATCCCGCGATGGTGGAGGAACTCAAGGTCCTTCGTCAGTGGTTCTTCTATTTCAGAGGGCCTTGCTGCCTCTTTATCTAGAGGCAGGGGCGGGGTGGCGGGGGGTGGGGGGGTGGGGGAGAACCACGGCGGGGGCACGGATACTTCCTAGAGGCCAGGAAAAGGCACCCTGTGTTCTCTCGTGTTCCATTGGTGAGAGCTCTGCACGTGGCCACGTTTAACGGCGAGAGAGACTGGGAAGTTGAGTCTGGCCGTGGGCCCGGAGAGGAGGGCACAGCAGAAAGCTGGGTGTTGGTGGACAGCCGGCCAGCTCTCCCACAGGTGGCCCTCTGGCCCCCAAATACCTTTTGCGGCTGTCCTTCCCACGCAGAGCCCCTCGCACACTCTGGCCTCTGAGGATGCACGGTCTTCCCTGCCAGGATCCCCTGTGGTTTCTCAAGGTCTGTGAACTGATAGGCAAACTCTTCACGCCTCACACTTGCCCCCAGTACCACCGGGGTCCCCCCCGCCCATTCGGATGGTGCCCGATGGCAGGCGCTCAGCATCCACAGGAGTGGTGACATCTTGCTGGGCGGGCAGAGTGAAGACGCTCTGCGCTTGGTTGGCCCCTGCTTCTGCTCTGGGAGAAAAGTCCTTGCCTGCTGCTCTCAAAGTGCCTGCTCCGCCCTTTGTCCTCCGCTGCTGTGGTCACGTCTGAGGCGGGCGCTGGGGAGACTGACGTCTTGCGAACGGCACCACTTTCCCAGCCTGCTTCCGTCTGGGGTGAGTTTTCCACTCTCAGGCTCCTTTGGTATTCAGTTCCTTTAAAAACTTTGGTGGGTTTCTGAACTATTTGCTTCCAGTCAGTGCCAAATGCTGGTAACGGCACCCAAAGTTCTTTCCGAGGTACAGTTCTCAGTGTGTTTCATTTTTTCTTCTTTACCCCTGCCTGGCACCTAGGGCTCCCCCCACCTCCCCAATTTAACAGCAGCCACCATGAGCAGTCGGAAACAATAGGCTTGGAAGGTGATCGGTTTGCCAGGGCTGCCGTCACAAAGTACCGCAGGCTGAATGGCTTATAAAAAGGCACTCATTGTCTCACGGTTTTGGAGGCTGGAAGTCCGAGATCAAGGTATCAGCAGGGCTGTTCCTCCCGAGGGCTGTGAGAGCCTATTCCCTGCCACACCCCAGCTCCTGGTGGTCTGCCGCCTGTCTCTGACATCCCTTGGCTTCTGCTACATCACCCTGACCTCTTCTTTCATCTTCACATGGCATTCTTCCCGTGAGGGTATCTCTGTGTCCAAATTCTCCCTTTTCATAAGGACGCCAGTCATATTGGATCGGCCCCCCCCTACTCACCTATGGCCTCATCTTCACTGATCTCATCTGCAGTGACCCTATTTCCAAATAAGAGGTCCTGGGGCTAGGACTTCAGCATCTGAATTTTTAGGGGACACAATTAACCCACGGCAGAAAGCAGACAGCCTCTTAAATCTGATCTCTGTTACAGGGCTGAGTCCCTCTGCTTCACTGAGGATTCTTAACGAGCCTTTGCTACTAAAAGCCCTTTCAGTTTCATTTCTGTCCCAGCGGTTCGATGCCCCAATTTCTGAACTCTCTTCAAACATTCTTCCTAGAAAGAAAACTAATCCAGAGGAAAGGAGATTAGCATACACTGAAGACCTACTAAGTGCATTATATTAGTTTTGGGTGTACGATATAATGATTCAATATTTGTATATATTGTGAAATGATCACCAAAATAAGTCTAGTAAACATCCATCACTATACATAATTACAGATTTTTTTTCTTGTGATGAGGACTTTTAATCGTGTACCCTCCTAGCAGCTTTCAAAGACACAACGCAGTATTTTAACTATAGTTACCATGCTGCACATCACATCCCCAGGACTTACGTTTTTGACCCTCTTCACCTATTTCACCCACCTTGGTTTTTGCTATTTGTTTTTTGTTTTTTGTTTTTTAAGTACACCTGAATTATACATTATTTAATTTTTATTTATTTATTTATTTATTTTTGGCTGTGTTGGGTCTTCGCTTCTGTGCGAGGGCTTTCTCCAGCTGCGGCAAGCGGGGGCCGCTCTTCATCGCGGTGCGCGGGCCTCTCACTATCGCGGCCTCTCTTGTTGCGGAGCACAAGCTCCAGACGCGCAGGCTCAGTAGTTGTGGCTCACGGGCCTAGTTGCTCCGCGGCATGTGGGATCTTCCCAGACCAGGGCTCGAACCCGTGTCCCCTGCATTGGCAGGCAGATTCTCAACCACTGCGCCACCAGGGAAGCCCGCTATTTGTTTTTTATTTTAGATTCCACACAAAAGTGAGATCATACGGTACTTGTCTTTCTCTGTCTGACTTATTTCGCTCAGCATAATGCCCTCAAGGTCCATCCACGCTGTCACAATCCACAAACAAACTCTGAACAACATGTACCCTCCCTAACCTCAATTCTTTGTCCAGATGTCAGTTCCTGGGGGAGCGTTCCCTGAACACTCCACTTAGAATTTTGCTGCCCCAGTATTTCTGATCCCAGACCCTTCCTTGCTCTTTTTCCTTGTAACACTTGTCCTGATCACCTTCTGATGCAGTGTGTCATTTTCTAATCTTGTTTATTGTCCGTCTCTCTAGGTGTTTACTCCGTGAAGACAGCAGAGATTTTTGCTACTTTGTTCCGTGAAGTACTCTCAGTGCCTGGAACAGTGCCGGGAACCTCGTTGAATGAATGGATTGACGGTGTCTGGTGGAACCTGGGAGATTGGGGCTGAGGGCAAGTTCCCAGGGGCTGAGCCAGCGTTACAGGTAAGCAGATGGGCGAGTCCCAGCCCAGTGATTTCCCAGGTGTGGACCTGAGTTGAGGGAAGTTACTCCATCTTTCTGTTCTTTAGTTGCCTCGTTGGAAAATGGGGGCAATCACCGTCCTTCCCCGACCGGACTGTTGGAGGATTAACTAACAGAACACACAGCGTGCCCAGGGGTGTGGCATGCTGGTGGTGCTGACAAATGTTGAGTCTTACTCGTCCCGTGTTGGTGACACTGATGCTCACAAAAGAAAATCACCCTGCCTTTTCTCCTGTCGCTTCGCTGTTGATGTATTTTTTGTTTGACCCCTTATGTCAGAGAACATGAAATGATGCCCCTGTAGGTTAAGAAGGCAGAAAGTGGCTTTTGCTGTAAGATACTCAGTGTTATTCCACTTGGTTTCTTCCTGGCCCCGTGGACAGTCACCCAGTTGTGTGCACAGCTGTGAGACCACTGGGCTTGCCAACAGCCGGCCTGGTCCCGGGTGTTGCCCTGCCCCAGCCCCACCCGGCCGGACACCTCGGTCCTGGAGTCTCATCACGCCCCTTGCCTCGTTTCTTTATTTGTGAAATAAAGGGGTTTCTTTCTTGGTAGGTAATTGGAAGAGAGTTCTGGCATTTGGGGCATCGAAAGGTTGTGATAGAGATGAAACTGGAAGGGACTTGAGTAATAACAGCCCATTAATAGTTTTCATTAAATAAAGTGTGTAAAGTTCCTTCAGTTCCGACTTTTCCTGATACTGCCCCCTATGGTTTAGCCAGAACTATTTCTCCCCCGTTACTGTCCAGCCGCTCAAGTCTCTAGGTTCTATAGGCTGTCATGCTTGCCAGACTCCTGTGTCTCTCCTGGTGCCACCTGGGCAGATTCTCCTTTGGCCTCGGGACCGTCTTTCCATGAACCGTCCTGGATCAATGGGGTCAGCCTTGGTTCTCCAGCTTCAGAGCGCAGGAGATCTGGCACTCGGCAGGCTCCTCTCCGCCCAGGAGGGCTGGGATGTGCAGGTGCAGAGAGGGTGCAGGGAGACGGGAGGTCAGGGACGACAAGGCACTGACACCCCAGCCCGCAACCCCCCGCCCTGTCCCTTCTGCACACGGGAGCTGATTCAGGGCCAGTGAGGACAGGACCGGACAGCTGTACTCTGACTGACTGTGCGCTCGTTAACGAAGGGAGCAGACAGCACAGGACTGTAATGGCATCACGGTGTGTCGGGTCTAATTATGCTAATGGATTCCTATGGCTTATCACAGGGACTCCCGGTTGGGTTCGTGTCAGGGATTCCCCAGAGGATCTGGAGAGGCTGCTGGGATGGAGTGGGAGCTGCTCCTGCGGTCCCCATTGCCTGTTCCGGGGAGCGGCTGGGGGGTTGCCCTGCGAGTCGGGCCGAGCCCATCCTGGAGAGCGTCCTGGAGCTCGTGGTCCCCCAGGAGCGGCAGAGCTCGTCCCTCTGCGCCCTCACCAGGGTGGCTGCAGGCCAGGCCTGGCCCCAGCGTTGGTCCAGCCACCCCGCTCCCGCTCACAACCTGTGAAGCACCTCTTGACCCCCAGAGGGTTCATCGCTCGTACTTTGGCCAGAACATTATCCCATTCTGTGCCTGTGTCTTCAATTTGTATCTCTTTCCAGCTCTCTTTCTCCATCTCTTCCCCCAGTTGTGGGTGTATTTTCATGATGGGGCTAGACTTCACTTTTGGCTGGGCAGGTAGCATATTGCCTATTTAAGGCATCTTGAGAAGACTCAGAAACCCAAATAATCGTACTCTCACCTCACCAGCTGCCTAAAAATTTTTTTGGCTTAAATCATAGATATGTGTTAAAGGGGCCCATCTCCCATGGGTAAATGTGCAGTGCTTTAAGCTCTTATCCATCATACCCATCAGGGGATAATCTCCAGGTCCTCTCTTTAGGGGAGTTATCAAAGGTGGTGGAGAGAAGGGACATTGAGAGCCTTGAAGGGAGGGTGGGGTCTCTACAAGAGACAAGGGGAAAGAATAGTGAGACCAGGGGTCGGGACACTACATGGGCATACTTTCTCCAGAGCTGCCAGGGCTACATCTCCAGCGGTCACTTGTAGGACACACCGGTGTATCCCTCTGTCCTACTCCAGAGGGTCCCGCTCGAAGCTGTGTCTCTGGACAGACCCTGGCAGATCCCGAATTCCAGGAGGCAGGGCCGCGTCTCACAGCATGTGGACGGAATGGTGTTCAGAACCAGCGTTTAGGGCAGGCCGCCTGAGTCTCAGAGGACTGAAGAGGATGTGGGTGGAGCCATGGGGTGTGGACAAGTCGGGTCTAAGTTCTGGCAGAGTTTCAGGACCATGGAGCACGTTTCTCTGGGAGCTCTGGACATGATGCAATATTGGAATAGGAGACTCAGAGTTTGGAGCTGAGGGCGGTTCCTGGCTGCAGTAGTTTTCTACTGCTGCTATGCAAATTGCCACCAGCAGTGGCTTGAAACACACATCGGACAGTTCTGTGGGTCCGAAGTCCAGCACGGGTCTCAGCGGCTAAAGTCACGGCGCCGGCAGGGCCGTGCTCCTTCCTGGACTTTCCTCCCGCGCCTCTTGCCTGTTCCAGCCTCTCGTGTCCCGTGGCTCACAGTTCCCTCCTCTGTCTCCAGAGCCAGCAATGTTGCATCTCTCTGACCTTCTTCTGTGGTCACGCACCGTCCCCCCCCGCCCCCCACCTTGTGACCAAGGCAGGGGAAGGTTTCTCTGCTTTTAAGGACTCATGTCATTAGGTTGGGCTTGGCTGGATGATCCTCACGAAGGTCCTTAACTTTACTGACCTGGGCACAGTCCCTGTTGCCATGTAAGGTCACACACTCACTGAGTAGGGGGATGGGACACAGGCATCTTCGGACCATTATCCTGCCACCACCTGGCAGTACTTAGACAAAGCTCGAGCAGGTGCCTAAGGACAAGCTGCTGGGAGGGTCTGGTCCTCAGAGCAGAGACTCTGGGGAGGGGTCCGTCGGGGCCCAGTGCTGACCTTTCTCGCTGACTCTGGGCCGACGGGAAGGGACTGGCGGGTGCTCGTTTCTTCTTCCTGGGGGCATAGCCGAGCCAGGCTACACTTTCCTCATAGTTAAGTGGGGACAACTGGCACTCGGCAGTCTGTGGGGAGGAGTGAAGCTTGCAACGCCCAGGCCTGGTGCATGCTCTCCATGCCGGCGGGATGCAGACGACCTGGGAGGAGGGCTGCCGGGCACTGCCGGAGGGGAGTCGACTGGCCCGGCAGGAGCCCGCGTTGGAGCAGGGGCCCCTCCCCCGCCCACACGCGTCAGGCTGTGATGTGAGTGCAAAGCAGACTTTAAAAAAAAAAAAAAATCTATCTATCTATCCATCTATCTATCTGTGCCGGGTCTTAGTTGCGGCACGCGGGATTTTTTTTTAGTTGTGGCATGCAGGCTCTTAGTTGTGGCATGCATGTGGGATCTAGTTCCCTGACCAGGGCTCGAACCCGGGCCCCCCGGATTGGGGGTGCAGAGTCTTATCCACTGGGCCACCAGGGAAGTCCCGAAAAGCAGACTTTGAAGAGTTAAGCTGCTGAATTGTGGACTCTCTGTTACAGGGTTAGGTCACCCTGAGTGACACAGAAAGTGATCCCAGGAGTGGTGCTTCCAGAACAAAAAGTCTAAAACATGGGACGTTGACTTACTAGTCAGGTGGCAGGTGGTGAGGGCTGGGAGGTGGGAGAGCCTGTGCGTGGGGATAAAGCGCTTGGTAGGGCTTCACGACGATGACTTGGAAGGGAGACCTTGTGCCTCCTGAGGGGTCAGCTCCAGGAGGAGTGTTGGGAAAGAATTAACTAACTTTGAAGAAAAATAAAAGGGAGTGGAGAAAATGTGGAAATTCGGGGCAACAAACGTGTTCCAGCTGTTACTGCCGTGTAAGAAATCACTCCAAAATATAGCACATAACCCTAGGTTCATCTGAAGCGTGAAGATTTTTTTTCCTCCCAGAGATTTCTGGGCTTCAAGAATTCAGGCAGGACATCGCAGGGGCGTCTCGTGTCTGCTCCACAGTGTTTGGGGCTCAGCTGGGAGGCTGGAGGGCGGGGAACTGGGATCTTGGGATGCTCACTCACTCAGAGGGGTGGGGCTGGCTGGGGGCTGGGGGCTGGGGGCCTCTGCATGAGGCAGTGGGAGCATCCTCACAGCCTAGACAAGCCAGCCGCCGGGCATGAGCGTCCCGTCCGCCTCCTGTTGGTCACTATCGCCAAGTCACTCAGGCTGCCCGTGCTTAGAGGGAGGGGAGCGAGGCCCTCGCGCGCGGTGGGCTGGGTGTCAGGCTCGGGAGAACAGAGAGCCTGGCTGGCAAAATGGCCACGGCCATGTTTTGGACACGATCAGCCACAGAGGGTTTGGGAAAGCTGGCTGCTCCCTGAAGAGCAGGGGGTATGATTGAGAAAGTTCGTGAGAGACAGTGACCCAGCGAAATCAGAACTTGGTCCCGTAGCAGAAAATGCAGCTGGGGTGTGGCGTCCCCCAGAAGCCTCAAGATGGCTGATGAGAAAATGAGAGGCACGAAGGTGAGGGAAGAAACTAAGAAGTTGTGCACGTTTTAGGATTGCATCTAGAAAAGATTGTTTTTTTCATATAGGGACTGACTGGAAGCAAATGGGTCAGCAGCTGCTAAGCCTTTGAAGTGTTTGTGCTGCAGAAAGCAAGGGGGTGACCGAGTGAGCAAAGACCCACGAGCCTGCACTCTCCCGTTTGGCAGGACGCAGCAGTGAATGTGTCCAAGATGTCCGGGAATCGGGGGCCGGGAGCCCTGACGTCCCGTTACCACGAGGCCGAGAGGGGTGAGTGGTGGGGAGCAGCTCCCCATGGGCAGAGGTGGGGCTGTGGACGAGGTGTCGGCTGGGTGGCCCGCTGCACCCTCTCCTCTGGGACAGGACTGTGTAACAGTGGCTACCTCGTCCTGCTTCATGATCTCAAGTGGGGTTTGTGAACGGCAGACACTTCCCTGTATCTCGCAGGTCACCCCTCGCAGGAGGTGCGTCCAGCCCAGACGAGAGGGCTGTGAATGCAGGGGTGGCTTCGGGTCTCTGTGGAGAGGGCTGGGCGTGAGCTGTGCTGGGGGAGAGTGGAGTGGAAGGGTGGGCCGTGTCCTCTCCCTTGTGGCCTGTAGTTGGGTATGGCCAGGCGAGACGCGCCCACTTCCAGTTCCCCTCTGACCTTCCCTTCGTCCTGCCAGCTGGGCTCAGAAGGGCCGGGGAGGACTCCGAGTGACCCAGCAGCAGTGCCCCTCCTGGCCTCACCCCCGACATCCCTGCCACCCACAGTCGACCGGGATGTGAGCAAGAAATAAGCCTTTGGGGTTTTGTAAATAGCAGTTAGTCGGCCCTGACTAGTGCAGACTGTTTTCCCGACATACCCTTTGAAGAGACAGTGAATGACATTTGTAGGTAAGTCCATTTCTTTAATGCACCGGCACGTCAATTCCCTGCCTCTCCTGGTCCTACCAGACATGGCTGATTGCTTCGAGGGCGTACAGATGCCCTAAACTGAGTTGGCCACCTCACCAGGCTGGGGCATTTGGGTTGGGAGTTCAGTAGGCTGCTGTTGTGCATTGTGGATGAGAGGGGCCCAGGAGGGCAGCCGTTGGTCACTGCTGGGCACAGAAACAGGGGACTGGGCAGCGGGAGAGGACGGTGCAGAGAGAGCACGGCCGGGTGCCATGCACCGTGGAGAGTGAGGAGCTGGTGCTGGGCCTTCCCGTCTCAGCTGTCCTTTCCTGGGTTCTAGGACAGATTCCTGGTTTATATAATCAACTCCCTTTGCGTCTACTTTTAGTGGGTTTCATTTGTCTAAAACCAGCGTTGACTAAGACAGAAGCAACATGGAAGAGCGTTCATGGAATTCCAGGTGGAGGGAGCAGGGCACACAGTAGATTGTATGTATGTTATGACCTTGAACTTGTGCTGGTATATACATGTATAAGAAATGTAGAACGTACACCAACATATAAACAGTGGTTGTCTCTGGGAGAAGGGGCAGTATAGGTAATTTTTAAACTTTCTTGTGCTTTTGGTATTTAAATTTTGTACCACCAGCTCTGGACCCTGGATGTTCTACTCTCAGCCCCTGACTGGCTCTTCTGAAGGCTTGGTGGCCAGACTTGAAGGCTGGCTTTTACCCTTTGGTGCCTGTTGAATTCTTTCACTTTTGTTCCAGTCTTGTCCATCTGGCCTGGCCACATCTTCTTCCTAGGAGCCAGTTGGCTTGATCTGTCTCATTTCCCAGAGCAGAGATGATCGTCTTACTCCAGCCCCACCCATGTCCCCTCTCCTTCCTGCTTGCCCCTCAGAGGCTTGGTATTACAGAGCTCTAGCAATCACACTGCAAAGGCAGCAAACTAACAGTGGGGGGAAGACCTAGGCCTAGAGGACGCAGGCCTCTCCTGGAGCTCCCCAGGGGCCCAGACAGACTCTCTCCTGGGACACGGTGGTCTCCCTGCTTCCGAGATTGGGGATGTTTGCCAAAATGGAATTGCCCCAGCTCCATGTACAATGCTGTTGGTTGAAACTCATATTTTGAAAATGCTGATGACATTTTCATTTTATTGTTTAGTTTAATTATCATCCTCTTATTGCCTTGAAGCAATGTTCTCTTTCCCCTGCAGGAATGTTAGCCCAAACACAGCTGCATCCTTGGGTTATGTGGGAGAAGGCACCTGGAAGGAGTGAAACAGACTGCAGGCAGGAAATGAGTTTGACCCGCAGTCTGTGTGCGAGATTCCCAAATCTGCCCTGGATTTGGGAAGTGTCTCTGTCATTAGAACAGGCATCCCTGAGGGGGGGCATTGACCCTGGGGGCCAGCACAGCTGACAGTGCTCCAGGGGCAGGGATATCCACTCTCAGAGATGATTGTCCTCGAGGGGAGGCAGAGATGTGTTTTCAGTCCTCTTTTTGGGAGACAGGGGAATTTATTAAGAAATTGGAAGTCGAAGCTACGTAGGAATCCATAGTTCAAAGTGCTGAAGCACAGTTCAGAAATAACTTTGCTGCTTTAAATAATATCTGTGTTTACACATGAGGCATCTTGTACAATTCATGAGGATTTTGCATCATTTACCAGGAAGGATCAGCAACCATAACTTTCACCTTCTTGTAACTTTGCAGGTCCTAGGCATGCACGGCCTCACCTGACGGGCACATTTGTACCATTGCAGGGACTTTGTGATGAGCGTGGCAGCACTCACAGGGTACAGATGTCATTGATAACAGTAATTCTTGGCTTCCAAACAAACCAAGGAAGTCAATATATTCCCATTTCTACTCCTGTTCCTACCCCAAGAACCAAGGCTCTGAGAAGTTATGTGTTTGAGCTCAGGTCACAGCACTGTGGGGCTGCAGTAACACTCAAGACCATCTGGCTCCAAGGTTCATGTCTTATTTCTCTAAACATGGCAGTGATGGAACCAAAACGCACAGCAACACAACCCAACCCAACACAACCTAACCCAACCCAATGCAGTGCAACACAATACAACCCAACCCAACGTGACTGAACCCAACACAACCTAACTCAACCCAAGTCAACCCAAGCCAACACAACCCAAGCCAACACCACCCAATGCAATCCAACCCATCCCAACCTGACCCAACACAACACCACCCAATTCACAACCCAACCCAGTGCAACACAGTACACCCAACACAACACAACCGAACCTAACCCAACGTAAGACCCTGTTGCTTGGAGGACAGGAGAGAGCTCTCCCCCCTGCACAGAGGGAGGCATTTACATCCTTCAGTTTTCCAGTTCCCCTTGGATTTACTCTTGTTAGGCTGTTAGACTGTGACATTTCAAGGAGAGAGACATCACTTAGGGTATCCAGATCCTCCAGATATTTGATACTTATTTTGATATAACAGGATTTGATGGGGGCTTTGCTAGGGAAACCCTGGGGTAGCGTGTGTCGATGGCTGTCAGTTTGTAACGTGTGACAGGTGGAGAAAATACTATCAATCTTGAGAAGGATTAGGGCAAACATTTTCTATTTTGTTCCATGGAATTGCTGTTCAGCATTTACCTTGACACTCATTTGGTCAGTTTTCTGTCCTTCTGATTCTCTCTCTGTTCACAGGTCCCCCAAACTCCACTGTTGCTGGGGAGATAGTTATACAGACGCACTGTTCTGTTTTCAGAGCACATAGGGCTGTGTGCTGAAGGCTGTCCTCAGCCTCTCCTTATGGATCCTTTGAAATTTCATTGTCTTATCAGAGGATCGAATCCAGTGAATCCTTTACAATTAGGTTTCTATGGATAAGAGACGGTGAGAGGTACTAGTATTACAACATCCACTTGCAAATATCAATTATTAATCTGACAAGCCAGGGGATTTAGGGCTTTCTGAGCCAGACACTGAGAGGCTGAACATTTTCAGTCTCTAAAAGCTCGGGATCTGGGTCCAGCAGTCCAGCAGGATCACTTCCTTGCCATGTAAATTTGTGTTTTGGCCGAAGGTCCTTCTCAGTGTAGGCAGAGGCCTCTGTCAAAAGCAGGCTGAGCATGGCAGCTGTCCCAGGCCTGGCTCCATTCCCTTCCCTCCCCCTCCTCCTTTCTCGTGGGCCTTTCTGTGGGGCTGGGCCCTCGTGGGGCTTATCAGGTGCACCTCATTCACTGGGCTCCACTGTATGAGATGGGTCTCAGCTGGAGGCAGCCGTGTAGGGGGAAAAAAGGGCTGATTGAATTTGGTTTGGGACCAGCTCCAAGTCCCGCAAGGCTTGCTAATGTTTGGGGGTGATTTCCATATCACTCTAAAGTTGCTTGTCTTTCTCCCAAAGGCAAAGGCTGCTGCCAAGAGTGGAGGACTTAAAGCTGGAGGCTGCCCTAAAGATGGGAAATGAGGCAAACTCCGTTTCTGGAGCTTGTGCTGTGTGTGTGCGTGCGTGTGCGTGTGTGAGCGTGACGGTCCTTGGCTCCCTGCTAACTCCCTGTAGTAGAGATCACAGTGCCGAGGAGAAGACCAGGGCTTGGCTAGGCATCTGGCCAGTGACGAGCACACGGTGACACTGTGTGAGGGGGGGGAGGGGGTTCCTGGGAGAAAATGGAATGTGCCAGCGTGAGCCTTGGATACTCTGGAGGGACGTGCAGGGCAGGGTTGGCGATGAGTGTGGAGTGACCCTCAGTGAAACAGGAGGAGCCAGGACAAGCTCGTTTGCAGCCGGATCTGGTGGAATCCCTTTATGCAAGTCACTGGCTGCTCTGTACCGCATAGGTTCTAGGCTGTGGATGGAGACAGTGATTCTCTTGGAGCTCTCTGGTCAGTGATCACATAGAGGAAGGAGGTACTGGGATGAATGAGCCGCTGCCCTAGTCCTCGAGGAGCTCCCTGCTGAGCTGGGGGACAGGTGCAACGTTTGGAAGAGGCTGTGACATATGTGACTGTGCATTTGGTGGAAGGAAGATTAGGTGGCTTCTGAGGTCCTTTTCAGTTTGAAGGCTGAGTTTCTATGAAGCCAAGTCGGACACATTATTCATTCACTTGATTCTTCAGCAGTTATGTATGAAGCACGTTTGATAACCCACGTCCTGGGGTCCAGTGAGAAGGAAGACAGAAGCGCCCCTGCACGTATGGAGCCTGGTGTCTAGCAGACGTTGAAGGGACGATTTGTGTGACACACAGACCTAGGCAGGCCCTCTCCTCGGGGTGGCAGGCGTGGCTTCTCAGAGAAAGGGGTGACTAAGCGATACCTGACGGTGATTGGCTGGATGACAGGGCGAGGGAAGGGGGACAGATGAGGGCGTGGCGTGCATGCAGGTCCTGCCATGAGGGGGAAGGTGACATCTTCAGGGCTGGGAGGGGTCCAGGCTGCTGGGAGGAAGTGGAGATGAAGTTAGACAGGAAGGGAGGCAGGAGCTGAATTATGTCTGGCTCTGCCACATGTTATCTTTATCCTAAAGAAGGAGACTGTGACCCTCTCAGCCTCAGGTCAAAAGGGAAGCCTTTCCTGAGTGCCTGAAAGTACAGGAGGCTTCCCTGGTTACACAGTCTCAAAGAACAGATCTTTTCCTTCAGAGCTCTTATCCAACTTATAATTAAAATGATTTTCATGTTTGTTTTTTAATGGCTGTCATGCTCTACCACTAAAAATGCAAGGATCGTCACGACTTTTCTAAACAGTCTGTATCCAGTGCTCGTTACAGCGGCTGGCACATTGTGGAAATGTCATAGATGATGATTGCGTGAATACATGCGTCCCGGTGGGAGTGTCTAGGGATTCCTTTGCCCGCATTGTGGGCAACTCTTGCAGAAGACCAGGTGAGATAAGGGCAGGTTGAAACAGGTGGGAGGTGGTATTGACAAATGGAAAGAAGTGGGCAGACAGTGAGAAGCACCCAGGATGTTGTGGTGGGTTAGCTGGGAGAGAGGGGGGAAGGGCTGCCCAGGTTTCTGGCTGGTGCAGCTGCATAGATAGGGTGCTTTTACTGACGTGAGTTCTCGAAGAGGAGCTTAATGAGTGGCCTGGGGTGGAGATAACGCGTCCAGTTGCAGAGGTCTACGCAGTGGCACGTCTGACCTCTTGCTCGTTGCATGTAGATGGACCAATTCCCGTCTCCCTGTTCTCTGCACATGGATGCTTTTCCATCGGGCTCTCGTTGTGCATGAGTCTATTGTCCATGCAAATAGTATGAAGTGAGGAATTCTCTGTTGTCGGCTCTTCAGATGGTCACTTGAGAAGTCGTGTGGGGAAGACAGGACGAGTGCTTCAGCGCAGCGCACTGTCTTCACTTCTGGGCAGCTCTGTTCCGACTCCATGGACTTCCCTCCCCACTTAAACCGGGTTGACGGGCTGGGCTGAAGTTGGTGTGCTTTACCAAACCATCCTTGAGATCCTGTCTAGCCCACAAGCCCTGAAAAGACATCCCTATTGATTGTATTACTTCTTTTCTCTCAGCCCAAGCTGGTTGAGTTAGAAGTAGACACTTGGTCCAAGGCCAGCTTACCAGAGCAGTGGTCAATCAGATTCTCTCAGGGATCTGGTCAGTGCAGGTATCTGAGCAGAAATGTCTGTAGGCTTGGCACTGGGGTACTCTGAGGGACCAGGAGAATATAATGAGTAGATGACCCATAGTGAAGAGACAGAGAAGGACATAGATACACAAGTGGCGATGAAAGGCCAGTTGGAGGGAGGGGGTGAAGAGACCGATTTCCAGTACTTATTTCAGTGGAATTGAAGGGACCTTATGTCCTTTCTCCTATGTCAAATGCAGCCCATAGAGAATGGGAATTTTGCCTTTTCTCCTTGTAGGAGCAAGCTGGGGATGAAGTCTCTACTACTTGTTTACCTGAAATATTTAGGATGTACAGTCAAAGAGAGTAATAGCAAATGTTTGTGTACTCACCAACTAGACGGGCCAGATCTTAGCATTTTCTCTTTTGCTATATTTCGTTGACATCCCTACACTTCTCCCCTGTTCCATCCTACTCCTTTCTCCCTCAGAGGTACCCACTGCTCTATATTTGTTGTTTATCAGATAATTTTTCCATATTCAATATACTCATTGACATTATAAAGTATTGGGATTTTTTGCTTGGTATTAAACTTTATATAATTGATTTTATTCTGTAAAAAATTTTGTAATGTTCTTTTCACTTAATGTTATGTATTTTAGATTTGTCCATGTTACTCACTGCAGGTCTAATTTTTTCATTTGCACTGCTGTAGATTATTGGGTTGCATGACTATATTCCAATTTATCCATTCTTCTATTGATGATCTTTCAAATTGTTTTCCTGTATTTTTCCAATTACAAAAACGTTACAATGAATATTCTCACGCAGGGCTCCTAATGAAGACACACGGGGTTTCCCTAGGGAAGATACTTAGAGTTGTAGTCGCTAGATCTTAAGGCCGTGCACATCTTCAACATAACTAGACTTAGCCAAATTGTTTTCTAAAGTGGTTGACTAATTCTGCCTTGCAGCAAGTTCCGATTGCTCTGTATTCTCACCAACATTTGGTATCATTAGACTTTTTAATCTTTGCCAATAGATGGATGTGAAATGGTATATCACTGTTGTAATTTACATTTCTATGATTACTAGTGAGTTGGCTATATTTTCATATGTTGGCCATTTCAGCTTTTTTTCCCCCTAAGAATTGCCTGTTTATTCCAGTTGCCAATTTTCCTCCATAGGATTGTTTGCTTTTGCTTATTTAGTTTCTATATGTTCTGGATATAAATCCTTGTTGGCTATATGTCTTGCATAAATCTTTTCCTTATTTGTGGTTTTTCTTTCCAATTTGTATATGGTAACTTTTCATGTTCATAGGTTTTAAGTTTTAATGTGAAATTTATAAGACTTCTTTATGGCTGGTGCTTTTTGTGTCTTAAGAAATCCTTTTGTACCTGAAGTCATAAAGATATTCTTTAATTTTCTTCTGAAGGTTTTTAAAGATTTATATTCTATTTAGTTTTTAGATCCATGTGGAATATATTTTTGGTCTGAAGTGAGGAATATAATTTTGGTTTTTTCCAAATGAGTACCTTGTGATCTTGGCATCATTTATTTATTACCCTGTACTTTACCCAGTACTCATCACTCTGTCCTATATAACAACTTTCATTATATTCAGGGTTCTGTCCTGGGCCTTCTATTTTGTTTTCTTCATTTCTGCAGCAGTGTCACATTATTTTAACTTTAGCTTTATATTAATATCTGATATAATGATTATGCCCACTTTGTTCTTCTTAAAAGTTTTTGATCAATTTTTCATCTTTTTCTTTTTTTTTTAACATCTTTATTGGAGTATAATTGCTTTACATTGTTGTGTTAGTTGCTGCTGTATAACAAAGTGAATCAGCTATACGTATACATATATCCCCATATCCCCTCCCTGTTGCGTCTCCCTCCCACCCTCCCTATCCCACTCCTCTAGGTGGTCACAAAGCACTGAGCTGATCTCCCTGTGCTATGCGGCTGCTTCCCACTAGCTATCTATTTTACATTTGGTAGTGTATATATGTCCATGCCACTCTCTCACTTCGTCACAGCTTACCCTTCCCCCTCCCCGTGTCCTCAAGTCCATTCTCTAAGTCTGCGTCTTTATTCCTGTCCTGCCCCTAGGGTCGTCAGAACCTTTTTTTTTTTTAGATTCCATATATATGTGTTAGCATACGGTATTTGTTTCTCTCTTTCTGACTTACTTCACTCTGTATGACAGACACCAGGTCCATCTACCTCACTACAAATAACTCAGTTTCGTTTCTTTTTATGGCCGAGTAATATTCCATTGTATATATGTGCCACATCTTCTTTATCCATTCATCCGATGATGGACACTTAGGTTGTTTCCATGTCCTGGCTATTGTAGATAGAGCTGCAATGAACATTTTGGTACATGACTCTTTTTTTTTTTTTTTTCACACACACACACTGTATTTTATTTTTACAAGAGATAAATAGACTGACACCAAGCATTGTACATGGATGACCACAACAAAAGCAACAATGATTGCAATTACCAAACATGAAGCACACTCATACTATGTCATAATATTGACATTCAGTCCAGTAATCCTCCACTGTAACAGCTCCTTTACTTTGCAGTGAAAATTGATTTGTATATTCTTTGCCTCTGAGTCCTTGTGGGATTTTTTTTTTTTAAATTCAAACAGAAAGTCACAAAAATTATACTCATCCTCATCAGTTAACTCAGTCCCATGTAATTAATTTTTTCTTTTCATCTTGATCTTTTGTTAGCACTTTTATGAGCTCATCAGTTTTTCATTAGAGTTCTGAAAATGCTTATTCATTCAGTTCAGCAGTACAGTCAGTTACCAGAAACCTGTACTTGTCAGAGTCTTTTCCATGAATTTCTTGAAAATGAAACCCTTTTATAGGAACATATTTGCAAAAGCATCAGAGTACACCCAGAACTGTCTGTAAATGACAAAAGACTTAAAAATGACCACGGTTAAAGATTTGATGAAAGTTCATAATAAAGCAGTTGACAAGAAAATTAGTTATTTCTGAGATATACATTTTAAAGTAATAACTAGGATTATGACTTATAACATTATACTGGAACATATAAGATTTTTAGAAATTTCATGTAATATCTGAAACATTTATATTAACATATTTCCATACAAATAACCCAATGAAAGTTTAGTATTAGTTGTTTTGTTTGTTTGTTTGTTTATACTGCAGGTTCTTATTAGTCATCAATTTTATACACATCAGTGTATACATGTCAATCCCAATCGCCCAATTCAGCACACCACCATCCCCACCCCACCGCAGTTTTCCCCCCTTGGTGTCCATATGTCTGTTCTCTACATCTGTGTCTCAACTTCTGCCCTGCAAACCGGCTCATCTGTACCATTTTTCTAGGTTCCACATACATGCGTTAATATACGATATTTGTTTTTCTCTTTCTGACTTACTTCACTCTGTATGACAGTCTCTAGATCCATCCACGTCTCAACAAATGACTCAATTTCGTTCCTTTTTATGGCTGAGTAATATTCCATTGTATATATGTACCACAACTTCTTTATCCATTCGTCTGTTGATGGGCATTTAGGTTGCTTCCATGACCTGGCTATTGTAAATAGTGCTGCAATGAACATTCGGGTGCATGTGTCTTTTTGAATTACGGTTTTCTCTGGGTATATGCCCAGTTGTGGGATTGCTGGGTCATATGGTAATTCTATTTTTAGTTTTTTAAGGAACCTCCATATTGTTCTCCATAGTGGCTGTATCAATTTACATTCCCATCAACAGTGCAAGAGGGTTCCCTTTTCTCCACACCCTATCCAGCATTTGTTGTTTGTAGATTTTTTGATAATGGCCATTCTGACTGGTGTGAGATGATACCTCATTGTAGTTTTGATTTGCATTTCTCTAATGATTAGTGGTGTTGAGCACCCTTTCATGTGTTTGTTGGCAATCTGTATATCTTCTTTGGAGAAATGTCTATTTAGGTCTTCTGTCCATTTTTGGATTGGGTTGTTTGTTTTTTTTGATATTGAGTGCATGAGCTGCTTGTAAATTTTGGAGATTAATCCTTCATCAGTTGCTTCATTGGCAAATATTTTCTCCCATTCTGAGGGTTGTCTTTTCATCTTGTTTATGGTTTCCTTTGCTGTGCAAAAGCTTTTAAGTTTCATTAGGTCCCATTTGTTTATTTTTGTTTTTATTTCCCTTTCTCTAGTAGGTGGGTCAAAATGGATCTTGCTGTGATTTATGTCATAGAGTGTTCTGCCTATGTTTTCCTCTAAGAGTTTTGTAGTGTCTGGTCTTACATTTAGGTCTTTAATCCATTTTGAGTTTATTTTTGTGTATGGTGTTAGGGAGTGTTCTAATTTCATTCTTTCACATGTAGCTGTCCAGTTTTCCCAGCACCACTTATTGAAGAGGCTGTCTTTTCTCCATTGTATATTCTTGCCTCCTTTATCAAAAATAAGGTGACCATATGTCCATGGGTTTATCTCTGGGCTTTCTATCCTGTTCCATTGATCTATATTTCTGTTTTTGTGCCAGTACCATACTGTCTTGATTACTGTAGCTTTGTAGTACAGTCTGAAGTCAGGGAGCCTGATTCCTCCAGCTCTGTTTTTCTTTCTCAAGATTGCTTTGGCTATTCGGGGTCTTTTGTGTTTCCATACAAACTGTGAAATTTTTTGTTCTAGTTCTGTGAAAAATGCCATTGGTAGTTTGATAGGGATTGTATTGAATCTGTAGATTGCTTTGGGTAGTATAGTCATTTTCACAATGTTGATTCTTCCAATCCAAGAACATGGTATATCTCTCCATCTGTTTGTATCATCTTTAATTTCTTTCATCAGAGTCTTATACTTTTCTGCATACAGGTCTTTTGTCTCCTTAGGTAGGTTTATTCCTAGGTATTTTATTCTTTTTGTTGCAATGGTAAATGGGAAGGTTTCCTTAATTTCTCTTTCAGATTTTTCATCATTCGTGTATAGGAATGCAAGAGATTTCTGTGCATTAATTTTGTATCCTGCTACTTTACCAAATTCATTGATTAGCTCTAGTAGTTTTCTGCTGGCATCCTTAGGATTCTCTATGTATAGTATCATGTCATCTGCAAACAGTGACAGTTTTACTTCTTCTTTTCCGATTTGGATTCCTTTTATTTCTTTTTCGTCTCTGATTGCTGTGGCTAAAACTTCCAAAACTATGTTGAATAATAGTGGTGAGAGTGGGCAACCTTGTCTTGTTCCTGATCTTAGTGGAAATGGTTTCAGTTTTTCACCATTGAGAATGATGTTTGCTGTGGGGTTTTCATATATGGCCTTTATTATGTTGAGGTAAGTTCCCTCTGTGCCTACTTTCTGGAGAGTTTTTATCATAAGTGGGTGTTGAATTTTTTCAAAAGCTTTTTCTGCATCTATTGAGATGATCATATGGTTTTTCTCCTTCAGTTTGTTAATAAGGTGTATCACATTGATTGATTTGCATATATTGAAGAATCCTTGCATTCCTGGGATAAACCCCACTTGATCATGGTGTATGATCCTTTTAATGTGCTGATGAATTCTCTTTGCTAGTATTTTGTTGAGGATTTTTACATCTATGTTCATCAGTGATATTGGCCTGTAGTTTTCTTTCTTGGTGACATCTTTGTCTGGTTTTGGTATCAGGGTGATGGTGGCCTCATAGAATGAGTTTGGGAGTGTTCCTCCCTCTGCTATATTTTGGAAGAGTTTGAGAAGGATAGGTGTTAGCTCTTCTCTAAATGTTTGATAGAATTCGCCCGTGAAGCTGTCTGGTCGTGGGCTTTTGTTTGTTGGAAGATTTTTAATCACAGTTTCAATTTCAGTGCTTGTGATTGGTCTGTTTATATATTCTATTTCTTCCTGGTTCAGTCTCAGAAGGTTGAGATTTTCTAAGAAATTGTCCATTTCTTCCAGGTTGTCCATTTTATTGGCATGTAGTTGCTTGTAGTAATCTCTCATGATCCTTCGTATTTCTGTAGTGTCAGTTGTTACTTCTCCTTTTTCATTTCTAATTCTATTGATTTGAGTCTTCTCCCTTTTTTACTTGATGAGTCTGGCTAATGGTTTATTAATTTTGTTTATCTTCTCAAAGAACCAGCTTTTAGTTTTATTGATCTTTCCTATTGTTTCCTTCATTTTTTTTCCATTTATTTCTGATCTGATCTTTATGATTTCTTTCCTTCTGCTAACTTTGGGGTTTTTTGGTTCTTTTTTCTCTAATTGCTTTAGGTGTAAGTTTAGGTTGTTTATTTGAGATGTTTCTTGTTTCTTGAGGTAGGATTGTATTGCTATAAACTTTCACCTTAGAACTGCTTTTGCTGCATCCCATAGGTTTTGGGTCATCATGTTTTCATTGTCATTTGTTTCTAGGTATTTTTTGATTTCCTCTTTGATTTCTTCAGTGATCTCTCGGTTATTTAGCAGTGTATTGTTTAGCCTCCATGTGTTTGTATTTTTTCCTGTAGTTGATATCTAGTCTCATAGTGTTGTGGTCAGAAAAGATATTTGATATGATTTCAATTTCTTAAATTTACCAAGGCTTGATTTGTGACCCAAGATATGATCTGTCCTGGAGAATGTTCCATGAGCACTTGAGAAGAAAGTGTATTCTGTTGTTTTTGGATGGAATGTCCTATAAATATCAATTAAGTCCATCTTGTTTAATGTGTCATTTAAAGCTTGTGCTTCCTTATTTACTTTCATTTTGGATGATCTGTCCATTGGTGAAAGTGGGGTGTTAAACTCCCCTACTATGATTGTGTTACTGTTGATTTCCCCTTTGATGGCTGTTAGCATTTGCCTTATGTATTGAGGTGCTCCTATGTTGGGTGCATAAATATTTACAATTGTTATATCTTCTTCTTGGATTGATCCCTTGATCATTACGTAGTGTCCTTTTTGTCTCTTGTAATAGTCTTTATTTTAAAGTCTATTTTGTCTGATATGAGAATTGCTACTCTAGTTTTCTTTTGATTTCCATTTGCATGGAATATCTTTTTCCATCCCCTCACTTTCAGTCTGTATGTGTCCCTAGGTCTGAAGTGGGTCTCTTGTAGACAGCATGTATACGTGTCTTGTTTTTGTATCCATTCAGCCAGTCTATGTCTTTTGGTTGGAGCATTTAATCCATTTACATTTAAGGTAATTATCGATATGTATGTTCCTATTACCATTTTCTTAATTGTTTTGGGTTTGTTATTGTAGGTCTTTTCCCTCTCTTGTGTTTCCTGCCTAGAGAGGTTCCTTTAGCATTTGTTGTAAAGCTGGTTTGGTGGTGCTGAATTCTCTTAGCTTTTGCTTGTCTGTAAAGGTTTTAATTTCTCCATCGAATCTGAATGAGATCCTTGCTGGGTAGACTAATCTTGGTTGTAGGTTATTCCTTTTCCTCACTTTAAATATGTCTACCATTCCTTCCTGGCTTGCAGAGTTTCTGCTGAAAGATCAGCTGTTAACCTTATGGGGATTCCTTTGTATGTTATTTGTTGTTTTTCCCTTGAGGCTTTTAATATTTTTTCTTTGTATTTAATTTTTAATCGTTTGATTAATATGTGTCTTGGCATATTTCTCATTGGATTTATCCTGTATGGGACTCTCTGTGCTTCCTGGGCTTGACTGACTATTTCCTTTCCCAAATTAAGGAAGTTTTCAACTATAATCTCTTCAAATATTTTCTCAGTCCCTTTCTTTTTCTCTTCTTCTTCTGGAACCCCTATAATTTGAATGTTGGTGCATTTAATGTTGTCCCAGAGGTCTCTGAGACTGTCCTCAATTCTTTTCATTCTTTTTTATTCTGCTCTGCAGTAGTTATTTCCACTTTTTTATCTTCCACCTCACATATCCGTTCTTCTGCCCCAGTTATTCTGCTATTGATTCCTTCTAGAGAAGTTTTAATTTCATTTGTTGTGTTGTTTAGCATTGTTTGTTTGCTCTTTAGTTCTTCTAGGTCCCTGTTAAATGTTTCTTGTATTTTTTCCATTCTATTTCCAAGATTTTGGATCATCTTTACTATCATTACTCTCAATTCTGTTTCAGGTAGACTGCCTATTTCCTCTTCATTTGTTTGGTCTGGTGGGTTTTTACCTTGCTCCTTCATCTGCTGTGTATTTCCCTGTCTTCTAATTTTGCTCAACCTACTGTGTTTGGGGTCTCCTTTTTGCAGGCTGCAGGTTCGTAGTTACCGTTGTTTTTGGTGTCTGCCCCCAGTGGGTAAGGTTGGTTCAGTGGTTTTTGTAGGCTTCCTGGTGGAGGGGACTTGTGCGTATGTTCTGGTGGTTGAGGCTGGATCTCGTCTTTTGGTGGGCAGAACCGCGTCTGGTGGTGTGTTTTGGGGTGTCTGTGAACTTAGTATGATTTTAGGCTAATGGATGGGGTTGTGTTCCTGTCTTACTAGTTGTTTGGCATGGGGTGTCCAGCACTGGAACTTGCTGGTTGTTGAGTTGAGCTGGATCTTAGCATTGAGACAGAGATCTCTCAGAGAGCTCTCGCCGATTGATATTACATGGGGCCAGGAGGTCTCTGGTGGTCCAATGTCCTGAACTCGGCTCTCCCACCTCAGAGGCTCAGGCCTGACACCCAGCCTGAGCACTAAGACCCTATCAGTCACACAGCCAGGTATGTGGGGAGTTTCTTGTCTTTTAGGAAGTCTGAGGTCTTCTGCCAGTATTCAGTAGGTGTTCTGTAGGAGTTGTCCCACATGTAGATGTATTTTTGATGTATTTGTGGGGAGGAAGGTGATCTCCACGTCTTACTCCTGCACCATCTTGAAGGTCCTCCTCATCTTTTTATTTTCTATACACATTTTAGAATCAGCTTGTTGTAGTCCTCTAAGATCCTTGTTTGAGTTTATTGAAATTACATAAAATATTTAGATTAGTTTGAAGAGAAAGATCAGTTTCATAATATTATCTTCCCACTTATGACATACCTCTTCATTTATGCTTCCTTTAACATCTTTCAATAACATTTTATTATTTTTTTAGAAATGTAATATATAGCTTTTGTTATTATTATTTCTCTATACCATTATTATTTTCTATTATTTGTATATACTTAAAAATTTTTTTAAATATTATTTTAAGGCTACCTTTACTTATACATAGGGCCACAACTGACTTTTAGAAATTAATTACATCTGTAACAAACTTGCTGAACTTTCTTATTGGTTCCAATTTTTTGTTTTCTGTTTATTAATTTTGTTCTTAGTTTTTATTATTTTGTTTTTCAAAAAAGCTTTGTGTATTACCTTGTTATTTTCTACATTCTTAATATTCAGATACAACTCAATCTTTATTTTCTAGTAAATGTATTTTAAGGCTATACATTTACCTCTAAGTACAACTTTAACTACAGTTACAGTTGTACTTAAAGCTGTATAAGTTTTAATATACTATATTTTTATTGCTCAATTCTAAATATTTTGTTACTTAAGTAGTGATTTACTATATCCAAGGGGTTATTTAAGAATGCATTGAGATTTCTAACATATTTATTTCTGGGACTGCATTGGTCTATCTCTTTATTGTTCTTTTTCATATAAATACAATTTGTCAGAAAATTTGTTCTATGATATTAATACTTCTAAAATTTCTGAGATGTTTCTGCACTAGTTGAAGTTCAATTTTCATGAATGCTCCATGGATGTTCTTCATTTGTTGGTGCAGCATTTCATATTCATGTCTGTCTGATCAACCTTGCGTGCTTTGTTGAGTGAGTCTTTAATATCTTAACTTTATCTACTTGCTTTATTTTGGATAGAAATATTCTGAAATATGCAAGTATGATTGTAAAATATTCATTTCTTAATGTAATTTTGTCAGTGTAAGATATATTTTGCAGCAAAATCATCATTTACATAAAATAACAATTTTTATAACTTCCTGGTGAATTGTTTTGTTGAGCATTCTGCAGTGGCCCATTACGGTAGACTGTATTATTATTAAAATATTCACTCCTCCCACTAAGGCAAGATTCTACTTCTCTTCCCTTGTCGTAAAGTTTACTTGTGTAACTTGGTTGGGGCAGTGAAGTTGAGTGGAAGTGAGAAGCACCACATTCAAATAGAAGATTTAAAAGCCAGCACATGGTTCATGATGTCTTTTTCTTTCCTTCTATCATGGGACCAGCAAAGTTTTGGATAGAGATGAACCCAACAGCCAGGGTCCAAGGGTGAATGCGTTATAAAGCAGAGCAGCTCCACCAGTGATGGGTATGTTGCTGAGTGGGAAATAGACCTTTTTTGAGTGAGTTGCTGAGATCTTTTGGGTTGTTTGTTACTGCAGCCTAACCTAACCAATCATGACTAATGCTTCCAACTAACTCTTATGAATGCTGTCTGCCTTAAGGTCGATTTTTGTCTATCATGACTATAGCCACTCCAGCTTTCTTTGAAATAGTGCTTTTTGGTGTATCCTCTTTAATCTTTCTCCCTTCAACCTTCTTCAGTCTTATAATTTTGGTGTGTGTCCTCTAAACCACACTTAGCTATATTTTGTTTCCATTCTATTCTGAGATGCTCTGGCCATTTAATTTTACTGTTTTTACTGATGCATTTCTTCCATCTTAATTTGTGATTTCTGCTTAGCTTACTTTTTACTTTTGCCTTTGCCGTCTTTCCCATCATCCATAAACTGTTGTAGTGTGCTGATGGTAGCATCCAAAAAAGATATGTTCGCTTCCTAATCCCCAGAACCTACGATTTACATGGCAAAAGAGTGAGCATTACCTTACATGGCAAAAGGTATTATTAAGTTAATGATCTTGGGAGAAGAAGCTTATCATGTATTATCCAGCTGGGCCCTAAGTACAATCATACGAATCTTTATGAGACAGACACACAGAACAGAAGGAGGCAGTGTAACCATGGAGGCAAAGATTGGAAAGACGTAGCCAGAAGTCAAGGAAAGCAGACAGCCCCCAGAGGCAAAGGACAGTTTCTCCCCTAGAGCCTCCAGAGGGAATGTGGCCTTGCCAACACCTTTAGTTAAGACTTCTGGCATCCAGAACTGGGAGATGATAAATTTCTGTGGTTGTAAGCCATCCAGTTTGCAGTGATTTGTTACAGCTGCCACAGCAAACTAACACAAGTGGAAATAATAGTGTTCATATCCCATAGGATCATTGTGAGAATTAAATGAGATAATACGGATAAAGGACTTATCAGTGCCTGGCCTCCATTAAGTGCTTGATAATTTTTAGCCATTATTCTAATTATTATTGTCAGTTAAAATATGTCTTAGGTCTGGTTCCCTGGAAGAGCCTGAGATGGAGACTTTTATTGAAGGGTAAACCTGAAAGATAGTGAGGGAGCAAGGTGGGGCAAGGGAACCGTGTAGAGTCTAGCTGCTAGAGAAGTAGCCGCTAGACAAGAGCTGAAGGCGAGTCTCAGCCTGACCCTGTGAGAATCTATGAACGACACCTGGAGTTTTCCTACCTTGGGACAACAGAGCCAAAACTTTCTTTTTTTAAAAAATTTATTTAGTTATATTTGGCTGCATTGGGACTTTGTTGCTGGGCGCCAGCGTTCTCTAGTTGCGGTGAGCGGGGGCTACTCTTCGTTGCAGTGCGCGGGCTTCTCGTTGCAGTGGCTTCTCTTGTTGCGGAGCATGGGCTCTAGGTGCGTGGGCCTCAGTAGTTGTGGCGCGTGGGCTTCAGTAGTTGTGACTCGCAGGCTCTAGAGCACAGGCTCAGTAGTTGTGGCACATGGGCTCAGTAGTTGTGGCTCATGGGCTGTAGAGCGCAGGCTTGGTAGTTGTGGCGCACGGGCTTAGTTGCTCCGCGGCATGTGGGATCTTCCTGGACCAGGGCTCAAACCCATGTCCCCTGCATTGCCAGGCGATTCTTAACCACTGTGCCACCAGGGAAGTCCGAGCTAAACTTTTCTCTTCCTACATTAGTCAGTCACTGGATGGGGTGCTAGGGAATGGGGTGGGATGGGGTAGTGAGGGGTGGAGGCAGCGTAGCCTTCCTCTCACTTCAGGGTGAGCGCGTTCTTCCCATCCCAGGGCATATCCCTTGAGAAGGGTGCAGCTGTGAGCCGCTGGCATCCAGTCCTCACAGCAGCTGGGGAAAGAAGTGCAGCCCATGTAGTGGGGGTGTGGCTGGACACCACCAGTGTCTCCTATACAATAGAAGCTGAAAGACAGTAGTTTATTGTCTTCAAAGTGCTAAAGAAAAAATAACTGTCAACTCAAGAGTTTTAGCCTCACTTCAAATAGTATTCAAGTGCTAGGAAAAACACAACAGCATTTTCAGACAATAGAGTTTTCCACCCATAGGCCATCACAAAAATATATTACAGGATGTATTTCAGCAAGTAGAAAGGTGAATCCAACAATGAACCAGTGGAATTTGAAGTTAAAAACATATTACTATTTACATTAGCACCCCCCAAAGTGAAGTACTTAGGTATAAATCTAAAACAAAATATATAGGACCTATATGGGGAAAACTGCAAAACTCTGATGAACGATATCAAAGAGGAAATAAGTAAATGGAGAGAGATTCCAAGTTTACAAGTAGGAAGACTCAGGATTGTCGAGATGTCAGTTCTTCCCAACTTGATCTATAGATTCAGTGAAATCTCAATCAAAATGCTAGTAAGTTATTTTGTGGATATCAACAAACTGATTCTATAGTTTATTTGGAGAGGCAAAAGACCCAGAACAACCGGCACAATCTTGAAGGAGAAGGAACGAATTTGGAGGACTGACACTACCCAATTTTAAGACTTACTATAAAGCTACATTAATTAAGACAGTATTGGTGAAAAAATAGACAAATAAAGCAATGAACAGAATAGAGAGCCCAGAAACAGACCCACATAAACATAAGCAGATATGACTCAGCCATAAAAAGGAACGAAATTGGGTCATTTGTAGAGATGTGGATGGATCTAGAGACTGTCATACAGAGTGAAGTAAGTCAGAAAGGGAAAACCAAATATCATATGTTCACGCATGTATGTGGAACCTAGAAAAATGGTGCAGATGAACTGGTTTGCAGAGCAGAAATAGAGACACAGATGTAGAGAACAAATGTATGGACACCAAGGGGGGAAAGTGGCGGGGGGCGGTGGTGGTGGTGGGATGAATTGGGAGACTGGGATTGACATATATACACTAATATGTATAAAATGGATAACTAATAAGAACCTGCTGTATAAAAAAAGATAAGCAAATGATCATTGACGAAGGAGTAAAAGGCAATACAGTGGAGCAAAGACAGTCTTTTCAACAAATGTGCTGGAACAGCTGGACATCCACATGCAAAAAATGAATCTAGACACAGGCCTTGTACCCTTCACAAAAATTAATTCAGAATAGATCAGAGACTTAAATGTAAAACAAACTGTAAAACTCCTAGAAGATACATAGGAGGGAATCTAGATGACCTTGGGTGTGACCTTGGGTATGGAGATGACATTTTATGTACAACACTCAAGGCACAGTCCACAAAAGAGATAATTGATAAGCTGGACTTCAGTATAATTAAAAACTTCTGCTCTGTGAAAGACAATGTCAAGAGGATGCGAAGACAAGCCACAGACTGCGATAAAATATTTTCAGAAGACACATCTGATAAGCAACAGGAATTTTCATTCAGTACTGGTGGGAATGCAAAATGGTGCAGCCACTTTGGATTGTGTTTTGGAAGTTTCTTACAAAACTAAACATGGTCTTACCATACCATCCAGCAATCACACTCCTTGGTATTTACCGAAAAGAATGGAAAATTATGTCCACACAGACACATGCTATGGATATTTATGGCAATTTTATATAGAGGCAGCCAAGATGTCCTTCAGTAGATGAATGAATACATAAACTATGATACATCCAGACAATGGAATATTACTCAGCTCCAAAAATAAATGAGCTATTAAGCTATGAAAAAACATGGAGGAACTTAAAGTCATATTACTAAGTGAAAAAAGCCAATCTGAAAAGGCCACGTATTGTGTGATTCCAACTTCGTGACTTTCCAAACAAGGCAAAACTATGGAGATGGTAAAAAGATCAGTGGTTGCCAGAGGCTAGGGGGAGTGAGGGATGAATAGGTGAAACACAGAGGATTTTTAGGACAGGGAAACTACTCTGTATGATACTATAAAGATGGCTACATGTCATCATACATTTACCAAAACCCATAAAATGTACACCACCAAGAGTGAACCCTAATGTAAACTATGGATTTGGGGTGATAATGACGTGTCATGTAGATTCATTGATTGTAACCAACGCACCATCTGGTGGGGGGGTGGGGGGGGTGTTGGTAGTAAGGGAGGTTGTGTGTGCCGGGGCTGGGAGGGAGGGAACATATGGGAATCTCTGTACTTTCAGCTCAGTTTTTCTATGAACCTGAAACTGCTCTAAAAATAGTTTATTAACTAAAAATAAGTGAATCGAAGAGGGATGAATGGGATACAAGCTACAAGGCAGAACGTGGCAGAGAGGCAAGATTTGAAGAGATAGTGATATTTCTTCTAAAATTAAAGAAACAAATGAACCTTCACACTGAACGTATGTTCCAGAACAGAGCAGAATACATACAAATATGAATCCACATCGAGAGACCTCACAGTGAAATAGCAACATATCAAGGACAAAAAGAAAAATATATAGTTTAAACTTCTCATCTCAGAGAAATCAGACTGCTTACAAAGGAATCAAATTAGAATGAGAGCCTATTTATTATCAACAGTCTTTGTTATGAGAGCAGAGTTTCAAAGGTGAACAGAAAGTGAGTTGTATGTCTGTGTGTGGGAGTGTCTAGGGCATATGGTAGGGCCAGCGTGAGACAGAGACAAGAGGAGGGGGAGAGGGTTTGTGGTCAGATGACGAGCTCACCTGGGATGAGCTGGGTGCGAGGCATTGAGGAGACCAAAGGGACCACAGGAATGGTCAGATGGTCAGATGTGGCCATGGGGCCAACATGGGGTAGTGACCACATGGGCCACTGTGCGACCCACTGGTGAGGAATGCTGGGTGCCTCCGTGCTCTGAACCACCACTTGGGCCCTAGTCCCATGAATTTTTCAAGTGCTAATGGCTTGGCAGGATCTGAAGAAGTCTGGGTGGAGGTGTGTAAAGATCTTAGCAGAAAAGTGGGGGTGAGGAGAGAGGAGAGCAGCGGTGGAGGCAGGTACCAGGAACTCGATGTCCCTGGGGCTGGAGCATTCCTGGACACCCCATCTCTGCGGGCACGTCCCTATGAGTTCTTTGTGCAGAATAACAATGGGAGTAATTGATGACTGTGGTGGACAGAATTCTAAGGTGACCTCCTGATATTCCTGGCCTCTGGTGTACCGATACACCTCCCAGGTTATTCAAACATGAGTCTAGATACTGCTGTGAAGGGTTGCAAATGTAATTAAGGCCCAAATCAGTTGACCTTAAGATAGGGGGGTTATCCAGGTGAGTCTGACCTAACCACCTGAGACTTATAGAGGAAGCCAGAGATTTGAAGCAGACGCACAGGGGAATTGGACACAGAAGAAATTCTCTGTTGCTGACTTTGAAGATGGAGGGGGACACTTGATAAGGAATGTGGATGGCCTCTGGGAGCATGACAGCTCGCAAGGAAATGGGAACCTCAGTCCTACAACTACAAGGACTTGAACTCTGCCAACAGCCTGAGTCGGTAGCAGATTCTCCTCTGCCCCAGGTGAGAACCACAGCCTGGGAAATACCTGGATTTCACGTTGTTGGACCCTGAGTGGAGAACCCAGCCACACCAGGCCCAGACTTCTCTCTTCAGAGACTTTGAGATACTAAGTCTAGGTGGTTTTAAGCCACTTAGTGTGGTAATTTGTTACACGAAATAGGAAACTAATCCAGTGATGGTGATGATGATGAAGAGAGAAAGAAGGTTCAGGAACGGCTGGAGCAAAGAGAGAACCGGGGAAACCCAGGTCATCAGTGCAGTCTTATGACTCAGGCTCTCCGTCCTCTGAGCTCGGGAGCAGCCCCGGGTCTTGATTCTGCTCTCGGCCACTTCAGGCAGGCTCTAGAAAAGAGGATTCAGACCTGCTTAGTGAATGAATGTCTTCCTTTTGTCTGGTTTTCCCTTTTACTCTGAGAACAGAGGCACACGCTGTTTTTCCACGGATCCCTTCTCTAATAAGTGTGCCGACCTGAAACAATTGACCTTAAAAAATAAAAATAAGTAACCAGCTCCCAGAGCGCTAGCGGGCAGCATTAGCATTCTCCCGTCTCGCTGGCTGTGTCCTGGGAGTCTCAAAGAAATGGATCTTATTATTAGTCTGCTGCCGGTGACTGCTCCTGACGGCTTCTTCCTGCCAGCCGCAGCTGCCGAGCCTGGCACAGGTGTCATGAGGCTGACGGCTCCGCAGGGTGGGGCGGGGCGGGGGAGGCACATTGAGCCGTCAGCCCCAAGCTCAGAGCAGGCTGTCTGGGTTCCCCCAGTCAGAGGAGCCTCCAAATCGATGTTTCCAGGACTTTCTGGCAGATAACTGATAAGCCATTATCATGAATGGTGATAAGATACACCATTCAAGCCTTCAGGCCCTCTCTTTTTGTTGTGAGATGTATCCTTCACGTAGAGGAGCACGTATAATGTGTGTGTACAGTTTTAAAAATTATAAAGCAAACACCAGTGTAAAAGGAAAGACGGACATTGCCAGTACCCCAGAAAACCCCCGTTCTCCCGTTCCCATACACAATGCCTTCTTCCCCCAGGGGAAGATAATCGTTATCCTGATGTTCATGAAAATTATTTCCTTGCCTCTAAAAATACTAGTTAATGCCTCTCTCTTTCTATGCCTGGATAGGAAGTGTCTGGTTTTGCCTGCTTGCAAACCTTATGGAAATGGAGTGTGTACCCTTGTGCGTCTTGCTCCTTTACTCAATATTATGTTTTTGAAATTCATCCATATTATTTATCATATAACTGTAGTGTGTTCAGTTTCATTGCTGATTAGTATTCCATTTTATACCATGATTTATTTGTTCTCATGATGATGGACATTTAATTTAGGTTGTTTTTACTGTCTGGATATTTAAACCACACTTCTGTGGACATTCTGGTACCTGCACACCTGGCAGGAGGTTATGTAGGGTAGGTACCAAAGCACAAAATTGAATGGACACAGCGCACGTGTCTTCAATCTTCCTAGATAATGTCAAACTGCTTTCCAAATGGGATCCAAGTGCACTTCCATAAACAGTAGGTACAATTTCCTAATTCTCTGCGTCTTTACCAGTGCTTGGTATACTAATTTTCTATTGCTGCATGACAAATTGCCGCAAACTTGGTGGCTTAAAACAACTTAAATTCATTACAGTACAGTTCTCATGAGCCAGAGTCTGGGCACCGATTACTGGGTCCTCTGCTCAGGGTCCCACTAGGCTGTAATCAATGTGTTAGCCTGGTTTGGGGCTCATGTGACTCTTGGGTTCTCTTCCAAGCTCCCCCGGTTGTTTGTAGAATTCATTTCTTCGAAGCTGTAGGACTCGTGGAGCCTGTGTCTTCAAGGCCAATGGGAGGATGCCTCTGACACTTACCTTCTTCCAAAGGAGCCTCTGATTAGGCAGGCCCACTTGGATAAGATCCCTTTTGATTAACTAAAAGTCAGTGTGGCACTTAGGTTGCTTCTATAGCTTGGCTCTTGTCCATAATGCTGCAGTGAACATGGGGGTGCAGATATCTTTTTGAATCAGTGTTTTTGTTTCCTTTGGATAAATACTGAGAAATGGTATTGCTGGATCATATTGTAATTCGATTTTTAATTTTTTGAGGAGCATCCGTACTGTTTACCACTGTGGCTGCACCAGTTTACATTCCCACCAACGGGGCACAAGAGTTCCCTTTTCTCCACATCCTCGCCAACATTTGTTATCTGTTGTCTTTTTGATAATAGCCATTCTGACAGGTGTGAGGTGATATCTTCTTGTGCTTTTGATTTGCATTTCCCTGATGTTTAGCGATGTTGAGCATCTTTTCATTTGCTTGTTGGCCATCTGTATGTCTTCTTTGGAAAAATGTCTGTTCATATCCTCGGCCCATTTTTTAATCAGACTGTTTTTTTTTTTTTTTGCTATTGAGTTGTATGAGTTCTTTATATATTTTGGATATTAACCCCTTATTGGATATGTAATTTGCAAATATTTTCTCCCATTCAGTAGGTTGTCTTTTCATTTTGTTGATGGTTTCCTTTGCTGTGCAGAATCTTTTCAGTTTGATGTAGTCCCACTTGTTTGTTTTTGCTTTTGTTGCCTTTGCTTTTGGAGTCAGATCCAAAAAAATCATTGCCGAGTTTGATATCAAAGAGTTTACTGCCTATGTTTTCTTCTAGGAGTTTTAGGGTATCAGGTCTTACATTCAAGCCTTTAATCCATTTTGAGTTAATTTTTGTGTATAGTCTAAGATAGTAGTCTAGCTTCATTCTTTTGCATGTGGCTGCCCAGTTTTCCCATTTATTGAAGAGACTGTCCTTTTCCCATTGTATATTTTTGCCTCTTTTGTCGTAGATTAACTGACCATATATGTATGGGTTTATTTCTGGCTTTTCTATTCTGTTCCATTGATCTATGTGCCTGTTTTTATGCCAACGGATAAAGAATATGTGAGATCGATCTGTCTATCTATCTATCTATCAATGGAATATTATTCAGCCATAAAAAAGAATGGAATCTTGCTGTTTGTGACAACATGGATGGATCTTGAGGGCATTGTGACAAGTGAAATAAGTCAGATAGAGAAAGACAAATACTGTATGATTCCACTTATATGTGGAATCTAGACAAAACAAAACAAAACAAACAAACAAACAAGCCAAGCACATAGACACAGAGAAGAGATTGGTGGTTATCAGAGGAGCAGGGGTTGGGAATAGGCAAAATGGGTGAAGGGAGTTGAAAGATATAAACTTTCAGTTATAAGATAAAATATTTCATATGCTTCTCATTTGCAGATATTTCTCTGACCTGGTTGAGCAATATTCTTTAATAAAAATATTGTATGATAAGACTTTTTTAGTGCTTATTCTTTGTCAGCCATTTACACACAAACCTCTTTTAATATACTTAAACCCTTTATAATAGGTCCTACAAATTTCTCCATTTTACACATGAGGAGCCTGAAGCTCCAAGGAGGTAAGCGACCTGGCAGGGTCCTGTAGGAACCACTGCTTTGGTCTTGGAACCAGCTTTGCGTGGCTTGAGAGCCCATGTTCTCAAGCTCTAAGGACATCTAGCACACTGACTCAAGGGACAAGGAGATCTGCTCTGTGCCATGTTAGAGGGGCAAGTGCTTTCTTATTCCTTTTATGATTAAAATGCTGCTTTTATGGAGAAGAGTAACTGTTTATATTTGCCATTCTCTTCCTCCAGCTAGCCTCTTCTCCCCTCTCTAATCTACCCAATACACTGTTGTTAATTCCTCTTTTCCAGTCTCTTGAGTTCATCATGTTAGCTCTGCCCCAAAGCCTGTGGGATCAGCTGGGAATCTGGTGTCTAAGGCCTTTCTCCCATCTTTGGGAGTCTGACTCCAGACTCATTCCCAGCCTCATCTCCCACAGACCCTCTCTTCCGGCCCTTGCACAGGACTGGAACATACACAACCCAGTGCTCTACTCAGACCACTGCCCCTAGTTGTATAGCCTAGTCCCACCTTCTTTCTCTTCCAAATTTTAGTAAGCTTTCAAGGCCCACTTCAATTCAGACTTTCTAGATGAATCACCCTTTAACCTCTCTGTCCCAAGAGATCTTTTCCTCTTTTTTTTTTTAAATTTTATTTATTTATTTATTTATTTTTGACTGTGTTGGGTCTTCGTTTCGCGCGAGGGCTTTCTCCAGTTGCGGCGAGCGGGGGCCACTCTTCATCGCTGTGCACGGGCCTCTCACTATCACGGCCTCTCTTGTTGCGGAGCACAGCCTCCAGATGCGCAGGCTCAGTAATTGTGGCTCACGGGCCCAGCTGCTCCGCGGCATGTGGGATCTTCCCGGACCAGGGCTCAAACCCGTGTCCCCTGCATTGGCAGGCAGACTCTCAACCACTGCGCCACCAGGGAAGCCCTCTTCTGTCTTTTGAGTTGCTATATCATTTATAATTTTTACCATTTGACCCCTAGTCAGATCCTTCATTATAATGCTACTTAAATGTTCATGTCTCAATAAAATTATATACTTATTGCTAGTTAGTGAATCTGCTGAATCTTTCTCAATTCCTGTGTTATTTGAACTTTACGTGGCATCTAATACTGTTAAGCAAGGAATTATTCTTGAAATTTTCTTCTCTATCAGTTTTTATGACATATTTATTTCCTAGTTTTCTTCTTAGTTTGGATTCTCATTTTCACCTATATCCTAAATGTCTGTTCTTTGGGATTCTGCCTTTGGCCCTTTTCTCTTTCACCCTGTACTTCTGTGTGTAGCTCTTACTATACTGCCACTTTATTGGATTCTCTCTTCCATTGATCCATTAACTCCTTGAGGTCAAGGACAGCATCCTGTCTTCATTGCTTCCCAGGGTGCTTGACCCGCAGACTAGCAGCATGCATTCCTTGTGAATTCCTGCAGTTGCTCTGACGCTGCAGTGCCAGAGGTGATGCTTGTGGATGGAAGAAGGCAGAACTGATGCTTTTGGATGGACAGGATGTCTAACTGATGAGACCAGGATGGAGGTACAGTGTTTTCTGGAGAAGACCCTCTTGGGAATTTCTCTTTTCTGGGATTTTTTTCCTTTTAACTTGGGGTGTGTCTATGTGGGGAACGCTAGTTGTCTTCAAATATTTAAAATAAATATTCAGAAAGCTCTTATGCCTTTAGTCCTGTTCATGCATTTCAGATTGTGTCAGATCTATTCTGGTCCATCGCTTCTAAGATAACCAGAGCTCTCTGACTTGGCTCCCAAACCAGACATTGAAAGTTAAATCAGATAACTCACGTTTGGACACAGATTTTCTGTCTTCAACAAGTTTCCACATCTCATTTTGTCTTCATTAGAATACGCTGTGTATGAATTCATTCACTAAAAGTATTTCTTGATCCAGGCACTGTCCATGGTGCTGGAGGAGCCGTGGGGAACAACTCCAGGCTTCAGTGGCAGCACCTGCTGCCCTTATCCCCATTCGAAGCTGAGGAAGTGGAGGCCCTGGCAAATTCCAAGGTTTCTAAATGTTCCTCTGATGGTAAGTGAAGGAGCTGGAGCCTTCTTATCTCAAGCCTGTATTCTGCCTGTTACACCACCTTGCTAAGTGACCTTGCTAAATGACCTTGCTAAGTAACTTGCTGAACTCTAAAGTTCAGTGGAAATGTGCTTTTATTGCCACGTTCAGTTTGCAAGTTTTGTCTTTTTCTGAAAGAGAATCTCGGAGGAGAACCAATGGTAACATTTGAAGCAATGCTTCGCTTTTCCTTTCAAGTTCTTTCATGTTGAATGGCCCAGGTTCCAGGGAGCTGTTTCCAGGAATGACGCCCAGACTCCTCGGCCTCTGATTGCTGACATACTTCCCCTGGAGTGGGGCAGAGGGCAGGACGCTGTGAGAAGTGTACCAGCCCTGCCCAGTTCACACCCTTACTGGTTTTCTCTGAGTCCTGGGGCCCAGCTGCCTGGGTCTCTGCCCCCATCCTGCTAACTTTCCTCAGAAGAAAGCAAAGGTTAGCTGAGATCACACAGCCAGGTGGATGCCCGGATTTGCTTTCCCTGGGGCTAATTATGGAACCACATTAGATAAAAGTCAACATATGTTGTGAAAGGCACTGTGTATCACTGCTTGACAGTTTCTAACAATGTGCTCATGTAACAGCTGTCAAAGGCAGTGCTAGAAAATGAGTAATATGTTGATTTATGTATATCAGATCTGTCCTGCGCTCTGTGCTGGAACAGACCAGGCTCTGTGGGTGGAGACTTGGGGAGGGCGCGGAGGAAGGAAGGAAATTCCCTCATCTTCAGAAGCGCCTGGAAGGCATGGCTGAAGCCTGTAGCAGCTGTTACTTTCCGAGGTCCTTTGGAGAAAAATTGCCAAGGGGACATCTGCTCCCTTTCTACAACAGTGGGAAGAGTAAAATCTGAGCCTCCTTGGGCGACGGGGGCTGCTGAGGTAATCACCTGTGCATTCCTTGGCCTCTGCACGGGGCTGAGGGTGACACCGTAGGGCCCACTCTAAATGGCTTTTAGAAAAGGGGGTTTCTCTCCAAGTAACCAGTTTGGATTTTCTTTAGAGTTAGAGCATTTTCTTAATGACCAGCTCGATTTTCTGATTTGTTTCATAAGTATCTCATTTTGTTTCCAAAGTACATTGAAAGAGGAGGTAGAGTAAGTTTTCTCTTGCATTTGAAATGCTGTCTCCATTTTCTGTGTTGTCTTCTCTTGAGGCCGTTCAAAGGGCCCACTCGATTCCCAAAGGGCCTGGTTAGTACGCAGGGGAGGTCACTTTGATGTTGCCCTTGGGATCTCCACTAGGTTCCAGATTTACCGTCAGCTCGTCTCTCTGGCCTCGTTCTCTTGCCTTTTTGCTAAACTGTTCGCTCTCTCATAATGTTCTACTTCTCTAAATGCTAAGTGACTTAGTAAGAGAATTAGGTCTAAATCACAGAGCCAGCCCCTGAAAGCTAACAGCAAATCAAAACTCTGAAATAATCACTACTTAATGTGTAGTTTGGGGGAATCTTTCACAGATAAACATAAACAAATGTTCTACTTACTTGTTGGTATTTGTTGGGACAAAAATAGAAACTCCCTGCTCATTTCTATCGCCTTCGGAACAGTATCGCCACAGTGAGATTGAGGATGGAGTCCAAAACACACTTGCCTTGTGTTTAAGGTGGGAAACATTGATCAACAAAGCAGCCTTGAGGGCTCTTCCTGTGGGTCTGAGGGTATGAGCAGATGGGGCACGCTTTCCTCTCTCGAAGGTTGTGGCATTGATTGTGTTGACAAAGGCACACCCCTGCTCCTCTGGCCACACACGCCGCAGCCGCCATGCTGGCTGGCAAGAACCTGGTGGATGCCAGGTGTCTCCTGCCGCTGCACTTCCCACCCCCAAGGCCTGGACGCTGCCTCCATGGAACAGGACTTCATCAGGCTGGTGTCCTCCAGCTCTAGATCTGATGCACTCCTAGGGGCATGCAAGTCATATCCAGGGGTAGCCAACCCCCTACAACGGAATCCGCTTCCAGCAGGCTAGGTAATGGAGAAAGCCGCTTGCAAACCCCGCCTGGTCACTGAGATGCTGTAGGAGTAGTTGACTGCGCACCCAGTTAGTGAAAGTTCATGGGCACTGCACACGTGCTCGGCCAAGGATTTAGAAAGAAGTGAAGATTCACAATAGACCAATGGTAATTAATGTAGCCGATTCAAAGTTTCAATCTGCAAAAGCAGGTGTCCTTTCCCCAGAGAGAGGTAATGAAGTGACCAGTGTCGAGCCATTTACTCCAGGATCTATTAGACCTTTCAGTGATGCAGATCTGCTCTTGGGAAGCTGCATCTTTGGGGGACAGCTGTATTTCTGTTTGACCCATCAACTCACAATGATTACAGAACTTGACTTGTACCAACTCGATTACAGTTGGTATGAAGTCAATCTTAGCTAAGAGTGAAGGAATCTCAGGAGCAGTTAGGAAGAATCTGCTGTAGCAGTCTTTTTAAAAATTATCTTTCCTTGCTAGTGATCAGCAAGATATTTTAGATTAAAAGGTTCTACTAGTTTAAGACAGAAAGGTAACATGGGGTGGTGGAAAGAACACAGAATTTAGAACCAAAGAGTTAGCGTCCTGGGTTAGTAGCTGCAGGATCTTGAGCAAATTCATTAACGTCTTGGAAGCTTGGCTTTTTTAGTCTGTAAAATGGGAATAATAATCGTAGCTACCTTGTGAAATTGTGGTAAGATTACATTAGATAATGAATATACAAGAGCTCTTCAAATTGAGTTTAAACTTGCTGTGTTTTCCCTCTTCTGAGACACATTTCCCCCGTGTTTGAATATTTCTAAAATCCATGGGTTTCTTATAACTGATATATATATATTCAGTGGTAGTACTTTCCTTTTTCCCCTGGAAAGTTATTAAATTGTTGGCACGTGTTGCAATCCATGGCTTTTTAGAGACATGAACATATGGTAGTTCAATAAAAAGAGGTCAAATTTATTACTTTTCATTTGGTATTTAGAGTCACTTGTTCATATGGTGTAGTCACCATTTATTAAGTGCATTTCATTATTTGCAACAAAATACTACCTAACGCTAACACTTGTCTACAAAATTTCCATCTCCTCTGAATTATATTTGACTTCACAGTTGGCACGATACTTGCTTGTCAACATTGCCACCTGGCAAGTCACTGCGGAGTGGCGATGGCTGGAATCTGCTGTGTAGCAGAGGCCACCTTTACTGATGGAGGTTAGCTGGACGGCTCTGGGCAGAAAACCCCACCAGCTCTGAGTTGGCAAAGTCTTAGAGATCTGAAGAAAGAGCCCTATAAGTTGATGGTTTTATTACTATTAAGAGGTGAGATTACTTAGACACCGAAATGCAGGTTGCTTTCCTCTAGATTGATTTTTATTAACTCGAATGCAGACTGTTTTTTGTACCTGATTGTACCATTTTATTTTCAAACACACTGCATTGATAACCTTGCTCCCTCTTTGCATTTTCTGTAGGCTTTTGTTGTCTTTTATGAGGCTATTCCAGTGAGGAAAAAAGTAAAATGGACTTGATGGTGATATATTTACCTGGCTAGATTATAACTACTGCTAAAATAAATAAAAGTTTTAAGACAACAAAACTGAAAAAGTGCAGATATCCACTGAAGCCTTCTCACCTCCCCTGGAAGGGATAAAAACACATCCCACTTACAGCATTCCTTTTTCTAAGGCCCTTTCTGGTTTTCCCAAATAACCATTGTCTAAATAGAGTAGCTTGTATGAAACTGTACACGTGGTGGGTGGTCCTATACATATTCATTAGTAAAATGTACATAAGGCACTGATCCATGGGTTTTTTTAGTCAAAGAGACGGTTTCGGCAATAAAAGTTCAATTCTGATCTACTGGGTAGAGGCCATGTAGCTCTGAGATCATGGTCCTGAACTCCATCCGCTCCCATCCTTTCAGAACTTGAAAAATATATGAACAAATATGGCCCAAAATGAAGCTGGGAAGACAAAAATGAAGCAATAAATGCTGGTAGATGCCAAGTTCAGAATTCATCTGCTCCCGTTGAGGGCCTCATGGTGTTTGCAATGCAAATCTCAGACTCATGCCTTAATCATTCCCGCAGGGAGACAATTAGGGTTAAAATATAGATTTCTAGATAACGAGAGCAAATAATAAAGAAATAAATACACAAAACAAAGCGAGCTAATGTGACTCATTTACAGTAATGCTTTGTTTACAGCTTGCAGGGCCTTTGTAGCCAGGAGATGGGCTTTCTGGACGTGAGACTGTGTAACTTGGCTCCAGATTTTTTATTCATAATTTATCAGTTTAATACTTTCTTGAATTGAAAGAAATACGGGTTTTATTTTTTGGCTCTGGATTTTATGAAGGGAAGATGGGAATATCCCCTCAGGACCATGGGTTCAAGGATTGTGCCCTAAGATCAAGGCACATGAGTTGTTTGATGTTTTCCATTTTATACTTTAGTGGTTAAATACTCAGGCCCTGGAATCAGACAGACCCAGCTCAGCAGATTAAAGCTCTGTGGCCTTGGGCAAATTATTAAGCCTCTTCAAGAGCTAAGACTTGAAGGTTCCTCGTCCAAACGGTTATCAACCTCATGGGCTTGTTGGGGAGGCTGAAGGAGAGAGTGCGTGTGAAACAGCCCATCGTAGCTGTTACTGTTAATCACGTTGCTCTTTTCTCCTGAGACCACCTCCTTAAATCTGCGCCTCCTCACCGTTGTCCCTCCAGCCCTCCTTCCTGATCAGGACTTTGAATGATCAGTCTCTGCTGCTCTTGACCACCTGTCTCGGAGGAGAAGTGGATACCTGTCACTGGGGATCACGTGGGCCTCCCCTCCTAACCGCGGTGGTAACAGCTACCCTCCTGGGGGTCATCCACCCATCTGCTCAGAGAGAAGCGCTTCTGAGTAGGTACTGCCCTGGACGGGAGTTCAGGAACACGAGGTTCCAGGCTTGACACAACCCTGACTATGGTGTCTTTGCTGTGTCACTGCACATCCCTGGGCTTTCGTTCTGTCCTTGTATTAGGGGAGTTGTTCTAGATGGTGGCTTCCAACCATGGCTGCCTTTAGAATCACCAGGGGAGCTTTGGAAAAATACCAGTGCTCAGACCCCATTTCAGCCCCATTAAACTAGAATCTCTGGGGTGGGGTCTGGAGTTGATATTTTAAAAAAAGCCCTGCCAGGTAATTCTACTGTGCAGCCAGGCCTGAGAGTCACTTGGAGAGGTTGCTGGTCCCTGAGCTGTGCCTCTCTGGCAGGGAGGGAAGCTGGTGCCATGGGCTCTGGGCCCACTGCATTCTCAGACAGGGCAGCTGAGTTCCACAGACAGCGGTTTTCTGCTTGAGGTTTCGGTTAAAGAAAGTTCTGCTGCTACAAACCAAATCAAAACCTTTGAATGGTAGTGATGACAAAAATTTCTTCTGTCCACAGTACAGCAAAACTCAAAAAAAAAAAAAAAAGAGAGAAAGAAAATTAAGGGACTCAATTGTCTCTGATGTTATTTGGCACTATTCTCATGATCTGGAACTCATTTGTTCTGAAGGTGACAATTGTTTTTTCCACTTTTCATCATGGCGTCTAATGAATCCCTTTACATTTTATGATTCATCTTGGAAATACCTACTTAATAATTAAGAAAATAATGTTTTGTTTACATAATCATTATTAAAGGCACAATGTGGTATATTAACATTACATTTATAGCACATCCTGCTATATGCATCCATCAGTTATTTACATATATGAATTGAATTTGAAATTTATAACAGATGTCCTCATCCTACACCAATAGGAAATAAGGTTGTATTTACATATAAGCTAGGTATCTATATATCTGTATATGTAAATACAAGTTTTTTATTATTAATGTATTTTATTTGTTTTATTTTTGGCTGCGTTGGTTCTTCGTTGCTGCGTGTGGGCTTTCTCTAGTTGCAGCGAGCGGGGGCTACTCTTCTTGCAGTGCGCGGGCTTCTCATTGCAGTGGCTTCTCTTGTTGCGGAGCACGGGCTCTAGGTGCGCGGGCTTCAGTAGTGGCTCACAGGCTCAGTAGTTGTGGCTCGCAGGCTCTAGAGCACAGGCTCAGTAGTTGCGGCGCATGGGCTTAGCTGCTCCGTGGCATGTGGGGTCTTCCTGGACCAGGGCTCGAACCCACGTCCCCTGCATTGGCAGGCGGATTCTTAACCACTGCGCCACCAGGGAAGCCCCAGTACAAGTTTTTTATCTTTTAGTTTCAGCTTCTATGCATCCATCCATGTATGTATTCATTTATTTCTTCCTTTAAGAATTACTTCCTGTTGGATGTCCGGTTTGTATGAGACTTTGTGCTATGGGGGATTGTGTGTTTGTCATGTGTTCGTGTATGTATGAGAAATGAGGATATCTGTTTGTAGATAAATACAGGAAAATATTTATATGCATAGCAAGCACATGCTTATAATTGTAAAAGATGCCAATTCATTTCCAGATGCTATGGACTCAGTTTTCTGTTAACCAGATAAAAAGAAATAATTTTCAAAACTACCCTGGAAAAAAGTTTTCAAAAAACTTTTACTTTGTTCACTTGCTTAGTTCAAGATATCCAAAATATATTTAGTTAAGAAAGAATAAAATCAAATGAAAATGCATATATATGTAGAACATATCTGAAAAAGACAATGATAAAAATCATAAGAGTGAATAATAAAAAATATAAAATAAGGATCTACTGTTAGAAGAAGCAGGTGCCAACTAATTCAGAAAAATGTATCTATAATGAAGAAGGAGGGGCGGAAGTCGGGTTTCAGAGACCCCAGCTGTCTCTGTGGGTAAATTCACACACCCCACTGTTTTTCAACCCTGGGGATATTTTAAAAAATACTGATGCCTGGACCCCCAACTCAGACCAGTTGAACCTGACTCTCTGGGCATGGGGTCTAGGTCTCAGTGATTAAAACTTGCCCAGTGAATTGTCACATGCAGCTGGGGTGGACGAATGCAGAGGCACCAGTGGCTTCTGTCCTGGGGCACATTCTATGCTGGAGTCAGGCCCAGATGCACACTATTTTTGCAAGAAGCAGACAAGTTCTACAAGGAATTTTGGTGTCGTGGGAGGTTAGTTGGGTTATAATTGGCTCTAATTGGCTCTCCCAGCAGCTGAAACGTTCCTTGCCTTAGCTGAGTGACATTCCAGAAGGGGAGCGAAGTGGTCCAACCTTTGAAAACATCAAAGGAGTCACTTCCCGCTGGTCTCACAGCCCAGCGCCCTACAGCTCAGCAGGGCCGGGGCCAAGCCCAGTGGAGCTGAGAGGAAACAACTTCTGCAGAGTCAGATTTTTATCTTTCCCCCCAGATCAGCAGTGCCAGCAGACTCGCAGGAAAAGAATGGGGCTGGGAAGGAGGCCGAGCCCTGATGTAAAGTCAGCATCTGCCCTGTAACTTACTCAGCTACCACCAGTGTCTTTGGGCGGCTTGTTCCCCTTCTGGTGGTGAAACTAAACTCCATTCACATGTGTTTTAGTGCAAATGTGGAAGGGTTTGACACAGGTTACATGCCAGGTGATTAACCTGACTTGTGAAGTGTCTGTGATGCTCACTCATGTCTCCAATTTCACCTCTTACGACTCCATGTACCAAACATATGGAACCATTTCTCTTTCCTTAATTAAGCCTGGTGTTCTCTGTCTCTCTCTGTCACTCGTCTGCATTCTCCTCTACACAGGTAGCTCTGCGTGGACCGGGACATTTGCTATCCTGTCGAACACAGTAGGGTTCAAATATTTGCTGAATGAGTGGAACGTGTGCGATGAGGTGAAGTGCTGAGATGTGGCCTTGATTTTCACGTGGCTTACCATCCACGTCAGGACTGAAAGACTCAGAGACAGCGCGGCCCTGCCGTCCGGGTGGCCGCAGTCCAGGGTGGGAGCAAACCTGAGGATAACTACACGATGAAGCACAGCGCAGTTGGGGTAGGAGGGGATTTCTTATTCCTTCTCTCTTGGGGTGGGCCTGGTAGGGGGCGAGGAAGGGGCTCAGCCTGGGCTGAGACCCCAGTGGGTGGGAACAAAGGATTGGGGCCTGCCCAGATGTGCTGGTGCTCAGGAGCGGCCAGAGGGGAGTGGGGCCAGAGGCCAGTGGTAGCTGTCTGGAGGGAAGTGCAGGATTAAGAAGGAAAAGGCATATTTGCATTAGAGTCCAGGTTATGGGAACAAGCCAGGAATGAACTAGAGTATGGAGAGAGGAGGATGAGGGGGTAGCAAGACCAGAGAAGATCCACAGCCTTGAGCAGCCCGGACGCCAAACACCACTTCTGTTAAGTGGAGCCCACACCGCGTGGTGGGTCAGAGCACTGGTTTTGGGCTTGGGTGGGCTTGGGTTCAACTCTCACTTCTGCTACACGTTAATTGTGGGTTCTCGGGCAGGAGACGTCACCGCCCCCCAAGCCCTCCAAGAACGGGAATGGTATGCTTGCTGCTGCAGAGTCTGTCACAGGGGTTAGGGGACCCTGCCCCCCTCAGCACCCCTCCTGGACCTGCCCATCCTTGTGTTGCCTCCCCTGAGGCTTGTACGAGGGTCCGGAGCATCAACTGTGGCAGCGTGCTTCTTTCTCACAGCCAGCAGGGGAAGTGGAGGGGCTTCTTCCAGATTTCCTGAGAAGCCCCCGCTAGTGTCCTCTGCCCAAGCTGGCTGAGGACAACGGAATGCGCATCCTAGGGCTGCTGTCCAAGCCGACCACAACTGGGGGGCTTAGAACAACGGACATTTTTGCCGCACGGTTCTGGAGACCAAGAGCCTGAAGTCAAGGTATGGGCAGCTCCCCCTGAAGGCTCCAGGGAAGGCTCTGTCCAGGCCTCTCCCCTGGCTTCCTTTCCAGTGAGTCCTTCTCTCGTGGCAGCATCTCTCCAGGCTTCACATGGCACCTCCCCTGTGCTCATGTCTCTGTGCCCAAATTTACCCTTGTAATCAGGACACCAGTCATATTGGGTTAAGGGCCACCCTAATGACCTTGTTTTAATTCGATTACTTCTGTGAAAACCCTAACTCAAATTAAGGTCACATTCTGAGCTACTGGGAGTTAGGATTTCAATGTATCTTTTAGGGGAACTCAATCCAACCCGTAGCAAGGCCCACCCCTGAACCGAACGCCGCAAGAGAGAGACTTGTCATGACTGTTGTAAATCATCTGCGGGGGGGCTGGGCACTGGAGTTGTCTGCGTGCCCACACCCTCTACTCTCGGGGCGCTGGGAGAGGGGCGGGGGCCCAGCGCCTGCAGAGGTGAGGCGCCTAGAGCCTGTGCTTAGTCCACATGTCACCTGGACCAGGAGCTCGGCCTGTCTAAGCTTCAGCTCTCGAGGTTGTAGAAACGGTGACCTGGCCGGTGGCTCTAGGAGCTGAACGAGCTGATCCGTGTAAAGAGCCCAGCCCTGGGCCAGGCCCCAGAGTAAGTGCCCGAGTCACAGGGCCGTCACTTGCTGTTGTTGTTACTATGACAGTAACACTTGCGTCCGGCCACGGTGAAGGAGCAAGAGTGTCACCGTGTCACCAGAGGAGCAGGGGAAATGAAAGCATTTGGCTTTGGAATCTTTGAATTAAGGACCTTAGAATGTTCACAGAGGATCCCTGGCAAAGATGCAGGCCTGGAGCTCTGGAGAATGTTGGGGACCAGAGGCTCTGTCACTGGGTAACTGACAACTGTGAGTGTAAACCCGCGAGCTCAGGGACAGGCGGGGAGCATGGGGCGGGGGGCGATATGGACAGAACCCAGGTGCTGCTGTGCTCAGGCAGGTGCTGGATGGAAAGAAATCGGGGAGCCAGAGGTCCTGACAGCAATGTCTTATTTGGCGGTGCGGGGTGCAAAAGAAAACGCTATAATTGAGCGGCATGAGTTCCAAAGAGAAGGAGTCGTGGGGCAAAGTCAGGGGCCAGCTTCCACTCAGTCCCCGTGAAGGGCTGAGTCAGCGTCCCTCTGCCTCAGGGCATGCAAGGCTTGGAGGGGAAATCGGAGCCCGGGGAAAGGGGAGCAGACAGACTGTGGGAGCTGAAGGGGGGTGTTCAGCACCAAAGCTGAACACTGGGCAGGAGGCTGGGGTCCTGGGGCAACTCGAAGGGCAGGGGTAGAGCACGGGGCATGTGCTTTGCCCTACAGTGAGGGCACCGTGAGATGCAGCCAGCGTGGGTCCAGTCTCGGCAGGATCCTGAGGAAGATGCTGGGTTGGGAGCTGTCTTTGGGCACCAAAGCCCTGGAGGGTGGAGGAAGCCCCGGGGCTCTCAGAGGGGGTTGGGGCATCATGGCAGGTGCTGCCTCAGCAGACACAGTCCAGTGTCGGGGGCTGAGGAAGCTGGGGTGGTTCTGGCCCACGTGGATGTGATGACAGAGCGGCTCAGAAGGCTAAAATTGTAGAAGCACATTTGGGGCTGGGGGTGGAGAGATGACTCCTTACAAGGAATATGCTATAAAAATTCTGGGCTTTTTTCCTGTAGCCTGGACCAAGTTGAAGGCTCTGCAAATGTTATAAACCAAAAAGAAGTTGTTTCCAACTTTGTCATAATACTTTGAATTGGTAAAAGGAATGCATACTGTAATTATTTAGTGGTTTATTCTTAATTTCTGGGTTTAAGCATCATGCTTTTGTGAAGCATCTGTGTTTTTCATGGTTTACTTTTCCATAGTCTGTTCTAGCATATAAACCCCTGGGAATAAGGAGTCTGTGTCATTGGACTCTGAACTGTCTAGCAAGGTTTGTAACTAAAGATAATTCGGTATATTTCTTTTGGGTGGTGCAAACTGTTGGAAAGACTTTCTTTTCTTATTTTTTGTAAATTATTTATTTATTTTTTTATTTATTTGTTGGCTGCTTTGGGTCTTCGTTGCTGCACACGGGCTTTCTCTAGTTGTGGCGAGCGGGGGCTACTCTTTGTTGCGGTGCGTGGGCTTCTCATTGCGGTGGCTTCTTTTGTTGCGGAGCACGGGCTCTAGGTGCACAGGCTTCAGTAGTTGTGGCACATGGGCTCAGTAGTTGTGGCTCGCGGGCTCTAGAGTGCAGGCTCAGTAGTTGTGGCGCACGGGCTTTGTTGCTCTGCGGCATGTGGGCTCTTCCTGGACCTGAACACTGAACACCTCAGGTCTGCCCTGGGGGCCAGCTCTTGTGGAGCTGCCGGGTGGAGGAACAGACCAGAATTGAGAGCTCTGGATGGGAGGGCAGGAGCGCAGAGGGTGAGGGAAGGGCTGAGCATTCACCCAGGGCACTTGCTTATGGTGGGATATGGGCAGAAGAGCAGGAGGGAGAGAACTCTCCATGAGGAAGCAGGAAGGAACTGGCAAAGGGGGCTCCACCCCAAGGGGAGAGCCCTCTTGTCACATTCACTAATTTCTAATGGGTTGTACAGTTCGGTGTAAGACAATGAAAGCCTGGAGAACAGAATGATATTTAGGTGGCTATTTTTCTGCCATTTGAATGAGCACGGTCTTTCTCAGTGTTGGAATGGTGGAAGAAACCACAAAGAAACAGATCAATACTTGATGACACACCATTTGGGGCTTATCAGATTATTAAAGATTTTTAAACATGAGGATAATACATAAGGGTGGGAGTATAAATTGAAGCAACCTTTCTGTATATGAATTTGGCAACTTATTTTAAGAGCTTTCACATGTTCATCCTTTGACTCAGTACTCCACCCTTAGAAACCTGAGAATGTAATCAATGATAAGGTCAAAGATTTATGTCCAAAGATGTTCATTCCAGGTTATTCATCATAGTGAAAAGAATGGAACCACCTGAATGCCCAACAGTAGGGGAATGATTAAGTAGATGAGGGTGACTCCATTCTACAAGAGTGTTATGTTTTAACTAAAATGGACCTTTTGAATACTTTTCAATGGGGGAAATGCTTGCAAAAAGTTAAGTAAAAAATACACAGTACAAAAATAAATATACCCTATGATTATAGTGGTGTAAACAATTTTATTTAAAAATATTGGAAGGAAGTGCATCCAAATGTTAATAGTGATTGGGATTGTATTTTTTGCTTTATTTTTTAAAATGGAGATTCTGGTTTTTACATTATTTTTATTTTATTTATTTATTTACTTAATTTATTTTTATTTTATTATTCTTTGGCTGTGTTGGGTCTTCGTTGTGCACGTGGGACCTTTCGTTGCAGCGCACGGGCTTCTCTCTAGTTGTAGCGGGTGGTCTCTAGAGCGCATGGGCTCTGTAGTTGCGGCACGCGGGCTCTCTAGTTGTGGCGAGCTGGCTTAGTTGCCCCACGGCATGTGAGCTCTTAGTTCCCCGACCAGGGGTGGAACCCGCGCCCCCTGCATTGGAAGGCAGATTCTTAACCACGGGACCACCAGGGAAGTCCCTTTACATTATTTTTAGATGAATGCTTATTAATAATGTTTTTTAAAGCACATATTCTTTTTTTTTTAACATCTTTATTGGAGTATAATTGCTTTACAATGGTGTGTTAGTTTCTGCTTTATAACAAACTGAATCAGTTATACATATACTTATATCCACATATCTCCTCCCTCTTGCGTCTCCCTCCCTCGCAGCCTCCCTATCCCACCCCTCTAGGTGGTCACAAAGCACCGAGCTGATCTCTCTGTAAAGCACATATTCCTTGTGGAGGTCTGAATGTCATGGGCCTTCAGCATGCCAGCCTGGTGGCATTGGGACTGAGAGTGAAAACTACCTCCAGACCATGAGTGGGAGAGGAGGACATGACAGTTTCGTCCCCGGGGCCAGTGGTCTCAGGGCCACACACAGCACCCCCGAGATGGAGATGGAGATGGAGGGGGCTGCTTGTCGTCGCCTCTGTGCCAGCACACGTGCTGTAGGACACAAGGAGATTTATAAAGAATAGACGATACTTGCTCTTTGATTAATTTCTTAAAATAGGCAGTCAGCCAGTTAGACATAAACGCCTGTTAGGACTGCTAGGTCTTGGTGGAGGCCATGCCCGTGGAAGTTTCTGGGGAAGAGCAGTTTGGGAAGAGGCGTGCCGGAGCCATCCCGGCAGTTAGAGCAGCTGGAGTGAATCTGGGTACCTGATCCCTGACAGGTGCAGCTGAGCACCTGCCACGCACCTGCCCAGGGCACAGGCCACACCCGCCCCCCGCTCCCCGCAAGTGTGGGGCCAGGACGGCTCCGCACAGGGGAGCGTCCAGAGTAACCCCCATTGGCCTCTCCCCACGGAAAGCCAGGTGGCTTGTAGGCAAACTAGGTTATAAAATTCCTAACCACGCTATTTCATCCAGGCCTGGAGAGTTTGGCCTTGTTCAGATTCAGATATGACCACAACAGAACCTGGTTTCCTAAAAGAAAAGGCTTAGAGATTTGAGCGCAGGGTGAGGCTGAGACCAGGACAAACTAATGGTGCAGAGCACAAGTTCCCAATGAAACATTTCCTCCACAGTTAGGCTTTGCTTTCAGTCTTGGCTCTTCTACCTTTTTTAAAATATGCTTTTTTTTCTTGAGTTAATTTTTTTTTTTTTAAGGAAAAAAATTCCTGAAAACAAAAGCATATTTACTCAGATTGGTACTTGACTTTGATGAATCACTAGTTGAAATTAAGAATATTCAGGGACACTTTATTTCTCCTATTTGAAAATTTGCCCTTTTTCAGAATTTTGGTATTCTTTATTTTAAAAAAAAGCTGGGACAAGTGTGCTACCAGCTCCGCTCTTTGTATTAAGATCTCCGTATTTTCTGTACAGCACTGAGCAGTATTGACAGCGACCTTGAAAGATTAGAGAGAGAAGTAACTGCTGTGTTGATATCTTTCCCTATTTCCTTAGACCTGCACTGCCCTCTCTTCTGCATTGTGCTGCTAAAGCCCAGTTTGGTTTGTGATGTCTAACTTATTAAATGGTGCAGGATGTAATCAATGCAGGACTAGAAAGGTTCCGTGACCTGAGATGGGAGGTGGCTTTCACCACGTGCAGTGACGTTTCAGAAACGTGTAATCAAGCAGGTGCCCTGATGTGCCTCAAACTGCCTCTTGCTGGGTTTCTTCCTTTGTACCCGGGGAAGATGTGGGTCTGTGGCTGTGCAGCTGGGCCTCCAGGGAGGTCCTTCTCCAGGCTCAGGGCGCTTTCTCTGGCATCGGGACTGGTTTGGATTTGGCAAGCAGCAAGGGGAAATGCTTCCTGTGTCAGTGTCTCGTATGCATTTCCCCACTGACTCCCACAGGTGTGAGGACCTAAAGTAACCAGGGAATGGTAGGAGGTGGGAAGGGATCAATCTGTGCCGAGGTCTGTCTCACTGATCCTTGGCGCGGAGATGGTGTCACCTCTGAGCCCGAGCGTTCTTGTATGGGAAACGCGTCCTTTTAAAGAATTAGTCTTTAGCATTCTGTCACTTATGGCCTGCAAATCTGCCTAAGTAATTAAATGCCAGCTGACAGTAAATATCAAACTGCTTGGGAGCTGTAGCGAGATATAGACAAGTGGATCTGTGTGATTGCTTTCGTAATTTGCTTTTTAATCTTTAATACCAATTAAATGCAGGGGAGCTGAGCCTGAGTGTCGCCCAGCTGAGACGGCCCATCAGCTGATGCCGTGAGTGTCCAGCATGGGTTTCTTGGCTCCCGTGACTGCAACGGGTCTTGGGAGATGGGGAAGTCTGATGGGCAGTGAGTGGTGGGCCCTGCGCTGTCAGCAGGCAGAAGAGCCCCCTGCCCTCAGGGCACGTCCTCAAAGGCTTATGTCAGTTCCCTTCCCTGTACTTTCTCCCCTTGGTTGTCCCCAGCACCACTGTGGGTTCAGTTTAAGGCTTTACTTTTTTTTAACCTTCTTGCTTTGGGGGAAGGCAGAGGAGGAAGAGAAGCGGTACTTGACCCCCATCAGGTGCACTTACAAAGCGGAAACTGCTCTCCGGTGGTTTCTGCCAAGACACCAGCCAGTACGAGCGCAGGCTCCTGGCCCCAAGACCAACCCCAGAGGGACTTAAGGGCAGTGGTCTCAACCAAGGATGAGCCCCCGCCCCACCCCCCAGGGGACCTTTGGCAGTATCTGGAGGCCTTTTTGGACGTCTCAGCTGGGGAGGGGATGCCTGTGGCCTGTAGTGGATGCAAGCTGGGATGCTGCAGGGATCCTACAATACAGAGGACAGTCCCCACAGCAAAGAATGATTTGGCCCCCATGTCAGTGGTGCCGAGGTTGAGAAACTTGCTCTAGAGTGAAAACAGGAACTCAAAGAGAATTGAGAATATTCTTGGGGTTATAGAGGGTTTTGAACTGTGAGTGGGTGGGAGTGATGTCTCGGGGCAGGACGGCCGACACAGCGATGGGAAGGTAAGAATTGTTGGGGCAGCTTCTGTGTCCTAGGAAATGCAGAGCCTGTGCTGTACCCTGGGTAGCCCAGGCTCCAGCCCAGGTGTTCTCCAGAATAGACAAGGGCATCTCGGGGGCCCAGTGCTCCTTGGAGCTGACAGAATAGGTGGACATGCACCTCCTTGGGCAGCTGCCTCCTACCGCTTCCCTCTAACCTTCCCCACCCTCTCTCCTACCCCTCGGTGAACTGTTTACTGTCTAAGGAGTGTCTCTTTTTACTGTTGTTCCTTTCGGGTTGACAAAAAGTAAAATGCTGAATGAGGGGGTTGTTTGTGGAGCAGAGGATGATTGACTGCAGTTCATTGTACCTGAAGTTCTCCAATATGGGCTTCACTTGAGCTAATCAGGCTAATACTGACAGGGGCTCTGGCTTTCCCACTCTCATTGATACCGTTAGGGAGCTCACTAGCCAAAACATGAGACATTTGAGAAGTATAGTTACTGCAAAAGAAAGGTGGTGTAGTGCATTACAGATTGCATCAGAAGCAGATGTATTAAAACATTTAGACCAAGATTTTAAAATGAGCCTAATAAACATACTAATCACTTATATGTGGAATCTAAAATATGACACAAATGAACTTATCTATGAAACAGAAACAGACTCACAGACATGGAGAACAGACTTGTGGTTGCCAAGGGGGAGGGGGCAGGAGAGGGTTGGATTGGGAGTTTGGGACTAGCAGATGTTAGCTATTATATACAGGATGGATAAACAACAAGGGCTACTGTATAGCACAGGGAACTGTATTCAATATCCTGTGATAAACCATAATGGAAAAGAAAAAAAATGAGCCTAATAAACATTATAAAAGAGGCAAAGAGACATAAAACAAGAACAGGAAAACATAAAATGGACAAAGTAAAAATCTAGGTATAAAATAATGGTTGAATAATGATGGGTTATTTAGCAAAAAGGATATAGCTGAGGAATGAATTAGTGATAGGGAATATCAGATTTAGGAAATTTCTGAGAAGAAAGGACAAGGAATTAGAAAAGCTGAGAAAGATGGGAAAAAGAAATAGAAGAGTGAAAGTACAGTCCCTGGGGGTTACACAAAGCCAGCCATGCAGAGGAGATCACAGGATACAAGAAATAAAGGGAGAAAAAGAAACTCTTGGGAGAAATGATGGATTAAAAAAAATTAAAAAACTTTCTTTAATATTTCCTGTAGTGTAGTCTGCCGACAGTAAATTTTCTCAGTTTTTGTTTATCTACGATAGTCTTTATTTATCATTTATTTTTGGAAGATACTTCACTTGGTATAGAATTCTGGTTTATAATTTTATTTCTTTTAGCTCTTTGAAAATGTTACTCCATTGTTTTCTAGCTTTCATGGTATTTGAAGACAAGCATAATATAATTCTTATCTTTGCTCCCCCATATGCAATGTGCATTTTTTCTCTGGCTGCTTTGAAGATTTTCTCTTTGTCTTTTGTTTTCAGCAGTCTGACTGTTCTATGACTAAGTATGCTTTTTATTTGCTTGTTTGTTTTGGTATTTATTCTGCTTGCTGTTCTCTGAGCTTCTTTAGATCTGTGGTTTGGTGTCTGTCATTAATCTTGGAAAATTTTTGACAATTCTTTATTTTTTTAAAAATTAATTAATTTATTTATTTTTGGCTGCGTTGGGTCTTTGTTGCTGCATGTGGGCTTCCTCTAGTTGCGGCGAGCAGGGGCTTCTCTTCGTTGTGGGGTGCAGGCTTCTCTTGTTGCGGAGCACGGGCTCTAGGCGCACGGGCTTCAGTAGTTGTGATACGCGGGCTCAGTAGTTATGGCTCTCGGGCTCTAGAGCACAGGCTCAGTAGCTGTGGTACATGGGCTTAGTTGCCCTGCAGCATGTGGGATCTTCCCGGACCAGGGCTCGAACCCGTGTCCCCTGCACTGGCAGGCGGATTCTTAACCACTGCACCACCAGGGAAGCCCCGACAATTATTTCTTCAAATATTTCTTCTGTTCTGTTCTTTCTTTCTTCTCCTTCTGGCATTCCAGTTGCCTGTTTGTTAGATGTTTGATTTGTCCCCAAACTCATGGATTCTCTGTTCTGTTTTTCTCTTTCGTTTTTTTTGGCTGTATGCTTCAGTTTGAGTAATTTCTTGAGATCTTCAAGTTGTTTTATTCTTCAGCTTTTTGAATATATAGATAAGCCAGTTGAAGGCATTTTTAACCTCTGTTACTGTGTTTTTCATTTCTACCATTTCCATTCTTTCTTTTTTTTTTAACATCTTTATTGGAGTATAATTGCTTTACAATGGTGTGTTAGTTTCTGCTTTATAACAAAGTGAATCAACTATACATATACATATATCCCCATATCTCCTCCCTCTTGCATCTCCCTCTCACCCTCCCTATCCCACCCCTCTAGGTGGTCACAAAGCACCGAGCTGATCCGCCTGTGCTATGTGGCTGCTTCCCACTAGCTATTCCATTCTTTCTTATAGCTTCATTTCTCTGCTGAAATTACCCACCAACTCTTGCATCTGGTTTACCTTTTCCATTAGCACGCTTAACATATTAATTATACCTATTTTAAATTCGCCATCATATAGGTAGTGTCATACCTGAGCCGGGTTCTGATGATTACCCTCGTTATGTGCTTTGTCACTTTGTCTTGAAAGACACACATCTTGTGTAAGATAGTAGAGACTGAGGTAAATATTTTTTGTGTCTGAAAAAAGTGTATATCTTTCCTTCTGCTAAGACCTTAGCACAGGAGTCTGAGTTAATCTACTTAGGAGCTGGGCTGGATTTGAGCTTTGTTATTGCCATGGTTATGCTTAGTGAGTTTTATACACTTCGTATTTCCCTGGTATTACACTGAGTTTAGGGTGGGGGCTAATTTGCCAGAAAATATTTTTCAGTGTACGCTCCACCCTCTGGCTCGAGGTCTTCACCATGACCTGCACCTGAGAGAAGGTGTGTGTCTTGTGATTCACCTGTTACTCCATGCTTGTTGGCCCCGCCATAGGGACATTCTCTCTTGTTCTGACTAAGCGTCTGTCTGGGAGGTGCTGTGTCCCTGCGTCTCAGGGAGGGGGTCTTCTCCGTGCTGGTCCCCTCCCCCAGTGTGACTCCCCTCACCTGGGGGAGAGGGATTGTCCCCTTTTCCTTTTCTCAGTCGCAGTGGGTCTTCACTAGTGCTCCAAGTGAAGTTCACTTGTTGCCTTTTCCCTCACCTGTTAAGGCTTTTGTTCCAGAAGGGGATGGAGATACCAGTGGGCTTTGCCCCTCCTGCAGTGTCTGCTCATCCTTTACTTCTGCACCACGGGAGACTCTCCCAGGAACCTCCCAATCTTGTTTGTGAGCACCCAGTAGAGTTTGTACAGAAAAAGCCTGTAATAGTGTGTGGGCCCCCAGTGCCCATGCCCTGCGGAGGCTTAATCATGGGTTACTACCCTCTCCTATGCCACCAATTTGCCAGCCCCCCAGCTGAACCCCCTCCTAGAGCCTGGATGCCACCAGTCAAGCTAAGCCAGGTCCTGTACCTCATCTCCTGTTGGCACGTGCTCTTGAGCTCAGCACTCCAACTGGCTCAAGAAAAACCATGAACTTGCCATTTGTGCCACTTTGGTTTTTTTTTTTTTTTATGTTGTTGTAGGGTTGGGACAGTCATTCTTTCCCAAACTCTACCTCCCTGAGGGGAAACCAGAAGTCTGAAAAAGTGTTTTTTAAGTATTGAAGAATACTTTATTCTAGAATTATATCCAGCCAGGTTCCTGTTCAAATGTGAGAGTATAATACAAATATGCTCAGACATAGTCTTTGTCACACAAACATCCACACTGCGAACAGTTTTGTTTGAAACACTTAAATACCAGGAGAGAATAATCCAGAATATTTTACCTATGTAAAAGAAGTAACGGTAATAAAATGCCTAAGCTTGTTATCTTTTTAAAAAGGAAATTTATTCATGGTGACCCAGAGTTGAAAGTCTAGAGTACTATAAATACGATGGGTGCTGGGAAGGACATCAAAGAACCTAAGAGTAAGCTAAAATTCCTGTTTAATTTGGGGAAAATAATTTTTTTAAAAAAGTAAGAATAGATTAAAATAAAAAAGGTTGGGATAAACAAGTAAATAATATGGTAGGAACAGGCTCAAGTATATCAGATTACAATAAATATAAATAGACTAAACACCATTTACAAGACAAATCTTGATACATTGGATTAGGAAATATCCAGATATAGGCATAACTGCAGAATTTTCCTCTGGTTCAGATTTTTCTGGTAGGAAGTTCTTTTACTAGCCAATCTTTACAGAACATACATACTTCCTAGTGCAGTATTTTCCATCCAATGTTGTAATGGGAAAAATTATATTTATACCCACCAAGCTCAACTCAATTTTAGCAAAAATGATGTCAGGGAAGATAACAAGTTATGTTCTAAATACAATTGGTGAAATCATGTGTAGAGATTTTGAAACTCTTGACAAGTGTTAGCAAGAAGGATGTGATCTTGGATTTTGCTGAAAAGCATCTCAGAGTCTCAGTTGAGCAATTCTCTGCCGTTGTGCACTTGTTCTCAGCGTGTTTCCAAAGTGCTTTCATACCTAGCTTCATGTTGTAAAACAAGTCCTCAAGAATGTTGAGAAAATGTTGAAGAAAATTGCAGGGAGGGAAGCAAAACGAGTAAGGAAGATGTTTGAATGGTAGAGACGTTGCTGCATGTGAGGAAACTTTTGTTACAACCATGTTGATTTTTGGTGATTGAGAAGGAATCTTTAAAATACTTTATGATCTCGTAAGTTTGTTACTGACAAATAGGTATTTTATTTTAGGAAATAGATCGGGGGGTTTGACTGATGTGTAATGGATTCTTGGAAAAATAAAATAAAGGAGACTAGGCTCCTGATTACTCTTTCACATAAGAAGCCTGAATGTTGGGAAAAAATTGTTGGCCTTAAGTGGAAGTTGCCTCCAAATGAGGTAACACAAAGGTGGAAAGTGAAAAGACGTGTGAGGACAAATGCGGCCAAATAAAGTTAGCCTGGCTATCTTATTATTAGATAAAACAGACTTTAGGACATTTCTAGGAATGGAGAGGATCACTGTATAATAAAAGTGTTTGTTTCACCACGAGGCTGTGGCAATACTGTGTATGCATCTATAAAAATCTTTCAAAATCTGTTAAGTAAAAATTGATAGAGCCATAGGAAGAAAATTGATTAATCCACCTTCATGATGGGAGATTTCTACATACATTTGTTTATAATTGATAGGTCAAGTGGGAAAAAAAAAGCAGCAAGTGAATGAGATTTTAAAAAGACGATTAATTTGAGTTCTGCATATTATTTTCAAAATATATCTTGAATATTCTCAGGTATTGAGATTTCAACATCTCTCTATTTGATTGGAAAATTCCCCCTTGTCTTGTGTCTCAATCTTTTCTCTCTGTAGTTTACATCCAGTGTTTGTTCATTCTACTCCATTAGATCATGCAGAAAAGGACTATTCCCTGCATGTGATGTAGAACAATTTGTTTTGAGTTAATTTTTTTGTGGGGTATGAGGTAAGGATCTAAATTCATTCTTTTTTTCATATCCAGTTGTTCCAGCACCATTTGTTGGACAGACTATCCTTTCCCCAGTGAATTTCCTTGGCCCCATTGTCAAAACCAGTTGATTGTAAACATAAGGTTTGCTTCTGTCTACTTCTGTTCCATTGATCTGTATTTCTACGTTATGCCAGGACCACGCCGTCTTGGTAATGGTGGCTTTATGTAAATTTTGAAATCTAGAAGTGTGAGTACTCCAACTTTGTTGTTTTTCAAAAATGTTGTTTTGTATTTTTTAGATGTTTTACATTTCCATACAAATTTTATAATCTGCTTGTCAATTTCGGCAAACAACGCTGCTGGAATTGGGGTGGTTGGTTACCCAGCAGTAGACACCTGAACAATACTGTTTACTCAGAGTCACTTTATCCTGTACTAACATCCAAGTCTTCCTCCTAAGAACTGCTTCAAAGACATGTCTCTCTTATCCCACACAGTGGATTTCTTTCCCTTTCTCTCCTTCTTTTGGTTTGACCCCTGTGAGGCACTTCACCTTTTTTTATCTGTTATGTTTTCTATGACTGAGTTTTGCTCATGATTTCAGCCAGTCATCAGTTGTGTCATCCGGCATCTCCAGTGTCTCCCAGCTGTGAATCATCGAGGGCTCCAGGAGCTGCACTTTTGTGTGACTTCATGCACGCACAGAATGAGATTGTGGAGCAGATGGGGAGAGAGGCCTGGGCCCAGGTGTGAGCCCTCAGGGCTGGTTCCCTAGAACAATACTTTAGAAACTGTAGGAAACTGGGGAGCAGCAGGGAGAGTGACACTTGTCTGGGGGGCAGCTGAGCTCTTCCCCGGAATGTTTTTTGTCTTTGCAAGAGTAGAAGATCACCATTCCTTCTGATGAAGAGAGTCAGGGATTGATCCCTTCAGCCTTACCTTGTAAAAGGTGACTCAGGGCGGGAGCTCCAAGGAAGGGCCGGGTCTTTCTCAGAAACATGCAGGATGACAGGGACATGGACTGTACTTCCTCAGTGAGAGCCAGGAGGGAAGGAGGGAGCAAGGTCGCAACAGGAGAAAGGCCTCCCCCCATGGAGCCAGGAAGACCACCCTGGAGACTCAGGCAGTCTCTTTGTAGTTGAAATTATATGGAGAGGAAAAGAGATTCAAGAGGGAGAAACTGACCCACGCACCAGCAAGAGGAGACAATTGATGCCGACTCTCCCCTGCTGGACGCTGAGCTCGCTGGCAAAGCAGTTCCTGCAAGAGAAACCAAGCAGTGTGGACAGTTAGGAATAATGAACACCTCACAGAACCAGCAACGGACAGAAACAGGTGATGTTTGGGAACGTGGGACGCAGAGAACCTGCATCTGTGACAAGCTTGCGTTCGCCCCCCCTTTCTGCCTCACTGTCCATTGACATGCATTTGCAGTGAGAGAACCCCGGAGGGTACTGTCTTTGGAGACACGCCTGGTCAGACCTGACTCACAGGGTTGCCTCTAGCAGGGGCGGAGATGGGGCAGTGGGATGGCAGAGAGGACTCCCGGGATTCTCGCGAGGTGCAGCCTTAGGCAAGACCCCTCACCACGGCGGCATCCTCCTCTGTGGGAGTTTATCTCACCAGCATCCTTCCCCCTCCTCACCAACCCTCCAGTGGGGAAGTTACTGCCCCCTCTCCATTCCACCTGCTTTTGGTGGAGCTGCCAAGCAGAGAGCCCTGCTTTGCTGAGTGTAACCGGAGCCAGGGCAGCCTACGGCAGACAGTCTTTTGCAGACCGAGGGGAAGGTGAGGGCACAGAGATGGTCAGAGCGGGGGCCACACCAGAGACACACCAGGAGTCACTGCGCTGCTTCCTGCCCTTCCCAAGCCTTGGTTTAGGGGGTGAGGCCAGCGTCCTTCCAGTGAAGGCTTTCTCTCTAAAACTTAAGTCAACAAATGTCTGTTTGGTTGTTTTTAACCAAAGCAGGTTATCGGATATCAGAGAAGAGGGCGTTCCAGGGACATAGAGAGAGAGCTTCAGGCAGAAACACAGGAGCTTTTCATCTCTGGCTGCTGAGATGGGCAGCGGCTCCCGCTACAACCACACATGCGAGTTCTCCAGGCCCCGTGTGGGTGGGAGGCTCGCCTGCGGCCTGGAGTGGAGGTTCTTCTGCACTAAAGCGCGGCTTCCTGGGTATGGTCCCAGCTCCATGGTAAAGCGCGGCTTCCTGGGTATGGTCCCAGCTCCATGGTAAAGCGCGGCTTCCTGGGTATGGTCCCAGCTCCATGGTAAAGCGCGGCTTCCTGGGTATGGTCCCAGCTCCATGGTAAAGCGCGGCTTCCTGCGTATGGTCCCAGCTCCATGGTAAAGCGCGGCTTCCTGGGTATGGTCCCAGCTCCATGGTAAAGCTCGGCTTCCCTGGGTATGGTCCCAGCTCCATGGCTGTCTTCCATGGATATTTTTAGAGTAAATAAAATGCTATGAAGTGCTTTGATGATTCTGGAAAAGCGATTAAAAATTAACCCAAGATAGTATGAAAATCTGGGCCCATCCCTTTAGCCAGCTGTAGGCGTCTCGAAGTATCTGATCCTACAGGAACGGAGCTTCTGTGCATTTCGTATTCTGTCATGCACGGCCCAATGGATTGGCCAATCTGGGCTAGAAGGGAAGCAAAACACATAAAGACAAAAAACCCTCAGCAACTAATTAATTATTTTCCAGTTTCAGAGGGAAGTGAGGGAGAAAACCCGTTAAAACCAAGTAACAATCATTTTTAAAGGAACCCAACCAACGCATTTGCATAAAGCAAACGCGCTGGACCTTGTGAGAGGCAGAAGGCTCACTTGGAGCTAAAACGTCTCCAAAGTTGCACGTTTTTAAAATAGGGGCTGAAAAAAGCAAATACCCCAACACAAGTGATTGTAATATTCTAATTGCATTTCTTTGAGGCTTTTAAATTAAAAAAAATAAACATATGTAAGACAAAGTCGGCGCTGGCAAGTGGCAGAGATTCTGCCAGACCCAACTGCTCTTCTGGAGCTGCATGAGGAAAGAAAGGGGTGAATGTGGGTTGCTCACCTCTTCGAATTCCAGAGCTGCCGGGGATCAGTCAGGTCTGGGGCATGAGTCCTGTTTAGGGACGACGTCACAGCCCCTCTCTGCTCTTCCGTATTTTGTCACTTACCTACCTGCCCTCTGACCAGCACAGTCCATGGCACACAGTAGGGCGTTTGATAAGCACTTGGAGTGGGAATCCTCTGCCAGCATGTGGGCAGCAGCACCTCACAGGTTCCGTGGATCACAGACCGTGGAGATGTTAGGGGCAGAGAATTCAGCCACACCTACAGACTGGTAGCAAAGACTGTGAGACCCCAGGCTCTCCTGGGGGCCTCACTGCAAGCTGCTGGAGCCACCGCAGTGGGAGACCACCGCCGGGGCGTTCCGTGTGGCTGGTGGGTTTTCCTCAAGGAGACGCTGAATAGGAAGCTCTTCCTCTCTCGGCTCTGATTGTCCAGAGCCACCCCCAGATTCTGAGGCATCTTATCTTGTGTTCTGGGTCAAGCCATGGACCCTTGGAGCATAGGATCCCATTGCTGGAACTTTCCATAGCTGTGTGGAGGTCCAAAGAACTTTACAAATCAGTCAGCTGATGAACCCTTCAAGGCTTACTTAATTTAACCCCATCACAATTTTGTAGGCAGGACTTGGAAAACTATGGCTCTAGAAGTGGCCCAGCTGGTTCCCAGCCACTGGGCTCCCCCTTCACACCCAGTAGGTCGGTTTGGTCCCCACGTGCAGGCCCAGATGAATCCCCAGAACCCAAGTTCTACCCTGCTCTCAGGCCCCACTAATCAAATACGTGTGGTCTGGCTGGGGCCACCCAGGGTCCTTGTGTGGACTTGGTGTGTTGCTTCCATTTCTAGCAGCAAGGCCTTTCTTTAGTTCCCGTAGTTTCCCTCCTGTCCTTGTCGTTTTCTCTAGAAGTCCCATTCTCGGCATAAAATGCTCCCTGCTCTCTGTAACCCAGGCAAAACGACAGCCTCTCTGAGCCTCAGTTTCTTCCCTTGAAGAGTGAGGATAATAATACTACTTCATAGCAATATTGTTATTGCTGGTATTTAGGGTTAGTTGACATAGCGAAGAGTCTGGAACTGTCACGAGAGAGGTGGAAATCATTGTTTATTCCTCGTTGGCCCGTGTGGGGCGTGTGGCTCTCCATCCTCTTGGCCTTCTCTCCTCTCTGGAGCTGGAGCGCTGCTGTGGCCCCCGTGTGGCAGTGGGGCCTTGCTCTTACTGGACAGACTTCCAGGAACCCTGACTCTAATCTAGCCCTGACCCTAAAGCCCAGCTTCTCTGGGTCCCAGTCTGGCCAGCTCTGATTCCCAATCACTGGCTTCCAGTCTGCTGGGCTCTTTGTCCTGGACTCTTGCCTGTGACTGCTTGCCTGGTCTTGGCCTGATCTTGGCCTGGTCTTGGCCTGATCTTGGCCTGATCTTGGCCTGGTCTTAGCCTGGTCTTGCCATTTCCCTCGTGACCCCTCCAGGAGCTGGCTCCCTTCCCAAGGGCAGACCCTGTGTCTGGCCCCAGGACCTCCTACCTGCCAGCCCTGAGGACATGACTTTGACTTGTCAAGAATCTCCAGGGAAGATACTAGAAAAGCTCACTAACCTGAGTTTGTTTGGTGATACTCACTATTATATTCATTGACCCTCTGGCCCTCCTCCCTTCAACCCTCCCCAGGCTCAAAAAGGAGAAATATCTGCCTGCAACCCCCAACTCAGGACGAAATAACAACCCAGCTAAATAACAAAACATCCTGTGAAAACTGGTTTTGGTAGGAATAGACAGAAGCACAGCCCATCACAGGTCCTGGAGGTCACTTTACGGTGTGAGCATGAAAATTCATGAGACCAGGCAGGGAGAGGGAGGAAGTGGTGTTGAGGTCGGGGGGAGGGACCAGGGAGGGGCAGGAGAGGAAAGAACATGGCTCAACATTTCTTCAGTTCATTCTCTTATTCTTAAACACAGAGAAGTTCCTGAACCTCCCTCCTCTCCCTTTACACGTGCAGTTGTAGCACCTGTCTAAGGAGCTTGCACTAGAGCGTTTCTGTCTGTTGGTCTGTTCCATATGTAGCTTGTGTTCTGGTTGTTTTCGTATGAATATATTTTCTTTCCCCAGCTAGATGCCAGGTACAGTCCTTTGTGTTGAGTGACATGTTCAACCAATGCGTGGAAATCGGTGTCTGAATCCCGGTGTCCCACCCGCCAGCTTTATTCTCTCTGGCGCCTCCCTCCATCTGCAGCCCCCCTTGGGCATCTTACTGTCCAGAGTCACATGTTCCCTGACTTCCTCCTCTTGCTCCTTCATAGCCTGAAGTCTTCAAGTCCTACTGTTTTGAAAGTTGTTTTGTACCCATTACCATTTCAGTTCCAGCACTCATCACATCACACCTGGATTGTTGCCACCATCTCCTCATGATTCTCTTTCCTACTGCTCTCTTGGTGCCACGCAGCAGCCTCTACTTAGAGACAGTCCCTGCAGCGCATCAGTGAAGCCAGTTCCAGGACCAGGTCGTCCCTGAGGTCTGCAGGGCTGGGGCTCTGCTTCCCCTGCGTGTGGCCCATCTTCTCCAGGCTGTGGCTCACCCCGCCAGGGCGCACGGTGCCAGCCCCCCACCCCCACCCCAGCGCTGGCTGTGCCGCCTCCCTCTGTCCTATCCTCATTCCGGGCTCAGCCAACGCCCTGTCTCACGCGGGAAGCCTCCTGGACCCTTCCAGCCACAGCATCTTCTGATCTCGGTGGCAGGTGTTTTCACTTTGGGATTTAGCCATGAGTGTTCATGCACAGGTGCCTGGCTATTTCCTGTGACTCCTGTCACTTGGACACAGCTGTGACACCCCCTCTAATGAGTAGGAGCCAGCCGCGTTGCACAGCAGCCCTGCCGCTGCATTTGTTGAGTCCCCCCTGGCTGGGCGTGTGTCAGGTGCTGGGCCAGAGGTGAATGATCATGTCGCCATCGGCCATCAGCTGTCTAGATCCATCCATTGGTCTAGATTTAGCCTCAGTAAGACCCAAGGTCAGGCCCTGCCCCCCTCCACTTACCAGAAGGTCATGCACCAGCTCTCAGACCTGGCTTCTTCATGGGTTAATGGGGTGTTTATATGACATGTTGTTATAAATATTCAGTGTGTCATGTATGTACTATTCCCATGATGGCCCTTGACACCTAAGTTAGTGACACGTGTTGGTTCTCTCCTCCTCTGGATGGTGACGGAACTATTTTCTTAGGTGGCCACCACTGTCAGATGCGCCCTACTCATACCTGCAGTATCGTCTGATAAAACCAGAGGAACACAAAAAACTACGAGCTCTACCTTCTAGTTTCACTTAGAACTGAGGTCACAGGGCTCCGTGGGCCCCACTCCGTGGCTGAACCACAGGGACATAGAGCCTGCCGGGCACGGCCTTTGCAGCTGCCCATTTCCCGTGAGGCTGTGGAGAGACCACTAGGTGAGCTCCCGATCTCTTGGCCACTCCTCTTGCCTGCTTGCCTGCCTGGCGAGCGCTAAGCGCACAGTAGGGCCGCACGAATACTTCCCGGGTGAGTAGGTGGGGCCCAAGGTTGTGGCAGATTAAAGGGGCACATGGCGGGCGGTGCAGACGTCCCCGGGGGGAGGACCGTGGGGGGGGGGCTGCCCCGCCTCTCTGCAGCCGGGCCTGACTCGCTGTCTGTTTCTGCAGCTCCTGCTGTTTCTTCCTCCTGCCTTCGCCCCACGCTGCCTGCCCCAGGACCCCGTGTGGCCCTGACGGTGGGGGGAAGGAGGCCCGAGAGGGTGTGCATGTGTGTGTGTGGAAGCGGGACCCGTGCTATGCGGAGGGCTGTGGGTGAAAGAGCAGGTGAGGAACTGGGAGGGAGAAAGGGGTGAGGCGGGGAGGGGGAGGGAGGCGGGGAGGGGGAGGGAGGCGGCGGGGGGGGGGAGGCGGCGGGGGGGGGGAGGCGGCGGGGGGGGGGGGAGGCGGGGGGGGGGAGGCGGCGGGGGGGGGGGAGGCGGGGGGGGGAAGCTGAGGGAGATGGAGGCGGAGGAGGGGCCGGGAGACGTGTGTGTGTGTGTGTGTGTGTGTGTGTGTGTGTGTGTGTGTGTGTGTGAGAGAGAGAGAGAGAGAGAGAGAGAGAGAGAATCACGGGGCCAACGGGCAAGAGCGCAGCAGGACACAGCAGCAGCGGGACGGCCGACTGAAGGCACGTTTGGGGCCTGAGCAGTGATGCCGTGTGGGTGCGGGTGCCCCTGCGTCACAGACCCCGCCTCTCCAGGAGCCCTGGGCGTCCTGTCGCTTGGGTCCACGCTGGGCCCTGTGCCCTCCCTCTGGGACGGGAGGGGAGACAATGAGCACACCGCCGTCGCTGTCATTTTGGGAGGGGGTGGAGGGACGCGCTGAGGGCGCCGTTGTGACAAATGCTTGTCTCCCAGCGGCTGTTGCCCCAAACTCTCCTCTAGAGCATGGTCCTACAGGCTCTCCTGCAAACCTGGTCCCCAGAGGGTCCCCAGAGACACAACCTTGACCTCTCCACCGGCCACTCCTCCCTCTGGGGCTCCTCAGCTCCAGCTGGGGGGCTGGCTGCCCAGGTGCAGCGGCGCCTCTCTGACCGGCCATGAAGCCCCCGGGGCCGGGAGACCACGGCGCTGGACTGGAGCCCGGCCCCGGTGGAGCTGGTGTCATGCGAACTGCTTCTCCCGCTCAGAGCTTTGGAACCGCCCTGTTTCTCAAAAAAGCTCTGTTCCCAGGAAACTCACTGTTCATCCAAAGAAGGTTCTGAGGGAGGGAGACTCTGGTTGCACTTTGAGAAGCTAAAGATACACCCCACGTGGTCTTCTTCTGGGTTTGGAGAAGGGAGGTGCGTGAGGTCACATTAGTGGCCTGGAAACGCTGAGGTGAAGAAATGGAAGAGATAACAGGACTGAGCTGGGGCCACGAGGGTGAGGTGGTGGCCTGGGCACCTGGGGGCTCAGGCTTCCAGATTTGGGGCTAAAGGCACATGTAGCCACCACGGAGCCTGATGGCCTGGCCAGCCCTCTTCTCTCGAACCTTCTGTCCTGTCCTGGGTCACCAGGAGGCTTGCCCCCTGCCCCTTACTGTCAGCTCTGGAGACATTTGAATAATGAATTCCGCTTAAGACTGAAAACCTCGAAGTTCCATCTGTAACAAGACTCAAAATAATTACAGCTGATGATTGCCTGGTACACTCAGCCAGAAAAAACAGAACAGCTTTTGGCCGCCAGCAATTACAAGCAGCACGGGCTTCAGCACAGAAAGAACTTTTAAATGAATACATGAATACATTGCAGAAGATCAGAAGGCAGGAGAGCCTGTTAGGGCTGGGTGGGGCTGGGGGAGGTGAGTTGGCAGAAATCTAATGACTTTACTCACCGAGAGAGAGAGAGAGAGAGAGAGAGAGAGAGAGAGAGAGAGAGAGAGAGAGGGAGGGAGCGGGAGGGGGGGAGAGGGGGGGGGAGAGGAGAGAGAGAGAGAGAAGGGGAGAGAGAGAAGAGAGAAGGAGAGAAAGAGAAAAGAGAAGGAGAGAGAGAGAAAAGAGAGAAGGAAAGAGAGAGAGGAGAGAGAGCTCCTCCCCTAACCCACTTGCCCATCCAATACTTGACTATGAAATAGCAAAAAGAGGCTAGGGCTCCGTTTTAGGGCTTACTCCGATTTAAACGCGTCCTGGGAGACAGTGAGATGGAGTAGCTTGCTTCCATGGATGTGGTTTGAAGTTACAGAACATGGTGCTTCTCTTCTAGCCTGGTGTCGAGATACTGTAAGCTTTGGAATCAGAGAAAATTGGGCTCAAATGCCAGGTTTGCTACAACCGTTATCTTGCTTGGCCACTGAGCTACCCTGAGCCTGTTTTGTCACCTGTGAATACCTTCTTCAGAGCATTCTCCTGGGGATTGAATAGGCGAACGCTTGTTTAGTGCCTGATGCTGCCGTCTGTCTGGAGTGGCGCCAGTGTTCGTTAGGGGTCGGTGGTCTTCATCCTTCTGTCTCCTTCCACCTGGGAAGGGCCCCTCAGTACTTCCCCGCTGGTTTTACCTCACATCTTTAATCCTTTCTTGTGTCCACTGAACCTGTCCAACCTCCCCCAATGATTTAGAAGAACCAGGGTGTTCAAGACTCTGTAAGAAAAATGTGGCCAGTCGTTTGGTTAGAGATGTTTAAAGATGAAACCGAAAGGACTTCTGAGCCACAGCGGAGGGACAGGGCGATCGCCTCCGATCTTGCCTTCTCATTTTGCACAAGTTTACTTTGATTTCCCTGCCTGATTCACACATCTACCTTCAATGGCTAATTCCAACCAGGATTAGAAGTAAAAGCCTGAAACTCTCGGGACTTTAAAAATGAGTGGATGAGCCATCGAAGTCCTGGTAATCGGGCCACTGGAGTGGGGAATTGCAACCTCACTTGAAGGCTGTGATTTTGGCGCACTCCGCTTCTCGCCAGCGCTCTGACTCAGCCCTCCCACGCCCATCTGGGAGTCTGGGCAGGGCTTACGGCTACTTCCCGTCCCCACACTCTGGAGCCATCTGATGGGGGTTCACAGACCAGCCTCTGTGCAAACCCTCTGACGCTCTCCAGGGAATTATCTCAGCAAGCCCCGTGTGGCCCTTCCTCCTCTGCAAGGCAGGGTGCCCGACTTGTTCCCCTCTCTCTGTCCGTCCTCTCTCCCTTGTTTCCCACTCTCTCACCTGTGAGCATCTTCATGGGGCAGGGATCTGCCGCCCCCCATAAACCCTTCCCTCTCAAACAAGAGGCCTCTCCAAGGGGCTCTGGTTCTATGACATCTTCCTGACATCATCTGAAGTCAGAGCATCTCTCGGATCTGATGGGTGTTTTTGACTTTGCCCCCAGAGCCCTCCTGGGCTTTCAGGTTGAGTGCGTCTCAGCCGCTCGGGAGCTGCGCTGCGTCTGCCCCTTTCTCCGCCCGCCTTTCGACCATCCCATCGCTCCTTGGCGCTTGCCCCTAGTAGAGCGAGGGTCAGGGGACAATGGAAGAGAAAATGGCACCAGCGAAAGCAGATCCCATAGTTTAAAGTGAAGTGTATGGAGGCAGCACGGTTGGTGAGAGAAGCAGGGGACCTGGGACCAGCCGTCTCGGGTGGAATGTGGGACACCTGCCCCGGAGCTGTCTCAGGCTCCTCATTGTCAAGTGGGGCTGCCACAGGGCTTGGACTCTGTGGGTCAAAGCGCGCGGAAATGACGACCCAAAGAGGACGCTCAAGATTACACAGCACACAGAGTACTGCAGATCACATCACCCAGGTCTTCCTGCTCCTGAGAGGAGGAGAAATAAATAGGAGAAATGGCTGCGGGGGTGCGGGTTGGGGTAACGACTCCACGGTCCTGCAGGGGCTCATACTCTTTCCAACGTGAGCCGACTCTCCTGAAGTTCCCAATATTGAGACGCCCCCGCAGAGTTGCTCTGGGAGGGGTGAGGCACTGTCCTGGTCACAGGCTCCCTCCCGAGGCTCCCCTAGATCCCTTGTCCAGGAAACCTCGGGCTCACTGAAGTGCTGGGCCCAGTAACGGTACCGGCCTGGGTGCCTGGTACTGGCCAAAAGCTCTGATTATGCCACTAGCTACTGGGGTCTAGGTGATTTAAACCCTTTTTAGATCAAGTTTGGGTATCAGTACACAAGAGGATAGTAATTATAATACTTTGTGATGCTGGCTGATTTGCTAATCTCTCTGAGCTTTGTTTTTTGTTTTAACTTTTAAATCAGCTTGACTTCATTAGTATTTATCCCTTTAGGATTTACTGCTTTGTATTATCTACCTGTATCTGTCTATCCACCAACGTGTCTATCCTTTAGATGAACTTGAGGTTCTTTGAGTGCTGAGGCTGTCTCACAAGATAATACATGAACACTTATTATTAAATAAGCATCATTGAGATCGTTTTGGAACCACCAAGATGAATGTGAATGATACGTGATTCCTATATTCTAGACAGAGACAGAAAGAGAGAGAGAGATTAGCTTCTACTTTTTCTTGTTCCTACGACAGTATCTTCCATATGGTATGTGAATTTCTCAGTAAATACTTATAAATTGACTGATAAATAGGCCTAATTCCCTCATGGCAACAAGGAGTGTTGTGACTTTTAAGTGGAATTAGTAACTGGTAGAGGATTTTTGGTTAAACTTGGTGATGTGAACACATGGTTGCATCTTGGCTTCTCCCCCAACGTCCTCTAAAATGGCAGTAAAGGATTAAAAAAAGAGAAAAATCAATAAATACAAAGGGATTAAGAAAAGGGACAACAGCATATGAGAGATGACCACAAATATTAGGAGCTGGAAAACAGATGAAAGAGGCAACTGCCTTAAAATAGATAAGCTAAAACTTAAGCTCTTGTGTGTGTGTGTGTGCGTGCGTGTGGGCATGCGTATGCAAGTCATGAAGCAAACAAAAAGCAAACTGAAAAAAGACTTGGATGCCAAGCTACCTCTAAAAAGCTTTCGACCCCAGATGAACTCCCCCAGCCTGTACCTGGTGCCTGCTCTACTGCTCTATCCCCCATCCCCTACCCTTCACAGAGGAAGGGTGAGGCATTGTTCTGAAAATAAAGCAGGACTACGTGAAAGTTTGCATAATAAACAGTGGCTCTTCCAGCTTCTCCCCAAACCAGGCAACCAGTCCTCCTAGCAGGAGATTGGATGATTCCTCTCTGGGAAAACTGACTGCCATTTAATAGGAAGTTTTCAGATGGTGAGCAACCCAAGTCAAATCAAGCCCTGTCCAAGCCCAGCCCCCACGGGCTGCCTGTCTCCCACGGGTTGGCTTGGGACTCTGCTCCAGGTTGCCCTCATCCTGAGACTCAGTGGGATAGCCGTCATCAGGCACGTGGGCCATCGTCATGGAAACAGTGCTGTGGGTTCTGCAGTGATTCCTGAAGTTCCCCACGGAAGTGAGGAGTCTATGTTCCCCTTCCCACTGTCTCTCCTTGAATAGCTCTCTCTCCGGGGCCACTGAGTGATGGCACCAACTCAGCCTCTGGAACAGCAGTACCCACAACCATTCTCTTCATCAGGGGTGATGCTCAGGAGTCCCTGTTTCAGGTTCATAGGGAGCTCCTAGCAAGTCGGTGACCCAGGAATTCAACACCGCCCCCCCACCCCCCCAAAACAAAAAGCCACATAACAAACAAGTCACTTGCCTCCCCTCCACCCTCTGGATATATACTCATGGAACAGGACAGAACGACTGCAGTAAACACTCTTGTTCAGAAAGAGGACGGAGGGTACCCCCTGGGCCGTCATGTGTAGGGTCCCTGGTCTGAGAGAAGGAAGTGCTCCTTGATGACCCTCGGTTCCTTCCCCTGCCCTGTTCCCTGCCTTCTGCATCCTGTGCTGCCTTTTTCAATGTGCTACCTTTTTATTCTCCTCCTTTGCCTCACGAGAGGTGGGTGTTGGGGAGAATGCTTCCTTCGGAACCACGCAGGCTTTTTAATCCTACTTCCCGTCCGTAGGTGGTAGGAGCTCAGGGGTCGTTTTATGTTTGAAAGAGTCACGGTGCAGGCTGTAGTATTTTTGACAACGTAAAGCTCTCAGAAGTGTAGTCAGCTTATAACTTATTTGATCGTAGCTCCACATGCAAATAGACACACATAATCATTTTATAGAAAAACTTAAATTTGCTACATTTATTTGCTCTCTTGCTGTCCTGCCTTCTTCTCTCTCAATTTAATTATAGGTATCTTGGGAAAATCTGATCAGGTTTTGGTAGGAGAGCCATTCCTGCAGCTTCCTCCCTAAGTCATTTTTTCATTTGAAAGGATTTCCTGGGTACCATATCTTTTTTTTTGTTTAAATGAACATCTTTGTTCATTGAGGAGTTTTAGCCCTGGATTTGGTGGCTGTGCTTTTGTGGTTCTTAATTCAAGGTTATTTATAATCATCCTTTAATTTTTTTTTTTCTGCACAGACCTTCTCACTTTTTTCTATTACTATTTGAGCTTGAGAAGGAGCTCCCTCTTCTAACCATGAAAATCCCCAAATTATTGACTCTGTTCCTTTGCATTTCTGCTTGGATGCCCTCACACTCTCTTCTGGGCTCATCACTACCTTTCTGTTTTTTTGGCTGCACTGAGGGTCATGTGGAATCTTAGTTCCCTTACCAGGGATCGAACCCTCGCCCCCTGCAGTGGAAGTGCAGAGTCTTAACCGCTGGACCACCAGGGAAGTCCCCTCATCACTACCTTTTGTATTTAGCTTTATACCAAATGCAGCCGATACCAACACATGCATAGTCCTGGTACTCTGCTTCCCCAGAGCTGCAGCGTCTTTAGGGTATTGTGCTGGGGACACCAAGCCAACAGGGTGTATCTCTGTCTCTGTCTCTGCATCTATATCTGTATCTACTCTCTCTCTCAGTGGATACCCACATAGGTGTATCTATAGCTGTGTCTAGACATATATAGGCCTGAGGACCAGCAGGGCCAATGGTGTAAGTCCTAGCCCACATCTGAGTCTGAAGGCAGAAGAACACGTCCCAGCTCTAACACAACTGGACAGAAAGAAAGAATTCTTCCTTACTAGGCCTTTGGTTCTACAGAGGCCCCAAGCAGGCTGGACGAGGCCCACCCAAGTTGGCAAAGGCATGTGCTTCTCTCAGTGCACGGTTCACGCGCTCATCTCGTCCACAAACAGCCGCCGACACACCCGGATGATGTTTAACCAAACACCTGGGCACCCGCGGCCCACTCACGTGAGTTAAATGAATCATTACAGTTGCTTTCTGTTTCTCAGGGCGTCTCCCGGGAAAGTTGTCCAGGTGTTCCCCTTTCCTCTAACTCCCCGGTAAGTCTTGTTCGCTGCCAGACCACTAAGCCGATGCCACATATTTCAGGTGTTTGCTGTGGCACCCCCCTAGTCCACGTGTCCATTTTTGTGTCTCGGGAGAGTATAGGTTAAGCTAGAGTAACAGACAATTCTAGAATCTCAGTGGCTTGTATTAACAGAGGTTTATTTCTCACCCACATCAGCTGTTTCTGGCGGATCGTCTAGGGTTTCCGCGCCGAGTCATTCTCGCTTCTGGCGGTCTGCTACTTGACGTGCGTGGCACAGGGGGAGATGCAGGGTCACCTCTGCTCGATGCCCTGGGTCACCATGAGTCACGTGGCCACAGGTAACGCAAAGGCCACGCGTCCAGCCTGTGCCAGGAAGGAGGGCTTGCGTGGCTGTGCACAGCCCAGAAGACCACCGCACAAGCCCAGCACACGTGCACGAACCTCCAGCCAGCTCTTTAGGGGGCTTTTTCTTAACTATGAAAGGAGGGAGACCCAAGGGTCACCAGACACCTGACAGACGCCCCTAACATGAAAAACAGAGACCAATGCAAACGAAGCTTTAAGAAAGGAACTGGGAGAAAAGAGGCAGGCAGGGAACAGAAGGAAACTTGAAGAAAGTCCTCCAGTTGATCTCAGAATGAAACTGTTCGACTTTGGCTATACATTGGGTTCAGAGATCAGGCAGCCCCTTGCAGGGAGCAGGGGGATGGAGGCCTCCCTGGCGGGAGGAGAGGACGGGAATTAGCACTGAGGAGGGTGGGGCAGCGCTGCCTGTTTATGTCATAGGCCTTTTTGTCTTCAAGTGGCATGTGTGTGTCTTCTGTTTTAAAAAAATCCAAAATGTCAGTGTCTTGTGTAGCAGTGGATTATAAATCGAAGAAACCATGAGATTGAGCTCTGATTCTGATCACTAACTCACTGTGTGGCCTTGATCAAGTCACTCAGCCTCTTCTGCAGAGTCTTCCTTATTTCTTCATTTACAGAATAAGGCAGCAGGAATATGTGACCTCTTAGGTTCTCTCTGGTCCCGACGTTCTAGAATCCTGAAGGGATGCAGGTGTCAGCCACCTTAAACAGAATGGCCCCGGCTTGGCCCAGCGTTGCCCTCCTCTAAGGCCAGTGTGCACTGGCCTGTACCTGACTCAGCCTTTCAAAGAAGAGACCAGGCCTCAGGGCTTACGGTTTATGTAGATGCTTTGGGCTCTGTATCCCGGGGCTCCCCCTGAGGCTCCCTGCTGCACAGTGGGGCTGGCTAGAAGCTGATCTGGAAGCTCGTTAACACTCAATTAAAGCTCTTCTCTCCAGCATGGCATTACTTTTAAAAAATTTATACATGCAATTGAAGGAATTAAGTGCAACTGTGGTTTTCAAAGTGGCTCACGTGAGGGAGGCTGTGAAATTGTTCTCATCTGCCTAGTCTTCAGTTTTCACATTTATACGTGCAATTGAGTTGGAAATTAAAGTGCAGTTTTAAGGTGGGTGTGAGTGTCTAACATGGCACCACATTAACCGTTTTAAATTTATAAATGTAATTAGAGTGGGATTACTTTGGAATTAAAGAATGTAAGAAGGAAAAGATACACTTTCTCAGGGATATGCTGCTTTTTCCCCTTCCTATAATCTGAATTCACGATGCATCACCTGACACCACCCGCCCTGCCTGTCTTCCCATGCTGTGAATGAGGGTTGCCTCCCATAGGACTTGGGAGGGTGTGCAGACTGTACCCTTGGAGACTCATTAGTCCTGGGAATGTTACTTTGCCTTAGTGATGCTATGGTAGGGATCCAGAGGGTACCTTTCCCACTTCCTGGAGTTATGCATGAACTGGTTTTCTGGAATTAAGGAAGCAGGTGCTGTGGACACCTCTACCTGCAGGCGCCAGAAGGAAGGACGCCTCGTGACTTCATCCCCGTGCTGAGCACATTGCTTTTTCAGGTGGGGGTCCACAGACAGGGGGCACTTCTGGATCTTCAGGAGGATGCAGAGACTGGGGCAGATGCTGGTGAGGAGCACAGGCAGCTCCCTAGCCTTCCGGGGATCCAAACAGCATATTCTAGAAAGTTAGAGGATTACTCTGCTGTGTGTCTTTTCTGACTCTTATGACATTGTCAGAAAATTCTTAAGAAAAGTTTCCCCTTCTGGTTTAGGCTGGTTCCTTTCAGACCCCTGTGTCTTCTGACTGCATGGTTAGGACATGTCTGAACTATCTGAGAATGCCTGTGACTCTGGAAAATTCCAAGGTGAAGATGCAGCCTGCATGATCTCTGAGATGATGAGGCACAGGGGATGCACATCGGTGAGCTCAGCTCCGGATGCTCCAGCCTCCTGTCTGTCTCTCCTCCTTCAGGGCAGGGAGCTTGTACCCTGGTCACCATCCCCCGCACTCACCCGGCCCCATGGCTGTCCAGAGCAGCGCTTTGTGCAGGTCGGTGAGTGGCTTCCGTAGGCGGCTCTGCCCCATCCGGGACCCCCAGGCATCCCCTTTGTCCTCTTGGTGGCTTTCTCAGGTCGGGCCCAAGCTGCAGTCCTGACTGTGCTGAGCAAGGACAGGGGATGGGCACCACCCCATTGTGTCTGTCATCTAAGCCCCTTTATCATTCATCCTTGTCATTTTCAGAAGTCTTTGAATCAAGACCCCTTTCTCCTTTTCCCCCCTAATACATTTGCATGCTCACTGAGGCGAAAAATTACATGATTTCAAGATTGCACCGAGTCCTGTTTCAGGCCCTGGGCCTACTTAGCAGGGCCGTCACTTTGCAATTAGGCTGGGACTCTCCGTCCTCATTTAATCCCGCTCTGCTCCGGCGTGAGGACTGGCGGCTCGCAGCCCCCGGGCGTCTCTCTGTCCCATGGAGAACTGTCCACGCAGCCTAGACGACCCCCCTTCCCCCGGGACGGGTCCAAGGCCACCCATCATGTAACTGCACAGGGAATCACGGTAAAGGACTGACTGAAAGACTCAATCAGTGAAACATGTCATTAAAAAAAATTCTGTTTAAAGAGTTCAGAAGAAAAGGTTAAGCTTCACTCTTTGGTAAGAAAGTTAGTCTTGCTATTAAACAACAAAGCCAAACAACCCAGAGGAAATCATTGACTGCTTTGCCCTGTGCCACGAGTCACCAAAGATTTGTAGGAACCTCCAAAAACAAGTAAAAGGCAGCAGGGTTGAAATTGAGGAATTAAGGGTGATGAACAGAAAAGATCAATGAGGAAATAATAGGCCTCCTCCCTCTTTTTTTGAGAAAGAGAAAAGTGTGTTGTAATTCCTGGCTAAGGGAAATGCAGACGGCGGTTCCTGCCAACTCTGAGGCCGCCACCTGCCAGCCAGAGGGGCCTCCAGGAAGCAGTGAGGGCGGCTGGCCTGGCGTAGAGGCCGCTCTCTGCTCTGCCGCTGGGAAGCGAGGGGTCCGGGCTGCAGCTGAGCCCCAGCGCCCGGTGGGCCCGCCTTGTGTGCACTTCTGTGAACGGATCTTCACTGGGCTTCATGAATTTCTCATCCATCTTTTCTCTTCACCTCCAATGCCTCAGTTGTTTCAGAGTTCCTGCAAATCTGTGCTGACTTGAAGCACAAAGTCCATCAGTCAATGAGTCAGAAATTATTATGGAATTTACTCAGAGGATGAGAGAAGCCACTTATTATAAATCTTCCTAAATTAACCTAACTGAAGGGAAGGCCAGAATGACTCGTCTGATTTAGTGGACTTCATTTGTGAGTATCTTTACGAATTTTCAGTTCATTAATGAGAATTGACAGCACCCACATTCGTGCATGACCTTGGCTGTGGAGACTCTCAGGGAGACGCTGAGAAGACCCACACAGACAGGCCCCTGTTGCCTCTGGACCCCAACTTTCCAGACGCTGGGAAGCTGGAGATGGAACGGGTAGGCCTGAGTCTCCTCCCTCTGCCTCAGTGGGTAGGTGGTCCCACCAAAAATGAGGCCGCCTGAAGGGTCGGGATGGGAGGGCAGCCGGCCTGGAGGAGCAGCGGCGGGGCCCGGGCCTCCGCCCCCATCTGGATGGCCATTTCTGGTCTGAGAAGGTGGGCTTCGGCACTTAGCCTGACTCTGCTGGGGCCGCGCGCTCTCTCCCTGCCCTTCCTCAGGCTGCCAGAAGCTCTTTCCAGGGAACAGACGACAACATATAAGCAAAGTCATGAGGTAACTTAGAGTGCTGTGTGCTACAAAGGAAGATGACACAGGGGAGCGTGACGGGGTAGTAGGGTGGTCGGATGTATGTTCTTAGAAGACAGTGTTCTGGGCAGAATAAACAGACCGTGCCAAGGCCCCAAACCCCACCCCCCAGGTGCTTAAGGAATGAGAGGGGCCTGGAGCCCAGGGAGGCCAGGAAGGCAAGGACGTCGGGAGGAAGTGAAGAGCCTTGGAGGCCATGTGAGGAGGTATTCCAAGGGCGATGGCAGGACACTGATACTTAGGGAGGAGAGTGATGTCATCCGATTGCTGTTTCCAAAGTTCTCTGACTCCTCACCCAGGATGAGTGAGAAGGGGGGTGGGGAGGGGAAGAGGGAAGCAGAGGGGCCAGGTCAGGGCCAGCTCTGCCGTCCAGGGGAAAGGTCACGGCGGGGTGGCAGTGGTCAGGACGTCTGGCCAAGGCCTGGCCAGCTGTGTCGGGAGGGCTCCCACCATCAGCGTTCCTGGTCACCTCCTGGGGCCTCTACGTGGACTGAGTCCCTCGGAGCCCACGCCATACATGTGAACATGCCTTCCTGTAATTGCTCTCTGGGCCGATCACGTTCACCAGAGGGTGAGCACGTCTAGGGCAGGCGACACACAGCTGGGGGTGTTGCTTAAGTTATGGGCCCAGGGGAAAGGTGTGGTGGTGGTGGTGTGTGTGTGTGTGAGTGTGAGTGTGTGTGAGACCCATCTCGCAATGGCTTCCAAAGGCTCAACGCCTTATTTCTGTGATTGGACATTAAGCGCTGGTAATGAAACACAGACATTCTAGGAAAGTGTTTTTACTCACGGGGCCTCAATTTCCATATCTGTAAAATCACCATGTTAGATCTAAAATGCCCTTTCCAGCTCAAATGGGAACACGGACTCCCGCTCTGGGCTTGGACGTGCACAGGGCCTCACAGACCTTGACTGTAGGGTTAGGACATGACTTGTCGTCACGTGGGCGCCTGCTGCTCAGTCATTACGTCAGCTTGGTTCTCCTGTGCAATTCTTATTTATACCACTTATTTGCCCAGAACAACTCTCCACCAACTTCTTCCCCCAGGTCAATGTAAAGATAGGTTTCAGCCCAAACCAAATAATCATTCGCAGCAAACGAGTTAAGTCCTACTGTGATGTTGTAGGAGAAAACTGGCGGCCCAGTGGAAGCCAGAACCAGATGAGGCTGGAGTCCAAGTCAGGGGCAGATTCATGGCCTTGTCCCATCTGGGCGGAAGCGACTTGAGGGCAGTGTCCTTGTTTTTGTCTCTGGTACCGTGTCCAGCTTCCCTGCAGGCACTTAACAGCTATTCACCGTTATCCTGGAGACTGACAAGTGATGCGAGCCCTCCTGCCACCCAGCACGCGGAAAGGTAATGGCTGCCCGGCCGGGATCAATTCCAGCCACACCACTGCCGCAGGGACGGGAGCTCTGCCTTATCGGGAAGCCATCCAGCTGCCGGAAGCTGCAAGCCAGAGTGACCTGCTGGTGCTTTTAACTGGGCAGCAGTTTCTCAGCAAACAAACACATCAAACTGTTAATGGGGTTTTTGAAAGTAAATCTCCTATTTGAAGTGAGAAAGAAAGAAGTAGACAGTTATTATTCTATTTCTCTTCTTTAAGAGAAATTCCTTCTAATTTGGGGGAGGGGGCAATTGAGTACAATGCGGGTGGGCAGAATGATTCCTTAAAGCAAATAGCAGTTCCGTTGGAGAGTCGCCTCATGCAGCCTCTGGTGTGCCCGGGAGCCGTGCAGATAAAGTGTTAAGAGCCGGGGTGGCAGCAGTGTGGTTGCCATAGAGGGAATCAGATGAGTTGGTCAAGGGCTGGCGTTGATGATTGATCAACCTGCAAAGTAACTAACCCTGCCCTTTACATCTGTGTGCAACTTTAAATATTTAGTGAATCCGGAAGTCTGTGAGGGTTTGTCCTCACCCCGTTCCTGGTTGCCTGTGATTTTTGGATGAATTTATCAAACGTGCCTTTTTATGGACTTCTGATCTAGGCCGTGGATGCAGGAAGCGCCGTTTAGAATTCGTGTCCCATCCGCTTCTTGGCACGGTGCTCACTGGGGCCAAAGTCACTCGCAGATGGTGTGGGGGGAGGAGGCTGTGCTTGTGGGCACAGTGTAGGGGCCATCGGGACACTGGCGCACCTCACAGGCACCAATCGCAACGTGTATCTGCAGCCGCACCCGCAACGGGACACAGCTCAGAACGGGACCTGGTTCCTTGCTGATGGCTATTTGGGCTGCAAGGGTTCCCAGCCTGGAAGGTCTGTGATGGGGAGGACGCAGGGCAGTGCCCCCGAAGCAGCCTTTGTGGTTCACGTGCCCCACGGGTTGGGGTGGTTCCATCAGAGGGTGCTACCCAACCTTTAGTGCTGGGGGGGCGCCTGCGTTTGAGAGCAGGGACGCGGCTCTGCGTGTGCGTGAGGACCAGCCATTGCCGCTGCGCTCAGGGGTGCTGGAGGTGGGGGACCCGCACGGGACTCAGCTGTAGCACGTTTGTCAGAGGAGGGGACCTGGCAGAAGCGGCGATGAGGATGGACGTCTGAGGTGGCCACGGCCAGCCGCCTGCTTCTGTTCACCTGGTGGCTGTGGGCAGCTATCCACTGTCAGGGGGTAATTGTTACTGGTGCCTGATGGGGGACATGTGGCCTCATATGGGCCCAGCCACTCTCAGGGAGTGTCCACCCCTGTAGTCTTATTTTGGAGACAATACTGAGTTTCACTGAGTCGAGAGATACTAAAGGCTGCTTGGAGTCGCCAGGAACGTGTTTGGTCTGGATTCACTGAAGGGACGAGACGCAAGGCCACTGAGCCTTTTGTGCTCCACTGTTTAGTAATTAGACAGTGGTGCTCAGCAATGAAGGCTTTCATTTATCAGAGTCAATACATATTTATTAAGTGCTTATTGTATGTCAGGTCCAATACTAAGGACGTGGGGATAAGGCCTGAGAGATGTGTCTTGACTCAGAGAAGCGGTAGGTCTCTACCAGAACTGTCATCTCACAGACAGGATGACACCTGTGGATCTTGCTGGAGAGTTTGTTCCAGAGCTTTCTTCGATAAAGAGTAACGAGCAGAACGTGTATTCAGGGAGAATCTCCGTGGTTATACCCAGAAACTCAGGTCAAGCGGGAAAAACAGGGAAAGGCGAGGTTATCTGCAATTGAAAGACCAGCGATTAACTCCGGGAACTAGCAGAGGAAGCGGGCTTTGGCGGCAGAACCCAGATTTCGCCTTTGTACACGTGCCTCTGGGACCAGGCTCGGCAAGTCCCAACCAGCGGGTGCTGCCGAGAGCAGATGGAGAGGTGGGTCCTTCTTCGCGGGCCTCGCGCAGCCCTGACAACGCAACAGATGGCCCCGCACAGCCGAACGAGGCCGAGTTGGGGTTCACGGCGGGCCCACCTCGCCCGGCTGTGCCCAGCGCCCCGGAGAGGTGGGGAGCACAGGCTGTGGAGGACGCGGTTCCCTGGGGCTGACCTTCGCAGTGGCTGGAAGAGAGGGTCGGGTGAGGGTCATGAGAACGGGGAGGCTGTGACGGTGGCCCTGCTGGAGTGACAGCTGGCGGGCAGCTGTGGGGAGATCTTGTGTGTGCATTAACAGCCACAGTGACTGGGTGTTTATTGAATTGCTGTGGATTTTCTGAAAGCAAAGCAAGCATACTAAATTGCTGCAAATTACCAGGGGCTTTCCTAACGTTCGATAAAAATACTGTGAACGTTTAAGGACACGGGCTCTGGATGCGGTTGTAGGGAAGCTCTTGCTTTGAGAACAAACGTGCTGGCTCTTCAGTGCAAATAAACGGAGCTCATAGAGTGATCCTGGCACCAGAGGCTGGACGTGACATGTTCGAGGTGGCGGCCCCTCTTCTCTCAGCATTTGCTTCCATTTCTTCTGAGCAGCCTGGCGTGTGCCTGCCGTCCCTGCGGGGTGCTGATCCCAGTGGGCCACCGCCTGGTGGGTCGGATCATGCCTCCAGTCCGGTTGTGGCAGCTCGTCTTCTGGTTCAGGATGAAAACAAGTGCAGGGGGGTGGGCTAATTTTTTAATCGTCTTCCTTAATCATCCCCAGTCTTGTCACCTTTCTCAGTGTCCCTGAGGCTACCCATCACGGTCTGGGAACGGGAGTCTCTTGCAGAAAGCGGGGCCCAGAGGTTTGGACGAGGACACATTTCCTGCTTAGCAGTCAAATCCCTCCTCGTCCCCATACCTGGTTTCTTCAGGTTCAACCTAATTTCTTTCTGTCCCTGGGCCTTTGCACTTTGGCTCATTGTCCTCCCTGACTTAGGTCATGTTCTTTGGACAGAAATAAACCATAATTTTTGTCCTGAGGAAAAAAATATTGCTAGATTCAGACGTTTGTGGCCTCCAGCCTTGCACTGGGAAGTACAGGAGAGTTGGGCCTCCAAGAATTAAATTACACCCCAGTTTAAAAATCAAAGGCATAAGTGTTTAGGGGCCAAACGCACTTTCAGTTAAATCAGTTCAAAGCATCAGAAAAATCGTTAGAAATATTTGAAGAGCACAGCAGGTGGCTGGGTTTGCATTTCTTAACCTGTGTCATTTGATGTTTTGCTTCCACAGGGAGGGTATGAGGGATTTCATTGCCTTCCAGCAGTTAAATGCGTTCAGGAATCCTACATAGCCTTGGTGGTTTGCAACCAAATTTCAAGCATAGAGCCTTTGCCTCCTGTCTGATAGTGGTTACTGTGGCTAAAACCATCACCTTCAAGTCTCAGTGTGCAATTCTTTCGGTCATGAGGCGATTTCGCTGAAAACCAAAAAGACGAGTATAATTTCCAAAGCCAGTGCGGGTGCACTTTGGAGGTTTGCCCAGGCAAGGGAGCCACAGGTATTGAAGTTTCCATAGAGTCTAGGAGATTAGGAGAGAAGGTCCAGTACTTTTGGGTTAGAACAGATGCTTCCCAGATCAACACAAAAAGTAGACAAAAAGCAACAGAGACTAAAGCTGGGCAGAGGGGGAGGGGAGTAGCGTAGGGACGGGAGCCACGTCCTGTGCAACACAGCACAGCAGCCCAGCCGTGATGGGACCAGCACTAGGGGTGAGGCAGACGAGAGAAGACGACCGTCGATGGGATAGGAACAGCAGATGTTTCCCTCAAGAACAATTACTTAGCAGTAATCCCAGGAAGAGGCGGACTCCTGTTACGAGCAGGTGGGCTTCATTAGCAGCCTTACAAATTGGTGCTCTAAGACCCCTCTGAGGACCTTTGAGTCCTTAGCCAGGACTTACTCTCCTGATGGGACAAAGGCCTGATCAACCCTGCAAAGCACATTCTAGAGGAGGCCTTTTTGAAGCATGGCTTCTCCGGGTGAAGGAGGAGTTCTGGGGATGAAACGTAACTTTCCCAGGACGTGCTTCTGCTTCAGGACTAGGAATCCATGCTGCTGGATGGCTGTATTTTGAAAGGTGGTCACAGAATTGGGCATAAATGTGACCTGCATCTCTGTGAGTGCCAATTTTCTCATCTATAAAGTTAGGGAGTTGGGTATTCTGATCTCTTAGGTTCCTTTCATCCCCTAAGTTTCCCAATTCAATCTCTCATGCTCCATGTCAAATCTTTTGGGGAAAATAATCGAGGGAAGACAATTGTGCAATGTCCTATGCTCAAAGCTCAGAGATGTGTGTCCTTGGAGAAGACCATCCATCCGTCCATTTAATCAGCCACCCATTGATTTATTGGTACCTTTAATGATTCATTCATACCATTAATACACATCACTCAGCCCTTAGGATGTAACCGAATCCATGATATTTTAACCTCTGGGGGGGCAAGAACTGTGTTCTTCATGTTGACACTGTATCTATTCCCCATGCCTGGCAAATCGTAGATGCGTAAATATTTGCCAAATGAATGAGTGAAAGGTAACTACCTACCTGTTTTACAAGAACAACAGGATGGGGAATGGTTCTGCTTTGCTCTAGTCCACTTCCCTAATTTTTTGGCAGTTGTACATATTTCAGCGCTAAATAAATATTTGTTAATGGAAAGAAAGAATCTCTGTGAAGCTGCGGTTGTTTGCATTTATGTGTTTTGGCCATATGCTCATGTACCATCTCCTTAGGCAGTGTGGTATAGTGAGTAGGGCATGGTGGGTCTAGAGTCAGGGGATCTAGATTCTCCTCCTCACGCTTTCTAGCAAGCTGTGCCAACTTGGATAAATCATGTAGCCTTTCTGGACCTCTCTGTTCTCATCTGCGAAGTGAGAAGTCTCATTTGGCTCCTTCCAACTTTAAAGTGCATGATTAGAGCATGAGGAAAAACAGATGTAGGCAGAGAGTATGCCCCTAAAAATGATAGCTGTTATTATACCAAAGGCAGGGGGCTTGTCTTCTTCATCACAATATTAAGGAAAGGGTTGAATATCCTTTGAATATTCAGTAAATGCTTTTGAACCACAATAATAAAATAACTGGGAAGCGTTTACTTAGACATTTCGTAGGGATCACTATGTGACAGGCACCGTTATACATGCTTCATTAATGAATTTCATCTTCATGACAACTAAATGAGATGGGTAGCATTGGTCCCACTTTGCATAGCAGACAACTGGGACCCAGAGGGGTGAAGTCAGCTCCCCCCGCAGCATTTGGAGTCACGGGCTCAGGCACTCATGCCTGTGATGTTGACTGGTCTGCCATGCCCTGGCGTGTATGACAACTGTGTTAGACTCTTTGGTGGCTAAAACAGAATATGAAGCTCAGTCCCTACCAAGAGGTGCTCACAGTCTCATTGGGCGCGTGAAATATTTAGAGAATGAGAGAGTGGGCAATAAAGCCTCATGGGAGGTGTAGGTCACTAGAGAACAGGAGAACACATCACAGGTACCTGACTTTTATAGAACATGTTATGCCTTTCTGAGTGTTTTTACATCCATCATCTCATTTGCTCCCCATAAAAGCTATCATTATTTACTGAGGGCTTACTATGTGTCGGGCACTGGGCTAACTGCTTCGCTTATATTATCCAACCAAGCCTCACAGCAATCCCATTATACAGGCACCACTTCTATTTTAGCGTCAAAAACCCAATTCAGTCCGTTCATGTAACAAAAAGTGGAGTGAGGACTGGCATCGAGCACAGCTGGTTCCAGGGATGCAAATGATGCCTTCGGGACGTGGTCTCTTTTCCCTCATCTATCCCACCTCTCCTGTCGTGGCTCCGACGCGGGTTGGCTTCACCATCAGATGAGCTCTTCCCTCAGGTGGCCTCACACAGCCCCAGGCTGAGGTCATCCTCAGTGCAGATGATCCCAGAAGAGAGAGGACCTCCCTTCTCAGCATTTCCAGCAAAATGTCCTGAAATTGAGCTCTGTGCATGTGACTGTCCCCGAACTGGTCACTCTGGCCAGAGGGATGGAGCATGTTGATGGGTCAGACCAGGGTCACAAGACCAGCCCTATAAGTTTCGGAAGGAATGGACCTCTCAGACCCTAAAAGGAAAGCAAAAATGATGTTTCTAGAATAAGGGAGGAAGGATGCTGGGCAGACACAAAGTGAAAAAGTAAACAATGGTTATTTTCTGTATTTTATGGGGAAACAGGTTCTGAGAGTTGAGTGCTTTGACCAGGCCTGCACAGCTAGAGTAGAGAGCAGGGGTTTGTGTGGCCTGTCTGCTTCTTCTCATCCATTTGTAGATGGGAAAAGTGGGGCACAGACTGGTTGAACGCCTCCTGGATCTGTCTGGATAGGGGAGACCTTCTAGGATTCAGGGTAGTGCTCTCCGCAGAGCGGCAGCTGACAAAGTCCTGAGACAGACGTCTGCGCTGTCTGAGGGAGGCTATTCAGGGTACGAAATCTGGACAGCTGGCATTGCATCTTCTTTCAAAACCTGCAACTCGGGTTTTTGAACCACAGCTTCTGGTTGAAAAACCCACACGGTCCCTAAATTTGGAGGAGAGACATGAGTGGTTCCTGTTGGGTGGCTTCTTTCAAAGGAGATTTTCAAAACGTGTTAGTGGGTGGTGGCTCTGGGCCCAGGGGATGGGGGCTCAGCTGTGAGTTTGAGGCAGAAACTTGCCGGTGGACACCGCCAACGCCACCGCACACGCCAGCCTCGCAGGCTGCGCACGGCTCTTCCTTTACTCTGGTTTGGGGAGAAGCCGACTCGGTCGGGGACCGGTGGTCAGGAGTGGTCTCAGGCAGAAGTCTGCAGGCGTCGCCGTGCGGTGGGGAGGCCTGGCTGCAGGTGTCAGACTGTCCTCCGTCTGACTGTTAGCTCTGGCGCTCCTGTTGTGTGGGCTTGGTGTCTCAGCTAACCTCTCTGTAGGTGGGACCCGTAGGGTAGGCCTCCTTGGGGCAGGAGACAGGTGTCCTCATGATACCGACCAGGGTTCCAGGCCTTCCCCAGTCAATAGAAATTGACTAGAGGCCAGACAAGAAATTCAGGCAAGGCTTTACTGGGGCCCCTGCTGCAGCAGCGTGGCGGGAGAACAAACAACAGGCTCCCATGCTTGCTCGCTCCCTCGGTGGGGGAGGGGAGCTGGTTCCTTACATGGGGTGAGGGTAGGGGTGTGTCCAGGGGTGGGGGTAGGGGTGTGTCCAGGGGTGGGGCTGGAGGGGTGGCTTGGGTGTTCCGCCCACCCCTCTGGTGGTGCTGAGTGCAGGGGGCATGCGCAGTACCCCGCTTTTGCTCCCGGCTCCTCAAGAGTGGCAGTTGGGTTTTTTGGTCTCTTTAGTCCCATAGAGTTTCTGTGTATTTTGTTGCTCCAGGAGAGGTGTGTCCAGGTGCAAGCACTGCAGCAGAGGGTCCCAGGTCCCAGCCTGTGTCACTCAGACCGAGGTCAGGCCACAGTTATGGGAAAGGCCCCTCACCAAAGCCAAGGTTCCCTGGCCGAGGAGGAGATGGACCGCCCCCCACGTTCTGTGCCGCCCTTCACACCCGCGAGGCTGTAACCAGGCCGGTCAGTGGCGGGGCAGCGCCCTCGCTCCCTCCTCCACACGGCGGCCTGTCCTCTGCCCGGTGGTCCCCCGGGGTCAGCCCCGCACCCCTTGCCTTTCACCCCAAGACCCGAGTTCCAAGCACAGGGGCAGGGCGGGCGTCCAGACACGACCGCCTGGGTTGGTCCGGCCCCTCCGGCTGCAGGAGCACATCCCACGGGTCCCAAGCCTCGGTTCCGGTTCCGGCCTGCTGTTGAATAAATCAGAAAAGCCCTTCGCGTGCTCGCTGATTACTCTGCCCTGGTCCCCAGAGACTGAGGACGTGACTCCCGTTGACTTGAGGCCTGCGTGTCACGGTCCCCCGGCAGGCGCAGGGGAACCCCCTCTGTGTGTCCCGGGGGTCACGACCCCACCCCCAGCCTGGGCGGTACCGCGCGGCCGCACTTGCTTCGCTCCGCCCCCCGCCTGCCGCCTGCCGCCCGCCGCCCGTCGCCTCCTGGTCTCTCCGGCTGGCGGGCGGTCTTGCTCCGTCCGGGACTTCCGTCCTCCGTGATTCTCTCTCCGCTCGCCTCCTGCCGCTGTCCGGCTGGTCCTGAGAGCTGCCTGTAGCCCGTCAGCTAGTAACGGAGCCCCCGGTGCCGAAGGCGGGAAGAGGGGCGGTGTCTGCGGCTCCACAGCCTCGGGGGCGCCAGGCCCCGCGTCCAGCCCGCAGAAGGTGAGGCGCTGTGTCGTCTTCTCGGTTCTGGTTTCCGCTGCGAAGGCTGCCCCCTCGCACACGCGCCGCACAGCCCGGCCCGCCCCGGCGCACCTTGGTCCTCACCGGCGTCGTGTCCGCGGCGCTTCACCCCACCCTCCCCGAGCTGCTCGGGCGGCTGGCCCCGGCCTGGGTGTGGGCGTGGGGTGCGGAGACCCGGCGCACCCCCAGGTCCTGCTCCGGCTGGGCCGGGCGGAACCTCAGCTCCCTCGTCTGACCAGGGGGACGGGCGCCAGGCTCGGGGGGTGAGCGGGTACCTGCCGGGCAGCACAGGGTGTTAGACAACTGGTAGGGTTTTACATTGTGGAAAAACACAAAATATAACATTTACCATTTTAATCATAGTCAAGTGCCCAGTTCAGTGGCACTAAGCACATTCACAATGTTGCGCTACCACCCCCTCCATGTAGTTCCAGAACATTCCATCACCCCGGACACACCCACACCGGTCAGCAGTCACTCCCCTGCTTCCCCAGCCCCTGGCAACCCCTAATATACCTCCTGCCTCTATGGGTTTGCCTATTCTGGACGTTCCGTTTAAACGGAATGCTACAAGTTGTGGCCTTTGTGTCTGGCTTCTGTCCCTTAGCGTAATGTTTTCAAGGTTCATCCACACTGTAGCATGAATCAGTGCTTCACTCTTTTTCATGACTGAATAATACTCCACTTTGGGCTGTACAATAGTTTATAAAAATGGTAGTTTCTATTTAAAATCTCATTCAGAGGCTGGTGATCATAGTGGAGAAGGGGTGGTGTGAAGCTGGGGAGCAGAGGTGCTGCATTTGGAGAAGAGGAGGCCTGGGGGGTGTCATGAGCCAGGGAGCTCTCATGTGGAGCTGGACTCTTCCCTGCCTCCCATTGCCAAGACCAGGGCTCCTGGGGTGTTATTTCTGAGTCCCTGCTGGTGGGCTCGGGAAGACCTCTAGGACGCCTGCCCACAGGCTGCCCCTGAGGAGGGAGGGGTGCTTTGCGGTGTCCTGCAGCCACTGAGAACGGTGACCTGACGCCAGACGGAGGAGCAGCTGCGTGTGATGGGGGTGGGGCTGGGTGGGAGGGCGTGAGGCCCCGGCTGGAGCCAAGGCGAATGGAGGGGTCACGTGCGTGCAGAGGGCTGGGATCGGGGTAGAAGAGGGCAGGCCTTGGGACCCAGGCCAGGAACAAAACCTGGGAGCTGGTCCCAAGGGCTCGAGTGCACCTTCCTCTCCACCCGCTGTCACCACCCTCGTCTGTCCGGGGTCACCTCCTACAGCTTACAGGTTCCCTGAAGGACCCTTGTCCGGACCTCTCCCCACCTCATTCCTACCACTTATCCGCCCTTGGACTTGCTGTTAGATCAGTTCCAGCTGAGGTGCTGCCTCTTCCAGAAAGCCTTTCTTGACCTGCACCCCCGTAACCCACAAAAACACCCCGGTGGCATCTCTCCTATGTGTCCCCACAGGTCCCTGCACATCCAGCCGGGCTCTAGAATGTGAGGGCTGTTTGCTGGTTTGTGTCTCTGCAGGAGGACGCACTATGTCTTATTCCCCACGGCACCTCTGGCATCATGGACCAGCGCCTGGCATTGTGTACCAGTGCCTGGCACATGCAAGGTGATCTGCACATAATTGCTGAATGAATGAATGAGTGAATGAATGAATTGGGCTGGATAGTGGTTAAAGTGAGGCAGGCTTGAGTTTATTTTTCTAACAAATTACAACCATGGAGTAGAGAACCTTGGGAGAAACGAGGTCGCCCGCATCCGAGGAGCTCCAGGCGGAGTCTTGGTGACGTGATGTGTTGCAGGGGGATTTGAGTCAGTTAGCGGGATGGACCAGGTGACCTCTGAAACCCTGTTCGGCTCAAATCTTCTGGGGTTTGATGACTCAGCTGCTCCTTGCCCTCCGCCTGGGCCGTTCCTCATGCCAGCTGAACCCCCGTGGGGACCCAGTTGTGACCCAGATGCTGGTCAGGATTCTTCAATCTAGCAGGTGCTGCTGTTTACTGAGTTTAATCTAGTAATGCATCGCCCACGTGGCCTTTTCATTAATCACCCCTTCCGACTAGGAAGCCAGAGCCAGAGGCTGGGGAAGCAGGGGAGGAGAGGGTGAGGAGCATCTGACAGCTTAGCAGGTTCTGTCGGAGCCAGAAGAAGGTAGGGGCGGTAGGGACGATGCTGGGCCTGGGGGTGGACAGGCTCGAAGACTGGAGCTGTGGGCAGATGCTGGATGGGGCAGAGATTGCCGTGCTCCCCTACCGGTGGGAGCTGTGCCCGTTCAGAACCTCCGATTCCAAATACTTTCTCTACCAACCTCCCCACGCCCCTCGCTGTTCCTCAAGGCGGCGAGATCCGCCCCACTCTGGTTGCTCTGAATCCAGCGAGTCCGCTCAGTTCCCTCCGTGCAGATGGGACGTTACAGAAGGAGAAACAGAGGCCCCGGGAGGTATGCGACTTGCCCGAAACTGGCCTCTCTGGTCAGCTGTCCAGGCTCCTGTGTGGTCAGAGGGGGCGAGGAGGGAAAGTTGGAACCGGGTAGAAGTTGGGGTGGATGAGCGGCAGGCTGGGGACGAGCAGTTGTGGCATCTCATTCCTCCGTCATTTCCTGCCAGGGGCCCAGGGCCCATTGCGGTTTGTTTTTCGGGAGAATTTTCCCCTTGGTTTTCTTCTGTTACTTGCTGTCCCCTATCAGCGAAGACTCACAGGGGCCGCCCTATCCCTGAAATCCGCAGCCTGTGCGGTGAGCAACCTCCTCGTCCCGCCCCCTCGCCCTGGGTTTGCCCTTCATGGAGGCCCCTCCCACCCGCCACAGCCCCCCAACACACCTGCTTCCTCTCCTGCTCCCTCTGGATCACAAAAATGGAGAAATGTAGGAAAAAGCAGAAATGTGCACAGACACAGGCTGGTGAGAGAAGCACAGGGAGCGCGACAAATTAAAGCCCAAATTAAAGAGTGAGAAGGGGGCCGAGGGCAGGGAGATGGGGCTGAAATGCAGATCAGAGCAAGCGGGCCCGTGCCCGCGCGCACTGGGCAGCGGGTCGCTGGGCATAGGGGCCGCGCACGTGGTGAGGCGCATGTGGTGAGGCGCACGTGGTGAGGTAAGCGTGCCCTCCTGGTGGGCCCAGTTGCCGGCCTCGCGAACTATCGCGGTGTTTTATCTCCCAGAGGCGCCTTTGCTCGCTGAGGCGGAGGTAATGGGGTTAATTAGCGGAGATCCGTTTCCCGCAGACGCAGACGGCTTGCTGGCCGGAAGGGGAAGGCGGAGCTATTTAAGGAGGAAGAGGTGGGGGCTGGTTCTTTTCCCGTCGCTCCCCGCGTCCGGAACACGCACTCACGCGCCCTCTGCCTCGGCTTGCTGGGGTGGTTTCAAAGGCCCAGGAAAGGAGACTTTTTGCAGAAAATGTCACTTTTTCTGTGGGAAAGCAGGGTATGATGATTGAGGTGGCAGTTGCGTAAGTGGGCAGAGGGTGGGACCCTTCTAGCCGCGGGGCCTTTGACGTAAAGGAGACACTTCCTGTAAGTTGTCCATTGTGAGACAGGGAGGAGGGAGGGCAGCCCTCTGTCCGTGCGGGCCGCCACCAGGCGCAGAAGCCCCGCCGGCCCTGTCCATCCCGCTTCTTCATAGCCTTGCCCCGTGGGCAGACCTGGCGTTCAGGGCGTCCCCCTTCTTGGGACAAAGGCATCATTGGGGTGCTTAGCGGGGGCCTCCCCACATCGCTTAGCTCATTAGAAGGGAGCCTTGCCTTGGAGTTGCACAGGTCATGAAGCATCGGGGTGCCTGCGGCTCTAAGAAGGTGGAGAGTTAACCTGGTAGGATCAGTTCCCTGGGCGGCAGGTTGCTTGGAGTCGCTTCTTACCCCCAGGCCGGGAATCGTAAACATTCCTCTCCCAGGACCAGCGCTGACTGGTGGGGAGGCTGAGCTAGAAACGACCACAGGGCTGCAGAGAGGAGCCCCGGGGGGCGGGGGGCGCTGCAGCCAGCTCTCTGCTGGGGAGATGCCTGTTTTCTTCCCAGGAGGTGGCTCAGGATGCTGGGCTGAATCGTGACCCGCACGCCGGGAGTCCCCGGCCCTGTGGGCCCTGGACAGAGGCCCAGGTTGAAGTTGCAAGCATTTGTCTTCCCAATTCTGATCCTAATTCAAGTGTCTTCTGGGTTACAGGAGGCGATGGAACGAACAGAAAGGACGCAAGGCATCCTTAGGATTCCGTTGTGCGCCTGACCCACAGGGCTCTGTGCTGGGTGCCTCGGGAGAGACTGAACAGGGCATGTCCTGTGCCCTTGAGCTGCTCACAGACCCTTCGGGAGACAGCAGGACACCAGCCCCAACACGGCCGCGTGGCCCAAGGCGACAAGAATCCAGTAAGTCTGCTTGGCCACGGGCTGTGAAGGGCCCGGAGGCCTTTACAACAGAAACCGCTTTTTCTCCTTTACCTGCGTGGGCTACTGCATCACCAGGTCAGGGGGTGCTGGGATCGGAGGGGCCTCAGAGACTGGTGGTCCCTCAGATGTGGGATTCGTTCTGGGTCCCTGTGAAAGATACCAACCCCAGGCCTGTGCCTGAGGCCCAGTGAATGTCTTGCAGCACCTGGGAACCTGCATTCATACAGCATCCCAGGTGGTCCTGCAATGAGCTGAGAGTGAGAAACACTGAAGTAGCCCATCCTCTGCCTTCACAGGGGAGGACTTAGCCTCCAGGATGGGGTTGCGCAGTGCTGGTTCGGGGCTGTTAGCTGGTACACGGGGTGCGCCGGGCCCTGAGCTCAGATCCGAGTTTCCAAATCCAGTACTGTCTTCACTAGGGGTGGCCACACTTGGCATGTCCCACAGTGGGGACCCCGCAGCACGTAGCAGGCTGTGTTGGGACTGAGTCTTCTGTGGGGTCCAGAGCACCTTCAGAAGAGGGGAGAGCTGGGTGTCCAGCCACTTTCCATTGCTCTGCTGGCTCTGGCGGGGTGTTCCCTGTTAACCCCACCTGCTCCAGACTGCAACACGCCTCGTTTCTGGAAGGTCATGCTTTCCTACGTGGAGACTAGCAAAACGCTTGACAGACTGGGGGTTTCTCACACTCTAGATACAGATGGCAGTATTTGGGAGGGAACAAAGTTTTGCCACAGAAAGTTACCAAACTCTTTGTTTCCAGAAACAAGACTGTACAAAAGCCATGAGCAGGAAGGTGTGACTCTAGGGCATCATAGCTGTCCTTCCTGAAGGAGCACTGGATGCCTTTTCTGTCCTGGGGGGATGCCCTTTGTGACCTGTTTGACTTGCCCAGCGAACAGCTGCTGTGGCCAGCATGTGGCCTCATATTCAGTACGAGAAAAGAAATGTGTTTCCACAAAGTGTGTGTTCTGTTATATCCAAGCCGAGGCACCGTCACTGGTTTCCCAGGCTGAGTGGTTCTCAATCTCAGCCTGGCCTCTAAGCGGTGGGCTGGTGGCCCGTCCCCTGGGGCCTTGCATCTCCTGCTGTGCTTTCTGCCAGCACAGCCTCCCTCGGGCCCCTCCCTCTAGGCTCTCGGAGGTAGGAAGGAGGGGTTGCAGGTAATATCTTTGTCTGTCACTGTGGACGTGGTACCTGGAGACTCACACCCAGGTAGCTGGTTCTAAATCCTCCCTTCTAACTCGGTCCGGCCAGCCGCATCACCCAGGCTCCTGCCCAGCTCTGCGCCTTTGCAGATGTCTTCCCCCTCCGGACTGCCTGCCTTTTCTCCAACTTTCCCTTCCTTCAAAGCAGAGCCTGAAGCTCCTCCAGGAGCCCTCAATCCTCTCTGAACCTGAATGACGCTATTTAGTGCTTAATTCCGTTCCATCATATTGTTGGCTAATTGTCTAACGTGAGTCATTTTTCTCAGCACATCTAGTTTATAAATTCCAGGATGGGGGTCACTTTAGGCATGAGTGTTTGATCATGGTACCCAGCCCGATGCTCAGCGCAGAGTTGAAAACTTTTTGCTGAAAGCCTGCCTGGAGAACGCCGACGGCGTTTATCTTCCCAAGGGAATTAACAGTGACCCTATTTCACACATCTCATTGTGTGTGGTTTCTCCCCATCTTATTAGCGTAGAGACAGAAGCTATCTGGCTCAGAAAAAGCATCCAGCTGTTCAGAGCAGCTGGAAACCAAGTACAGGATATTTTGGGATGAGTTATTTCTTGCTTCTTAAGCCCTTTCACATGGTATTGTCTGGGATGGTGCTGCCTGATGGAGAGGACTCCCCTCATTCCCACGAAACCGATAGAAAAATTACTCCAGGGCAAGATCGAGGGCAGGCTGGGAAGAGCAGGAAGCCAGTCTTGCGGCCAGCTGCTTTAGGGGCTCTTACCGGGCCCCATCACTGCTTCTGTACAACAGCTGTTCTCGGGGGCAGGGGGACAGCGCAGTTCCAAACTCGCTTCTGCCCAGTGCTTCATGCATTTGGGGGCCTAGTGTTTGCTTATTCCTTATTCTGTCTCTGCCTTTAGGGATGTCACAGGTTCAGTGGGGACGCATGTAGATAAATGAAGTGATTGCAGTTAATATGTGCTTGGAGGGAAGTGATACAGGTGCTGGGAACAGTGGGTGAGTGGGTGCGAGTTGCCTTAGCTGGCGTGGTCGTGGTGCTCAGAGAGGGTTCCTTCGGGAGAGTCAGCCGAGACCCGAGGGAAGAAAAGCTGGTGGGGCGAAGAGCCAGGAAAGGCATTCTGGGAGAAGGCGTGCTGGCCTGTGGCAGGTGCTCAAGAAAGGGGTGGGGACGGACGGAGGCCAAAGTGGCAAGAGCTGAGCTGGGAGTGGTGGTGCAGGAGGCTCCAAGAGACCAGCCAGACGTGGTCCCCAGAGAGGATTTCACTGGAGTGGGTGCAGCGGAGATGTGGGGTGCGGAGGAGGGAGGGAGGGAGGGGGGGATTCGGGAGCTGGGCTGGGGCGTGTGTTGAACGTGGCGCAGCCAGGCCTGTGCAGGTGGGGTCTGGGGTCACAGGGAAGGGAGGGGTCGAGGATGAATGCCAGGTTTCCAGCTCTGGTTGGGGAATCATGGGCAACAAAACAGGTGTGTGTGTGTGTGTGTGTGTGTGTGGAGTGGGGGCGGGGGCTAGAGGCGGTGTAAGCCACGCGCTCTAGTCTGGATGTGTTGATATGCAGTGGACACCACTTCTTCATTCAGCCGCTACTTTGTGCACCTGCTGTGTGTCAGGCACTGTTGTGGGCTCTGGGGATGTAGCAGGAAACAAAAGCACAGCATCCAAGACAAAAAGCAAGGTGAGTAAATAAATACACAGTTTTATGCTAGGGAGGGAGCAGCGCCTGGTGGGAGACAGGGCAGAGGAGGGAACTGTGGAGAGGGTGGGCGTTTTAGGTAGGACGTCGGAGAAGTCCTCCCAGATGGTGGGATTCAGGCAAAGCCTTCTAGGAGCTGAGCAGGCTTTGGAGCAAGGCCTTTCAGGCAGGGGAGATAGCAGGTGCATTCCTGGTCTGCAGACAGGAGAATGCCAGGGGTGGGTGACCCAGGAGCAGGGAGGTGGCCGTGTGGCCGGAGCAGTGTTAACGGGCTGAGAACAGGGGCGATCACAGAGAAAGGGAGGGGTGGGCCGTGTGGGCCTGGTGGGTTGGAGCAATGTCTGGCCATGTGTGGGGAAATGGGTGGTTTCCCTCTATGTTAAAGGGCTGTGACTGCATTTGCTAACGGATTGGACATGGGGCAAGGAGGCGGGAAAGGTCAAGGGTGACTCCAGTGTTTTTAGCTTTTCAATTGAAAGGATGATTTTGCGTCAACTGGTCCTGGGACAAAAGTGGGAAGAACGGGTTTCGGAAGATCAGGAGCACAGTTTGGTGCACATTAGATCTCTGAGGTCCATTAGACATCGGTGCGGGGATGCCTACTGGGCAGCGTGATGTGTGAGTTGAGTTCGGAGCAGGGGCCTGAACTGCTGTTACAAATCCGGGTGACATTTTCAACATTGATGGTGTTGAAAACCAGAGGCTCGATGACCCAACCCAGGCAGTGGGAGGAGACGGAGAAGAGGTCTAGAATCTGAGCCCTGGGGCCCTGGCACTTAGAGGCAAGGTGAGAGGGACCCAAGGCGGACACTGAGAAGGGGGGGTCAAGATGTGGCTGGAAACCAGGTAGCATGTGGTCCAGGGAGCCCTGATGAGGAAGTGTTTCAGGAGGAGAAGGTGACAACCAGTGTAACACACTGACGATAATTAAGAGGATTGAGGCTGAAAACCGACATTGGCTTTTGCAGCGTGGGTGACACTGGTGGCCTGAATTAGAGCAGCGTTGGTGAGAGTTGGGGGCAATTTCATAGGAGGATGGAGGAGATGCAAACGCACAGCAGGCACAGACACGTTGCTTAAGGAACTCTGCTCTAGGGAACGAGAAATGGGACAGCTAGAGAAGGAAGCATCGTTGGGAGATTTTTAAAACAGAAGAAAACAACAGTATGTTTGCATGCTGATGGAATAGGTGCAGTAGAGTGAGAAAAATTGAAGCTGCAAGAGAGAGAAGGGCCAACTGCTGAAGTGTCATCCTTGAGCAGATGAGGAGAGATGGGATCAAACACACAGGGGAGGCTGGCCTTAGAGCGCAGCTATCACGGTGACAGGGGAGGGAACATCACATGCACACATGCCGAAGGCAGACGGATGTGTGGTGGGAGCCGTGGACATTCTTTCCCCACTATTGCAGTTTTCTCAGTTGAATAGAAACAAGGCCGTCGGCCGAGATGAGGATTGGTGAGCAGCCATCCTACGTTAGAGACGAGATTCCTCAGCATAGTGTCTAGCAGTGGAGAGAGCAGGCACCACAGGTGTGAGTGCTGACAGCGCCCCAGGCCCCCTGGAGCCTACTGATCACAAATTGAAGCAAGCAGCACAGTCGTGTGTTCTCCTTACACTTGTTCAGTTGTGCAAGTCGGCCCAAGTCTGGTTGGAGAAGACCGGTGGCAGGGCATGCAGGTGCAGGTGAGGGGTATGCACAGTGGTCCACATGGGATCAAGATGGGGACCTGGGGGAGGTAAGGGACAGGCCCGGGTTGTAGACTCAAGTACCAAGCCCACGGGGGTGGGTAGAAAGATTGCCGGAGACCAGCTGCTTGAGGAAGCGGACTTGAAATACAGGAGGTGGTGGGCAGAATAGGGGAGGTTTGAAATTATGCTTATGATAAGTTAGGAAAGAGGAAAGGCTCCGTGGAGGAGGGAGGATGCGGCATTTGTAGCGTGATTATTTGTATGTTAAATCACCAAAGCAGGAAAAGAATAATGCTGGACAAAGGGATTGTCAGGTGCTAAATTCTTCAGGGTGAAAGGGGCAGGAGATACGTTACAAGGATGGGAGGTGGGTGGCTCAGTCATTAGTCAGACGACAGGAGCTTCCAAGCAAGGTCCTTTATAGGGGAGTCTGGGGAGGGCGTAGCAGCAGCCCCAAGCCTGGGGCAGATGCACCAGGAGGGCCCAGAGGCCAAAGGAGTCCTGAGAGAGGGTGAGCTGGTCTCCAGGGAAGACTAAGCAGGGTCTTAGTTAGAGGCACAGGTGGAGGGGGTTCATAGGAGAAGGTGAGGCCGAGGGTCTTGCTGAGGGTCGGCCGTGAGTCCTGGAGGTCATGTGGCAGCCGGTCCTGAGAAGGGGAGGGAGGGGACAGATGGGAAGAGCAACGTACAGAGCCTATGGGTTTGGGGTCTAGGGGCCGAGGGCCGCTCGTGGTCACTGGATACAAGCCGGCGGAACGTTTGATAAAAATAGCCAACATTTAGTGAGTGTACCCCACGTGCCAGATGTTTCCTCTGTCTTTCTACTTGGATTAACTCCTTCAGTCCTCACAATAACTTTATCAAGTCGGCACTATTATTACCTTCGGTTTATGGATGAAGACACTAAAGCACAGAGAGGTTAAAACACTCACCACGGTCACATAGGCTGCTGAGTAGGATTTGAACCAGGCAGAGAGATTCCGAATCCGCCCTCCCGCCAGTGGTTGTCCCGCCCCTTATTAGGTATGCAGCCTGGGGAACATCGGTTAACCATTCTCCGCGGTTCACTTTTCACATCTGCAAAATAGGGGCGATAAATAGGAGAACACAGAGCCCCGGTCACGTGGCTGCTTGTGTGTGGCAGGGTCAGGACACCTGCTTTGTCCAGTAGTGACTTTATGTGTTGACACTGCGTTTGCATCAGTAGCGCTAGGCCCTGCCCCCAAACGGCAGAGTCAGAGTGCCGTCTTCACCCAGAACGAGCTGGCCTCGGGGATCTCTAGGGGTCCTGAGTCCCAGCTCAGGGTGCAACGGTAACCAGGGCCTGGAGAAGGGACCTGAGGTCATGCAGACGCTGGGCTCACTGACTGCGGATGCCTGTGCTCCCACCTGTTCAAGGAAGTCCTCTGGGCCAGCATCCTCGGGGACAGAGACGATGGTGACACTTCACTGCCCGGGGTGCACTCAGCAGAGAAGGATACGAGGGATTCCGTAGGGTGGACGGAGGCCCACCGGTCCCAGTAGTTTCTCCCGAGGCTCGTAAGGGTGGCCAGGAGAAGCCCAACTTCAGCAGGCCAGGCTCTCGTCCGCCCGCCTCAGACCTACAGCAGTGGCTGCAGCCGGGTTGAGGGGGGAGCAGGGAACAGACGCAGCAGTGCCCGGAGCAGGGGCCGGCAGGGCAGGCTGTCCGAGGCCCTGCCCTCCCCGCAGGCCTGTTGGAAGGAAGCGCTGCCTCTTTCCTCCTCCCTGGAGCTCCAGCAGGTCTGCTTCTTTTGCATGCAGCGTGCGTACTAATTGGAGCCTGTCCCTGAGCAGAAGCCTTCTTTCTGACAGATTCTTTAAGAATAGACGTAGGTTTTGAAAAACTCAAGATGGCATTGCCTGTAATTATAAAGTAATTGGTGTAATTGAGAGCGCAGGGTCTTATGCAAATCACCCTCCTGTTTTTAACTTTATGTCAAGACTATTTTTATTTTTAAATGCAAAAAAAGCCCACCCCACAAGCCACATGTGCATCTGGGTCTGGCGCGTGTGCATCTCGGCCTGCGCCCTGTGTGCGCAGAACACGACAGTAGCTGCGCAGGAGGAACTGCCTTTGACTGACGGTCAGGCCGCTGTGGTCCTTGTGCGTCTTGGAGGGAGTCACTGGACTACTCTCAGCTTTCGTTTCTTCATCTGTAGAGCAGGGGTGGCAAGAGGAGCCTCCCGTGTTGTGAGAATTAAATGGTGTGGTTATGGGAGTGCTGTAGACTCTAAGGTGTGTTCACAAATGTTACGAACCTCCCCCCCCCCCCCGCCCCGGTCATTTCCCTTCTCGTGGAGTTGGATCTGCACAGTGGGAGGAGCGGTGCCCTGAAGCAGAAGCCTGGAGTCCATGTCTCGGCTTTTATGTTTGTAAACTGACAAGTGACCTTATTTTTTCTGTTGTGTACAAAGGAGATCAGGTGGGGGTCAGATGGTCAGCTGGTAAGATCAATGGGAAAGCACTTTGGAAAGTGCTAGTGCTGTTGAATTACTTCTTCAGCCAGTGATCCGATTGGCTCTGCGTTTTCTCTTCACTAAGGCCTTTCTGTGAGCAGTGGTGGCCGCTGTGATTTCAGCTGAGGGTGGACTCTTCCAATAGGAGATGCCCAGCTCCTGGTTGGAGCGAGAATACTTTCCTGCAGCTCCTGTAACAAATAACCACAAACCAGGGGGCTTGAAACAACGGAATTGTCTTCTCTCACAGCTGTGGCGGTCAGATGTCCACAATCCAGTAGGAAGAACCTCACTTCCCTCTGGAAACAGTGGAGGGGGGGATTGGTTCCTTGGCTCCATCACCCCAATCTCTGTCCCATCTTCACATGGCCATACCCGCTGTGTGTCCCTACTCTGTGTGTTTGTGACACCTCCCTGGTGTCTCCTTTAAGGACATGGGATGGCATTTAGGGCTCAACCACAAAATCCAGGGTACTCAAAATCCTTAAGTATGTCTTCAAAGATCCTTTTTCCAAATAGCAGAACATTTTCCAGTTCCTGTGACTAAGACTTGACACATCTGGGGCATCATTCAGCTGACTATAGGGATGAAGGCTCCCTGGAGCCCAGGCGGGAATCAGTGTGACCTCACACTAGTTAATGTCATTGCTCTGCAGCTCAGTTTCCTCATCTGTGAAATGGGGAAAATAATAGCATCTACCTCATAGGGTAGTTGTGAGGTTAAATAAATTCACATGCATAAAGCACCTAAAAAGTCCTTGGCTCATGGTAAGTTCTCTCAAAATGTTCAGTATTATTATCTCTAGTTTTCCTTTAGTACCTGGCGATAGACTTGTCATCATAGTTTCATCCAAACTCTTCCAGAACTTCCTTATATTTGGCCTGAGCAAACCTTTGGGTGTAAATTACTTTTTATTTCCTCAAAAATTATTTTTTCATGCTTAAAGAAATAGTATCTATAAAAATACTTAACAATTTTACGAGTTAGTCTGTTTTTGCTTTTACCATCATTTTATAATTTTATAGAATTTTATTATGTCCCCTTTTATGCTTTTTCATGTTAAGAAAACAAAATCATTGTAGCTTGACCCTATACAGAAAAAGGAAGTTAATGACTCTCATCATATGTTACATCGTGTCATGTCCTAGTAATTCCAAGCATTTCCCTATAAATGACCCGTTACGTTGACCCGTCTCTGCCCACCACCTACTACCCTGAACCACAGGTTTTGCAGTGATTTTACTTATGATGCAAATATGATTAAATACTAATTAATTCAGTTTTCACCAATAAAAAAAATATAAGCCTGGCAATCAGTTTGTCATCAAGCTGATTTGACATACTTTTATCAAAAAGTAAAAACACTTGCTATTTTGGGCCTTCCAGTAAGCTTTTAAAATATGAAAAACCTGTAGTTAACATCATACTCAAAGGTGAAAGACTGAAAAATTTTGAAGTGAAAAAGACTGAAAAATAAATGAAAAATATCTGTTTTCACCACTTCTATTCAACATAGTATTAGAAGTTCTATCCAGAACAATTAGGCAAGAAAAAGAAATAAAATGGATCCAAACTGGAAAGGAAAAAGAAAAATTATCTCTTCACAAATAACATGATCTTTTTATACATAGAAAACCCCTAAAGATTTCCCAAATGACTGTTAGAACTAATATATGAATTCAGTAAAGTTACAGGATACAAAACACAAAAAATTAGTTGCATGTCTCTACACTAAACATAAACAATCTGAAAAAATTAAGGTAACAATTCCATTTACAATAGCATCAAAAAAATGAAATACTTAAGAATAAACTTAACCAAAGAGGTGAGAGACTTCTATATTGAAAACCCCAAAACAATGCTGAAAGAAATTAATGAGGACATTAAAAAAAGGGAAAGGCATCCCATGTTCATGGATTGAAAGACTTAATAATTGTTAAGATGTCAATACGGCCCAAAGAAATTTATAGATTCAGTGCAATCCCTATCAAAATCCCAGTTCATTTTCAGAAATAGAAAAACCTAGCCTAAAATTCATATGAAATCTCAAGGGACCCTCAATAGCCAAAAACAATCTTGAAAAAAAAAAACAGAAAAGAAACTTGGAGGTCTTACACTTTTGGATTTCAAAATTTACTGCAGAGCTACAGTAATCAAAACAGTGTGGTGCTAGCATAGAGATAGACCTATAGACCAACAGAATAGAATAGAGAGCCCAGAAATAAACTTTCACATATATGGTCAATTGATTTTCAACAAGGCTGCCAAGACCACTGAATGGGAAAAAGACAGTCTTTCACCTGGTGCTGGGAAAACTGGGCCCTTACTTTATACTGTATACAAAAGTGAAGTCAAAATGGATTAAAACCTAAATGTAAGAGCGGAAACTATAAAATTCTGAGAAGAACACATGGGGAAAAGCTTCATGAGATTGAATTTAGCAATGATTTCTTGGATATGATACCAAGAGGATAGGAAACAAAAGAAAAAATAGATAAATTGGACTTCATCAAAGTTAAAAAAAAACTTTTTCTACATCAAAGGACACTAACAACAAAGTGAAAAGGCAACCCACAAAATGGGAGAAAATATTTACTAATCATATATATGATCAGAGATTAATATCCAGAATATAAAAAGAACTCTTGCAACCCATCAACAGAAAACCAAAAAACCCAATTAAAATATAGGCAAAGGGGGCTTCCCTGGTGGCGCAGTGGTTGAGAGTCTGCCTGCCAATGCAGGGGACACGGGTTCGGGCCCTGGTCTGGGAGGATCCCGCATGCCACGGAGCAGCTGGGCCCATGGGCTACAATTGCTGGGCCTGCGCGTCTGGAGCCTGTGCTCCGCGACGGGAGAGGCCGCGGTGGTGAGAGGCCCGCGCACCGCGATGAAGAGTGGCCCCCGCTTGCCGCAGCTGGAGAGAGCCCTCGCACAGAAACGAAGACCCAGCACAGCCATAAATAAATAAATAAAATTAAAAAAAAATATATAGGCAAAGGAATTGAATAGGCACTTTTCCAAAGAAGATAAACAAATGGCCAGTAAACAAAGTAAACTGTGCTCAACATCACTAGTCATTAGGGAACTGCAAATTAAAACCACAATGAGATATTACTTCATGCCCAAAGGATGGCTATTATCAGAAAAACAGAAAATAGCAAACGTTGGCCAGGATGTGGAGAAATTGGAATCCTCCTGTGTTTCTGGTGAGAAGGTCAAATAGTGCAGCTGCTGTGGAAAAGAGTATGATGGCTTCTCAAAAAATTAAACATAGAATCACCATATGATCTAGCAAGTCAGCTTTTAGGTATGTCTCCATAAGAATTGAAAGCAGAGACTTGAACGGATACTTATACACCAGTGTTTGTTAGCAGCTTTATTCACAATGGTCAAAAGGTAGAAACAACCCAAATGTTCATTGACAGAGTGTGGCATATGCAGGCAATGGCATATTATTCAACCTTGAAAGGGAAGGAAGTATTGATACAGGCTATTCCATGGATGGACCTTGCAAATGTTATGCTAAGTAAAATAAGCCAAACACAAAAGGCCAAATATTGTATGATTCTGCTTACATGAGGTACCTGGAACAGCCTAACTCATAGAGACAGAGGTAGAATAGAGGTTTCCAGGGGCTGGGGGGAGGGAGGAATGGGAGATAGTGTTCACTGGGGACAGAGCTCCAGGATAAGGTGATGGAAGTTCTGGGTGGGTGGTGGTGATGGTTGCAGACCAGTGAGAATGCACTTCATGCCATGTAAAAATGGTTAAAATGGTAAATTATATGTATTTTTCATCACCATAAAAAATGAAAATAAAAAAGATAACACAGACACCCTTTCCTCCCTGTAAGACGAGGCACAGAGTGGACCTGACGGGGTGTCAGGGCACAGCACAGATCACAAACCATGTGGGAACTTCCCAGCCCCATCCCTGGTCTTTCAGGGAGGAAACAAAGGCTCATAAAGGCTTGGTTGGGAAGAAATCCTGACCTGCTGTTGAATGATCAGGAGAAGGTCCTGGGGCTGATGGCAGGGCTGCTGACCTGTAAGAGGGAACCAGGTCGAGGTGGTGAAGTTCCGTGTTCCTGTAACGGGGCAACGCTGGTGGGGATCCTGCAGAACCCAGGGCTCCGGAACGGGGTCTGCACAGAAAGAGCCAGGACGTGATTGCTGAGCCTCTTCTGTGCCCTGGTCAGGGGACCGGGGAAGACAGATTCCTTGAAGGAGCTTGCCAGCTGGTTGGGGAGGGGAGGCTTAAGTATCCAAACAGGGAACACTTACTGGTTCAGGACAGCAGTGGCCGAGCTATGACAGTGCTGTGATTCACTAATGGTCAGAGTGGCCGGGGAGGCACTGAGTGCTCACGGAGCCCACAGCCTGGCTCCGCACTTGAGGACAGAGGGGCCCAGTGGCTGAGGTCCCTGGGGCAGAGGCCAGGCCCCGGGCTCTCCCCGCAGCGCTACCGGGCCTGGCTGACCCAGGGCCGGTTTCTTAACCTCTTCAGCCTCTGTTTGCTCACCTGTGAGGTGGAGTAGTCTTTCCCCACACGGTTGCAAGGAGGTCGTGTGTCCAGAGCACTTAGCGCAGAAGCAAGCACACCTGGGACACACTCGCTGTTAGTGCCCAGAGGGGAACTGAGGCTCCAGGAGGGAACAGCAGCGAGGGCGGGGCCCGGGCGTGCAGGGCAGAAATAGTGGGTGTGGCCGCAGTGCAAGGCTTCTTCCTTTCCTGCAGAGGGAAGGTGGGACTTCTGGTAAACCTGTCACACGGGCGAGTCTGAGCAGTCTTAGAAAGACCGGCTCTGAAGCAAGAGGAAAGCCTGACTGTGGGCAGACTCTGGCTGCCTTTTCTGGGGCTCTGTCCCCCTTTGGCCAGTGGGGTCACCCGGGACTGTTATCCTAAACATTTAGCCTTGATGCCAGTGTACAGACGGGCCATTGGGAATCAGCATCCCACGTTGGCCTGGGATCCTCGCAAAGAACTTTTCAATCATTTGTTAGTTCATCAGAAATTTAATGAGAAGCAGGAAACATAATGTCTGCCTCATAGAATGAGATGGGATTGTTTGCAGGATATTTATGGCCTTCAACTGGTGCATCACCAGCAATGATGTTACCTCGCAGTAATGAACTTTGCATATTCAGTAGTTATCAGGGATTGCCCTATGGGGAAATGGGAAATGACTAAAACTTAATTTTATAAGGAGGAAAAATGAACCAATATTATCCCATAGGCTTTGTATGATGAATTTTACATACATTTCCCTGAAATTGTGGGTGTTTATATTATGATTCTCTGAAACTTATTTTATTTTTCTAACTCAGATCTGTTTAGGTAATTAATTAATCTGTGTGGTAAATGTCACAGCTGAATGATAATCTTATTTCAGTTTTCTCAATGAAAACAGATTTACCTGCTCAGTGAGACAAAGAACTTGATTACCATTCTTCAGAATTCTTTTCTTTTTCCTAATGTCCCTTTCCCTTTCAATTCAAGATGCAGTTCTGTGATGGTACAGTTCCGGTCCAGAGCGTGGTCAGAGGTGCTTCCTTGCCCTCCTGCTTGGATCAGACTCAGATGAGCTTGGCACCGAGGCCGCTGGGGGGGAGCGATGGTTGTCTCCAGCCCTTCCCTGCTCTCTTGAGGGCTGCTTCCTCCCTGTCTCTTTGTCTGCGTTTCTCTCGCCCGCTTTCTAAACCCCTCTTCCGGTCACCCTCTTTCGTCCCGCTGTGGGCCTCCAGCCCTTCGGAGACCCCTGTGGCCCACTGTGTGCTGCTGACTGGGGCAGCAGGGGCTGTGGAGGAGCTGGTGCTTAAGCATCCCGGCGTCCGCCTGTGTCCCCGGCCTTCTTGCCCGGGTCTCCTCCACCCCCAGAGTCCCCGCCGCAGCCTGGTCAGAGCAGCACTCGCATGCCTCATTCCTTCGTTATCCAGCAGGTACTTACTGAGTATCTACTCCATGTCAGATGCACACCTACTGTGCACAGGGAGGAGGCCTCAGACAAAACAGACTCCTGTCCTCGCAGAGGTCCCCTTCCAGTGAGAAAACAGGACGGACAAGTGAAGGACACACGCGCACGTGGCTGCACAGGTGGCAGCGATGGCTTTCAGGAGAGTTAAAGTACCAAGAGCAGGCTTGTCTGGTGAGGCTGGCGTCTCGGTGGAGACGTGAAGGAGAAGAGGGAGCCGGACACACAGATCCCGGGGAAGCAGTGTAGACAGAGGAGCAGGAGCAGGAAAGGCCTGGGGCCAGAGTCGGCCTGGTGTCTGACGGGCAGAGGCCGTCCCGAGGGCTGGAGGAGGGGTGCCGAGCAGCTCCTGGCTGGGCCAAGGGCCCCTGTCCTCTTCTTTTCTGGTGAGAGTTGAGCTGAGAGATGCTGCATCTTCCTTCTGATAGAGTCACTCCAAGTGAAGTCTTTTCATCAGCATTTCCATCTTGTTCTGGGCATAGCAGGAAGAAGAGTGCAGGGTGGGTGTCTGCGCTTCTGCCTCCTGACACTATTTCCTGCTCTTTGGCTGCTGTGTCCTGCTTCCGTCCTCCCTGGACCAGCCCAGGTGTTCACATGGACTCCACCCCCCCACTGGCAGGTGAAAGACTTGACCTGGGTCTCCACTAATTAGCACGTTGCATCCTCCTGGCCGCTGGATCACGTGACCCAATCTGACCAACGGGACACAGTGAAGACTTTGCTGGGAATAGTGGAGAAGAGCCTGCTTTTCTCACCAGTTTAATGCTAGCCTGTATGCGGTACACAGAGACAGCAGCCTCCCTGACTGCATGCAGGGGCCTGTCTGAGACTGGAGCCCCACACGACGTGCAGCTGACACAGACGGACGCTGAGTCCGTGATGTAATTGGAGGCCTTGCGTCAAACCACACTTGAAACAGTAATGTATCTTGAATTTTCTGTAAGTTGTTAGATTTCATTATTGCTTGAGCCAGCTTGCGTGGGGTTTAACAACAACTTTTTTGTCACTTGCACCAAAATGAGCTCTGTCTCACTGACACAGGACTAATACGGGATGGTGACGTGACCGAGACCACAGACTGAAACTAAAACCAGCTCTGTGACCTTGGGCAAGGCCTTCACCTACCTAGGCATAACTGTCCTCACCTATAAGTGACAGCACCTACCCTGGGACTGTTGTGAAAATGGATGAATATATATATCTTTGGGAGCACATAGTAAGTGATATTTAAGTGTCTGCTGCTGTTACTGTTTTTTCCCCACTTTGTGAAATAAGGTTTCTGAAGCTGGGCTACGTTAAGTGACTTCCCCTGAAATTAGACTCCAGGATTTTAAGGAGCAGCAGTTGCCCATCTGAGAAGGCACTTCGGAGGGCCTGCTATGCTCTGAGCCCTCTGCTGATGCTGCCATGTGGATGGAGAGTGCACATTCTGCGAGAAGAGAAGCTGCCATTTGAATTCGTTTATTTTCCTTGTTCTATGACAGGGTTCTGCGCCCAGTGAGTGATTAATCAGTGGTGTCAACTAACCTTCCCTGACACCGCTCAGCCTCCCAGGGAGGAAAGGCATTTTCTGAAGAGGCTTTATTTGGGAAATCAGTGACCCGCACAGATGGAAGCCCGGCTCCCAGGGCCGGTGCGCCCCCGCTGGCCCGGCAGCCCCTCTGCCCGGCGGGGTGGCTGAGCCAGCAGCTGAGGCTTGGAGCTGCCCCCTGCCCAGCTTCCCCGGGCCTCTGCCTCCGCAACTTGCTCTTGGTCTCATGATAAATTCATTACCAGAAATTGAAACTGGAGTTTCCTAGTGACATAAAATATTGATGAGAGAAATAAGGACGAAGATAAATGAGCCAGGGCTGCTCGCAGGCCCCATGTGCCCTGTTCCGCTGGGTCTGCAGACGCTTGTTCTCGCTCCCTTTTTGATTTGCTCGGGCAGGGTTTTGTTCCCTTCATAGGAAGTCTGTTGGAACACTAGTGAAGAGCTCCGACCCCTACGTCACACCAGGGTGGGAAAAATAGACATGTCTCCTGGTTACTGTCAAAACTACGAAGCCCAATCCTGCCACTTCACAACCTTCTTGGCAGGTTCTTGGCACCCTTGGGGCGGCATGCAGAAACACATCGCCCCTGCTCAGAAACTGCTGGTGGCTCCCACGTGCTGTGGAGTCAGACCTGAGCTCCTTGGGGTGCTGTTCTGGGCCGTCCGTGGCCCTGCTCCAGCCAGCCCGTCCGTCTGATCCTTCTCCGCGTTACCCAGACCCTGCGCTTCCGCACATCTGGTCTGTCTGAGCTGCTGTGCTGTTTCCTGCCGTGAAATGCTCTCCCCAGCCACTCAGGGGTCAGCTCAAACACCGCTTCATTCACAAGACGTCTACCTTGCTGTTCTCCCGCTCAGAACTAACTGCTGCAAAGGTAAAACAAAAGAAACAAACCCGTTGTTGGTGAGCGCGCAGAGAAACGGCTGTCTCCTTCATCACGCCTGAGGCCGTAAGGCGTCAGCTGTAGGTTCAGATCCTTGAGCAGGTTCACAACTTATGACCCAGCAACTCCACGTCTAAGAATTCATCCTAAGGAAGCAATCAGGGAGGTGTCAACATGAATGCAAGTATGTATAAGGCTATTCGTCACAGTGTTCTTTAAAATAATGAAAAATGGGAAGGAATCTAAAATCTAAATGCCCTCAAACAGGGACCTAAATAAATTGTGATACAGCTGTATGATAGAGTGATACTCACCTGCTTAAAAATTATGGTGTGGAGAAGTAGTTGATGGTTTAGAGAAATGTTTGTGATGTTTTTGTAAGTGAAAGACATAGGAACACAACTGAGTGAAGGGGGTGGGGAGAGAGAGTAAGAGAGGGGGAGAGAGAGATGTCTGAGCCTAGAGTGAGCTTTGGAAGGGTAGGTGCCAAAATCTTGGGTTGTGAGCCCATGAGTGATGTTTATACGATTTTTCTCTTAACATCCAGTCCAAGAGCTGACCTTACGATCCGGTCCTCCTGTGTGAACAAGTTGCCCATCTTCACTTTGACCCGCTTTCCTGGCTTTGCCCCTCTAGTGGAAGAAGGCCCCTCACCGTGATCCTTCTTACGCTTTCACTTTGTTAAACTCACTCACTCGCCCTGATCTTTTCTCCAAGGGCCTTTTCACTGTTTTCTCATGTTGGCGGTTCTGCTCCGAAACTTCCCAAGCCCCAGGCTCCGTCTTCAGTAAAAATCTGACCACGTGTGTTCTACCATTGTTGCTTTCATATATTTTAATGTCTGACCATTTGAGGTCATCCTTACCGGTTTTAATGCCTATAAGGGTGTGCAGGAAGTGTTCTCCAGCAGAGGTTTTCTGCCATCTTCTCTGACACGTATACATCCAAGGTGCTCTGGGAGGTCGTATTAGACAGGGTTCAGAAACAGGACGTGTATATTTATCATCAGGAATTAGCTCCCACAGTTATGGAGGCTGAAGGCTCCCAGGATCTGCCTCCAGTCAGCAGGCTGGAGACCCAGGCAGGGTCAGGGTGTCAGCCTGAGTCTGAAGCAGGACAAAACCATGTCTTGGCTCACAGTCAGGCAGGGGTGGGGAGCGGTTCCCTCGTACTCGGCCTTTTTGATCTACTCAGGCCCGCAGTCGGTCAACTGAGACCTGCCCACATTAGAGAGGGCAGCCTGCTTGACTCAGCTCACTAACTCCAGTGACGATCTCCTCCCGAACGTACTCACAGATGTGCCCAGAAGAATGTTGGACCAGGCGTCTGGGCCTCAGTGCCCTGTCAACTTGACACACAGAATTAAGTATCACAGGTTTAGTTGCCGAGAGATGCTCTTCTGGCCACAGGTCATGTACACGTGCTGAGGTCACCCTCTTCTCCCCGGTGTGTTCAGAGCCCTGGACCAGCACAGCTGCTTCACAGGAGCTGGAAATGCAGGACGAGGGCAGTGGGGTCTGCAGACACGTGGGGACGCGTCCAAGGCCACATGTCTTTTTAAGTGGCAGAGCCAGGACGAGACCCAGGAGCTGACTGTCATGCCGCCCTGGTGTTTGTCCTGAAGGAGGGGGGAGGGCGAGGAGACCCTGGTCCTCTTGAGCCTCGGAGGAGGAGTGCACTCTGGGCACCTTCCCTTGAACTTGCCGTGTCCCGTCTCCCCTCCCCCCTTGTTCCCAACCGTGGACTGTGTGTTCCTGCTGGTTTCCCGCCCCACCGATACGCTCTGACTCTGACGTGTAACACGTCTCTCCCCGCGGGTGTGGCTTTGCTGTTGTGTCAAGTTGTGTGGAGCACAGTTAACTCGTTCATGTCTGCGAAAGCTCTCTGAAAGTGGGAGAGGGGTGCTTCTTGCCCTGTGACGCCCAAGGCCCGGGAAGCTGCTGGCGTCTGGCCAAGATGGGGGCTGCGGGCCCCAGGCCAGTCCTGGGGAGGGGGGACCTGGACCCCCGAGGGGCCTCTGAGTCCTTCAGTCGGTCTGTTCTGGTCTTGCTGTCGGGTTATTTCCCGTCTTGCAGCCTTTCCTTGTCACCATGGGCTTTCTCCTTTTGGCATCCATGTCTGGCCTGCCCCACGATGGCACTGCTCAGTAACTTTGCAGGTCTGTCCCCTGTTCACCCTGTGACATCCTGTTTCCGCCTGCCAGGTCCTTACGTCTAACAGGCAGCAGGTATCACAGACTGAGGAGGCTCACTTTGGGGCCAGGAGCACAGCTACACCTCAGTGCTCCTAACGTCCATTTGTACTAAAAACTCTGGATGACAAGAGCGCAAGGTGTTTTGGTTTCACTTACTTGGGAAACAAGCGTATATAGCTCCAGATTATGTGTTTTGGGGGCTTTTGCAGTTTTCTTTGTTGTTGTTGCTTTTGAGTTCTTTATTAATAGGTACTTTATTTAGTATTTTTGCAGGTATTTGTATTACTCCAGAGCATCACGTAAAGTATGTGTTCCTTCTGCGTCCCCCTCCCCTTCTCCGTGCTCCTCCCTCCCCTTTCCTTCTTTCGGTTAGAAGCAGAGGCCCTCCCAGACCTACAGGGGGGCAGAGAACTCTGCACAGGCCCCATGTCCCCCCGAGCCTGTCCAGGTGAGAGGGTGACACTGGGGTCGCCAGCTGGGAACTGTATATAGAAAGCATTTGGAACTTTGGAGGAGGCAGGCCTGGAATCAGACCCTAATTCCGAGGTGCGTAGAGGCCTGCCTCCCGGCTGAGGGCCCCACGTGGCACCTGGGACGCAGGTGTTCAGTAAAGGTCACTTCCCAGCAGTGGTGGAAGGATTCTAAGGGCTCTCAGAGAGCCCTTGTCCTGGGCGGTTGGCCCAGGAAAGAGCGGCTGAGAGAGGAGCGGAGGTCGAGCGGAGGACCAGGCCCTCAGGACTGCAGCCGGGTCTTCTGACCAGGTGTCCACGTGCTGCCCACTAGTGTTCTGGGCCCTGGAGCGGTGCCATCTCCGGCCCTGCCAGAGAACGAGGCCTGGGCCTTCACAGCCACGGCCCCCGGCCCCCTCCCCAGGGGAGGGGAGGCTGGCATGGCCTGTGGGGCGGCCTTTGGTGCTGATGGCAGGGGTCCTCAGAACCGGGACGCTAAGCCCATTTTGAGTCACTCAGAGAATCTTTGCAGGGTTGGAACTGCAGGCTCTGGTTTAAAATCTCTCAATGCTGCCTTTAAAAGGCCACTACTACTTTCAAAGGAGGGCAGTTGTATTTGAAAGACGTATTTCAACCACAGTCTTTAAAGGCCTGGGATGGTCAAAAATAGATGGTGGCCGAGCATCAGCAGCCTGTCCTGCCTCCGGACGTTCTTAAAATTCCCAGGTTGAAAACTGGGGGCCCTTCCTCTGCTCCTGGGGCATTACCGTGCCCCGCCCTGCAACTGCTGGTTCTAGATCCTGCCCAAACCCGCTGGTGGCTGTTAGCCTCAGAGGAGTGGCCCTGACTCTCCACCAAACCTAAACCTGAGCCCTGGGGCGAGCTGTGCTGCAGGAGGAGAGTGATGAGCGAAGCGTCCCAGGCGTCCATGGAGACGGAGGAGGAAGACGCAGCCCTTCTCATCTCCTGAGGCTGGTGGCCGTGTGCACCCAGGAAGGGCAGAGGGGCTGGGCTGCAGGGGACGGGGCGGCAGCCCCCCAGCCCTGCCCAGAAGTACTGACAGACAGCCCGCCAGGCCTGGCTGAGGGCTTCGTGGGGAGAGTCTCCAGTTTCCACGACAATCCCGTGAAGTCGCACTATTATTATCCCAGTTCACAGAGGAGGGAAGTGACACCCGCCTGCGGTTATTTAACTCTCCTCTGGTCTCGGTCACCCTGCCAAGCGGGGATGCTTGTCCTTGAACCCAGGTGGTCGGGGACCCACGCCCCCTCTCTTAGCTGCTGCAGGCCAAGGGTCGGTAAATGTTTTCTGTAAAGGACCAGATGGTAAATATTTCAGGCCAGGCAGAGTGTGGCGAAAGAGTCTGTGTAAGTGCTGGTCTCCGCCTTTGTGGTGTGAAAGCCGAGTAGACAAACAGGAGCACGTGGGCAGTGCTCTGGCCCAGGGAGAGCACGGGGCAGGCAGAGAGAAGGCGGGCAGAGGCCTGAATTACGCCCCCACCTGCTCACTGAGTGATGCTGGGCTGCACGTTCCTCTTCTGCAAAATGGGGATGATAGCCTCTCTCCGGGCACCGCTGTAAATGGATTTAATGAGATAATGTATGTGAAAGATTCACCCAGTGTCTGGCACGTAATTATCTCTCAATAAATGGAGCCTTTTTTCTCCCTACCTGAGGGCAGCCCCTGAGGAGGGAATCACTAGTTGTACAGCCCAGGGGCAGGAATAATAACCGGCACTTAGACAGCAATCTGCAGTGTGCACAAGGCCTTCGCAGCTCTGTCACATCTGGGAAACCTTCCGAAATAGACCTGCCAGATCACAGGGCTGCTACTATTTTACCGGTGAGAGGATGGAGATGTAGAGGGTGAGTCTGCCTGGCTAAGGTCTTACCCCTGGATCCCATGTTTCGTAAACTCCAGTCCCAGTTTGCAGCTTCCTCTGGGGCTTGGTGCAAGCCTCTGTGTCCGGTTCTCCTATCTAAAGTGGGGATAATAAAGCCATCTCCTTCCTAAGTTGGGAATTCCAATGATTTGATGTGAAGAAATCTCATCTCTTACCCTTAGGAAAAAGCTGGTTCACTGCCCTTTTGGGGACCCTCGATTTTCTGAAGTGAGTCACACTGTGGTCCCTCTGGACAGCTGGGCAGCTCTGTCCCTCCCTGGACTGCCGTTGGCCTCTTCTCCACCCGCTTGCCCCCTGCAGTCCAGCAGCTCAGGAATGCCGCTCCTGACCCTCCGTATAAAGCCGTGAACACTACGATGGTGGCAGCAGTCAAGGAAAAGTGACTGAGGTGCCTCTGTCAGAGCAGATGGGGCGCTAACCACAAGTGGCCTGCAAGTCCCTGACCAGCAGACACACAGCGGGGCCCGTGTGCCCCATGGCGCTGTGATACGCGCTGTGTTTTGACTCAGGGAAGCCAGGGTTGGGCCTGGCCTGATTGAGCATGCCTCTTGGAGCACTTAGCTGCATTTGTTGTTTTGGGGGATGGTGGCAGCCGGGGGATAGGAGAGCTGAGTAAACCGTTGGAAAATGGCCCAAATCTTTTCCTCGTAGGCCATGGAGAAAAGGGGTTTAATTTACAAAATTGTTGGATTTGTAACGTGGCGAGACCGCTCCCTGCCTTTGGCTGTCTGTCCTTTGTGGTGTCGGCTTAGAGGCTCCACTTCGTTGTCTATAGAGAGTCCTCTTAGGCAAGTCTCTTAACCCTCTGACGCCTCAGTTTCCACAGATTTGGATGTTGGAGATGCTTTGGAAATCACTAAGTTAATGAATGAAAGAATCTTCTGTAAACTGTAGGATGTGGGTCTTGTATGTGTGTATCAACCCATGGTGTTTACAATGACACTGCAGAGGAAAGCTGTCACCCCCATGGAGGTGAGGCTGCGAAGCGCAGTGGGTGGACCCAGGTCCTCCCACGGGTACGCACACCTTATGTTTTCCATTTTAAAAATCGCTGCTGTATCCCAGTCTTGCCCTTTGGGAACCTTCTCATCGCATCTCATCTCTTCTCCACCAGTCCTGAGCACTGAGAGACACTACAGGTCCCGTTTGCTGGACAAGGTCAGGACGACAACTGCATCCCCTGTGCTGCTGCCAGAGGCCACTGCTGGCCACAGGGTGTGTGTGTTTATGAGCTGTGATTCACACAACATAAAATTAATCCTCTTAGATTAACATATACACACTACTATATATAAAATAGGTAACCAACAAGGACCTACTGTACAGCACAGGGAACTCTACTCAATATTTTGTAGTGACCTATAAGGGAAAAGAATCTGAAAAAGAATATATATATATATATATATATATATATATATATATATGTATACGTATGTATGTGTGTGTGTGTGTGTATATATATATATATATATATATATATATATATAAACTGAATCACTTTGCTGTATACCTGAAACTAACACATTGTAAATCAATTATACTTCAATTAAAAAAATAAAGAAAACAGAGGAAGTAAACGAAAAAAATGGAATAGAAAGAGCTTTCTGTAGTTAAAAATAAACTAGCAAAAAAGCAGAGAGAAAAAAATTAACCTTTTTAAAGTGTACAGTTCAATGGTTTTTCAGCACGTTCACAATACACTGTACAACCATGACCCTCTTTAATTACGTAACACTTTCATCACCCAGAGAAGAAGTTCCATCCTCCTTAGCAGTCACACCCTGTTCTCCCCTTCTCCCAGCTCCTGCTTTCTGCCGCTATGGACTTGCCCGTCCTGAACATTTCTTGTGTGTGGAATCACACAATGTATGGCTTTTGTGACATACTTCTTACACTGAACATAGTGTTTTTAAGGTTCATCCATGTGGCAGCGTGTGTCAGAGCTCCATTCCTTTTCATGGCTGAATAATATTCCACAGTATGGATGGACTACGTTTTGTTTATCCATTCATTTGGACATTTGGGTTGTTTCCATGTTTTGCTAGAATGAATAATGCTGCTGTGAACATTTGTGTACAGATTTTTGTGTGGACACATAATTTCAGTTCTCTTGAGTACACACCTAGAAGGGGAATTCTAGTACACACCTAGAAGGGGAATTGCTGGGTCCTGTGGTTATCCTATGCTTGTCTATACTTACCTTTTTGAAAACCTGGCAAATTGTTTACCAAGGTGGCTGCACCATTTTACAATACCATCAACAATGCATGAGGGTTCCCTTTTACCTCCTCACCAACTCCTGTTATTATCTGACTTTTTGATTCTGACCATCCTAATGGGTGTAAAGTTTTGATTAGGATTTTTCTCATAACCAGTGATGTTAAGCATATTTTAATGGGCTTCTTCGCCATTTGTGTATCTTCTTTGGAGAAATGATTTCAAATTCTTTGCCCATTTTTTAATTGAGTTATTTGTCTTTTATTGTTGAGATGTAATAGTTCTTTATAATATTCTATATGTAAGTCCCATATCAAATATCATTTGCAAATATCTCCCATTTTGTGGGTTATCTTTTACCTTTCTTGATGGGATCATTTGAAGCACAACAATTTTAAATTTTGGTTAACTTCAATTTCTTTTTTCTTTTTCTTTTTTTTGTTCTTTTGGCGTCATACCTAAGAAACCATTACCTGTGGATCAAAGAGACACTGTTTTTCTTCTAAGAGTTTCACAAGTTCAGCTCTCACATTCAGGTCTTGGATCCACTTTGAGTTAATTTGTGTATGTGGTGTGAAGAAAGAATCCAGTTTCATTTCTTTTCACTTGTATATTCAGTTGCTCCAACACCATTGTTTGAAAAGAATATTTTCCGCAATAAATTGTCTTTGCATTCTTTAAGAAAAACATATGGGTTTATTTCTGGACTCTCAATTCTATTCCACTGATCTATACGTATATCCTTATGCCAGAACCATGTAGTCTTTTTTTTTTTTTATAGATCGTAATTGCAGTATAATTGCTTCACAATACTGTGTTAGTTATCTCCTCCCTCTTGAGCCTCCCTCCCACCCTCCCTATCCCAACTCTCTAGGTCATCGCAAAGCACCGAGCTGATCTCCCTGTGCTACGCTGCTGCTTCCCACTAGCTATCTATTTTACATGTAGTAATGTATACATGTCAATGCTACTCTCTCACTTCGTCCCAGTTTACCCTTCCCCCTCCCCGTGTCCTCAAGTCCATTCTCTACATCTGTGTCTTTATTCCTGTCCTGCCCCTGGGTTCATCAGAACCATTTTTTCTTTTTAGATTCCATGTATATGTGTTAGCATACAGTATTTGTTTTTCTCTTTCTGACTTACTTTACTCTGTATGACAGACTCTAGGTCCATCCACCTCACTACAAATAACTCAATTTCGTTTCTTCTTATGCCTGAGTAATATTCCATTGTATATATGTGCCACATCCTCTTTATCCGTTCATCGGTGGATGGACACTTAGGTGGCTTCTGGCTATTGTAAATAGTGCTGCAGTGAACATTGTGGTACATGACTCTTTTTGAATTATGGTTTTCTCAGGGTATATGCCCAGTAGTGGGATTGCTGGGTCGTATGGTAGTTCTATTTTTAGTTTTTTAAGGAACCTCCATACTGTTCTCCATAGTGGTTGTATCAATTTACATTCCCACCAACAGTGCAGGAGGGTTCCTTTTTCACCACACCCTTTCCAGCATTTATTGTTTCTAGATTTTTTGATAATGGCCATTCTGACAGGTGTGAGGTGATACCTCACTGTAGTTTTGATTTGCATTTCTCTAATAATTAGTGATGTTGAGCATCTTTTCATGTGCCTCTTGGCCATCTTTATGTCTTCTTTGGTGCAATCTCTATTTAGGTCTTCTGCCCATTTTTTAGTTGAATTGTTTGTTTTTTTGATACTGACCTCCATGAGCTGTTTGTATATTGTGGAGATTAGTCCTTTGTCCGTTGTTTCATTTGAAAATATTTTCTCCCATTCTGAGGGTTGTCTTTTCATCTTGTTTAGGGTTTCCTTTGCTGTGCAAAAGCTTTGAAGTTTAATTAGGTCCCACTTGTTTATTTTTTTTATTTCCATTACTCTAGGAGATGGGTCAGAAAAGATCTTGCTGTGGTTTATGTCAAAGAGTGTTTTTCCTATGTTTTCCTCTAAGAGTTTTATAGTGTCTGGTCTTACATTTAGGTCTTTAATCCATTTGGAGTTTATTTTTGTGTTTATATTTGTGTCAGGTAGTGTTCTAATTTCATTCTTTTACATGTAGCTGTCCAGTTTTCCCAGCACCACTTATTGAAGAGGCTGTCTTTTCTCCATTGTATGTTCTTGCCTCCTTTGTCATAAATTAGGTGACCATATATGCATGGGTTTATCTCTGGGCTTTATATCCTGCACCACTGATCTATATTTCTCTTTTTGTGCCAGTACCATACTGTCTTGATGACTGTAGCTTTGTAGTATAGTTTGAAGTTGGGGAGCCTGATTACTCCAGCTCCATTTTTGTTTCTCAAGATTGCTTTGGTTATTTGGGGTCTTTTATGTTTCCATACAAATTGTAAAATTTTTTGTTCTAATTCTCTGAAGAATGCCATTGGTAGTCTGATAGGGATTACATCGAATCTATAGATTGCTTTGGATAGTATATAGTACTACTATAGTAGTATAGTCATTTTCACAATATTGATTCTTCCAATCCAAGAACATGGTATATTTCTCCATCTGTTTATGTCATCTTTAATTTCTTTCATCAGTGTTTTATAGTTTTCTGAGTACAAGTCTTTCGCCTCCTCAGGTAGGTTTATTCCTAGGTATTTTATTCTTTTTGTTGCGATGGTAAATGGGATTGTTTCCTTAGTTTCTCTTTCTGATTTTTTGTTTTTACCATATAGGAATGCCAGAGATTTCTGTGCATTAATTTTGTATCCTGCAACCTTACCAAATTCATTGATTAGTTCTAGTAGTTTTCTGGTGGCATCTTTTGTGTTTATGGGTTTATTTCTGGACTCTCAATTCTATTCCACTGATGTATATATATATCCTTATGCCAGAACCATATAGTCGTTATTACTGTAGACTTTGTAGTAAGTTTTGTGAACTAGAAGTACGAGTTTTCCAACTTTGTTGTTCTTCTTCAAGATTTTTTGGCTGTTTTGGGTCCCTTGCATTTCCATATGATTTTTAGGAGCAGTGTGTCTATACTGCAAAAAAGGTAGCTGAGATTTTGGTAGGGATTTCACTGACTCTGTAACTCAATTTGGGGAGTATTGCCATATTATCAATATTAATTCTTCCTGTCCAGGAATGTGGAATATGTGTCCATTTATTTAGATATTCTTTCATTTCTTTCAAACATGTTTTATAGTTTTCAGTGTACAAATCTTGCACTTATTTTTCTTAAATTTACTTCTAAGTATTTTATTCTTGCTGATGTTATTGTGAATAGAAGTTTTCTTAATTTCACTTTTGGATTGTACATTGCTAGAGTATAGAAATACAGTCTTCTGTCCATATCTGTGGGTTCCACATCCGGAGACACTGAGGGCTGACTGTATTTTGCCATTTTATATAAGGGACTTGAGCATGTACAGAGGTTCTGGAATCAACCTCCCACGGATTCCAAGGGATGGCTGTACAGTTGATTTTTTTTTTTTTTGTATTTGATCTCATATCCTGAAATTTGTTGAACTTGTGTATTAGTTGTAATAGTTTTTTAGTAGATGCTTTAGGATTTTTAAAAATATATAAGATCATGTTATCTGTGAATGGAGATAGTTTTATTTTTTTCCTTTCTAATCTGAATGGGTTTTATTTCTTTTTCTTCCTTAATTGCCCTGGCTAGAAACTCTAGTACAATTTTGAAAAAAAGTGAAGGGAGGGACATCCTTGTCTTGTTTCTGATCTTAAGGGAAAAGAACTCAGTCTTTCACCATTAAGTATGATACTAGCTGTGGGTTTTCAAATATAACTTTATCAGGTTGAGGAATTATCTTCTATTCCTACTTTGTTGGGGTTTTTTCATCATTAAAAGTTGTCAAATTTTGCCAAATGCATTTTCTGTATCTATGAGATGATCATGAGGTTTTTGTCCTTGATTCTATTACTATAATATATTACATTAATTTGTTTAATATATTAAACCAAATTCACATTCCTGGGATGAAAGTCAGTCAGTCATAGTATATCATCTCTTTTATATGTTACTGGATGTAGTTTACTAGCATTTTGTTGAGAATTTTTGCATCTCCATAAGGGTATTGGTTTGTAGTTTTATTATCTTGATGTGTCTTTGTCTGGTTTTGGTATCAGGATGATAATGGCCTTACAGAATGAGTTGGGAAATGTCTCTTCCTCTTGGTTTTTGGAAGAGTTTATGAAGGATTGATGCTAATTCTACTTTAAGTTTTTGGTAGAATTGACCAGTGAAGGCTTTCTTTTCAGTAAGCTTTTTGATTACTAATTCAATCTCTTTACTTGTTATAGGTCTATTCAGATTTTCTGTTTCTTCTTGAGTCAGTTTTGGTAGTTTGTGTGCTCCTAGGAATTCATCCATTTCATCTAGGTTATCTAATTTGCTGACTTACAATTATTCATAAAATCCTCCCTATAATCCCTTTTATTTCTGTAAATTTCATAGTAACCTCCCTTCTTTCACCCATGATTTTGGTAGTTTGAATCTTCACTCTGTTGTTTGGGTCAATCTTGCTAACAGTTGTCAATTCTTTTCAAAGAGTTAACTTTTGCTTTTGTTGATTTTCTTTATTGACTTCCCATTCTCTATTTCATGTATTTCCATGTTGGTCTTTATTATTTTCTTCCTTCTCCTTGCTTTGAGTGTTATTTGCTCCTTTTTCTGTTTTCTTAAGGAAGAAGATCTGTTTATTGATTTGAGATCTCTCTTCTTTTTAAATATACACATTTATAGCTAAAGTTTTCCCTCTAAGCCCTGCTTTTACCACATCCCTTAAGTTTTGGGATGTTGTGTATTCATTTTCATTCACCTCAAATTATTTTCTAATTTCCCTTGTGATTTCTTCTCTGGGTCATTGGTTATTTAGGATTGTGTTGTTTAGTTTCAATATATTTATGAATTTCCCAAATTTCCTTCTGATATTTATTTTAATTTCATTCCATTGTGATCCAAGAACATACTTTGCATGATTTCAGTTCTTTTTAAAATTTAGTGGGGCTTGTTTTACCACCTAACACATGGTCTGTCCTGGAGAATGCTCCATGTGTACTTGAGAAGAATATTTCTGCTGTTTTTGGGTGGAATAATCTATAGATGTCTGTTGGCCTATTTGGTTTATAGTGTTGTTCATAACTTCTGTTTCTTCATTGATCTTTTGCTTAGATGTTCTATGAATTACTGAAAGTGGAGTATTCAGAGCTTCAGCTTTTATTGTTTCTCCCTGTCAATTTTTGTTTCATGTATTTTGGGGCTTTATGATTGGGTGCACTGCCATATTGTTTAACGTTGCACCTCAAAGCATCCCTTCTTGGGCCTGATAAATTTGTTTGTGATACTATACTTGTTTCCTTAATCAGCTTTCTCTATATTTAGTGCAGTCAGTTTGTGTCTGAGCATCCATCCAAAGCTTTGTGACTTGTTTTGTTCTAGAATTTGCTTGTAATTGATTCAGTCTTTCCATTAAGTAGGGCTTATAAATGATGCTGAATAAGAAGGGATAGATTTTTGGAAGTTGAATAACCTTTGGATATTATTTAGTCTATTCTCTTCCTTCTTTTTTCAGATGAAGAAAGCGGGGCCCGGCTCAGAGAAGTGAAGTGATCTGTCCTGGGTCACACAGCAAGTTAAAGGCAGGAACAGGACCAGAACTGAAGGTATTTGGCTCTTTGTTCACTACTCTTTTGCTGAAGTACTCACATCTGCATATTGTTATTCTGTGGTTTCTTTGTGTGTGTCAATAGGCTTGTGCTTGGCGGGAGACTCCCCTGGGAATCTTGTTTAAAAAGTGTATGTCTATGCATATGAATATGTACATGTGTCTACTCCCCACCTGTTTCTCTCTCAGGGACTCTCATTCAGTAGGGCTGGGATGGGACCATAAGTCTGCTTTTTAGGAAGTCTCTCCCAAGTGATGCTGGTGCATAGCCAGCTTTGGACGCACTGGGTACTTCTTTACTTGATCCTGCAGTTTTATGACATATACACTCTTAGTAAAATTTTTCTTAAAAATAGCTTTTCTTTATAATCTTTTAAATCGGTTTGTCATTAGACAGTTTTATTTATACCTAATTATCACAATTCTCTGGACTCTTCTCTCCCCTCTCTCTCATGTAGCAAGTGAAGCCTGGAAGGTAATGAGTATTTCCCAGTCCATCTAGAAAGAAGACAGAGGAGGGTTCTGGTGACAGTGGGCGGTGGAACTGAGTGGATTTTCACTCTCTTTATGCCTTGTTGTGGGTGTGACTTTTCCTTTATGTGCTCAAAGTAGGAGATGCAAGGTTTCTGGAATTATAAGGAGGCAGGGAGACTCTTGCCATCCCTCTGTAGGCAGGCTGTGTAAGTCAGGGCTTTAAACCTCAGATCTATGGACACCTAGAAATGTGAGGATGGGCTTCATGGTGTCTGTGACTCCCTAAAAGGCTAGTCCACATTTTGCATGCACATTCTTGAGTTATTCTGAGCAGGGGCCTTACAGGTTTTACAGCCTTACAGCCTGCTCTCTGAGGTCCCATGACACTCAGTCACGAGCGATGCTGCTGAGGCCGGCTGTTTGCTGGCAGGATCATCCCAGGTGCCAGGTCACCACCTGCAATGTGCATAGTGGTGCCCTGGGTTCAGTCACTCAGGACCAGGAGACTGTCCCTAAGGTGTGGATAACTGAGGAAGAGTAGAAACAGAACTCACGGTGACCAGTCATGCTTTCTGTCAGCACACAGCTCCTTTCTCTGGTATAAGAGGCCTAGAATAGATAAGTGGAACAGGATGTGATGAGAAAGAAATGTGAACACGGAGGAACATTGACAGTACTTATAAATTATCTATAGCTATGTAATGCTGTTGGCACCTTCAGTTGGGGACAGCATGAATGGCACATTTTTATGCCAAGCTTGATAGAATCCAAAAAGTTAGGTGCTAAGCCAGGAAGATGGCCTGGGCAAGGGATCAGCAAACTTTTTCTGCAAAGAGGCAGACGGTAAATATTTTAAGCTTTGCAGTCCGTGCAGTGTCGTAACTACCCCACTTTGCTGTTGTAGCACTAAAGCAACTGAAGACATTATGTAAATGGGTCGATATGGCTGAGTTCCAATTAAACTTTATTTATGGACACTAAAATTGGGATTTTATATATTTTGCACTTGTCGCAAAGTTTTTTTCTGCTTTCAATTTCTCTTCAACCATTTAAAAATGTAAAAGCCATTCTGGACCTGCGGGTCATACAGAAACCAGTGGGGACTTGCTTTTGGCATGTGGCCCTATTTTCTTGACCCTGAACTGGGGTTACCAAGAAACTTAGGATCTTAGAATTCAAGCTGAATAACATCATTCTCGAGTTTTCTACTCTGGCCTTGGCTGCAGAACCCAGAGATAAGTTAGGCAGCAATTGTAATAATTGAGTTTTAATGTCAGAAGGTGCTTAAAACTTGATTAAATTGTGTTCCCTGTTATATCTTCCCTTAATCATGCCCAGCTATTGTATGGTATTTTGCAGCTCACAAAGGGCTTGCACGTAATTATCTCATTTAATTTTGTTAAAAAAATCACTTAAAATTTATTTTATTCACAAAAGTAGAACATGAAAATACTCTTTTTTTTTTTTTTTTTTTTTTTTTTTTGCGAGGGCTTTCTCTAGTTGTGGCAAGTGGGGGCCACTCTTCATCACAGTGCGCGGGCCTCTCACTATCGCGGCCTCTCTTGTTGCGGAGCACAGGCTCCAGACGCGCAGGCTCAGTAGTTGTGGCTCACGGGCCTAGTTGCTCCGCGGCATGTGGGATCTTCCCAGACCAGGGCTCGAACCCGTGTCCCCTGCATTGGCAGGCAGACCCTCAACCACTGCGCCACCAGGGAAGCCCGAAAATACTCTTTTTGTTAAAAAAATCGAACACAGGAAAAGTAAAAGTTTCCATTGGTCCCCTTCTCAAGTCCATCCTTGTCACCAAAGGAAACTTTTTTGAATTTGGTGTGACGACTTCTAAAACTTTTCTCGTGTGTTTATGTAGCATTTGTACATGTAGTTGTGTTTTGTGGGCTTTTCTTTTCATTTGCTCACTCATGTGGTCACATGTACTTATTCTACAACTTGTTTTCTGTTACTTTACAATAAGTATATCATGAAGATCATTCCACGTCCACGTAAGTATAATACCTGTTTCATTGTAACTCACACAGACAAGTGCATAGTTTGTATGTATCATAGCTTGTTTACTTTTTTCTTTATTGATCATTTTAGTTGTTTCTCATTTTTCCTGTTATGAACAGTGCTGCAGTGAACATAAACACATGTGTGTGGGATGTCTGTGTTATCTACGCATTAAATTTTAATAGGTACCACCTAACTACCCTCCAGAAAGTGTAAGCCGGCAGTCGTGCACAAGAATCCACATCACCCTATGACTTTGCCAGTCATGTGAGCACAGAGTGGCATCTCCTGAATTTAATTTGCATTGTTTCACATGTTTATTAGATGGACATATATTCCCGTCTGCAACTTAGTATTGTCTTTGGTTGCAGAGGCATTTGTTTGGAACTAGATTGATCATCTCTCCTCTTTGGATCAGTAGCAGGTCTTAGTTGCGGCACATGGGATCTTTTGTTGTGGCACATGGGCTCTCTAGAGTGCACGGGCTTAGTTGCCCCCTGGCATGTGGGATCTTAGTTCCCCGACCAGCGATCGAATCCCTGTCCCCTACTTTGAAAGGCGGATTCTTAACCACTGGACCACCAGGAAAGTCCCTGGCCACTTCTTTTCATATCTAGTGTAAGAAACTAGACTTTTGATCATAAAAATTAAGGATTTCTGATCAATGAGGGAAACTGAAGATAACTTTAAAAGTTGAGTGAAAGATTGATAGAAGATAGTTGCAAGATAAAAGAATTGATAAGAGTAATATATAGTACACACAAGTCAACCAGAAAAAAATACTGGGGAACCTAATAGAAAAATGAGCAAAGGCTATGGATAACAGTTCACAGAAGGGGAAATCCACATAACCAGCAGTCTCAGTAAAAAGTTTCTCAATCTTAGGATAAGTTAGAGAAATGCAAGTAAAAACAACAATTAGCTACAAAGTTATACTTATTAGATTGGCAGAAATTTAAAAGTGAAATAATACTACATGATGTCAAGGATGTAGGGAAATGGGCAAACTCCTGCATTTTCAGTAGGACTAGTCTACTAGTCTGCTGCAGCCATCCTGGCAATTGTCTAGGACCTGGTGGCTCCCTCCTTGGTGGGAACCTTAGAGAAAGGTGTGCATGAGTCTGCACAGGTGTGGGTTCTAGAGTGCTCACCGCAGCCTCCTTGTGGTGGCTGAGCAGCACTGCAGTGTCACTGCCAGGCGAATGGATGGGCCAGGGTGATGGGTGTTAAGGAGGCTTATATAGCAGCACAGAGTGGGAGGCATCATGGGAGACAGCCAGCTCCGTAGCTCAGCAGAGTCTGCGCACATTTCTACCATTAGTGTAAACAGCCGTGATGTCAGTTCATTGCAGTGGGTGCCTGGGAGGGGTGGGGGTGGGAGGAAAGACCAGGGATACATGTGGGGAAAACATAGGAAGAAGAAACCTTGCATAGATCAATGATATAAAGGGCCATCCCTAAGGAGTTTAATTAGCTTAATTCTGTGCATCTGGGGTCCACGGGGAGGCGGGGGTCTTACTGCATGATTACGAACATATTATCCTATAATCGTTTTTAATATTCATATGATTTGCTTTCTAGTTGTGGCTTTTTATCTGTTGGAGGTTATTTTTTTCCTGTATGTTTTCAGAGATGTAACAAATGCCTTCTCACTCATAGTCAGTGGTTTTAACACTATTAAAGAATCCATGCCTTCCTCACTAACTTGATGTATAACTTTTATCATATACTGAGTTCCCATTGTGGGTATGGGCTCCACGGTTTATTTGGGTATTTTGTGGCGTTCCCATGCTATTTTAGTTACAGTCGCTCTGTAAAATGTCTATGTCCTGTCAGGCAAGTCTCCACCCATTGTTCTTCATTTCAATATTTTGTCAGCTATTTTTACAGTTTTATTATGAAGATTGATTTTTTTAATCAGCTTAAACATCCCATTAAAAGTTTAGAGGGATTTTTGAGGTGGCAGAATTTATTGAGTTCATACACTAATTTAAGGAGAATATCATGACAAGGCGTCTTCCTTCTTGTCCAGGAGCATGGCATGCCTCTCCACGCGCCCAGGTCTCTGTTTTCTTCAGTAAGGCCGTGGGGTTTGGTTCATATAGGTCTGACTCATTTCATATAAGGCTTAGTCATAATTTTTCTTAATATGAATGTTTCTACTACAACTTCCTAATTTAATGTTGCTTCAGATCTTTTGATGTTGATCTTACCATCTTGGTGAACTGCTGTCAGTTGATTCTAATAGTTTTTAAATCTATTCCTGTGGACTATTTAGGCAGACAGTTGTGTATTTAATAAATAATAACAGTTTTCTTCTTCTTAGTGTTTATCTTATTGCATATATAGGACCCCCCCACCCCGCCGCCATTACAATGCTGTTTGGAAATGTTGAAAATGAGCTGCTTTACTTTAATAAGAAGTGTTCTGATGTATCACCATTTAGTATTAGATGGCCTTTCATTTTCTGGCAAACATTCCTTATTGAGTTAAGGGTGAAGAAGTTTCCTTCTATTCCTAATTTTCTAATAGGTTTTTATGTTTTTTTTTAAAGCCAAGAATAGATATCAAGTTTTGTCAGGTTTTTTCTTTGCATCTGTTGCAGTGATAGTGATCATGTGTGTTTTTTGTTATGTGTTTTAATTTTCTCAAAAACTCAGTGAGGTAGGTATTGAAACTAACCAGCCTGAAAGTTAAGAATGGTGCTCTGGGCTGAGCCAGTGGTGTGGAGCCTTGTGCAATTAAACCTGGACCTTTTCCGCGTGCTGTTTGTTCTGTGGGCAATGCTGTGGGAGCCAAGGCTTACAAGTGTGAAGCGAAGATGGAGATTAGAAATTTCTAACATTTCATGTTGTTGATTCTACTTTGGAGGATGTATCCCAGGAAAATAAGGTGTTGCAAAATTTATGAACAAGGCTGTTTGTCACTTCATAAAGTACAAAGAGTGAAAAAATAGAAAAAGTCCAATAAGAAGTGAGCTGTCATCCATAACACAGCCATTAAATAGAAATTATGTTCTTATTAAAATATTTCTGGAAATTATTAGTGACAAGACGTAGTCTCATGATAACAATGTGTGAATATAAACAGTAAGTGTATTACATTCTTGAAACTCTCCAGAACGAATACTGGTGAGAGGAAGGAAAGGAAGGAGCTGATTGGAGTAGCAGTAACAGGAAAGCGCCTCTGTAGGAGCGTTTTGGAAATAAGCCAAGCACACTTGGTCAGGCTTCCCAGCAGGGTCATTTGCTCAAATATGCAGCCAGTCAAGGTTGTTTAAGGGCTGGAGCACAAGTACTTTCCATTCCTGCCATGAAGGGCTTGGTGTGTGTGGTGCCTGAGTCTGAGCTGCCCTTGCACTGAGTCAGGAATAATCCTGCAGCATCAGACTCTGCCTCTCTCTCTTTCTGTCTTTTTGTCTCTATCTCTGTCTCTGTGTCTCTGTCTTTATCTCTGTGTCTCTGTCTCTCCTCTCTCTATCCCTCTCTCTCTCAGGAACCCTCTGCCTACTCCCCTGCCCTCCTACCAGCCGGCAGCTGTCAATCTGTCACTACTGGCTCTGTCCAAAGAGCCCGACCCCCTTCATTTGTATAATCATCTAGACAGGCAGGTGAGGCAGCCCCCTGGGTACCCGCTTCACCTGGAAGTGAGTTAGTGGCCAATTGCTTAACAAGGAGCTCTTCCAGCCTCCCCCAAGAGAGGAATCGGGTGCCTCAGGAACGTAGAGAAGATCTTTGGATTCAGGACGCAGCCACGGCCAACTGAAAACTGTGGTCCAGGGTCCCCTCTGCCCACATGCTGACTTCCTGGCTGATGCCTCTCAGCTGCTTTATTCCTTCCCTTTTGCGTACAGCTTGTCATTTGATCTGAATTTAAACAGCCCTGGCTTGTCTGGGGGGAGGGAATAGGCAGGGGGTGGTACGGGTGACAACTGCGTCTCACAGCTGATATGACAACCTGAAAGAAACTCCCTTTCCACTTTGCCTCATGTTTCTGCCTCTAATTCTTTCTTTCTAAGGCATGGGTCAACTCCAACCACAGGGTCGTTTCAGAGTTCTTCAGCATATTAACCATAAACTCTTACTACCTGCCAGGTGCTGTGCTAGGTACTTTTCAAGGATTATGACATTTAATTCACAGTAATCCAATTTGTTGAAAGCTATTACTATCCCCATTTTAGAGATGAGAAAAGTGAGACTTAGGACAAGAAACTTTGCCAAGATTTCACAGCCAGTATATAGCTGAACAAAACAATAGAGACAACATTTGCTGAGTACTTTCTATCTGCCCAGCATGTTACCTATATTAGCTCATGTATCCTTACAACAACCTGTAAAATAGGTAGTATGATCACCATTTTGGAGCTGAGGAAACTGAGACTCAGATGTTAAGTAACTTGCCCAAGTCTGCTTAGTAAGTGGCAGAGGTGAAGTTTGTACCTAAATCAGCATGACTCCAGAACTATGAACCGTCACACTCAATGTCAACAAATATATACTTAGTGTCAGTTACTTCACAGGTGCCATGTTTGGTTCTTGGAATCCCAGATTAAATATGGCCACGCCATCAAAGAATGCATAGTCCAGACAGAAGCAGACACGAAACAGACAATTCCAACGTAAGGTAGCAAGCATAGAAGATGGGCATTGAAATCACAGAAGACTTCCCAGGGGAGATGATATTTGATATAAATCTGTTTTAAAATTGAAGTATAGTTAATTTACAATGTCATGTTAGTTTCAGGTGTACAGCACAGTGATTCAGTCATATATATATATATATATATATATATCCATATATATATCTTTTTTCAGATTCTTTTCCCTTATAGGTTATTATAAAATATTGAGTATAGTTCCCTGTGCTATACAGCAGGTCCTTGTTGTTTATCTGTTTTATACATAGTAGTGTGTTTATGTTAATCCCAAACTCCTAATTTATGCCTCTCCCCCTTAACGCCTTGGTAACTACAAGTTTGTTTTCTATGTCTGTGGGTCTGTTTCTGTTTTGTATGTAAGTGCATTTGTATCATTCTTTTTTTTTTTTTAAGATTCCATATATAAGTGATATCATGCAATATTTATCTCTAATCTTAGAAGGTGAATTGGAATTACTTGAATATGTGGTCATGGGGGATGAAGCAGGGGTCCAGTGGGATGCTGAGGGCAGTGGGTGGCATGAGGGTCCACGTGGCTGATGTGGACGCGGGGGGTTTTGGCTGGTGAAACCGATTATGTCCACAGCATCCTGCTCACGGAAGACACGAGATGCCATGAGAAGGAGTTTGGAGTTTATTTTGGAAATTGCCAACCATTAACAGGATTTTCAGGTGTGGAGAGTGATATGCTCAGAGTGGAGAAAAGAGAGATGAGGACTAGTCAGCAGGCCTTTGCAGCCACCTGACTGGAGAAGACAAAGGCATGAACAGAGTCTGCACTGACTGCTTTTCCCCACCCTGATTGTGGGCCAGGAAGCTGAGCCTCCCTTGGGGCAAACGGATGGGCTGTGGACAGGCCAGAACCCGCCCCGTCTACACCCGGATTCTGAGAGCCAGGACAGGATGCCTTCGGAGTGGACAGCTTGGTCTCCTACGCCTGAGGCTCGGGTGTCGACGGAGAGGATGCAGACGGGGCAGAGCTGCATTAGTCTCCTCCAGGACTTGGTTTCTTGACAAATTTTAAATTTGCAATTTCATGGTTTGGTCATAGTGAGGTTAGTTTCTAAAATTCCTGAGCTGTTAGGGAAGACTCGGAAATCCCTATGGATCAATGCACACGGTGGCAGCTGCCACCAGCCTCAGGAAGTACAGCTGCTCTGAGTTCTCCGTGGTGCCCCTGATTGGAAACTAATTTCTCCCAGGACAGATTGGCATTGCAAGCCCCAAATGAACCAAATGTTTAACTCTGGATTCCCTAATCCTGTTGGGAAGGGAGTAACTGGGGATGGTAGAGTGATTCACGGAGCAAAGTGGTGTTGGCAGTGGGATGGGGAGGGTTGGAGAAAAAAAGAAGCAATCCACTCCCAGTGGCTTTGAAAGACCTACCTGGAAGGAATGTTTTCAGACTAGCTCTTTGCAACTGCATCCTTTTGGGTAAGAAAACTTAGAAACATATGAGGTATTTTCTTATAAAAAGATTTTGGTTTTTATTGTGTCTCTAGAAGGCAAGGAGACCCTGGAAAGCATGTGTGTTTACTTTGAGCTGGTTCTTCATCTGATATTTGAGAACCAGGGACTAACTGGATGATCCCCAAAGCATCCCAGAAGACAGCCTCATGAATGGGGATGGTCCAGAGTGTGAACTGGGTGAGAGATGCAGGTGGGATGGGGGCATTCTCGGCAAAGGAGCACATGCCTCAGTCTTGGACCTGGGCCTGAGAACTAGGTGGCATAGCTGTTGGTGTGAGAACGGCCGTTGAAAAGGAGGTTTTTATTTTTTGCAAGTCATATATGTGCATGGAACGAAATTTTAAATGGGCGAAAGGATATGTGGTGTGCAAAGCACATCTTCGTCCTTCTCCCATCTTCTGGCATCTTGTTCCCTCCACGGAGGCAGTGCTGCCACTACTTCCACGTGTTCCCTTCAGAGACAGTCCATGCATTTACTATGGGTGTGTATGGTTTGTTTTTTTTTTTTAATTAATTTTTATTTTTGGCTGCATTGGGTCTTCGTTGCTGTGCGCGGGCTTTCTCTAGTTGCGGCAAGCAGGGGCTACTCTTCGTTGCGGTGGCTTCTCTTGTTGCAGAACACGGGCTCTAGGCGCGCGGGCTTCAGTAGTTGTGGCACGTGGGCTCTAGAGCGCAGGCTCAGTAGCTGTGGCTCACGGGCTTAGTTGCTCCACGACATGTGGGATATTCCCGGACGAGGGCTCAAACCCGTGTCCCCTGCATTGGCAGGCAGATTCTTAACCACTGCGCCACCAGGAAAGCCCTGGGTGTGTATGTTTGTGTGTGTGTGTAGTTTTTTCAGACACAACACAGAATACTCCATGTATTGTTTCAAACCTTGCATGTCAGTGCTGCCACTTTGAAATACCATCCGCTGCAGAGCCAGGCCTTTGATTCGGTTTGTTTTCAGACTATTTGCAAAGTTCCCTTGCACCTTGGAATACTTATGAGCTCTGAGCTTGAAATGGTGTTAGCAAATTCTGACCCTTCAGCTTCAGTTTTTCTAGACTGATGTCTTCCCTCCTAGCAACCAAAATCGATTGTTTGGTTTCATAGCTGAGGATTTTTCATTTGTTGATGAACTGAGGAAGACCACAGAGAAGAAAGCAAGAATGGGAGGCTGTGTGAATAGTTACCAGTTAAGGTGACAGGCAAATAGTTCAAGGTGCGAGAGGGAAAAGGGTGTGATCTGGGAAGTATTAAATCAGACCACGCTACAGAGAGCTGCATGACAAGCGCAGTTTATGAATCCTGTGAGATTCAAAGGAACAGTTGTTTATCAGTCTCATTCAGGGGCTGCACCACTCCACCGTAGTGTACTGGGGCGGGCAGTTGTCCTGGTTCCAGAGTGCCTCCTCCAGCTCGGGACCGTCAGTCCCTGGGGTGAGCAGCCTGGTGGAGCCGTGACTGCCAGGCTCTAAGCCTGGAGCGCTGGTCAGGGGCGGTGTGATGGGAATAAGAATGCCCGTTCAGCCTCATCCACACGCGCCACGCACACAGGAATAACGTATTTGGACATGTGTATTTCCTCTAGGACCTCTTTTCTCAGCAAAACACCCCAATTTCAGAGAAGTAATTACAAGAATTACATAGGCTATAGAATATTAATTAATGTTCCTTGTAAGTGGAAATGTTGCTTCTCACGCTGTTTCTCTCTCTTGGTAGCTGACATATTTCTAGGATTCGATTGTTGTTTCCTATTTGTAGTGAATATATTTTCTCAATATAACTTTGTTTCCTAAGAAAGTTAGGATAACTTTCTGTTTCCTAAGATTGGATGGCCTCCAAAATTTCTAGTATTTTATGCAAACTTTTGGGTTTTCAAATATCATCTTCTCATAAGTCAAGTTGCACATTCCCATTTATTTCCTAGGTGTTTGCAATCACTAGTATTAATTCTCGTTAGCTCTCTGGGCTGCCAGCCACATCTGTTTGGGAATGCCATAGGAATTGGCCTGCCATGTGTTGGCGTGACTGCAGCTATATGGGGAGTGTGGCTGCCCCTGGTTTGCTCCAAGGACCCTGGAAAGCCACATGGCTAAACATATAAAATGAAAGGTCTTTACAAGTCATTGAATCATTTTTCCAGATTAGATTTCCAAATGTCAAAAGGAACAGCAGCTCATTAAAACTGCAGCTGTAAAATCCACCAACACCACACGTAGAAAAGTGATTACAGAGCAAGCTTGATTAATTAGGTGTGAAAATTCAGGACCAGCGTGGTAATAAATGATGGAACTCACCCAGCAGCCTGCTTCCCTTGCACCGTGTTTTGCTGAATGGCCAGTTTCCCACTTGTCTCTTGTACGGAGATCACGTTTCAAGAGCTGGTAAAGTTCACATCTAAATCATGGAGCCAACAGAAGACCACTCAGATCTGCAGACAGTTCCAACTTTGGCTTCCTTATCTTCTTTCTCTGTGCCCTTTCATATATTACTAAATCTTCCTGAATCTCATTTTCTCCATTTATAGAAGATGAATTTCTGTTCCTACCTATATACCAAGCCTTTGAATAGAAGCAATTTCATTAAAAAACAAACAAAAACTCTGCATAATCCTGTATGTGGCTTTGAATCTTTGGGTCTAAGAGATCCTGTGATATGTAAATATTATGTTCATTGTCTAGTATCATTTAGAAATCTGATGATCTGGTTTATCAGACTGATCTTTTGAATTGAAGCAAAATAGCATTTGTGAAGGTACCTAGCCTAGGGCTTCATACATAGAAGGTATTCAGTAAGCTTTGGCTGTGTCACCATCATCTGAATGGAGAAGGTAGACTTCCAGTTCCAAAGAATGACAATAGAAAGCAATATACTTATTGGGACAGGACTACTGTGGTGAGCACGACATCATCCTTCTTTGGTGATTGAGAAGGTGGCATTGTGCTGTGCTTTAGGGTCATAAATATTAATCATCATTGTGAATATAGCACTGATGAGCTTCCATTTCTTCTTTAGTGACTTCCAGTTGACGACAAAATAAAGCGTGCTTTCCTTGGCTTTCAACGATTCTGCACCCAGCTCCAGTGTTGGGGTGGTGGTTTCCCCACAGGACCAGGTGACGCTCCGACACGTGCTGGGTGTCGTAGGAGTCAGCTCAGCTCTGGCACCATCTACCCAGAGGCAGCGTCAGACCCCACAGCGCACGGGCTCAGTCTCACAAGACTGCCCCCCTCAGATGCCAGTCTCAAGTCTAGGGTGCCACCTGTGCTCCTGACCGAATGGCTAAAATCAGTGGCTCCCACAACCCCCTCCTTGGGTTCCATTAATCTGCTAGAGCAGCTCACAGAATTCAGGAAACCAGTTTACTCACTAGATCACAGGTTTATTAGAGAGGATTGGAAAGGATACAAATCAGCAGCCAGATGAAGAGATATGAAGGGCAAGATCCCAAACAAAGACCTCTATCCCCAGGGAGTCTGGGCCCAGCATGGGGGCATAGGGAAGCAGTCTTGTTCCCCAGCCTGGAAGCTCTCCAGACCCCATCCTTTTGGCGTTTTGTGGAGGCTCGAGACATGGGTATGAGTGGTTAAACCATAAGCCACTGGCGATTGATTCAGCCTCTATCCCCTCTTCCTTCCCCAGAAATCAGGGGGTGGGGCTGGAAGTTCCAACCCTCTATTCAGGGTTTGTTCCCCTGGCAACCAGCCCCTTCCTTAGGTGCTTTCCGGAAGCCACCTCATTAACAAAAGAAAACAAATTCCAAGGGTTTTAGGAGCTCTGTGGCAGAAATGGGGATGAAGACCAAATGCACGTTTCTCATAAATCATGACCTCACGGCCTGCTGTCCCAGGACACCCTTATCTTTAGGACATTTACCCAACGTCCTTCTCACTCTTTATCTTCACGCCTCTGAACCAGCCAGATTCTACTGCTCCTTGCATACGCCCCAGAATCCCCCACTTCCAGGCCTTTGTCACTTGCTGTATGCTTTGCTGAACTTTCACTCTGTCCCAGGAACTGTGCTAGGTGCTGGGGACATAACTTGAAAATTCATAGTCCTTGAACTCCAGTAGCTCTTTGGTGAGGACAGACACATAGAGAGACATTTATAACCCAGTGGAATGAATACGGTGGTAAATGCTCACCCTACCTTCGAGCCTCAGGGGTCACGGCTTTTCCTCAAACACTGGTGTCCTTCACCTCCGCGTCACACCACCTGTATGCTAAAGCCAACCGCAGCTACAGTCGTGTTTACCTGGAAGAGCTCTGTCTCCGTCTTACCTGAATAAAGGTGACGCCCCCTACCTGACTATAGTCTCCCTTTGCTGTGATCTTCATTCCTCTTAAGTGTCATTGAAACTGCCAGTCTTTTATTTCTAGTATTGTCTTCTGCCAACCTGTTTGTCTTCTCCCTTTCACTCTCTTCATCAAGCCTGGACCCCGTGGACCATCTCTTTACATTTCAGTGGCTCGCTGGACAGTGTCCCAAACCCTTTGTTTTTCCACCGCGGGAATCCTGGGTCAGTCCTGCTGTCCACCTTCTCTGCATCTGTACTGACCCCTGTGGGGAGTGCTGAGACATCTTGCCAGGCAAATACCTCTGAAAAGTCATGCTCTTTCCATTCCTTTGGGCCATTGGTGCCGCCCAGAAATGCTTCGTGTGCTGCTCGCTGGCTGTCAAGTGGCTGGTTTCAGAACTTCTCCCTTCTGTGATGGAGAGATCACAAAGGGCCTTGTATTTCATGTTAAGAAAATTGAATCCCATTCCCAAGAAATGTATAGCTGGCAAAGACGTGTGCGACTGTGTGTGTGTGTGTGTGTGTGTGTGTGTCTGTGTGTGTCTGTGTGATGCTAGGTTCTTTCTGGCAGATGTTCGGAGGTGAGTTTGAGGCCATGAGATGAGTTGGGGAGGGCAGAGCTGAGAAGGTCCCGAGCCACGACTTGGCAGGGGTGACAGGAAGGAGGGGGCAGATCTGAGAATGATTATATAGTGAGTAAAATCGGCAAACTCCAGCTGAGGCAGAAAATATACGAGGAGGTGACATCTTAGGGAAAAAAACTAATGATTTTCATTTCCAACGTGTTGACTTTTAGTTGCCTGTGGGATTTGAAGTGGAGCTTTGATATATGAGTCTGAAGCCCAGGGGATGAGGCCAAGCCTGGAAATATAGATTTAGGAGCCACTGGCATATAGATGGTAATTACGATCACGAGAATGGCTGTGGTTCCCCAGGGAGCATGTGGAGTGAGAAAAGCAGTGGGTGGAGGACGGAACCCTGTGGAACGGCAGCCTCTGCAGAGCAGATGAAGAAGGATGAGCCCGTGCAGGGGCCAGAGGAGGAACCGTCCCAGGGGCCAGGAGAGCCAGAGAGCGCAGGGTCACGCCGCCTCGGGAAGAAAGAAGTGGTTAATCACCTAACACGCAGCAAAGAGAGCCAATGAGACTGGGATTGTAAACTGCTCGTTATGTTTGACATTTAAGAGCTCTAGCGGCATTTTCTGAAAACATATTCCGTTGAAGGTAGGAGCAGGAGCCAGACTCCCGAGAGCTGGGGAGAGGACGAAGGGGACTCGAGTGTCGATTTCTCCGAAAAACAACAGAGCAGGGAAGGGGTAGACCAGATGGCTACTTCCTGGATGCGTCCTCGGGGTTCTGGGTGGCGACGGTCCAGCTGGTGCTGCTTCCTTTGGCTGGAAGGCCCTACCCCCACGCCTGCTCCACATTCTCCTCTGTGCGTCAAGGAGTAATTCAATGGTAGTTGTTCCGTGGGCAACCTCTGAAGATCTCCTCATGGGGAAGTATTATCTCCCCTGTCTGAACTCCTGCAACACCAAATCTGTGGTCCTCTTATGCCGTTTATTTCTGTTTCTCTTTAAATTCCATACTGTAGTTATTTAGCAACATATTCATTTCCTTATTAGATCGTAAGTATGTCATATATGCAGTATATTTGTCTGATATTTATTTTTCTGTATTCTATATACCTATATTTTTAGAATGAAATGGAATGCTGCAAGGCCAGTAGGAACTCAATAAATAATTATTGAAGGAATCTATCTATCTATCTATCTCTCTAGCTATCTGACCATCAGTCATAATTACATAGAAATATTTTGGAACTTTGCATGGAGTTTTGTTAATAGAATCAATTAACAGGAGGTGACCTGTAGGTAATGTTTGTACCCTAATTATCACCAAATTCTTCAGATGGGGCTTCTGCTACACATAGTCCTCAGAAAAATTGAAGCTGAGTTTCTAACAAAGATGACACTTTGCACCACCCCGTGGTATGGCACCTTTAAATCATTGGAAAGAAAGGTCAAACTGGAAAGGCTTGAATTTGGTTCTCTCATATCTTTGATAATAACAAACAATACGAAACCCACTCTTACAGGATTGGTTCAACTACGTCCTGGGATTTATAGAAGTGTTAAGTATGTTTTCCTCTTTTTGTGTCATTTTAAAGGGTGATGGTTTCCAAGTCCTGGTTGTTTTAATATTCATATTTATATGAACAATTACATAAGTTTGGATATCCTCGTAGTTTTAGAAGTCAACGTGTGTGCATTTTTTTCCCTGGGAAGTAACTGCAGTGAGAGGATGTGGAAAGAGACGGGGGTCGGTTCCTATGTCTTCCCAGAAATCTGAGCACTAGGGTAGCGCTCAAATTGTTTTCTTCTAAAAAATAGAATTTTAGAGACTCTGGGCACTTAGGAATTTAAGTGCGTTTAACTCCTTCTCAAAGGCAATCTCGTGTTGTACCTCTTCTTTTTTTAAATTTTTATTGAGTTATAATTTACATACCATACAATTCACTTGCTTTACTTGTACACTTAAGTGATTTTTGGTATATTTACAGAGTTGTGTAACTATCACCACAGGCATAGAGTTTTTTGGGGTTTTTTTTTCCGCATGGCATATGGGATCTTAATTCCCCGCCCAGGGATCGAACCTACGCCCCCTGCATTGGAAGCGCAGAGTCTTAACTGCTGGACTGACAGGGAAGTCCCTCTTGTTGGACCTCTTTTACCCAAGAAGGAGGGAATACTGATTTGGAGTGTTTGCTGGGTGAGTGGAGGAAGCTTTCTCCGGAAGGTTCCCTACAGTCTCCCATTTGGGCCTCGGTGGTAATGTGGCCAAGTCCTGTCTCCTCTGGGTGTTTCCAAGGGAAAGGCTGACGGAGCAGCAGGCTGGCTTCATGGGCCTGAGACCTGTGCCGTCATGGTCATTTTCACTTGCTCTTGGCCCTGCAAATGATGCAGCCTGCTCATAAGTCTCCACTTGGGTCCGTGCTCAGGGGTGCCCTGAGCTCCATTTGTTTCCACGACCAGAAGATGCTCGTCGGGGCTGTTGCAGGTTGGGTGCTGGGTCTCCAGGGGCAGTGAATAAGAGCGTGGGAAGGGCTGGCTGCTCACCCGTCAGTACTCTGGAAACAGCTCAGGGTATTCATGGACCAGCAGGGGCATCCTCGTATATGATAAGGTGAACACTTTCTGTGCTTAATAAGACCATTAGAGTGTCTCTTCTAATTACCTTTTTGGGGAAAAAGAATGGAACGTACCGGCGTGAACGAAAAGCAGCGAGTGTTCATTTAAAAGGTCAAGTGTACGTGGTCTCTGCTCGGCATGCCTGTCTCTCTGCTCTGACTCTGGGTGCCTTAATCAGACACTGGATTCAGAGTCCTGTGTGCACACCTAGGGTTTGATGGGGCCAGTGAGGGAGGCATTCATTTGGGTTAACGTGTCTTTTATTGAGTTTTCTTTTCAAAGAAATTTATGCAGAACAGCAGACAATGAAGTTCCTGCTGGAAGGCCATTGGGGGATGTGGGGAAAAGCATTTGCTGGATGAAAGACGTTTTAAGAGTGTGAATTCAAAGTGAAGCAGAGCTTGCCTGGGGAGCGATTTTCCTAAAGTGGTAGTGACAAAGTCTCATACAGACGCAAAGATCATGTCTGGAAGCCTGTAGCCACCCTTCATCTTGGATGACCACGACCGCCGAAGACTGCAGACATTTGTGGAGAAGTTACAGGAATGCCGATAGCACCGTGGGAATCGCGGTGGAAGTGTAATTCAAGCATAGGCGAGGGTGGCAGAGCAGAGCTGCCTGATTAAGTTAATATGTATCGATATTTCTCCTTTTGTTTTGACTTCCTAGGCTGTTTAAATTCAGTCTTGTCACAACAAGATACAAAAGAGGCTGCTATGACATTGATTTTTTAAAAAATCCTGCCTCTGAAGTATCCTTCAGAGTGTGTTTTTTGTTTTGTGTATGTGTGTGTGTGTATTTGTACTCCAGAGTTGACAGAAAGGCAGAAATGTTGAAATTGTGGCACAAATAATTATGTTAAATTGTTGAGCATAAATTATCAAGGGAAATACAGTTTGGTTGTAAGCATAAATCAATTTTATGCATCACAAAATTGCCACCATTAGATTTTGCTGAGGTGACTTATTTCTGGCAGTGGTGAACACAGTGATGGTTTGAAAATAGAAACTCTGGTGTCTGAGGACTCTGTCAAAACCTGGACTTATTGATCCATGGGGGAAAAAACATGGGTGAGGAGTGGTGTGTACGTGTGAAGAAACGCATATTTCACACTCTTTAACCTGAGACAAGCGAGTTTCCACATCCCCTCAGCAAAGCCTCAGCCACACCGAGCCCCTTCCTTCACTGTAACCTCGGATACCTCTGCTTCCAAGTCAGAAGCAAATGGAGCTGTAAACGCCCAGCTTATCCGTGTACCATTAAACATGCCTTGTTATAATTTAGAAAGACTTCTGTTTTAGCAGACAGACAATAGGCTATTACCTAGCCATTGCTCTCTTATCCGAACAGAAGGAACCAGTCACGTTTATAATCAGAGTATCTATAAACCAGAATGTTCCTCTCTGTATTTTATATTTGGCGTTTTGGGAGGTGTTGGGGAGGAGGTATTCATATTTGAATATAGCTGTGTCTAATTTGGGTATCTTCAATACTCAGAATGAAATAATAATGCTTCTCTTAGGAAACCCTAATCAGAGACGCTAGAAAGTTGTCTTTCTGGCCCAGTTTGTGACCCTGCCCTCCCTTCCCGCTGGGGGCAGGCAGCATCGCTGCCGTTGCTGCAGCTGATGGAAAACAGCAGCCTGTGGAGACCGCCTCTCCTCCCTTTTCTCTCTCGTTCTGTGGGCGGGCTTTCCTGGGACAGCGGGAGTACTTGATGGTTTTGGTGTGGAGGGTATGCCAGTGGGACTGCAGAGAGGGGAAGAAGCAGAGAGCATGCAGGAGTATCCCCTCTTCTCCTTAGCTGTGTCAAAGAGGCTGTTAAAGCAGCCCTGGCTGATAAAGGTGAGGGAGTGACGCTCACAGCCCACGGCTGTTAGATGCCGCACTTTGCTCCTGAGCCTGGCCAGGTGCCCGGGACAGAGGGCCAGCGTGGAGCTGAGAGCCCGTACTCTGGGGACCAGACGGCTGGCTCTGGTTCTCACTAGCCGGGTGACCTTTGGCAAAGTATTTAACCTCTTCCCGCTTCTGTTTTCCCAAAGGTACAGTGGGGACAATGACAGAACCCATGTCACAGGTCTGTTGGGTGAAATGAGATAATATAGAGAGAATTGTTAGGAGAGAATGTGGCGCCCACTGGAAAAACAGCATGTGTCTTAGCTGCTGTTTATCTCTGTGTGGACAGAGCAGAATGTGTCACTCCTTACGTGGGCATTCGGGAAAGAGCTGTAATTGTAACTATACATGTAAATTCATTTCTTCCCTTTAATTTGGAAAGGACAGTTCCAGTACTCATTTCATAAATGTTTTCTTAACTCCTTTTATTTCTCCATCTACAGACTGGGGTAGGTACTTTCGTCAAACTTCTGGAAATTTTACAGGACTCTCCAAAATGAATGGAAATGTTGAAATATCCCCCAAAGGAAGACACCATGCAAGTCTCTGGGAAATAGTCAATATTGGGAGTTAAACTGACCCCCAAAGCAGTCTGAATTAAAGCAGATGCTTAAAAATGCTTTTTAAGAAAGAATAAATGTAAATAGTAAATCAAAGGTGAAGTAAAAGGAAAATCTGAAACTGTTATTTGCAGATAATGTGATCATATGCAAAGAAAAACCAACAGAATTGAAGCATTATAACTAAAATCATGTTAGCAAAGTTATTAAACACAAGCTAACTTAAAAAGATCAAGTGCATTTCTGAATACTAGCAGTAACTAACTTGAATATTTTAAAAATCTAACATACAACTTATAACAGCCAAAACCAAAAGCAAAATACATAGTAATTAGCAAAGGATACACTACATATTTATGGGAAAAAATATAAAAATCTATTAATGTATATATAGATGCAATCCAAATACTATATGGTGGATCATTTCACACCTTTATTTTTTAAATTTTTTATTTTATTTCTCATTTTTAAAATAAATTTATTTATTTATTTATTTATTTTTGGCTGTGTTGGGTCTTCGTTGCTGCGTGTGGGCTTTCTCTAGTTGTGGTGAGCGGGGGCTGCTCTTCGTTGCGGTGCACGGGCTTCTCATTGTGGTGGCTTCTCTTGTTGCAGAGCACAGGCTCTAGGCGCATGGGCTTCAGTAGTTGTGGCATGCGGGCTCAGTAGTTGTGCCTCGCGGGCTCAGTAGTTGTGGTTCATGGGCTCTAGAGTGCAGGCTCAGCAGTTGTGGCGCATGGACTTAGTTGCTCTGCGGCATGTGGGATCTTCCCGGACCAGGGCTTGAACCCGTGTTCCCTGCATTGGCAGGTGGATTCTTAGCCACTGTGCCACCAGGGAAGACCCTCATTTCACACTTTTAATATGATCATTTATTATAATAAACATGTCAATATTTCTAAATCTATAAATTCAGTAAATTTCCAATCAAAGTGCTAGTAGTTTTCTTAAGAAAGAACTCAATAAACTTACTCTAAAATTTATTTGAAAGGGAAATGATGCAGGTATAGCTAAGTCAACTTTATAAAAGAAAAGTTTTGCCCTCCTATGTATTAAGATGTGCCCTAGGGATTTCCCTGGTGGTGCAGTGGTTAAGAATCTGCCTGCCAATGCAAAAGGGACACGGGTTCGGGCCCTGGTCCGGGAAGATCCCACATGCCATGGAGCAACTAAGCCCGTGCGCCACAACTGCTGAGCCTGTGCTCTAGAGCCTGCGAACCACAACTACTGAGCCCACGTGCCACAACTACTGAAGCCTGCGCACCTAGAGCCCGTGCTCCACAACAAGAGAAGCCACCGCAGTGAGAAGCCCGTGCACCGCAATGAAGAGTAGCCCCCGCTCTCCTCAACTAGAGAAAGCCCGCGTGCAGCAACAAAGACCCAACACAGCCAAAAATAAATAAATAAATAAACAAAATTTTAAAAAAAGAAAAAGAATCTGCCTGCCAATGCAGGGGACATGGGTTTGAGCCCTGGTCTGGGAAGATCCCACACGTGGCGGAGCAGCTAAGCCCGTGCGCCACAACTACTGAGCCTGCGCTCTAGAGCCCATGAGCCACAACTACTGAAGCCCACGCACCTAGAGCCCATGCTCCACAACAAGAGAAGCCACTGTAATGAGAAGCCCGTGCAATGCAACGAAGAGTAGCCCCCGCTCACCGCAACTAGAGAAATCCCACGCGCAGCAATGAAGACCCAACACAAACAAAAATAAATAAATAAATAAATTAAAAAAGAAAAAAAAAAAAAAGATGTGCCCTAAAGTCATATTAATTCAAATATGCGGGCATGAGTGTAAGAACAGACAGATAGACCAAAGGAGCAAAACAGACATCTCAGAGATGGACCCAAATTTATCCCATATAGTTTATAGGTGGTACTAAAAACAATCAGGAAGGGACTGTCTCTCTATTTGATGTGATTAGGAAAACTAGATTACTACAAGGAGAAAAATAAAACTGGACTCCTAGCTGAGACCATATACAAAGGCAGCCTCCAGGTTAACTGAAGACCTATATATTGAATATAAACAGTAAAGCTTTAAAGTTAATAGAAAGTGATATTAGGAAACTCTCTGTGACCCAGGTCTGAGGAAGACTTTTAAAAACACTAAAAGTTCATAAAAAGCATAAAAGTACATAAAGGCAAAATTTGATTATTGTGAGATTGAGGGTATCTGTGCAATAAAGGGGATCATAGATACAGAGGACAGTAACAGATTGAGAGGTAATATATGTGATGACAAATAGACTAGAGATTAACACCTAGACACTGTCACAACTCAGCAAGAGAACACAGGCCCTTCGACAGAAAGATGGGATACAAACAGGAAATCTGCATAGGCTGAGACCAAAATGGGAGCAGGTGGCATCCAAAGAGATGCCGAAAATCACCTGAAATTAAAGAAAGAAAATCTGAAACCCCCATTTAATGGTCAGTAACCAGGAAGCTGAGTAGTAAGTCAGCAGGGACGTGAGGATATGGGAGCCTCCCGGTGGGAGTGCAGACTGAGGCTGCCATTTGGAAGAGCCGTCTGGCAGCGCTGCTTAAACTGAGTGCCCGTGCACCCCAAGGTCAGGCAGCTCCCTCCTGGGCTACACCCCAGAAGGGTTTCCAGGCCAACTCGGGCATGTGCACAAGGATGTTCCTTACAGCCTTGTTCGTGGTGGTGGAGAGGTGGGGGCAGAGTGCGTGGATAAGGAGAGCCTGTTGGAGCTGCATTGAGAGCTACGAGGTCACATGCAGGTAGAAGAGAACAGACCTACGCAGCATGGCACGGCTGAGTCCTAAAACCACACTGCTCAGCGCAGAGGGAAAGCGGTGGGGTCTTCCGTACCATACAACCCATGTGAAGTAAAATATGGGTGTTCAGGTCAAATAACATGTTTTATACACATATGTAAAGGTGTGTGTGTGTGTACACATCTCTGTCTATCCTTCATGTACCTCAGAGATGCCTAAGCGGTTGCCTGTGGGAGGGGGGACACAGGAGTGAAGATGAACGCACAGATGGGACCATGCATGAACCAGTGGGGTGGTGTGTCCATACGTGAGATTGGGATGAACTCAAGTCTCTGCACCGGAGGTGAACATTTGTGGGCGTTTATATGCCTGTGCACGTGCGTGCACACACACACACACGACTCGGGGTTGAATAATCAAAGGGTTTAGGAACCAGCCTCTTCACACCCTCACCAAACCCCCACTAAAGACCACCTAGCAAGGCTCCCTTCGTGCAGCAGGAGAGCCCCTGTGTTAAGGACTGATCCGTTGCTTCTGCAAGCAGAGACTTTGATTTGTCCTGTACCAAGGTTTGATGTAACTCTATCTTTGGCTCAGAGCCACTTTCCCACAAGTGGAGTATCAAGACCTTCCTCTCCCCAGGGCAATCTGGGAATTTCACTCAGCTTCATTATGATAAAATTCACCCCGCTTGAGAGCATGATAAGCAACTTCTATTTCATTTTCTGAGTTCACGTGTGTCGAAGCAGAAGGCAAGTTGTTCTCCAAATTCATGCAGATGCTAAAATTCTAAGATGAAAAATAGTGGGGAAAAAACGGCTCCCATGTCTCGGATGCTAAACAACAGCAAGGTTTCAAAAACTGTTTCCAGATTTTCAGAAAATCTTTAACTTCATCAAGGGATAAATCAATTTGTAGGTGCTATTGACAGCTATTTAAGCTGGAGGATGGAATCTTGATTGGGAAAACAAATTAAAGAGACAGCCAATTAACCCTTTTGTATGTATCATTTAATCTATCTTCACAGACTTTTTAAGGTTTTTATTACACTTTCTAGGAACTTAATTATCAGAGGTCACTCTTTTTTAAATCAAATTTTATCTAATAAAAAACCTTACATTTACGAAAAAGGACAGCAGAAAATAGAAATGGAATATATCACTCTCCAGTCAGAGACACATTAAAACTTTCCGGGAACTAGAATATTCCATGTGCATTCAGAAGTGCCGTGTACTTTATCTACCCTCTACGTGCCTAGTGCTGAGTATTAAATAATTATTTATGTGCACTAAAATAAAAGGTTAATTATGCTCAAAAGGTTAATGGACTTCCATATTAGAGTTTTTCTCAAAAGTGTTGCCTATGCAAGTGATTTGTGTTTGTTATTTTTAGAGGGTTCATTCATTCTTGAGTCCATTCTTTCACTCGTTAAACAGTGGATGCCTACTCCTTGCCAGGGACTGTCCAAGGACCCGCCTGTCCCTGCCAGGAGCCTTTGGCCTCACCCTCACTCATCTCCTTGTCTGTGACGGGGTCCGCATCTTAGTTCATCCCTGTAGCGCCAGCACGAGCAGTGCCACAGCAGTCGGGGGGACGCGTAGGGATGGTTGAAGGAAGCTGTAGAGGGTCGCGGGGCCCCTCCTCCAGGGCCACCTGGGACATGGCGCATTTTCCTTTTCTAGACATTTTGGAAAGGTCCTTTCTCACATCCCTGTCTGTATCTCTGTCTCCTGTTCTTGACTCAGTATCTAATAGCATGGGTGCTGGCGTGGTGTTTCTTACTCTTTATGAGAACATTTACCTCCTATCACGGCTTCTCAGCAGCCTCTGAACAAGGACAGTGAGTTGGCGGCGTTTGCTCTGTGCCGGGCGCTGTTGTAAGAGTTTTACATGCCGGTAGTCATCTCGGCTTTGCCACAACCCCCTGAGGAGGGAAGAATGCCTGCCTCCCCTCTCAGGTGCTAAACGAGTCAAAAACCGCTTCCAGATTTTCGGAAAATCTTTGCCTTCATCAGAGGGTAAATCAGTTTGCAGGTGCTACTGACAGTTGCTATGCCAGCAATTACTATTACCATTGCACAGGTAAGAAAGCTGAAGCCCAGAGAGTGTAGGGGAGTTGTTCAAGGCCAGGAGAGAAGACGTGGATCCCATCCTGGGACACGGCTCCAAAAGCTCTTCCAGTGGAGTCTCCGTTCCCTTAGACTTGACCTGGAAGATGGGGGGTCTTCTGCTCAAGCAAGAGCCACTGGTCTGTAGACAAACAAGGCCATGCCCACCCTTGGCCTCCCTCCTTGGGGTATGAGACGATACCACTAAAGGTCCCCACTGCTCCAGCAAATGGATGGACCAAACCAGGGTCCTGAACCAGGTGTCCTATACTTTGGTGGCAAGGAGAGAGGAAGGAGGTGGGCTGAGAAAAGAGGGATAGGGTCAGGGAAGGAAGATGGGCGGACCATAGAGCCGGAGGTGTGGCAGAGGGGGCGCAGGTAGGCGGCCATTCATGCAGGGTCACGCGGGAAAGGTTAGTGCTAACCGGAATAACCTGGCTCCTGAGTGTGTGACAGAGCAAGCCGTCTGAGCAGGGCAAGGCCCCCAGCCCTTGTATTTTTCCTTGTTTGTCTTCATGGAAGGCCTTCGACCCCCAGTTTTCCCCCACACTGGCCCTATTCCGGGAATTTTGTGGAGGACAAATGCTTCATTTCAGACTCTTCTAAAGATGGGTTGATTCTGATTTAAACTCTAACATGTGCCTTGCAGAATCGGCAGTAGCTTATTTTATTTGGGGGGGGGGGGGACGGAGAACAGCAGCTGAGAGAGAGTTCTTTCTTATTTTCTTTTTTTAATCCTGTCCCCCCCTTTTTTCTTAAGCAAAGGGTTTCTTGTATGTAGAATAGCTCTCACAAACTAACACTTTGATGAAATTAGAGGCATACATATTAATGCCACTTGTTTTTCCAAATTCCCCAGAGAATGGTCTTGAAGTACAATGTTGTAGGTTCTGTCGAATTCACACGTCAGACAGGGGCTTCTTGAGAGCCGAGCGTATCATCTGAATATCCCCTTGCTTGTCCGTGAGCACTGCAGAGCCGCGGATGGTGCCACTCCGTCAGGAATCTTGCCTGTGCATTTGGCTCGTGGCTGCTGACTGAAGAATGTGGCATATGTCCCCTAAATATAGACATGCACAGATCCATACGCGGCCACGTAGCTGCAGATAGACACACCGACAACCCCACACATGGGTCTGTGCAAAAATTGTCTCCACTTTTTCCTTCAACCTAACAATTCCTAACGGTCTGTTCCCCATCTGAGCCAGGTTGCTTCTCATGTTCAGCAGTCCCAGCACAGACCTTCATTTTAATCAATAGAGCAGTCAGAAGAGAGAATAGATCTGCTTGTTTTTTCTCTTTTTACATTTAATTGAAAAATTTCAAGTGATTACCAACTTGCGTAGATCTCAGAGTTTAGGAAGCAGTAGTAGGTAAGCACGTAAAGAAAGTGCAGGTTTGGGTCTGCAGAGAAGGTCGTTTGGTGGGAACTATGTCTGTGCAGTAACCCAGTTCCCCAGTTGTCTCTCTCCCACCATCACTACTGAACTCACCTAAGACTCTGGAATGTCTCTCTCCAATCCCTCACCTCTCCCTCACAGCCACCACCTGAGTTCACGTTCCATCACCGTGCCCCTGTGCTCCTGTACATCTGGTCAACTTTCCTTCAAACTGCCCTTTGGATGAGCTTTCCAAAGAAACTCTGACCTTGCCACTTCTTTGCTTGAGGACTAGATCTAACTCTTGTAGCAGAAATTAGGCCTTTGTACACCCACACTGAATTAAATCTCAGAGTTTTGGGTGAAGTAGAAAAGAATAGCTTTATTGCTTTGCCAGGCAAAGGGGGCCACAGCAGAGTAATGCCCTCAAAACTGTGTCCCAACCTGGAGGGGGTAGTGAGGAGTTTTATAGTGATGGTTCAAAGAGGGCGTGGTCAGCTCGTGGTCATTCTTCTGACTGGTTGGTGGGGAGGTAAGCGGGAGTCGGCATCATCAACCTTTTGGTTCCAACTGGTCTGGGGTCTCCGTGCTAGTGGGTGGCAGACAGTTAACTTCTCCCCCCTGGAGGGAGTTTCAGTATCTGCAAAACAGCTCAAAGACATTGTGATGTGCATCCCCTGAGGGGGCACCAGGACCCTGCCTCACGGCTGCACTGTGGTTTCTCCACTGCTCCTCCCTTGTCTCTGCAGCCCCTCCCTTCCTAATCAGTAACTGTTTGAACCTGCCCTTTGGAACTCAGGGAAGGTCTTGGAGGCTAAATGAAGCCTATTTCCTGTAATCAAGAAACGGGGGACACAGAAAGGCTTTTGTGCACCAGAGCCCCACAGGGTCCTGCTCAGTTTCACTCTCCATTGCTATGTGGCCTTGAACTTGTCACTTAAGTTCTTTGGGTTTCGGTTCTCTTACCTGTAAAGTGGGAATGATAATCCAGATGCTTTAGCAGGGGAGGCAGAGTTCTGCACCCTCTGCCTGGACCGTCCTCTCCACCCTCTGCTGAACTACGAGAGTCTGAACACACCATGGCTTTTCACATCATACTCTCTCTCTGGCAGACTCGTACCCCGCCTTCAGGACTCAGGTCAAATATCCCCTCTACTGTAAAGCCAGCACTCTTTGGGAGGATTACGCATGTCCCCATTCTGGGTTCCCCTCCAGGTTTTCGGCCATTGTCTGATCACAGCACTGACCACTGGTGGCATCGGCGTTCCTGTAATCAGGCTGCAGGCTTCACAGGGGCAGGGGCCTGCCTCGTTTCTGTCTCCACTATCATCTCCAAATGCCCAGCACACAGCCCAGCAGACGGTGTGGATGAGCAAGCATCAGAGTGTGGTTCATAGAGCAGCGCCTGCAGGCTTATCTTCATGTCAAAGTCGGACTCTGTTCTAGGAAACTTGGAGGAATGTTTTCTATTCGAAGTTATCCTGTTGGTTGATGCTGGGTCAGAATTTAAGGCCCTGTTAGATCACTGCAGGCACGTTATTAAGAGAGAAAACCATTTTGGAGAACAATCTTGCTTGGTTTTGAAATGCTTCCTTAGTCTCTTTTGATGCAGATCATTGTACGTGTAGATCACTCCCTTCCCCTGTATTTTCTCATACAGCCGATCCTTGTATTTTCCCGGTAGGACTGTAATTTTATGGACTGTCACTCTCCTTCACAGTGGAGAGACTGAGCCTTAGGGGACGGACTTCTCAACCGTGTTCAAAATAAATATCACTTGGGAGCCCATTAAAACCTCCCGCTACTCAGACCAGTTTCATCAGAACGCTGGGGGTGGGCCCAGGCGTCAGTTTTTCCGAAGCTCTCCCTGTAACTCCAAATTGGAGTCAAGTTGAGAACACTGCCCTGGCCCTGGGGAACTTTGATTCCACATTCGTGGGGATTCCAGGTGCTGGAGTCAGGGCTAGAACCCGAGTCTCTGAGTCCTGCGAGCCCTGCTTCCCGAACTCCGCGCTGTCTCTTCACTCTGACCTCACACTTGGTACCGGCGTCAAGTTCGCAGCCATAGTGCTGGCTTCCCCCATGTGACCGGCGTGTGTCTTCTGGTCTCTCTCCCCACCTGTAGATGAAGATGCTAGTATTCTTCCCTTCCAAATCTTCTATATGAATCCATTTAGATGTGGCTCTGTAGGAGGGGGAACTTTTCAATCACAGAAGACAATGGAGATTATAAAGTTTAGAAAGAATAATTCCTGTTCTGAAAACGGATCCCTTAGAGTAGGTGGGCTTTTTATAGAAGACCTGGTGGGAAGCTTGGGGGTTTGAGGTCGCTGAATGCGGCATTCTCCTCCAGGGCAGCTGTGGGGCTGGGGGTGTTGAGCAGGGAATCTCACCTTGGGCGGGCGGGTGGTACCTGCTGGAGCAATCCACGCCTTCGTATGTGGCTCTAGGCCAGTTTCTGTCTCGAAGTGGATGGTAATTTGCCCGTTCCCCCAAAGGGACCTCGTGCAGACTGAGTATTCTGTAGGCGAAATCACACTTAGAGTGGCACAGGTTATCAGAGTAGGTGGTAGTCGTGTGATTATAAAGTGGAATGATATTACTCAGATGCGGATCTACCTGTAATTGGCGGTGATGAAAAAGGAGGTGCACGGGAAGTGGATGGCGATTCAGGGGTTTAGGGGGCTTTCTTGCTGGGTGTCTTCAGTCTCACAGGCCCAGAGAAGGACCCACTGCCCTTTCCAAGTCCCATTAGCACTGCAGCTCTTCTGTGGCTTGGGCATGTGGACACATATACTCTAATTTTGGAAGGATTCAAATGGCAACATTCTTGAAAGGATCTAACAACACAAGCTTGGTTTCCAATTAAGAAAAATACAGGACAGAAACACGGTCCTGCAACCCAGTGGCTGCAGAGGATATTTCGGGGACTTATTCTGAGAAACCCGAGACCGAGAGGATTTTGAGATGAAGAATTTCACTTCCAAGGGAAGGAAGACAGGTGGTTTGTGGTTGTGGGACCCTCAGACCTGGAGGGTGGAGGCCGGATTCTGTCCTCACCTGGCAACTGATTGACTTGTCATGTCACCTTTCTGTTAGCCGTTTATGGGTCTTAGCTGCTGAACAGACGTATATTGATAATCAAGTAAGCAAATGTTATCTGACTTTTTGGAATGTTGATGCTTAAAAATTAGCACGTAAATATGATTGATAGCTTATGAAAACCTCAGCTTTCCTACCCTCAGGCTGACAATCTGACGTCTCCACAAAGGAAGCCTCTGAGAGTCTGTGGGCTTGTGGCCACAGTCTGAACAATTGGTACACGGCTGGGGGCGGGGGGCGTGCAGAAAACTGCCTTAAATGCTCTACTGATTGCGAGACCTCTTACTTTTCTTCTGTATGAACCTGACCTCAGACTTGAGGTTCGGCACAGACCCTCCCTCTAATTAGGATCACTTGCTTTTCTCTGGGAGCAAAGCAGAGGCAATCTTGTTTCATATGCAGATCACAGGCAAATTTCCACCTGTCCTTGTGGTTTCCCAGGACTTAGGAAATCATTGGCAGTCCTGCCGCTGGCTGTCTGGGGGGGATGTTCTCGAGCCTTCCTTGTCCCTTTATTTATTTATTTATTTTAAACATCTTTATTGGACTATAATTGCTTTACAGTGGTGTGTTTGTTGCTGCTGTATAACAAAGTGAATCAGCTATACGTATACATATATCCTCCCCATATCTCCTCCCTCTTGCGTCGCCCTCCCACCCTCCCTATCCCACCCCTCTAGGTGGTCTCAAAGCACCGAGCTGTTCTCCCTGTGCCTTAAATGGGTGTTTAATAAGCTTGGAAATGGCATTGCCTCCGAGGAAGCGAACACTGGAGAATTCGAGCCTGTTTCCTTGGATAAATATGAAACTTTGAAATAGTCCAAGAAGACCCCTGCAATCCGCACTAAATGAGATTTGATTTCTCTTTAAGCTGTTTTTAATAGCTGGAATTACAGAACATTGCTGTTTATGAGCTAATAGGTTTCTGAGCAGGCAGCCTGCTCTGTGCTCACGGTGACAGCATTCACACCTGAATTCAAGAAGCAGCCCCTCGAGTTCGCAGGCCTGCCAGCTAAGTGCAGCCGCGCTTCTGCGCGGTGGAGCTGCTGGTCACGCCCTCGTCCTGGTCCCTGTCACAGCCCTGTCGCTGTCTCTGCTTCTTTCCCTTATTTCTCCATGTGTTTAATTTGTCTGCTTTTTTCCCCAAAGCAGTTCTACCCAAATTTTGCTTCTAGTTTGTTGTGTTTTGGAGGAAATGAAGGAGCCCTAGACGGTTTGGACTCTATAACTATTAATTAAGAGAAATGTAGGCCCAGGCCGCCGGAACCGCGGCTGCCCCCAGGAAACAGGTCTTCCCTTGTACATTCTGTTCTGGACCGTGACCCGGCCCACAAAACACACAAACGCCTGTGAGGTGCAGGCCGCTGGGGTCAAATAGGAAGAGACAATCAGCTCTTTGAACCCCAAGTGTTAACGACAACTAGTTACAATGATGGCATAGGTGCAATAATTAGTATTAGTACTGTTTCTGAGCTCCAACAACCTGCGGCCTGAATTTTTGTGCATCTCATCCTGTGGTGCTCTCACCTGCTCTTGGGTGTGGATACGGTCACTCCTGCCCCGCAGACGGGAACCTGAGCGACTTCCTCACTTAGGCCTCCAGGCAGAGCTGGTCAGTGGCTGAGCAGGATTCCAACGGCTCCCTCTGACGCCAAATAAGATGCTTGTTAGCCTGCTGGCTGCAGACAGTAGCGGACGCTGGCTGTGTGCCAGGCACCCTCACCTGTTAAATGATCCAACTTTGGGAATTCCCTGGTGGTGCAGTGGTTAGGGCTCCATGCTTTCACTGCCGAGGGCACGGGTTCGATCCCTGGTCAGGGAACTAAGATCCCACAAGCCGTGTGGCGAGAAAAAAAAAAAAAAAGAAATCATCTAACTTCCCATTTCACAGCCGAGGAAACTGAGGCACAAGGAGTCCTGTACCTTGCCTAAGCCACGCAGCCCATCAGGGAGGGGAGGCGCTGGGACTGTGAACCCAGGCCGTCTGCTCCCGGGGCCTGTGCCTCCACGTCTCCTAAGTTCTGGAGAGATACCTGCAGCCTCTGAATCCACTCAACAGACACATACTTAAGCACCTGCAAGATCTCAGTCTCTGTCACCTTCATCTCTGGGCAGAGAAACAACTAGAAACGCCACGTTGGGTTGGGTGAGTGGGGGGGCGTACAAGGGGGCCACTCACTCCCCTTTTCTACCTGTCTTCAGAATTTGATTTTAAAATTATTACCTTTAAATGAAAGCTGCCAAGAGTGAGGTGTCCTTTTAAGTGCAGTTATTTTGCCCAAACCCCACACTCTCCAGGATGGGTTGTCCTGGACCTTGTGCCCTTCTGAGGATGGCCGTGGTCCCTGAGCTGGAGAGCAGGCATTCACAGGTGAATAGAGTGGCTGAGCCAGGAAAAGAGCTCTGAAAACCAGCAAACGAATCCATCCAACCATCCCTCCATCCAGCTACCCACCCCCATCCCTCCTTCCATCCCTCCCTTTCTCCTTCCATCCATCCATCTATCCATCCACCCGTCCATTCATTTAATCATCCATCCATCTATCCATCCAGTCATGTATCCATCCACCCATCTATCCATCCACCCATCCATTCATTTAATCATCCGTCCATCTATCCATCCACCCATCCATTCATTTAATCATCCATCCCTCCACCCATCCCTCCATCCAATTACCCATCCCTCTATTTCTCCATCCCTCCCTCCATCCCTCCCTCCATCCCTCCCTCCACCTCTCCCTTCCTCCATCCATCCATCTAACTACCCATCCCTCCATTCCTCCCTCCATCCCTCCATCCATCTCTCCCTCCCTCCCTCCCTCCCTCCCTCTGTTTCTCCCTCCATCCCTGTGTCCCTCCATCCCTCCATCCAACAACATGAGCTGAATACTCCATGCCTGTGTTAGAGGGGGTACTTGATACAGTGGTGATGAATAGAATCAGTGGTTTTCTTAGAAGGACAGGGGTTAGAAATGCCTTCATAGAATACGTGATCTCTTGGCATCTTCTAGAAAGGGGAGCTGGCAGTAGAGGCTCACGAATATTTAGAAAATTTCTAGAACCATGTCTGTGACTTGGAACCCCTGCCCTCGGTGTCTTTTCTTGTATTCAGCTTATTCTGAGCCCACTCATCACGTCCCTCAAGCCAGCCTCCTTCCTTCCTTTACTCACCTTGTCAGTTTCTCCCTCCTCATTCACGGTGTGTCATGGGAACGTGAGAAATAACAGACACTGCAAGCAGTGTGAAAGCAGATTAATAAATCATTTTAAAGTATTAAAATTGATATTGGGGTTTTCTGCAATATTTTATCATTTGTAGTTTATTAAGCATATTATTTGTCACCTGGTTAAGCGAGAACAACCAATATCTCATTGGGGGATCTGATTGCTCGACAACCGGAGCCAGCGTGGGTTGGAAGAGACAGAATCTCTTCTGCGGGGACAAGACGGATGCCAGCCTGGGGGTCAGCTGGCAGGTGACTGTGTGATGCCTTAGTTTGTTCACGGATTATGGAGACAGTCCAAAGCCCTCTGCATACCCAGGGCAGGCAGTGTCTCCCTTCAGCAGGGAAGATGGGGGTGGGTGAATCACAGGCTCTCCTGTGCTTGCCATCACCCACCAAATACTTACAATGCGCCTACTATGTGCAGGCACTGTTGGAAATGATCGGGGTATGTCAGTGAATAAAACAATGATCCCTGCCCCTGTGGAACTTACCAGCTGGCAGGAAGAGATGGATAATGAAAAATAAGCCCAATGAAGACATGCGTGTGATAGTAGGTTCCAGGTGATAAGTCCTATAGAGTTAGAAGGGGGAAAAAGGAAAGGCAGAGCGCGTGTAGGGAGCTCACCAACAGCCCTTGTGTGCAAGCAGCAATGCGGGTTGCTATGGAGCGAGGTCCTGGCGTTTTCCTGGCTGGGATGGCATTTGGATCCCAAAGGATTGGAGCCGTTCGCCAGCCCTGTGAGGTGCCTCCGGGCAGGAAGACCCCATCGAGGAAAGTTTTGCCATGGCCCGTGCTGCCCCAGCCGCTCCCCACGCCGTGGAGGGGCTGTGCTACCTGCCAGGACCCTTTCCCTGTCCTCGGGGGACGGGCTGAGCACGGGTTGGAAAGGCCAGGCTGACCACCCTTGGCCATGGAGATGCAGAGCTGCCCCTTCCCTGCAGAGGATGTCGGGGAAGCCAGGGAGAGGTCATGCTGTCCATCGCTGTTGGACTGTCTCAGCAGCCCAGACAGCAAAGGGCTGCACCTGGAAAACTGCAGCGATTCGGCCGTTTCCTCCTCAAATCATGCTGACCATCCGTCTGTGTCTGGCTTTGAGTTATCTCTGGATGGAACTGTAAAACCAGGGCCTCGTTCCTGAACATTGCGGGTGAGCTTCTGGTGAGAGCAAGCCTGTGCGCATCCGTCTCCCAGGGCCTCCTGGGCGCCGGGCTCTCGTCTGAAGCACCTCCTGGATCTCATCCCGGGGGCAGGCTGTGCTTCTTGTCGCTGGTCACAGGGCAGCCCAGACGCGGGGCTGAGGGAGGGTGGGCAGCCCCGGGGGAAACCATCAGCACCGGCCACCAGGGCACTTCGGGCAGAGCTGTGGGGACGGGGTGCTAAGAACCAGGAGTGAAGGAAGGAAGAGCTTAGACTCATCCTGCAGAGCACTGCAGAGTCATGTAGCTCATCTGTCTACCACCGTCTCAGGAAAACACGCCGGCTTCTCCGGAGGAAGGGTGTCAGTCCCAGGAATGGCGCCCTCCAAGGGCATGTAGTGGGAGAGGTGAGAGTCATGACTTAGGAGGAGGGACAGGACAGCCAGGGCTCGCTTCTTTTAGAGGCAGCTCAGCATTTTTCAAATGTGCCGTATCCCAAGAATCTTTTGGGGAACCTGATAAAGGTAATGATTTTTGGGCTCCACACCCCTGAGTGAATCCATCAAGATCTCGCGGGGAGGAGCCTGCAAGTTCTGTCTTTTTAATTTTTATTTTTTTAAATTTTACTGAAGTATAGTTGATATACAATGTTGTGTTAATCTCAGTTGTATAGCAAATTGACTCAGTTATACGTATATATATATTATATATACATATTCTTTTTCATATTCTTTTTCATTCTGGTTTATCACAGGATATTGAATATAGTTCCCTGTGCTGTACAGCAGGACCTCGTTGTTTATCCATTCCCTATGTACTCGTTTGCGTCTGCTAATCCCAAACTCCCAATCCATCCCTCCTCCACGCACCTCCCCCTGTTCTCTATGTCTCTGAGTCTGTTTTTGTTTCGTAGGTACATTCATTTGTGTCATATTTTAGATTCCACATATAAGTGATATCCTATGGTATTTGTCTTTCTCTTTCTGACTTACTTTGCTTAGTATGATAATCTCTAGGTCCAATCATGTTGCCACAAATGGCGTTATTTCATTCTTTTTTATGGCTGAGTAATATTCCAGTGTGTGTGTGTGTGTGTGTGTGTGTGTGTGTGTGTGTGTGTGTTTATACCACATCTTCTTTATCAGTTCATTGGTCAGTGGAGATTTAGGTTGTTTCCATGTCTGGGCTATTGTGAATAGTGCTTCTATGAACATAGAGGTGCGTGTATCTTTTCGAATTACTATTTTGTCTGAATATATGCCCAGGAGTGGGATTGCTGGATCATATGGTAGCTCTATTTTTAGTTTTTTCAGGAACCTCCATACTGTTTTCCTTAGTGGCTGCACCAATTTACATTCCTACTAACAGTGTAGGAGGGTTCCTTTTTCTCCATACCCTCTCCAGCATTTATTCTTTGTAGACTTTTTGATGATGGCCATTCTAACTGATGTGAGGTGATACCTCATTGTAGTTTTGATTTGCATTTCTCTAATAATTAGTGATGATGAGCATCTTTTCATGTGCCTATTGGCCATCTGTATGTCTTTTTTAGAGAAATGTCTATTTAGGTCTTCTGCCCATTTTTCGATTGGGTTGTTTGCTTTTTTGTTATTGAGTTGTATGAGCTGCTTATATATTTTGGAAATTAAGCTCTTGTTGGTCATGTCATTTGCAAATATACTTTCTTGCATTCCATAGGTTGTCTTTTCGTTTTTTGTTTTGTTTTGTTTTAATGGCATGCTTTGCTGTGCAAAAGCTTGTAAGTTTGATTAGGTCCCACTTGTTTATTTTCGCTTTTATTTCTGTTGCTTTGGGAGACTGACCTAAGAAAACATTGGTATGCTTTATGTCAGAGAACGTTTTGCCTGTGTTCTCTTCTAGGAGTTTTATGGTGTCAAATGTTATATTTAAGAGGGAGCTCTGTCTTTGTCTTGCAGTTCTGTCCAAGGGGTTAGGATGGAGCACATAGTTCTCAACAGGGCTGCATGTTAGAACCAACCAAGGAGCTTTTAGACTAATTGCCGGTGCGTAGGCCTCACCCCAGAGAACCTGCTGAAATTCATCGGGTGCGGCGGACGGAAAGCGGCTGGTGTTCCAAGCTCCGCAGGTGATGGTCACGGGCAAGTAGGGGTGCGGCTTCTGTGTGAAGAGCTCACTGTGTGCCCTGGGGTGGGTGCTGAACCTCGGGCTGTCAGGGGATGTGAGGGCTCTGTCTTGATCTGTCCCTGTGGGCAGGATGAGACAGTGGACGTGAGGCTCTTTCCATCTCTGTGGGGAGTCTGACCTCTCCAGCCGTCCTCTCCCCCTGGCCTGGCCCTGTCTGGGTGAGAAACGCAAAGGGCACGGGGGCCCAGGTGACATAGTGGCCGAGCCGGCCCCCGCCCCATGTGGCCTGTCCGCAGGCCTCTGGTGATGAGGCGGGGCGGCTCAGGGCAGGGGACGCGCGTCAGTGCTACCCTGTGCACCCCTACGTCATCCTGACTTACTATGTTGTAATACATGGAGCCATTCCACTTCATTATTTCATATTTGAGGACATTTATAGATTGTCCTGGTGGCTGAAGAGGCAGTGATTAAGAAGCAGTGGTGAATGAGGAAGGCTCTCACAAAGCCTTTTTAATTAATGCACGGCCCAGGGGCCGTAAACCGCGTGCTGATAGCAAACCTATCAAACTCATCCCCTGTGGAAGGGATGAGCGACAGCTTCCCGCAGAATGAGGGCTGCCGGCGACAGGAGTCATCCGAGCAGCAATTAGGCTGCCCTGGGCTTCCTACAGCGGGGCCGCCAGCACACACTCAGGCTTTTCTGCAAAAGAGAGTTTCTACTCCCCCTGGGCCCCTGGCCCCCACCCTCCTCACCCCTTCCGTTCCAGTGGCTCCGGACTTGAGCATCACACTCGAACTTTCTGAAAGTTACGTCGGCTCAGGCGTTTGGGCTGGAAGATGCCCATCATCCTTCTCAAAGCCCCTGTGGTACAAGAATTCTTTTCACCCTAAAATGCTTCCAGATCCCTGGAGACTTAGTCAAGTCTGGTGTTTTTATGAAAGGCTTAAATCTGTATACCTTTTTGTTCTTTCCTCTTCGTTTCACAACACCTGTCGGCAGCTTGGCTTTGGAGGACTCCATGTCACCAGCTCCTCAACCGCTCAGCGGCCTGGCTTCCTTGTTTGGAGATGCAGGGGGTTCTCCAGAGAAAGCCCCCGATATGCTCCATGCTGGTCACACTTCTCTGTAACCAGGGCTGCTCAGCAAACGCTGTTTCCTGACAAAGTCCGTCCAAAGGGTGACGAGAAATGCAATAACCTTTCTCTGTGCTTTTAATGGTTCCTGCCAGGATTTGGTGTTTAGACACCCAGCAGCGGAGTGAGCCAGTGGGTGACGGACGCTTTCTGCCAGGAGCCAGAGCTTCCTTGGTCCTGTGACCAACACGGGGAGCAGGGGTCCCAGTGACAAAAGAGACACAGCCAGAGCAAGAGAGAGACATCCGGGACAACATAAGGATTGGAGAAAAGAATATCGATAATGAAGTGGGGTTTATTGAATCAGCTGGTCCATTTAGCAGACGCATCAGCAGGACCAGGCATGGAAGAGGGTAATCCAGAGTGTGACTCGCGATGCAGTCGAACCGGACACGGAGATCGGGGACCAGCCGAGGAAACCCCACCGTGATCCGCGGGCTGGGCCGCTGCTGGTCTCAAGGAAGCCCCACGTCCGGAAGGGTTTCCGGAGGCCATGCTGCCCAGACAGGGTGATTTTGGCAGTGAGTGATTCTTGCTTGTGGCCTCTGACCTGCGAGGGCTCCCCACTGGGAGGGTCATCCTGCACAACCAGGGGCTCAGGCCTCCCGGCCAGGAGGGGCCACACTGCGTGCCAGCCGGCAGGTCCCATGTGCAGAAGCCAGGATCTGCTGTCACTTCTCTCCCTTCTCCCTGCCCTGGCTGCGTGCGGACCTCCGCCCCCGCCTGTCCCCTCTGTTCACAGCTGGGTCGGGTTACTCTGTTGTTCCCGGGCGACCCGAGTCCTGTGCACCTACCCCATCTTGCTCTCGGACCCTCTCTCCTCCCATGCTGAATCATCTTGGCCGGGCTGCACCCTCCCAATGAGGTTGGCTCTTCGCTCCTTCAGGGACACACCCCCTGCTCCCCTAGAGAAGGCAGCTGCGATGTTTACGTAAAAACGAAAGTTTTAAGAAATCTGAAGAAAAGGTTAAGGTGGGTCACACGGTTAGTATTTAATGTCGTATATTAAAAAGTATATTAAGCTCAGAAATAATTATGTCAATACCAATACTTTGCATTTTTTAACAATAGCACATTTTCTCCTAAGAGTTTAGAGGCTATTCGCATACAGTTTAGTTGACCTGCTTCTCATATTACCTCCATTTGACATTTGGAGAAACTGAGGCACCTACGAAGTGTGTGACTGAAGCAACACAGTATACCCAAGTCGAGAGAGCTGCTGGCTTGCGAATTTTGTGGGTTTTGTGGTTTTTTTTCAGGAAAAAACTTTATTATTTTTATTATTTTTTTAAACATCTTTATTGGAGTATAATTGCTTTGCATTGTTGTGTTAGTTTATGCTGTATAACAAAGTGAATCAGCTATACATATACATATATCCCCATATCCCCTCCCTCTTGCGTCTCCCTCCCACCCTCCCTATCCCACCCCTCTAGGTGGTCACACAGCACCGAGCTGATCTCCCTGTTCTGTGCGGCTGCTTCCCACTAGCTATCTATTTTACATTTGGCAGTATATATAAGTCGATGCCACTCTGTCACTTGTCCCAGCTTACCCTTCCTCCTCCCCACGTCCTCAAGTCCATTCTCTACGTCTGCGTTTTTATTCCTGTCCTGCCCGTAGGTTCTTCAGAACCATTTTTTTTTTTTAGATTCCATATGTATGTGTTAGCATACGGTATTTGTGTTTCTCTTTCTGACTTACTTCACTCTGTATGACAGACTCTAGGTCCATCCACCTCACTACAAATAACTCAATTTCGTTTCTTTTTATGGCTGAGTAATATTCCATTGTATATATGTGCCACATATTCTTTATCCCTTCCTCTGTCGATGGACACTTAGGTAGCTTCCATGTCCTGGCTATTGTAAATAGAGCTGCGATGAACATTGTGGTACATGACTCTTTTTGAATTATGGTTTTCTCAGGGTATATGCCCAGTAGTGGGATTGCTGGGTCATATGGTAGTTCTATTTTTAGTTTTTTGAGGAACCTCCATACTGTTCTCCATAGTGGTTGTATCAATTTACATTCCCACCAATAGTGCAAGAGGGTTCCCTTTTCTCCACACCCTCTCCAGCATTTATTGTTTGTAGATTTTTTGATGATGGCCATTCTGACTTGTGTGAGGTGATACCTCATTGTAGTTTTGATTTGTGTTTCTCTAATGATTAGTGATGTTGAGCATCCTTTCATGTGTTTGTTGGCAATCTGTATATCTTCTTTGGAGAAATGTCTATTTAGGTCTTCTGGCCATTTTTGGATTGGGTTGTTTGTTTTTTTGATATTGAGCTGCATGAGCTGCTTGTATATTTTGGAGATTAATCCTTGTGTCAGTTTCTGCGTTTGCAAATATTTTCTCCCATTCTGAGGGTTGTCTTTTCATCTTGTTTATGGTTTCCTTTGCTGTGCAAAAGCTTTTAAGTTTCATTAGGTCCCATTTGTTTATTTTTGTTTTTATTTCCCTTTCTCTAGTAGGTGGGTCAAAATGGATCTTGCTGTGATTTATGTCATAGAGTGTTCTACCTATGTTTTCCTCTAAGAGTTTTGTAGTGTCTGGTCTTACATTTAGGTCTTTAATCCATTTTGAGTTTATTTTTGTGTATGGTGTTAGGGAGTGTTCTAATTTCATTCTTTTACATGTAGCTGTCCAGTTTTCCCAGCACCACTTATTGAAGAGGCTGGCTTCTCTCCATTGTATATTCTTGCCTCCTTTATCAAAAAATAAGGTGACCATATGTCCATGGGTTTATCTCTGGGCTTTCTATCCTGTTCCATTGATCTATATTTCTGTTTTTGTGCCAGTACCATACTGTCTTCATTACTGTAGCTTTGTAGTATAGTCTGAAGTCAGGGAGCCTGATTCCTCCAGCTCCATTTCTCTTTCTCAAGATTGCTTTGCCTATTCGGGGTCTTTTGTGTTTCCATACAAATTGTGAAATTTTTTGTTCTAGTTCTGTGAAAAATGCCAGTGGTAGTTTGATAGGGATTGCACTGAATCTGTAGATTGCTTTGGGTAGTATAGTCATTTTCACAATGTTGATTCTTCCAATCCAAGAACATGGTGTATCTCTCCATCTGTTTGTATCATCTTTAATTTCTTTCATCAGTGTCTTATAGTTTTCTGCATACAGGTCTTTTGTCTCCTTAGCTAGGTTTATTCCTAGGTATTTTTTTCTTTTTGTTGCAGTGGTAACTGGGAGTGTTTCCTTAATTTCTCTTTCAGATTTTTCATCATTCGTGTATAGGAATGCAAGAGATTTCTGTGCATTAATTTTGTATCCTGCTACTTTACCAAATTCATTGCTTAGCTCTAGTAGTTGTCTGGTAGCGTCTTTAGGATTCTCTATGTACAGTATCATGTCATTTGCAAACAGTGACAGCTTTACTTCTTTTCTGATTTGGATTCCTTGTATTTCTTTTTCTTCTCTGATTGCTGTGGCTAAAACTTCCAAAACGATGTTGACTAATAGTGGGCAAACTTGTCTTGTTCCTGATCTTAGTGGAAATGGTTTTGGTTTTTCACAATTGAGAATGATGTTGGCTGTGAGTTTGACATATATGGCCTTTATTATGTTGAGGTAAGTTCCCTCTATGCCTACTTTCTGTAGGGTTTTTATCATAAATGTGTGTTGAATTTTGTCGAAAGCCTTTTCTGCATCTATTGAGGTGATCATATGGGTTTTATCCTTCAATTTGTTAATATGGTGTATCACATTGATTGATTTGCGTATTTTGAAGAATCCTTGCATTCCTGGGATAAACCCACTTGATCATGGTGTATGATCCTTTTAATGTGCTGTTGGATTCTGTTTGCTAGTATTTTGTTGAGGATTTTTGCATCTATGTTCATCAGTGATATTGGCCTGTAGTTTTCTTTCTTGGTGACATCTTTGTCTGGTTTTGGTATCAGCGTGATGGTGGCCTCGTAGAATGAGTTTGGAAGTGTTCCTCCCTCTGCTATATTTTGGAAGAGTTTGAGAAGGATAGGTGTTAGCTCTTCTCTAAATGTTTGGTAGAATTCGCCTGTGAAGCTGTCTGGTCGTGGGCTTTTGTTTGTTGGAAGATTTTTAATCACAGTTTCAATTTCAGTGCTTGTGATTGGTCTGTTTATATATTCTATTTCTTCCTGGTTCAGTCTCAGAAGGTTGTGCTTTTCTAAGAAATTGTCCATTTCTTCCAGGTTGTCCATTTTATTGGCATATAGTTGCTTGTAGTAATCTCTCATGATCCTTTGTATTTCTGTAGTGTCAGTTGTTACGTCTCCTTTTTCATTTCTAATTTTGTTGATTTGAGACTTCTCCCTTTTTTTCTTGATGAGTCTGGCTAATGGTTTATCAATTTTGTTTATCTTCTCAAAGAACCAGCTTTTAGTTTTATTGATCTTTGCTATTGTTTCCTTCATTTCTTTTTCATTTATTTCTGATCTGATCTTTATGATTTCTTTCCTTCTGCTAACTTTGGGGTTTTTTTTGTTCTTCTTTCTCTAATTGCTTTAGGTGTAAGGTTAGGTTGTTTATTTGAGATGTTTCTTGTTTCTTGAGGTAGGAATGTATTGCTGTAAGCTTCCCTGTGAGAATTGCTTTTGCTGCATCCCATAGGTTTTGGGTCATCGTGTTTTCATTGTCATTTGTTTCTAGGTGTTTTTTGATTTCGTCTTTGATTTCTTCAGTGATCTCTTGGTTATTTAGTAGTGTATTGTTTAGCCTCCATGTGTTTGTAGTTTTTACAGATTTTTTCTGTAGTTGATATCTAGTCTCACAGTGTGTGATCAGAAAAGATACTTGATATGACTTCAGTTATCTTACATTTACCAAGGCTTGATTTGTGACCCAAGATATGATTTATCCTGGAGAATGTTCCATGAGTACTTGAGAAGAAAGTGTATTCTGTTGTTTTTGGATGGAATGTCCTATACATATCAATTAAGTCCATCTTGTTTAATGTGTCATTTAAAGCTTGTGTTTCCTAATTTATTTTCATTTTGGATGATCTGTCCATTGGTGAAAGTGGGGTGTTAAAGTCCCCTACTATGATTTTGTTACTGTCGATTTCCCCTTTGATGGCTGTTAGCATTTGCCTTATGTATTGAGGTGCTCCTATGTTGGGTGCATAAATATTTACAATTGTTATATCTTCTTCTTGGATTGATCCCTTGATCATTATGTAGTGTCCTTCCTTGTCTCTTGTAATATTCTTTATTTTAAAGTCTATTTTATCTGATATGAGTATTGCTACTCCAGCTTTCTTTTGACCTCCATTTGCATGGAATATCTTTTTCCATCCCCTCACTTTCAGTCTGTATGTGTCCCAAGGTCTGAAGTGGGTCTCTTTTAGACAGTATATATATGTGTCTTGTTTTTGTATCCATTCAGCCAGTCTATGTCTTTTGGTTGGAGCATTTAATCCATTCACGTTTAAGGTAATTATTGATATGTATGTTCCTATTACCATTTTCTTAATTGTTTTGGGTTTGTTACTGTAGGTCTTTTCCTCCTCTTGTGTTTCTTGCCTAGAGAAGTTCCTTTACCATTTGTTGCAAGGCTGGTTTGGTGGTCCTGACTTCTCTTAGTTTTTGCTTGTCTGTAAAGATTTTAATTCCTCCGTCAAATCTGAATGAGATCCTTGCCAGGTAGAGTAATATTGGTTGTAGGTTTTTCCCTTTCATCACTTTAAATATGTCCTGCCACTCCCTTCTGGCTTGCACAGTTTCTGCTGAAAGATCAGCTGTTAACCTTATGGGGATTCCCTTGTATGTTATTTGTTGTTTTTCCCTTGCTGCTTTAAATATTTTTTCTTTGTATTTAATTTTTGATAGTTTGATTAATATGTGTCTTGGCGTGTTTCTCCTTGCATTTATCCTATATGGGACTCTCTGCGCTTCCTGGGCTTGATTAACTATTTCCTTTCCCATATTAGGGAAGTTTTCAACTATAATCTCTTCAAATATATTCTCAGTCCCTTTCTTTTTCTCTTCTTCTTCTGGGACCCCTATAATTCGAATGTTGGTGTGTTTAATATTGTCACAGAGGTCTCTGAGACTGTCCTCAATTCTTTTCATTCTTTTTTCTTTATTCTGCTCTGCAGTAGTTATTTCCACTATTTTCTCTTCCAGCTCACTTATCCATTCTTTTGCCTCAGTTATTCTGCTATTGATTCCTTCTAGAGAAATTTTAATTTCGTTTATTGTGTTGTTCATCATTGTTTGCTCTTTAGTTCTTGTAGGTCCGTGTTAAACGTTTCTTGTATTTTCTCCATGCTATTTCTAAGATTTTGGATTACCTTTACTATCATTACTCTGAATTCTTTTTCAGGTTGACTGCCTATTTCCTATTCATTTGTTTGGTCTGGTGGGTTTTTACCTTGCTCCTTCATGTGCTGTGTGTTTCTCTGTCTTCTCATTTTGCTTAACTTACTGTGTTTGGGGTCTCCTTTTCGCAGCCTGCAGGTTCACAGTTCCTGTTGTTTTTGGTGTCTGCTCCCAGTGGGTAAGGTTGGTTCAGTGGGTTGTGTAGGCTTCCTGGTGGAGGGGACTGGTGCCTGTGTTCTGGTGGATGAGGCTGGATCTTGTCTTTCTGGTGGGCAGGACCGCATCCAGTGGTGCGTTTTGGGGTGTCTGTGACCTTATTATGATTTTAGGCAGCCTGTCTGCTAATGGGTGGGGTTGTGCTTCTGTCTTGCTAGTTGTTTGGCGTAGGGTGTCCAGCACTGTAGCTTGCTGGTCGTTGAGTGGAGCTGGGTCTTAGCGTTGAGGTGGAGCTCTCTGGGAGAGCTTTCGCCATTTGATATTACATGGAGCTGGGAGGTCTCTGGTCGACCAATGTCTTGAACTCAGCTCTCCCACCTTAGAGACACAGGCCTGACACCTGGCCAGAGCACCAAGACCCTGTCAGCTGCACGGCTCAGAAGAAAAGGGAGAAAAAAAGAAAGGAAGAATAAAATAAAATAAAATATAATAAAATAAAGTTATTAAAATAAAAAATAAAAAATAATTATTACAAATAAATTAAAAAGTAATAAAAAAAAATTGAAAAAAATAAAAAGGAAAGAAGAGAGAGCAACCAAACCAAAAACAAATCTACCAATGATAACAAGCACTAAAAACTATACTAAAAAACACAAAACAAAATGGATAGACAGAACCCTAGGACAAATGGTAAAAGCAAAGCTATACAGACAAAATCACACAAAGAAGCATACACATACATACTCACAAAATGAGAAAAAGGAAAAAAATATATATATCGTTGCTCCCAAAGCCCACCGCCTCAATTTTGGGATGATTTGTTGTCTATTCAGGTATTCCACAGATGCAGGTACATCAAGTTGACTGTGGAGATTTAATCTGCTGCTCCTGAGGCTGCTGGGAGAGATTTCCCTTTCTCTTCTTTGTTTGTACAGCTCCCGGGGTTCAGCTTTGGATCTGGCCCCGCCTGTGAGTGTAGGTCGCCTGAGGGCATCTGTTCCCTCTCAGACAGGACGGGGTAAAGGAGCAGCTGCTTCGAGGTCTCTGGCTCACTCAGGCCAGGGGAGGGAGGGGTACGGATGCGGGGCAAGCCTGTGGCGGCACAGGCCGGTGTGACCTTGCACCAGCCTGAGGCACGCTGTGTGTTCTCCCGAGGACGTTGTCCCTGGATCACGGGACCCTGGCGGTGGTGGGCTGCACAGGCTCCCGGGAGAGGCGGTGTGGAGAGTGACCTGTGCTCGCACACAGGCTTCTTGGTGGCAGCAGCAGCCTTAGCATCTCATGCCCATCTCTGGGGTCCGCGCTGATAGCCGCGGCTCGTGCCCATCTCTGGAGCTCGTTTAGGCGGTGCTCAGAATCCCCTCTCCTCGTGTACCCTGAAACAGTGGTCTCTTACCTCTTAGGCAGGTCCAGACTTTTCCCCGGACTCCCTCCCAGCTAGCCATGGTGCACTAGCCCCCTTCAGGCTGTGTTCACACAGCCAACCCCAGTCATCTCCCTGGGGTCTGACCTCCGAAGCCCGAGCCTTAGCTCCCAGCCCCCGCCCGCCCCGGCAGGTGAGCAGACAAGCATCTCATGCTGGTGAGTGCTGGTTGGCACCGATCCTCCATGCAGGAATCTCTCCGCTCTGCCCTCTGCACCCCTGTTGCTGTACTCTCCTCCATGGCTCTGAAGCTTCCCCTCTGCCACCCCCTGTCTCCACCAGTGAAGGGGCTTCCTAGTGTGTGGAAACTTTTCCTCCTTCACAGCTCCCTCCCAGAGGTGCAGGTCCCGTCCCTATTCTTTTGTCTCTGTTTTTTCTTTTTCCTTTTGCCCTACCCAGGTACGTGCGGAGTTTCTTGCCTTTTGGGAAGTCTGAGGTCTTCTGCCAGCGTTCAGTAGGTGTTCTGTAGGAGTTGTTCCACATGTAGATGTATTTCTGATGTATTTGTGGGGAGGAAGGCAATCTCCACGTCTCACTCCTCCGCCATCTGGAAGGTCTCCTCCTGTGTTTTTATCTCTGATGTTGGCGAACAATATGAACTCATTGCTGTGCACTTTCTGACAGGATGGGGAGGACCTAAGCCTGAGAGGTTGGGGAGGGGTGGTGGCAGAATTCCGTGATTTTCAGTGTTCTTATCTTAGATCCCAGTTCCTTCACCATCCACAGACTACCGGGTGTGTTTTGGGAATTAAATTGAGAAGGAGAGTGCATTTGAGAAATAGAACAGAATTCATTTGTAAATGACACATTAAGCTTAGATTTTTGATGCTGGAGAATAGCCTGTCCGCACGTCTATAGATAGGGAAGATGGGCAGCAGAGAAGACAGGGTTTTAGCCAGCGAGACTGTAACATAAGCAGTCTGATTCCACGTAAAACCAAGGGAAAAGGATTTTTTAGCCCGAGTCCTGCCTCCAGGACCCTACTCTGGTTCAGGTACAATGAAGGACCTGGCTGGGAGGGAAGACACCGAGGGAATGGAAATCCTGTATGAGGACTGAATAGGGACAACTAGTTTTCTGTTTGTCCAAACAGCGCTGGCTCCTGAGAAGTCCGGACACAGAAAGAAGGAAGGGAGAAATGATTTCTGCAGTTCACACCTGCTTGGGAAGAGCAAACATTTGGCCACTGAGATTTTCGAAGGAGATACAGAAATTATTTCTTTGCTCTTAAATTCACACATGCTAACCAGTATCCTGGTGATTTGGGCCATCTCCACCTGCTTCTGCTTCCTTGTTTTCTTTTTTAAAGTTTTGATTTCATTGGAGTATAGTTGATTTACAATGTTGTGTTAGTTTCAGGTGTACAGCAAAGTGATTCAGTTATATGTATACATACATTCATTCTTTTTCAGATTCTTTTCTCATATAGGTTATCACAGAATACTGAGTAGAGTTCCCTGTGCTATACAGTAGGTCCTTGTTGGTCATCTGTCTTATATATAGTAGTGCATGTGTGTATGTTAATCCCAAGCTCCTGATTTATCCCCCCTCCACGTGCTTCCTTGTGTTCTTTTTAGAGTGTGAACTGATTTATCCTTCCCCCTCTGTTCTTACCCCTTTGACTGTTATCACCACCCTCCCTGGCGAAGATTTCTGTGTTAAACGTGCTTTCTAGCACTTTCTTATATTTCTTGTACTTTGAGCTGATCAGAAGAATTGAATCAATATGGCATCTGCTTGAAAGATATGGAATCAATATGGCATCTACTAGAAAGAGCTGTCAGTGGTCAGCCAGAGAGGCGGGTCGAATTCAAAGCTCCAAGGAGGCAGGCGTTGCACACCCATGTGTGGGAGAGTCGCCGCTGATGAGGGCTAAGTAGCTCTTACTGGGACCAGGTATCACGCCCTCCAGGTTGGATTACTCGTTACAGTGCATTCATGGGCGAAACTAAGTGGCTCCCAAACGCTCAGACATAAGCTGTTCCAAGGGGGCTCAGTTGTGATTCTTGGTGGCTGTGAGCTTCCAAAGCAAACGCAGCTCCGAGTTGCAGGGGTGACCTGGCTTCCTGTCCAGGACGGGACGGGTGGCAGTGTTTTTTGGTGACCCTCACATCAGATGGAAGCCTTTTGATTCCGCACTAGAAACTCCAGTCGGAAGAGCTGGGTGCGAGGCCTCTGCACGTGACCCCCTGTGAGCAAGTGAAACCTGACTAAGAACAAAGGATTAAAAAAAAGGATCTTTACTTGTCGCAGCCAAGGTTGTTAAGAACCCCAGTGGTGAAGGTCAAATAGCTTTAAGCTTAAATGGACGGGGAGACCTTCAAGATGGCGAAAGAGTAAGACGTGGAGATCACCCTCCTCCCTACAGATACATCAGAAATACATCTACATGTGGAGCAACTCCTACAGAACACCTACTGAACGCTGGCAGAAGACCTCAGACCTCCCAAAAGGCAAGAAACTCCCCACGTACCTGGGAAGGGCAAAAGGAAAAACGGAAGCCTTTTATCCTTTCTCCTCAACAAACTTCATCTCCCGTCACCCACCTATCCCTCTTTTCTTCTGTTCTCCTCCCTGAAATTGCCTCTCCTTCCTCTCTTTTCTTCCTTTTCTATGTTTGTTCCTACAGGCATGTTTAGACATAGGTAGCTACCAGACTCATTTGCAGGATCCGTTACAAATAAAGAGAAGGAGGGCCAGGGGTCTTCTTTTGAGACTGTCTCAGATGGCAAATCCTAAGGGATTTGATCTTACCAACTCTCTGCCAGTCACTGCTTGTAATGGTTCGTAATCGTATTTGGGAAGTCATCGTTCTCTAAACCATTTTTGTTTTGTGTTAAACAGTTCTCTTTTTTTTGTTGGATTTAGAAAACAACCAATTATTTCTTTTTTAATATATTTATTTATTTATTTATATTTTTGGCTGTGTTGTGTCTTTGTTGCTGCGAGTGGGCTTTCTCTAGTTGCGGTGAGTGGGGGCTACTCTTTGTTGTGGTGCGTGGGCTTCTTGTTGCAGAGTGCAGACTCTAGGCGCATGGGCTTCTGTAGTTGTGGCGCAGAGGTTCAGTAGTTGTGGCTCCCAGGCTCTAGAGCGCAGGCTCAGTAGTTGTGGCTCACGGGCTTAGTTGCTCCGTGGCATGTGGGATCTTCACGGACCAGGGCTCGAACCCGTGTCCCCTGCATTGGCAGGCAGATTCTTAACCACTGCGCCACCAGGGAAGTCCCCCAACCAATTATTTCTATTACTGTAACTAGCCCTGATGCATTTACTATTGGAGTGAACTTTCGACTCTGTAGATTTCACCTCCTAAGTGTCGGGAGTTGGGTTCCCGGGGAGGCGGGGCTTCGAGAGCAGGTGGTTTGTCAGGGGGCACTCTGGGTACAGTACCTGTACGGGAGCAAGGGAAGCAGGGCTGGGTGATGGGAGATGGCTCTGTAGTCACAGCAACGGCCTCAGCCGATCCCACGGCATGTTCTAGAAGCTGGGATGACTCTTCAGAGTTGCCCTGATTGAAGCAAAGGGGCCAGGCCCTTGCGCTGCCACATCAGTCCTCAGCAAGGCAGCTCCCTTGGGCTGGGGGAAATTCCTTGGCTGGGAGACTCAGAGGGCAACTTTCTGTCTCAGTGGAGGTGGGGTGAAGGATCCGGTCTGTGCACAGGAAGATGGATGGGTAGGACTCCCATCCAGTTTCTTTCTGGTCCAGATGTCACTTTGTTTGTGAAGTATCTCATGAGATAAGATTAACTTCTGGCTTTGAGTTGGAACACTGCAACACCAATATGACTATTATTTATGGATGAAACATCATGGTTCTTTTTTTACACTCTCCCTTTTCACTCTTTTTACAAGTTTTCTGTACAATTATGTGACAATATGCATGGTTCTCTCCCCACAAAGCCTCTGCTGGCTCCTTGACAGCATATTTTGTAGCTGTTTATAAGAGACATATAAAGCCTGTTCCAGGGAAAACAAAAAGATATGCTGCTGTATTTTTGGGCATTCATGGCGCATTTTCTACAGGGCTACTCCAGAGGAAGAAGTTTAAAAATGCTTGTTTGTCTGAGCTCACAGATGGTGACCCCTTTGCCATCCATGTCCGAGTTAGAAAGGTTCATCTGAGAGTGCATTCTGAATCCTTGCTGCCCTTCACAGTAGATTCCTGGTTGCACCTGCGTCTCTAGACAACTGGTCTCTCACAGGTATGTCTAGTAAGTTGGCACGGCAGGAGGGAGTGGAGATAAGCCACAGCGAGCTTTGAGGATCCTAGGAAAAAGGAAACAGTACAAAGGACGGTGCCTGTGGTGTACAGTATTGACGATGTTTACCGGGTGATGGATGAGCATGGCGGACGCGGCGGTGCAGGCTGATCAGGGTGAAATGGCCGAGCGGGAGAGCTGCGAGTGAATCAATCACAGGACCTGCTCCGCCAGCTGGTGGGGTTCATCAGTCTCACAGCCTCGCACGCCAGGCTTATAAATGACCCCGATGGAGGCATGGCGGTGGCGGCCAGGTTTCGGCGACTTCTCCAGCCGAGATCAATAGACCGAGGCGAACAGAAACAGCACAACTCGAGTGAGATGGTTGGCCATATGCACCCTGACTTTATTCCATCAGCCGTGCTTGCTTTTATAAACCCGTGTATTCTGTGCCCAAACTTAAAGCCTCCATCCAAAAAAAAAAAAAAAAAGTCTGGACTTAATTTAACATCTGTATGTAGCGTATGTGTATGTGTATGTGCTTAAGGGCATGGGTCCCGGACATGGCTGCTGCCCTAAGTCACTGGCTGTCTGACCCAGGTGATTTACTTAACTTCTTTGTGCCTGAGGTGCATCACTTTTAAAAATGGCCATAAAAAGAATAAGTACTATTCCTTCCTCTTAAAATTCTTCAGAGAATTAAATCAGTTAATTTAAATAATTTTAGCAGTTATTATTATGGGATTAGCTCTTGTTGCCTGGTCAACCTCAACCCCATTTAGTTTTAGAAGATGAGCTTGTGTCTTTCTTCGCTGATAAAGGAATGTCCTGTGCATCACCCTAAATTACATACACCCACATCCATCCTCATGGGTTTTTTCAGTCTGCGAGGAGGAAGTGTGTCTTCTGTTACTCAAGCTCAGCCTCTCTGCCTGTGACCCTCATCCTGTTCCCTTCCATGTTTTTCTGGGTCTGGCTTCACATCCTACATTCCCACTTACTGTTCTCTCTCTTCAGGTTCTTTTTTTTTCTTTCTAATGGTCCTAGGTCCTTACTCTCTCTATATCTGAGTCTCTCCAATTTAAACACAGTAAGTGTATCAAGCATGTCTCTTGATCCTGAATCTTACTCTTACTTTTATATTTTTCACTCTCATTCTCATCTACTCATGTTCTAAACTTTATATCTCTACTACCTCACCCTTTAGTCATTTATCTACCAACAGCATCTTAATTATTCTATTGAAATATTAAAGGTATTCTGGTCTATTGAAATTATTCCAGCAGTCACCAGTGGCCTTCTTATTGTCAAATCCAATGGACATTTTTCAGTCCTTCCCTAATAGCGGACTTCTTTATAGTTATTGGTGCTCTTACTCAGTCCTTCTTTGAAATCCCCTATTCTTCTGGCTTCCATGACACCAGATTTTTCTGATTCTTTAAAAATTGCTTTGAGTGTAGTGTTTTCAGTATTGCTCTTTATAAGTAGTCTGTAACATTATTTTCCATTTCATTTTATATCCAAAAATTCTCTAGGAAAGTATTTTCAATTTCAAAAGAATAGGTATTTGTTTACTTATCTTTCTGCCCTTTTTGTTGTTGATACCTAGTTTTATTACATTAAGCTCAGAAAATAGTCAGTATATTTTGGAATATACTGAGATTTTCTTTGTAGTCAAACCTTGATCATGTTTTTTTCAGTGTTTTATGGGCATTTGAAAAAAAATTCTCTTCTTTATATATGTATACATAGATGCAGATTATAGTAAATCAGATATATGTGCAGATTATTGTTAATCATACTTTTCAAATAGTTTCTATCATTGCTCATTTTTGTTTCTTTGATTTGTCCATTTATGAGAGTTTCATTAAAGTCTCCTACTTCATTTACTTCAGCTATTCTTTCTGCACATGGTTCAGTGCTCTGATAGTTGATGCATGAGTGTACGTTACTGTTATGTCTCCTCGGGGGATTGTATCTTTTCTTTCTGTAAACCGTCCCTGTTGTAAGTCTTCCCCCTCCACTCTGACGTTTCCTCTTCTGCCTCCTTCAAGAGATGTTCCACGAGGTCCTCCTCTCGCCCCTTGCTTTCCCGTGTTACCTGTATGTCCTGAGAAGCCATCTCTGTTCTTAGGTGTCCACACGGCATGCAGTGATACTCAGATATAATCCCAAGTGCAGACATTTATCCAAGGTTCCAACTACTACAGCCAGCTTTCTGATGGGCTGCTCCACCTGGATGTCCCAGGGGCCCCTTGAACTCAACAGATTCAAAGTTCTCTCATCCCCTTTGTCCAGAAACCATCTCCTCTATAGAGATATTCTCTGGCTCATTTCATGGCCTCACCATTTACCTGGTCATCCAAATAAAAATCTTAAGAGTTGACACACTTCGGTCTATTGTTTTTCTGGGGTCTAAGAAAAAATAACCATCTGGAGGCAATTGTGATTCATGGTTTAGGGAGAAATTGCTACTGATTTTTCACAGTTGCCTAAATAAAAGAGTTATAAACACCCTACCCCCACGTCATGGTCTAGTGCTCTTCTTCCAGAAAAAAACAATCTAAGCATTTGGGAGAAGGGGATCTGGCTGAAGACCCCAGGATGTGCCAGGATCCGAGTTAATAGCTAAGTGATTTTGGACATTTGGCTTCTGAGGACCTCAATTCCTTTATCTTGGAATTATTGTGAGAATTAAATACATTGATAGAGATAATTTTTTCTTGAGCTTACAAGAAAAATTATTTTGATAATCTCATTATCTGGTCCTCATGATTTCAAAAGTTAACAAACATCATAAAGAAACCAATATGCCTAATATTCAAATGTTATCTTAGACTGTCTTTTTTTTATGTATCCTTATATCAGGGAGCAACAGCCTCTGGTTTTCTTAAAATAATGTCTCCTTTACTTCGAGATACTTGGTCTACCCTAATTTTTCTTTTCCTTTGATAAATCATCCACATTCATTTAACCTTTTTCCTGAGTTTCCACTCTCCACCCCTTTAATCATTTTCACTGCTCTGTCTTGGATCCTCTCCAATTTCTCTGTACCTTTCGGAAAGTTAGAATTCCCAAACGGAGCATGACACTCTAATAAGGGCCAAGTCGACGCCAAATATAGCTCATGACACTCTTTCTTGTCACTTGAGTGACAGACAACACCATTAAGACTTCTCAGTAGCTTAACAGATTTAAAAGGCACACGCCTACCTTGCAGACCCCAAGATCAAACTCCAGGGATGTGATCAGCATGCACTTATGGCAGGAACTTAATGCTGTTATTGATCGCCTCTGGAGAATGAGGAGGTGTGCCTAGAGGATGCAGCCCGATGCGTCTATGTGTGGATCCAAGGAGGCCAGCACACACTTGGGATTTGGAAGAAAAGCATGGCGGTTGAACTTAGAGGGTTTTTTTTTTTTTTTTTTAAGAGCTGATTCTTTTACCATTTAGACCTCAGCCATTTTGGGGTCATCTTAATACAGTTGCAGTGAGTCTGGTTATTTAGCTTGCATGACTACACGTTTTCTTCTTCCACAGAAAGCATTTAACTTTCTTACTCTAAATGCAGAGGGTTCCGTAGGGACTAGTGAGGTATGGCATCTGGAGAAGGAGGCAAATTCGTTCTGATAAGTGGTCTGATTGGTGTCCTGGAAAGTCTGAAATAGTAGAAGCTCATTACAAAGTACTGAGATTCAGCGAGCTTGGAACAAATGTAGAAAAGGAAATTAATTTGGGAGTGAGAAGGGTCGAAGATCTTGCTTCCGAAATTTTTACCCGTGTTAGAAGTTTAGGGACATCGTCATGGAGACAGAAAAGTGATGGTTTGAGGAGGAGAGTAGAGTGGGCAGTCCGGCAGAGCGGTGCATATTTCAGATGAGTCTCTCACCCAGGCTTTGCCATGAGAGGCAGCTCTGCAGGCGTAGATCTTACAGCCAGACGCCGGGCCGGGGGCAGTGCTGGCACGTGGGCATTCAGCTGGTATTTGGAGACTAAGGAAGTTGCTAGGAGGATCACCCACCACTAGATCCCAGGGCACAAGGGGGCAAAAGTGGGTTCACCACGCTGCTGAGTGCTGTCCTCCCCCACTGGCTCATGAAGGAACCAAAGCCTTGCCTCTTCCCTCCACTGGCCCGGCTGCGGCTGAGCTCGTGCCGAACCGGTTAAACATTCTCCGCGGTGTGGAGTGATAGAGAGGGGGTTGTTTTGGCTGGAACCAGATGAGGACAGGTGGTGCCACCTGCTACAGGCGACTTCCTTCCAGTTGGCTCTAGAGCCGCCATTCTTGGTCTTTTTGCAGTTTGTGGGGTGGGGAGATGGCTGATGAGGAGGGAATCCGGAGGCGCTCAGAGGTGTCAGTAAATCACAACGGCTTTCACCAGCTGGCAACCCTTTTCACACGGCATGGCAGAGGCGCTGACATTGAGAGATGGTTGTGCAGACACACAGCTGAAGTACTGATGTTCCAGGAGCCCTGTGGGGGCCTCTTCCTGCTGCAGGTGCCTGAGATCTTTCTGTGCTTCATCGGGGTGGCAGAAAGTGCTTCGCAGTTTCGAAAGCTGAAGTTCCTTGGAGCCTGGAGTCCTGGTAAGGGACCCTCCAGCGGCCCAGACTTCCTGTACCTGTTTCCCTGGTAGACGGCCCCTCAGCCCATTGATTCATTCTCAGAACCTGGACGGCAACAACCTCTGGGTCTTCATGAAGTTCACCCCCAGCAAGCCAGGCAGGCCGTCTTTCTCTGGAGCAGGAAGATTGAGATGTGTTGTCTAGAACTGTCTCTGTTAGTTTTTTTTCTTGTTTAACATCTTTATTGGAGTATAATTGCTTTACAATGGTGTGTTAGTTTCTGCTTTATAACAAAGTGATTCAACTATACATATACTCTCTTAGTTATTGAAGGTGACAGGATAATCTCATGCAAGCCCCGTGGTGTCTGAAAGCCCGTATGTCCCCACGATGGCCCAGCATTTGAACACAGTTGTGCTTAGCAGTGGGAGGGTTCTCTTGCGGGAGCCCCGGTGCCTGGAAGCAGCTTGCTGGGGACCCTGTCTCTGAGCCTTTCTGTCTTTACCAGCTTGTGAAAGGGATGCTTTGCTCATAAACATCAGGTGGGAAAAGCAGGTGCAGGTGCCGTGGCCACCCCTGGAGGGAGAGGGGTGTCGGGGTGGGCAGAGGGACCGTGTACGCTTGGAGGTTCTACTGGCCAAGCTCAGACACTTGCTCGGCCCTCAGGGTCTGTGCCCAGCTCTGCAGGACGGCAGAGGGGCCGCGCTTGCTGAGAATCTAGAGACGCTGTGTCTTCTGTTCTCGATGGTCTTCCTGCCCCCAAACCTACGCATAGTTCCACAGATCAAGGAGCATGAGCCGCGCCCCTTCCTGAGGAACCGATCACATTTATCAAATGTCCACGTGGATTGGACACTAAGCCAGATCCTTTGCATGAATTATCTTTGATCCTCACGGCATCCCTATGCAGTGGGTATTATTTCTGTAGTAGCTTGAGCAGGGAGGGAGGTAGACGGGGTGGGGTGTGTGGGATAATGATATCCCCGGGGGTAGGGATGATCACTGTGGGGTTCAGAGGTCAGGGGGTAGCAAGTGTGCCCCTGAGGGGTGAACTGAACAGGAACAACCAGTTGTGTGGTGTGTGGTCTCTGGGCTTTAGAGGAAGATGCCTTCTGGCCAGAGCAGGGATCCTGGCAGATTTTGTTTCCCTGGCTAATTGGACATTTGTTCATGCTGTCGCCCCACTCACAGAACCAGGCAACAAAGAGGTCTTCAGCATCCACAGGAGGGGGGGCAAAGCAAAACAAAGCCCAGAGCAGTGCAGTGCTATTAATTCAAATTAGTGACCCTCACCTGCGAATGAAGCTGGTGCCTGACAGATTGCTGGCTCTCAGGGGGCAGCAGAGAACAGGCCAGGGGCTCTGCTCGGCTGGCAGGTGATGGATGCCAGCTCCCTGTCCTGCGCCCGATGTGGCCTCTTCCAGGTGTTTCCTGTCTCTGGCAGTGTCCCCTCGCTGCTCCCCTACTGCCCAAAGTCCTGCAGGTCCGCGTGTCGGCCCAGGGGGCTCGCCTCCGAAGGAGAGGCCTGCTGACTGCCCCCGATGTAAAGTGATGCAAAGGTGCACAGGTGGTATCTCTGGAAATTCACTCTGCAGGGGCTGGTGTGAAATGGGAGTGATTTCCGGGCAGCACTCAAGGATGTGTGGATGCCACGTAGGCACATTTCTCTTATTTATCTCTGCCGACATAAAGGTGTGTTTGATTATAAGGCCTCTTTTCATTCATGCCTTCAGCCACTCCGGCAGTACAGATACAGAGTGAATAAGACAGGGCTCTTGAGAGACAACTTGATCTTCATGAGAAACCCTTTGAAGTGGGTGAGTTTAATCTTACTTTAGGGCTGGGGACTCAGGGAAGTAAAGCAATTCTCCAAAGGTCACTCGGCAAATAGATGGTAAAGATGGGATTCGAATCCAAGTCCTCTCATTGCAGAGATGGATGTTAATTTTATGTCAGTGATGGGCCTATGTTTCCCCCGTGTACTCTTTAGCATGAAGGGGGACTATTCAAGTAACCGCATTGCAGAAGGATCACAGAGCCTGGGAACTGGCACGTCACCTAATCGAGCTGCTGACTCAGGGCTCCTGTGTGTCAGTGAGGGAGGGGGTGTCAGGAGGTCGATCGCCCCCCGAGGCCCACTTGCTTCCACTGGGAAGGACATGAGGGGGAGAAGGTTGAGGTGCGGGCATTTCACACACGCAGCTTCACACGTGGACACGGGCACCCTGTACCGGTTCTGTCACCCACTCGTCTCCCCTCTGTCCTGTCCATCAGAGATGTATTAGGTCCTGCAACACTTCCCTGCAAACCTGGATCTTTGTCTTCTGTTCTATCTGGGAAAAAGGCTTTCTTGTAGGAGTGAATGGAAATCCAGGGGATCCCTGCCCCCATTCTTGACCCAGCCCCCGAGGGTTACTTTTTTGCAATAAATCCAGACTCTCATTTTCTAGACTGCAGCCTTGGTGGTGAGAGGCATTGCTATTTAAATAACATGTTTTCTTTTCTGTGAAGAAGGAATCTCATTCTGCACCAGCTTTTCCATACATCTAACTGCAAACACAAAGCCCTGGGAAAGCGAGTGGGTCTTGGATTTGTCCCGTGTTTGCTAATTGCCTGAGACCTTTCTATTTAAACAAGTGCTTCTTTCATTGCAGACTTTCCACAAACACAGCTTTGGAGAGAGTTTATATTTTTAGGGAAAAGTAAATAGCTCTGCGTTGTGCTGTACGAGCAACTGTACATGGTGGAGAAACCTGGGTGCCGGGCACAGTATCTCCTGCTTTGGGAGCTGTGCCCAAACGCTCCTCTTTGTTATGTCATTTCTTCATTCATTCTTTCAGCCAGTGCACATTGAATGTCTTCTATGTGCAGGTGACATGGTACTTGCAGGGAATATAGAGGAAAAAGAATTTCTAAACTGATCTCTGAAGGACCTCATGGTCTAGTGAGGGACAAAGGCCACGATCCGGATTATAATGCAGAGAAGAAATCGTAGCATGTGAAGTAAAGAGCTGGGACTTCTGACCTCCTCTGGAGGAGGAGAAAGGAGTTCCCGGAAGCTTCCTGGAAGCGGTACAGTTTGGGTTAAGACTTAAAGAGCAGGAATTAGCAAAATGGAAAAGCGAGGGTGGTCTCGATTTGCGGGAGCATTTTTTAAAGGTTCGTGAAAGAGAATGGTGCCTTGCAAGTAGTTCTGTTTGATTCTTTGGGGTCCATGCGGCAGAGCGGAGTGCTGAGAGGTTCCACTGGAGAGAGGAAGGCGGGGGCCAAATTAAGAACTTCCTCGCTTAGAATGCCCACCCAGGGAGGGGGTCAAAATTATCCAAAAGCAGTGGCGTGCCATGGAAGGGCTTTAAGCAGTCGACCTTAATGTGTTTACATTTTAGAAAAATGGAGATTGCACAGGAAAAGGGTAAGACTTTTGTGTTTGATGGGCAGTGACTGAGCAGGTAGGGAAGAGGCGGCCGATTCCCGACATATTAAGGAAGCAGAGTTGATGAGACAGGAAGGCAGGTGGCGTGTAGGAGAGCATGAGGGGGAGGAGGAGTGATCCCCAGGTCACTGGCATGGTGGACTCGGGAGGAGAGGAGTTTGGAGAAGGGGGAGCATGGCTGTTTGTTCCTAGGAGCTCTGGAATCTGCGGGACCCGGGCGGGCGGCATCCCAGTGGAGATGTCCAGGAAGTAGTCGTTCACGTTGGTCTGATGCTCAGAAGAGAGATGCTTTAGAGGGTCAGACTTGGAAAATACGAGTGGTTGAAAGTATAAGAGCAGGTGAGATGTTCCAGGAGAGCGGAGAGCACGTGAGTGGGGAGACCCCGGGGAACGTGGGCATTTAAGAGATGGGCACGAAGGAGACACGCTGATCCCCAGAACCCAGAGAGCCAAGGGGGACGAGGTCACACAAGTCAGGGAGGACAGAATTTTGAAGGTGGAGTTGCCAATAGTATCAAATGCTGCACAACACAGTTGAAAAATCTCCATTAAATTTGAAAACTGTGGAGCCCACAGGTAACCTTTCAGAGGTGCTAAAACAGAGAAGATGCTTTCAGGAAGCAAGGCTGTGAAGCCCAGAGCAGAAACGAGGCAGCAGCTGGAAGGGTGTGTGAGGCTGAGGGGACTGACGCCCGCCCCAGCACATGGGGTGGATTCTGCATTGGTGCCGTCAAGTCTTGCTGGGTAAGGGGATGCTAGTAAAAACCGTGTGTCATGAACTGGTCAAGCAGTAGGATGACTGGCTTGAGAAGGAAGCTACGCCAGGAAGATGAAGAGAAAATACCAGAGTCGGAACTAGTCTTTGAACATGGTTTCCTGATTCATACATGAGGAAGAGCTGATTGTGAAACCCGCTTCTTATGGTGCTGTGATTAGCAGAGCAGGCTCTGGACTCTGAAATCCAGTTGCCTTGGTTCAGATTCCAGTTCTGTCACTTACTAGCTGTGTGAGCTTGGGAGAGTTCCTTAGCCTTTCTGTGCTTCAGGTTTTTTGCTTGTAAAATGAAGATCGTGATAGAATCTTCCTCATAGGGTTGCTAAAACAGCGACAAGTCCACACATTTAAAACACTTGGCACAGTTTCTGACACACAACTAGCACTCAGTAAATGTTAGCTGCATTATCCGTACAGGATTCAGTTTCTGACACACAACTAGCACTCAGTAAATGTTAGCTGCATTATCCGTACAGTATCTTGCATCCATATCATGTTTTTGATCACATGTAATGCTTAAAGCTTCTGCACACATTTATTCACATTGTGGAACACAGAAAGGGAACTAATTGTGAAAATAGGGTGTATTGCATCTGCACAGTTCTTTCCCAGTTCAAACAAACTCGGGGAAACTGGGACCCGGGGATTCACGTGACTTGTCTAAGGAGACACAGCTGGTGGGCAGAGCCAGAACTTACCCCGGGTCACTGACTTCGTGCTCAGTGTTTCCCCTGATGCTGATGGTCACAGAACATCAGACTTAAAGAGGACTTTTAGTTTAGTGGTTGAAAGAGGGCAGACTTTGAGGCCAAACCTTCCATTTGATTTAATCCAGGTTTAACCATCGCCCTGCCTCTATTCTTTCTATTTCCATACAGCGTCTTTTTGTGAGATTCAGCAATTCCGGTGCTTAAGAAGTTCACACTCTTGATGTTCTTTGTCATCAAGTCTATTTTTATATTGTTATAACTACCAGATGTTATTATTGTTAGTATTTATCCAGTCAATATTTTGGTAATTTATTTTTTTCACACTCTAACTTTCAGATATCAGCATCTGTGTTTTTATCTGTGTTAACAAGGACTTGGCGTTGTCTTGGGCAGCACCTGGCACGTGGCAAGCTCTTCCTTTCCTCCTCGGCCATCTCCTCCTCCTCCAAAGCCACCTCCTCCATCTCCTCCTCCTCCTCTCCTCCCTCTCTTCCTTTCCTCCTCCTTCGTCTCTTGGCCGCATATCCTTAGGGCAGTGATCCTCAAATTTAGTATTCATTAGAGCCTTTTGAGGCACATGTTGAGAAGGAGCATCCTGGGCTCCCTTTCCTGAGGTCCGGGCTGGGAACAGTGGTGTTTTCACAAACATCTCCCTTGGGTCGTTGCTGGTAGACCTTCCCTTGAAAGTTGGTTTTCTGGGGAGTTTAGGCGGGAAGGTTGCAGTGTGGAGTGAAGATGTTTTCACTTGAAGGAAAGGATGTCAAATCACAGCATTGGTGCTGTTCCTGCTTCTCCAGTCCCAGGTGGCCGTCGGATTTGAACTGACGCCACAGTTTAGATTTCCTAGTTTTCTTATTAAACATGGAAAGTAGCTGCCCTGGGAAAGGGCTCCCACAGAGGAGAGTGGCTTCTGTTTGGAGGTGTGGATGAAAACTATTGCTGCCGTATCAGTAAACAAAGGATGTTGCGGCCATTAAGCCATCCCATTACAGCCTCCCCAGGTGAGTCCTCAGGGAACTCAGGGTAGAACATGATGCTCCCATCAAGCTCTCAGCCACTGCAGCCACACACACACATACCCACCCCATCATGGTGCACCTGAGGAGACTGAGGATGAGAAAGCACAGGACACTGGCCCCAGATGGCTGAGGTGCACATCAAAGGAATGATGTCAGTGAGCCCAGACTCTTGCATCTTCCCGTACATAGAAAAGCACTAAATTCCTTAACCCGGGATATCTGGTTTTCTTTAATTAACAGTCTTCTTTTGATGTTCCAACTACCTGGTCTCTATTGCAAAAGCTCCTACATATCCTGACACCCACCTTGCCTCTTTGGAGCAGTTTCTCAGAGTTATCTGAGATGCTCTGTCCTGGGCTTAAGCCCTCAGTTTTGTCCGCCAAATAAAACATAACTCTCAACTTGAAGTTGTGCATATTTTTTCAGTTGGTGGAGGGCTGGGGTCCACTGGCTCTGAAGCAGTGAAGGGAGCACACTCCTTCTAGCCTTTTCCACACAGGCAGCTCAAATACCTTTGGTTCTGGGCTATTTGAATGTGTCCTGTCAATCTGTTTATTCTTCCGTTGGATAAACATTTCTTGAGGCAGACTTTATCGTGTGTGAGAGCGATATGACCATGACTAAGACCCACATCTATTTTCCAGGAAATCACGGTTCAGTGGAGGCATGACAGGCGTGGGGAGCCACGTGAAGTGGAAGAGATAGGAATAAAGAGGTGTAAACAAGAAATTACAAAGGTGGGAGGTTTACAAGTGTCTTCAGAATTCCTTGGGAGGCTTCAGAGGGAAGTGGAAATTGAACCTGGTTCCTGGTTCCTGGTGACAGGTTACCAAGAGCGGAGGATAAAGCAGCTTGTTATACAGTAATATTAGTATTTTAAAAACATGATTACTTACAGCTTATCATGGGGTTTAGCAAATAATCTTAAAAACTCAAACCTAACATTCCTTAAAAGGCCTGTGTGGTCCCTTTGTTTTCCGTTTCACTTGGCGTTTGTGGCGAAATACCTGTTGCTCCAAGTAGCAGTCGCTCACCCTGGGGCGGCAGTGGCGTCTCCTCACCGAGTGGTCTGCGGTTGCTTCGTCTCTGGCCTGTCCGTTCCCTCTCCGCCTCCTCGCTGACTCTCAAGGATCTTCCTCATGGGCTTGTTCAGTCGCTGTTTCCTGACCCTTCCATGTATCGGATTTGACTGCTGTGGACAGTGTCTGTCTTTGTGAGTCCCCTTCATCCTCTTCTGGCTCTGCAAGGACAGCCAGCTCACCAAGACGCTGACATTGTTCCCTCAGAAAGTGGAGTGATTAACTTCTTTCAAGGTGCCCCTGTCTGAAGAAGATGAAGGGGGGCTGCTGAGGGTGAGAACCCGATAGGAGCCTTGACTGAGGGTGTTGAGTTACAGGGTGGTGGTGATGATACTGATGATGCTGCTGCCGAAGGTCAAGACTTGAGGAGCGCTTGACTGGTGGGGGGCCCTTGCAGGATGCTGAACGGCAGGTGTGCAAGCAGAGCTTATCTGGAAGCTCTCTAATTTTCAGGAAAATCAGGGCTTACAACGTTGGATGAATCTCCTGCCAAGTCAGCAAGTGATGGATTCTGCCAGACAGTGCGGGACATCTCAAGAATTTTGATGTCTGTTCATTGCCTCCTTGCTTGACTTATAGTTTTTCACGGATCATCTGTGTTTCATTTTACCCGCCTCCCCCTGCCGCCATGCATCCATGAGCCCCTGCATGGGCAGCCTGTGTTTGGGGACCACAGGAGGTCAGACAGAAGGAGCTGGGGGACTCGGGCAGCTCCTCCACTCGGGGAGCAGCTATGGAATGTGACCCAGCCCCAGCCGTCTGATTTCCCTTCTGAAAAGGCTATGAGATGCTCTAGGCAGGGGGCAGGAGGCTGGTTTCCCTGGGCCGGGTGGGGGCATCCGAGGAGAGGGGGGAGGAGAAGACGCTGTTTACCTCATGTCCTTGCCTTCAGGTGGGACTTGAATTAAATCACACCAGGAAGGTCTGAGTTCTTTTCTTTATTCAAATGCCAGAAAAAGACCAGTTTCTGTGATACGTTTTAAAAAAAGATTTTATTACCTAGTAACTCTTGCCTTAAGAAAATCATTATCAAAATTAACAAATATTTACTGAATCTCAGTTGTCATTTATTGAGTCATTATATGCCCAGAATTGTTTTCAGTGCTTTACATACAGGAGCCTCTTAAAACCAAGCAACTGTTGTCTGAAGTTGCTAGACTCAGTACACAGACAGGAAACTCAGGCTCAGGGAAATGACTTATTCAGGGTCACATGGGCAGCAAGGGAGGAAGTCCTGACTTCTCCGAGTCTGAATTGCATGCTTCTGGTTGCTCCTCTCCATGGCGTATAGCACGAGACACAGGATATGTTTAAAAGAATAAGACACAGGCCCTGTTTTAAATGCTCACATCCCACGATGGATTCTAAATTCTTCACACTTTATTTAAACCTGATGATTCTCTTTAAGTCTTAGAAAAGAGGAACAGAAAAAATTCTTTGTAAAATCTTAATCTTTAATAAAGACAGTTACTGAGTCACTCTCAAGACCTTTTTGATGGTTAAAGAATCATCGTCTGATCCGTCTTTCAGTGGCTTGTCAATTGCTATTGTTTTCTGTGTGTCTGCATTCCTACTGATGTCCCTTATACGATGTAAAGTCCAGGTGACCTTTGTACAGAGAGTCAGCATGTGCCCAGGGGAGAAATGAGTCAACCGTTCATTTAGACCAACCCTGGTGTCGTCCTGGCCTTGTCTCCCTCCTACACAAACCTTCAACCCTACATCGAGGAACCCTAATTGTGTCTCTAAAACATTATTCGTAAGAGTCATGGGCGTCTTAGCTTTGGCCTCCTTCCTTGCAGCCCTGCCCTGTCCTTCTTTCCCATGGACAACAGCGCATGAGCGCTGTTAAGCAAGGGCTCTTCATCCTCTAACTTCTCTTGAATTTGAATCTTGAGCTGAGTAAAAAAGAGCTTAAACACGCTTGCATTAGACCAGCCTGTTTCTATCACAGGACCACTCCTACTTTCTTGCCTCTTAGACATCTAAAGCTGCCTCTGAAGGTTTTTGCATATTTCCAACCTGAGGACCCAATATCCTATCCCAGAATTCCCCTTTGCTGGAGTCAGCTCGATGTGGGTTCCCTCGCTTGTAACCAAGTAAGCTCAACTGGATCTCTTCTCGGTTACCACTCCTTGCTCAGTCATGTACTCAGTACATATTTATTAAGGGCCTACTGTGTCCTCTGGGGAAGATGGTTCTGGGCCTCCGTCAGTAGCAGGAGCTGTGGCATGTGCGCCTTGGGGCTGTGTGTCTCGCTGGGAGCTGGGTGGGGAGTGTTTGCACTGGGGCATTTCAGCCTGGGCTGGCGGATAATTAATGAGTTTGTTTTTGTGCTGGTGGTTGGAGCTGACACGGTGCCGGCAGGTGCCTTTGTCTTGCTTCCGTCCATCCATCTTTATCGGATCTGCCAGACTCGCCTGTGCTCCTTTTCTTTCTGTCTTTGCATTGAAGGCAGCTGGGGATGGGTCTGCAGGGAATCCTCCCCGGACAGCCCTGGCAGCGGGGATGTCCTCTGTGTGCGCGAGCCTTTTCTAGTGCTGGTTGTCTACCCGGCCCGCCCTCTGCCTTCATCCGTCACATCTGCAGTGGAGCAGGGGGCTTGGGCATTGTGAGGACGGTGTGCAGACGTTCCCAGGACGCGCTCTTCTTGAGCAGCGAGCCCCATCAGTTTCTCCCTCGTCTGTATCTTCCTTCACATGTTTGGCAAAGGAGAAGAAGAGATTTTAGCCACTGTGTCGTACGAGACTCATAGGAAACGCAGTTTTCCAGCTGTTTTCTTGTTTCCTCCTCTTCCGGAGAAACCTCGCTTTGACCTCTAGACCCGGAGCTGCCTGCCTGCAACATCTCACCCTCCGGCTTGTTTCTTCTTTTCTGCTCCAGCAGCAAAGGCACAGTTCATCCGCTCAAGGCGGAAACCCAAGTCCACTTTACTCTTTCCTATTCTCCATCCCCTCCATGTAATCAATTAGCAGTTTCTGCCAACTGCATCCACTTAACACCCCTTATTAGTTTTGCATTGCTACTCCCATGTTATCTCAGACCATTGTCAATTTTGGTCAAATTTTTAATTGTAGAATTAGAAACCAAAAAAAAAAAAAAATCACATGATTGCTATGGAATTCATATGCATTATTATTTTCCATCTGTATTATTCCAGCAACCCCCAAACGGGAAGCCACGCTTGGCAGTTGGGCCCTATTTCACTCCCTTCATCCGTGTTTGGAGGATCTAAACAAAAGCCTGATTGTTTTATTCCATCGTTTAAAAATTTCCAGTGGGTTCTGACTGTTCTCAAGCCTGGAGAGGGACTTCCCTGGTGGGTCCAGTGGGAAAGAATCCGCCTTCCAATGCAGGGGACGCGGGTCTGATCCCTGGTTGGGGAACTAAGATCCCACATGCCACAGGGCAGCTAAGCCCGCGTGCCACAACTTCTGAGCTCGCACGCCTCAACTAGAGAGCCCGTGTGCCGCAAACTACAGAGCCCACGTGCTCTGGAGCCCACGTGCCACAACTAGGGAGAGAAAACCTGCACGCCACAACTAGAGAGAAGCCCGCACGCCACATCGAAGAGCCCACATGCCGCAACTAAGACCCAATACATTTATTTATAAATAAATAAATAAAGCAAAGAAATTATTATCTTAAAAAAAAAAAGAAGACTGGACAAACGACGTAGCATCTTATGGACAAAGTCTGACTTATAGTCAGAAGCCCCCTCCCCTTGAAAGTATCTTGCTGTCCTTCCCCTGAAAGTAAACACATCAGGCTCTAGCCCTGCTCTGCCTTCTTCCCAGGATGTCTTTTCCCACCCGCATCCCTCCTTCACTGGGCTAAACTGTACTCACCGTTCATTTCAACCTCTATGTCATGTCCGCTGGAAACCTTTCCCGCTCCTCGTAGCCGGGGTCATGCCCTTCCCATGTGCTCCCATGTGCTCCCATGTGCCTGTATGTACTCACGGCATCATTTACTGCAGTGTGTTGGAATTACCACTTCGCAGATGGTCTTTGCACTGGATAGGAAGCTCTTTTAGGGCAGGGCCTGCATCTCATTCACTGTCACTGTATTCTCCAGGCCGACGCTGGTGTATTAGGTGCTAGGTTATTGGAAGGCCACTGGCAGCATTATGTGTTGTTTCCCCTGGATTCTCTGCCGGGCACCTCACCTATAGATTTCTGAAAGCACAGACAGCAGGGCTTTGTAGTTTCCTGTCATGTGCCTGCGCCCCCCCCCCCCAACTAGGTGGTATGTTCCACATTGGCTGGGTCTGTACTCTGTCCATCTCTCTGTACCGCATGGGACTTGATACAGTTTCTGCACACAGTAGGCACCTACTGTGTGCTGGTTCTTGCTGGACACTGGAGGTACCCATGTGCTCTCAGTCCTTACAGAGTTCATGTCCTTGCATCAGGGCACAATTGTGTGCAGTCTGGGGAAATAGCATCCTCATCTGTAAAAGGACTCATCCCTAGTTGACCCTGAAAGTTTAAGTCCCCTGTGAGGCCCAGCATCCTAGAATTCTAACTCTCAGCCTAGTGTACATCTGCTCATGCTGAGATGACCATGCACTCAGAGACGTTTCAATGTCTTATTCTTTCCCAGTGCCTACTCTGGGTTGAGCCTCTCCATTCACACAGCTGAGGCTGGTTTGGGGGCGTGGGTTGGAGGTTGGGTCCTGATGCTCGTAAGCAGTCCCTCTTACAAGGCCCAAATCCCAGCACCTCTGTGGTAGACCTGGAAATCCTTGGAAGGTTTCCATGGAGTGCCTGCCCTCGGCACCACTCTGTGCACAGAGCCAGAGGCAAGAAGGCATGGGACCTTTTGTTCTTGCCAAAGGGCTCGTAGCAGGTTCTGTAAGTTTTGGAAAGAAGCTGAGGCTCTTGATTCCTTTTACTTTTCCTCGTGTGGAGGCTGAGCTGGGAAGACAAGGCACTGAGCACAGTCTTCCTTAATCCCGCCAAGCGGACATAGTATGGAGAAGGACGTCTGGGAGGCTCTTGGCAGGAGAGGGGCCTCTGCAGCTTTGCGAGATCTAGGTGAAGATCTCTGGAGATGAGGGGCTTTCCCTCCTGGACGGACACCCAGCGTCTGTCCCCTTCAGTTTGTTGTGACACCCAGCGCCCCCGGGAGCACAGTGAAGCTGCGCCCCGCGTCTCCCCTGCTCTTGAGGTCAACAGTGCATCCTGACGGCCGGGGTCTCCTGTGTCCCTCACTCTGCACAGCACCTCACGCCTAAGTGTCACCCGCTCAGAGTTCACCTCGTCAGCTCCCTGAACTAGGTCTCCTCACAGCAGCCCAGCTGGGAAGCCACATCCTGCAAATCCATTTAGGAAAAGAAAAGCCTATTAACTTAATTTCTTCCTCAGCATTGTTTGTGTTCCCGATCAAAAAAGTGCTCTTTTTACCCTTGCCCTGTCTTCCAAATGATGTCAGATGTTACAGATGTCACCCAGCGGCAGGATTCTCGAGCTGCGGGCTGCTTAATGCTTTGGAAATGATGGAAGGCTGAGAGCCGAGCGCAGTGCGGTGGCGGGGAAAGCTCATTTCCAGGGCCCAGCATCCCCAGCTCATCTGAATTAGGGGGCCCATGAGTTATGGCAGCCCAGTGGCCTTTGGAACAGATGGCTCCCTCGACTGCTCAAGGCAGATCCGGGAAGCGGCCTCCTGCGGCCTCTTGCCTAGCAGGCTCTAAGTGCACGTAATGGGGACGTCTCAGAAGACCTTCTCTCTTTTCTTACTTGGGTTAGTGAGGGGCCTTTGTGCTGAGACGTGTAACCTCTAATGGCTGTGGGCCAGATTTAATGCTGTTTCCCTGCTGCCTTGTTACCCGAGGTTTCCCCAGCCTGGTCTGACTGCTGGAGAGTGAAGAACAGCTGTGCCCCAAAGATTACCATGTTCTCATCCACACAATGGGGGTAAGAAGAACTTTTCTTTGTGAGTTTTAATCAGTGTCATAGTAAATTTGGGCTCCTGTAACAGAATACCATAGACTGGGTGGCTTATAAACAACACAAATTTATTTCTCATAGTTTTGGAGGCTGGAAGTCCAAGATCAAGGTCCGGCAGATTCAGGGTCTGGTGAGGACCTGCTTCCTGGGTCATAGCCGTCTTCCTCCTGTGTCCTCACTTGGAGGAAGGGGTGTGGGAGCTCTCTGGGGTCTCTCATGAGAGCACTAATCCCACTCATGCCCTAATCACCCCCTAAAGGCCCCGCCTCCAAACACCATCACATTGGGAATTAGGTTTCAACATATGAATTCTGGGGAGACACAAACATTCAGCCCATAACAACATGTCAGGGCACCTTGTAGGATGTACTTCCCTCAGATGTAAGATGTAATGTTCACTCCATCTTGTTTATTTCCATCAGAGCCTTTATCGTCCTCTGAAATTATCTTCTTTAATTTTTGTTTGTTGTTTATTGTCTGCCTTTCTCTTCCCGACACCCATCAAAGTATAAGATCTAGAGGCAGGCAATTCTGGATTTCCAGATCCTCTGGATTAATAGGTTACGTTGTAGTAGACCAGCGCTCTCTCTGAGAACAAGTAAAAATGTCAAGTGAAAAACATCTATTTGAACACATCAGAAATGTACCAAGGCATCCAGAACTGGAGGTCCTAAATACCTCAAACGGGAAACCTCAGGGGTGCATTCACCAGCTCTTTTTCCCTCGGGATATTTGCTGATTCTGGGCTGAAAACAAGGGACTGAGGATTCAGATGCAGGTCTCAGGCAGAGGACCACTGCTGAGATGCACAGAAACAAGAAGAGGTTTTGGCGAGTCTTCTGGGGCTGGAGAGACAAAAATTAGACATTTGAAGGGCCTGGATCAGAGAGGAAATCTGGAGAATTGAGCCTAAAACTTTGCCAGTTTTTGCTCAAGACATGTGCCAGAGTCTCAGATTTCAGGAGACCATGAAACCTTAGCATAAAACCTTTGAAAAACAGAACACAGCCTTTGATCATCTTATAATATAAAGGAGACAAGAATTAGAGTCGAAGGTGTACCAGTGTGACTAGTACCTGGTGAAAATCCCAGGCTCTCAACTGGAGCCTCCAAAGAGCAACCAGAGGTGGGTAGAGCCTGACCCAAACTGTGACCCCTCCTTAAAGGGATGTGTTAGGGTCCAGATCGACACTCTGCCTGAACAGAGGAAAGGGTGAGCCCTCTCAGGAAGAGAATGACATCGTTTAGAGCTGCTACAACTTACTATTTTTGGTGTCATACAGTCAGTAAAGTATTGTCAGGCATGCCAAGAAACAGGGCTGAAAGCCAAGAGGAAAAAACCCAACAACAGATAATAGGAAATTCCAATATTCAAGTCACCTCTAGGTCTTTATCAGACAAGAACTTACAATAATTACGATTAAAATATTCAGGAAAATAGAAGAAAAGAGGAACAAAAGTAAAATTTCAATAGAGAACTTGGAATTTAATTTTAAACAGTATCATTGTCTGGTTTTGATAATGTATTTGGTAATGTAAGACATTATTATCAGGTGTATGGGAACTCTATAATTTTTGCAACTTCTTGTGAATTTCATACTACTTTAAAATGAGAATCTATAATATAAAATTTAAAAAAATGTGAATTCTAGAACTAAAAAGTACAATTGCTGAAATTAAGAATTCAGTAGGTAGGTTTAACATTAGATTTAAGCAGAAGAAAAGAATACAGGTCAATAGAAAACATCCAGACTGAAGCACAGAGGGGAAAAAATATGAAAATACAGAAAAGAGGTTAAGGTACGCATCAGACACAGTGAATCTAAAATAATGTAGCTGTAATTCCAGAAGTAGAAGAGAACTAGGATGAGTTAGAAAATTATTTGAATATTTGATGATTTTTCCAAACTGATAAAACGCAGCAAATCACAAATTCAAGAATCTATGAACAGGATAAATATAAAGAAACCTAGGCTCAACACAGTAAATCTGTAGAAAATTAAAGACAAAATGAAAATCTTAAGAGCAAAGGAAAAATACACATCACCTTTAAAGGAGCAACAAGAAGACAAATATCTGACTTTTTCAACAGAAACAAGAGGAGACAGAAAACAATAAAACATCGTTAATATTCCAGAATAACAAACAAACCCCCAAATAACCCTGTCAACCTAGAATGATGTATCTAGCAAAATTATTCTTCAAAAATTAAATAAAAACATTAACAAACAGGGCTTCCCTGGTGGCGCAGTGGTTACGAATCTGCCTGCCAATGCAGGGGACACGGGTTCGAGCCCTGGTCCGGGAAGATCCCACATGCCGCGGAGCAGCTAAGCCCGTGCGCCACAACTGCTGAGCCTGCGTTCTAGAGCCCGCGAGCTGCAGCTGCTGAGCCCGCATGCCACAACTACTGAAGCCCACGCGCCTAGAGCCTGTGCTCTGCAACAAGAGAAGCCACCGCAATGAGAAGCCCGCGCACCACAACGAAGAGTAGCCCCCGCTTGCTGCAACTAAAGAAAGCCCACGCAGCAGCAAAGACCCAACACAGCCAAAAGTGGATAAATAAATAAAAATGAAGTTCCATATATACACTACCAAATGTAAAAAAAAAAACAAACCCAAAAAACATTAACAAAATCTGAGAGAATTTGTAGCCAGCAAAGGTTCACTAAAAAAATTACTAAAAGGATTTCTTCACACAGATGACAAATAACCCCAGATATAAGAGAGCAAATACAAGAATAAATAAAGAATGATAATATAAAGCATTAATGTGTGGATAAATATAAATAAATATTACCGGTACAAGACAATAGTAATGTTTTGTCTTGTGGGGTTTAAAATAAATGTAGAATTAAAATACATATCAATTAAAACACAAAATTTGGGAGGGGAGATAATAGATTTAAGACATTCTAGGGTTCTAGCATTGAAGAAAAGTGCTAGTGCTAATAATTTCCATCAGAATGTAGTTAAAGATGTATGTTGTAATCTCTAGGATAACTTCCAAAAGAAGGATAACTAATAAACTAATAGAGGGGAAAGACAAAATAATAAAAAGAAAATTAACCAAATAATCAAATATTAATTAAAAAGAAAAAGGCAAGAAAGGGGAGAAAACATAAACGGTTCTGTCAAATAGAAATAAACAGTAATCTACAAGGATTTGCTGCATAGCACAGGGAACTATATTCAGTAACTTGTAATAACTTATAATGAATATAATCTGAAAAGGATGTAACTGAATTACTTTGCTGAACTGAAACTAGCACAATATTGTAAATCAACTATACTTCACTAAAAAAGAGAAATAAATCTAATAGATAGTAATTTACATCTTTCAGTAATTACATTCAATGTCAATGGACTAAATATTGCAAGTGAAATACTAAAATTGCCAGATGGGATATGTGCTACTGTAAGAGAAGTGCCTCAAATGTAAGATCACAGAAAGTTGGAAAATAAAAGAATGTAAAAAGGTGAAACATACAAAGATTAATATACTTATTGGCTCATATTATATACTCAATAGGTAGTTGTTGGATAGATACGTGTTATCCTTGTTCAAATACTGATGGTAGTGAATAACCCCAAATGTTTTCTATAGCTTTATGAAAAGGCATGTTTGATTTCAAAATTCATGTTTAGTGACTGTATTGGTGGTCAGAGATGAACACCCCTAAGATGAGAATCTTAATGGTGATATTTTGTAAAGTTCATGATGAAAGAAAATCTTTTTTGATATTCATAAGACTGTATTGTCTACATACTCAGCTGTTAAAGCTGTTCATTTATTTATTTAGTATCATTTCTGGTCCATCTGGCATTTCTGCTTGATTACCAGCTCTGAAAGGCAAGGGTAGGTTCAGAAACTTCCCAGAGCCCTCGACTGCTAGTCTAGGACCCATGTCCTTGGGTTGTGATGAGCATGGTAGATAAATAGAAAGAATGAACGAGATACCTCTGAAGGAGTGACTGGGTGCAGAAGACTGGGTAAATGTTTCTTGACTTTTGCAAATATATAAAACTCAACTAAAGCCACTCTACCTTTACTTCCATACAAACATTTCATAGTAGTTAAAAATACACATCCAAATTTGGTGACTTAGTGGATGAACTAAGTTTAAAAATTAATTTTTTAAAAGGCAGAAAATTGTATGAATATTATTATCGTTACAGAGTAATTTATCCAGTGAAATTCATCCAGTAACTTACCCAGAACATTTATCAGGTAGTTTATCCTTCACAGGAGTTTCTTCTTGTTCCTGCTCCTCATTCCCGATCCAGTCACATCCTTATTTATTCAGAATAACCATTGGGGTAACGGGAGATCCGTGGTGGACGTCGAGGATTAGGACCCGAAAGTCTGGGGGATTAGGATTGAGATTCTCATGTTCAGGAAAGTGAAATACCATGCTTCTCTTCCCCTCCCATTTCTCCCACCTTCTCCCACTCTCCTTCTCTCCAGACCTTTCTCTCTCTTCATTTTTTCAACATTTACACAACCCAGGTACTGTCTTCTTTACTAAGGGCTGTTGGGGTGTTCTGCGGTGAATGCTGTGTAGACCAGCTGCAGCTGATCATTGCGCCATTGCCTGTAGTGGCTGCAGTGATGGATAATAGGCCACCTGTGGTTGAGCCGGGGGGAATTCCTGGTGCTGTTACTTTATGGATGGATTGTTTGCAGTTGGTCCTGACATGACTTTGTCTCTAAAATAGTACAGACCCCACACCAAAGAAAGACGCAAGGACTGCTGTGTAAGCTCTCCTCATATCACGTACTGAACAAAATGTCCTCAGTGGTTTTGAAAATTTTGTGGTTCCGGTCCTCTTTCATGATGTGAGGAAGACTATAAACAGGTGCTTCTCAAACTTTAATTGGCATACCTTGCAAATCACCTGTGGACCTTCCTAACTGCAGGTTCTGTAGGTTCTGCAGGTCTGCCTGTGTGAGTTGAGATTCCCCAGTTCTCATAAGTTTCCAGGTAATGCAGATGGTACTGGTCTTCAGACCACAATTTAAGTAGGAAGTCTAAGAGAAGGGAGGAAAGTAAGACATGATGGTGTAACCTCTCGGCCAGGCTGCTTCAGGACTTTCGTCTTTTTTTAAGGATTAAAGACAGTAAATTTTTTTCTTCCTTAAAAATTTTTTTCTGATTATAAAACAACATGATTATTGTGTAAAATTTGAGAAATGTGAAAGTACTGTGCATAAACTAAGATCATTTATCATTCCAATCAGTCAGTCAATCAGACCAGTGATTCCTAGTCCTGACTGCACAATAGAATCAAATGGAGAATGTTACAAAATATCCATTCCTGACACTCACCCAGCAGGGATTAAATTAGAGCCTCTGTGTAGGGGACTTGGCATCTTTTAAAAATCTTTCCATGGTGCATATAGCATTTAGAACAGTGAATATAGACCCCCTCTCTGGAAAAGTTCATACACATGATATTGTTCCATGCAATTTCTGGAGTTCAAGGACCCTCAGAAGGCAATATATGAAAATTTAAGAGACTGTGCTTCAAAAGAAAAATCTCTGAAGGAAATGACACAGGGCACCCCCACCCCCAATATATTTCTATTATGGACTGAATTGCTTCTCCCTGAGTTCCACATGTTGAAGCCTCAAACCTCTAAGTGACTGCATTTGGAGATACCGCCTTTACAGAGTTAATTAGGTTAAATGATGTCACAAGGGGGGACCCGATTCCCACAGGGCTGGTGTCCCTATAAGAAGAGGACAAGACCCCAGAAGGATGTAGGCACAGAGGAAAGGTGGCCACCTGTGAGCCACACTGAGAGGCCTCAGGAGAAACACAACCTGCCAGCACCTTGATCTTGGACTTCCAGCCTCTAGAACCGTGAGAAAATAAACTTCTGTTGTTGAAGGCACCTGGTCTGTGGTGATTTGTTACAGTAGCACTAGGAAACTAAGACAGATTTTGGTCCCTACAAATGGGGTGCTGCTGCAACGAACACCTGAAAGTGAGGAAGTGGCCTTGGGACTGGGTGATGGGTAGAGGCTAGGCAAGTTTTGAGGCACAAAATTAGAGAAAGCCAAGATTGCCTTGAAGAGGTTATCAGAGGGATGTGGGACCTGAAAGGCGATTCTGGTGACGTCTCAGAAGGAAATGAGGAACTTGGCACTGGGAATTGGAGGAAGGGCGATCCATGTTATAAAGTGGCAAAGACCTTGGGCCAAATTGTTTTCTAGTGTTTTTGTAGGAAGTAGATATTGTAATTGATGAACTTAGATGTTTCACTGAGGAGATTTCTAAGCAAAGTGTTGCAAATTATGGGTATAGAAATTCAAAGGTGCAAGCGCTTAACACTAAATGGCCTGCAAATAAATAGTGACTTCTTTAGCGTGTTTTAGAATTACTCCTGTGGACCCACACTTTACCCCGATTCTGCTTGCGTGTCTTACTTCTGCTGGGCCAAGCAGAGCCAAATCTAGAGTCCTTGTTTGCCTGGCCATCTATCGGGTAGATACGGAGGGGAAGTTAAAGATGGCATTCAGTGAAAACTGTTTCCTCAAATTCCCCATCTAGTTTCAGGATTTGATTGGTGTGTCACAGTGGTTCCCAAACTCTGAGCCCCAAGGCACCCTGGGGTGCTGCAGCCAGGGACACTGCAGTTTATTTGAAATTTTGGAGGAAAATACTTGGACATCTATCAGATGCTGTAAAAACTCCTGGTTCAAGATAGTTCACAGTTTCAATAGCACGTTACATTCATTTTGGTGATTTCGTATCTTTGCAAGCCTTGGTTTTTGGTGTTTACATGATTAAAAAACCGCAAGTATTGTATCCAAATCATTGTGGCATGAATGCATGTGGTAATGCATGTGGTTGCATCCAATCTGATTCTGATCTGGTTCAAGGTTTGAGAAGTTGTGTGGTGCCCCAGGGGTGTGTGTGTGCCATTAGTAAGAGTGAAATAAAAGTATATTGTCTTTCAGTTTAAGTTTTTTTTAAACAGCTAAGTTATTAGGAAATAACTTATCCATTTGTCTTCTGGTAACTAGTTAATAACTGAACCATGGGGTTTCCCCTTTGTTTTGTATTGTTGGTGTTGGCATGGGACATTGTGAAAAAGACACCGTGACACTAAGGGTGGTGTGGACCGAGAGAGTGTGGACTGCGGTGTGGTGGTTCGTCTGGACCTGTGCTCCCTCTGCAGGAAGCAGCCACCCGTTGGGTAAGGCGCAGTTATCCCGAGACCACCGTGGTCTGAGGAAGCCCCATAGAGCCGTGTGGAGAAGCTGCACAGAGGGAGAACGATGCCCAGCAAACCTTAGGGATTCCGGTCCTCTGTGCTAAGGACAGAGTGAGGAGAGGCTGAGATGGCCCCGTCGCCCTCTGACTGCAGCCACGTGAGAGGTTCACCCACGACAGCTACGCAGATGAATCCACACACCCTCTCAGACCGTGAGAGAGAAGAGTATATTAGGTCACTGAGCTGTGGGTTGATTGTTTATAAACTTTACTTTTGAGGGGAAGGTGCAGAGATTCCCATACACGCCCTGCCCCACACATGCACAGCCTCCCCCATTGTCAGCACCCCCACCAGGTGGAGTATTTGTCACACTGATGAGCAGACACTGGCGCACCATAGTCACTGCAAGTCTATATAGTTACGTCTTGGTGTTGTATATTCTATACGTTTGGATAAATGTGTAATAACGTGGATCACTATGGTATCATTCTTCTTTACGGTATTATTTTCACAGCCCTGAAAATTCTCTGTGCTCCACCTATTCATCCCTTTCCCTCCCCAAACTCCTGGCAATCACTGATCTACTTATTGTTTCCTTAGTTTTGCCTTTTCTAGAATGCCATATAGTTGGAATCACACAGTATGTAGACTTTTCAGACTGACTTCTTCCACTGCATTTAAGGTTCCTCCCTGTCTTTTCATGGCTTTATAGCTCATTTCTTTTTAGTGCTGAATGACAGTCCATTGTCTGGATGTACCGTAGTTTATTTCTTCATTCACCCACTGAAGGGCATCTTGGTTGCTTCTTAGTTTTGGCAGTTTTGAATAAAGCTGCTATAAATATCCATTGCAAGTTTTTGTGTGGCTATAATTTTCAACTCCTGTGGGTAAATACTGAGGAGCGTGACTGCTGGATCGTATGGTGTGAGTATGTTTGGTTTCGTAAGAAACCTGCAAACTGTCTTCCGAAGTGTTCGTCCCACTTTGCGTTCCCACCAGCAGTAAATGAGCGTTCCTCTTGCTCCACGTCCTCGTCAGCATTTGGTACTGTCAGTGTTCTGGATTTTGGCCATTCTCATAAGTGTGTAGTAGTATCTCATAGCTTTTAAAATCTGTATTTCTCTGGTACCATACCACATGGAGCATCTTTTCATGTGCTTGTTTGTTATCTGTACATCTTATTCGGTGAGGTGTCTGTTAAGGTCTTGGCTCGTTTTTAAACCTGGTTGTTTGCTATTTTATTGTTGGGTTTTAAGAGTTCTTTGTATATTTCTGACATCAGAGGTGTCTTTTGGAAATATTTTCTCCTGTTTGTGGTTTATCTTCTCTTGACAGTGTCCTCTGCAGAGCAGGGGTGTTTAATTTTAGGGAAGTCCAGCTTATCAGTTATTTCTTTCCCGAATCGTGACTTTGGTGTTGTTTCTAAAAAGTCATCACCATACCCACAGTCATCTAGGTTTTCTCCTATGTTATGTTCTAGGAGTTTTCTAGTTTCTACCACATTGTGCTAATGACTGTAGCTTTATGGTAAGTCTTGAAGTCGGGTAGTTTATAAAGCAGAAGTTGATAACTGGAACAGAATTTGGTACCTAGAAGTGAGGTGCTGCTATAACATAAGCTGAAGGAATGTGGCATTTGCTTTTGGATAAGTGATTGAGGTGGAAGTTGGAATAGCCACAAAAATTCTGTTAGCAAGATCTGGAAAGACTTCAATGAGACCATTGGTGAGGGTTTGAAAGACAGAAAAGAAAATGCTGGAGGTTAGAGAAAAAGGAGCACTTGTTTTATATATGTATTACATATATGGTAGGAATTTTGATGGCACCATCAGCTGTGATAATGTGGAAGAGAGGAAGAGTACCCAGTGAACGCATGGATCTGGCCAGAGAGATTTGCAGGCAGAATGTAAAAGGTGCCAACTGGCTGCTTCTAGCCGCCTGTTATAACGTATGAGTGGAGAGGAGCTGAAGAAGGAACCATGTAGTTTCAAGCAGAATTTCTAAGACATGTAAATGAACCCTGGCTTACTAGGTTCAAAAATACAATTATTTCTCATCCTCAGTCTCTCCCAGCAAAATCTTCTCAAACTAGAAATGCCCTCAGGGAAGAGATTAAAATCTAGGGCATTATGAATAAATTATGGTTTCAGAGTAAAAGTCTCAAAGCTGTAAGACCTTTTGTTGAGACTTCATGAAGAGTTAAGGGCATGCATACTAGTAAGGCTTCTAAGAATATTAAATCTGTGTCTCTTAGACTAGGTTTGCCAGAAAAAAATCTGAAGGGACTACCTTGTAGACCCTTTAAAGCAGACAAAAGGCATCTAAGGACCTTAAGAGCCCCATTCCACAGTATCTGGGCTCTGAGGCCAATGGATGAAAGAGAAAAGGGACCATCTCAGAAAGAAAAAGGGGCTATGGCTTTTGCATCAGTGAATGGCTTATAATTTGATATACAGGAAGACTACAGATTTTTTAAAGGAATTATGTCAGCTGGGACTAACAGGAACAGAGACAGTATAGAAAAGGTCTTTAGACTGTCAAGCTTCTACGAGCAGGAGGAAAATGAAGAGGCTTCAGTTTAAAACTAGGACCATTTCTTATGGAAAGAAAATAAAATTCAAGGTATGAACCAAAAGCCCCGAGGAAAGAATGAGAATCATTTTCTGGGAACAGGGCTGGGCCCTAACCAAGGAACTAGCAACATGTGCCCAACAGCATTTCGGAACTGCTGTGAAACAGTGACTGCTATGTACCACTGTCTTCTCTTCCATCGGAGCAGTAGGGTATGTTGCAGTTATCCCATGCCTGTCTCACGGGTACACGTCAGGGCTGGGTGGGTCGGTGGGCAGAACACTATTTATTTCATAGGAGTCAGATCAGAAGAAAATGCACTCAAGGAGCTGTTCCAAAGGAGGCTCCTTTGCACCTGAACCTAACTTAGATGTTAAGATCCTGGGTTTTGAGCTGTTTCTGCAGTGGGATAAAAGTTTATTGGCCTTGGGAGGGGGCGAGTATATTTTTCATGAAGGAGGGCCGAATTGTTGGGGCCCGAGGCTGGCCTGTGATTGTTAGCGGCAGAGATGCTGAGGGTCACCTCGTCACCGCCTTCCTTTCCTGTGTGCCTGCCTTAGGCGGGCCTTGGGGCGGAGTCTGCTGCCACGCTCCCTTGAACTTGTACTGGCCTTAGTGACTTGCTTAACTGATAGGATGTGCTCGAAGGGACATCCTGGGACTCCTGAGGTCACACCAGGAAAAGACTTGCAGCTTCTGCTCGAGCCTCTTAGAAGACTTGCTCTTGGAACACATGGAAGAATTCAGGCCCGACATGATAGGTTTGATTCCCCTAAGATGGCCAGGCTGTAAAGAAGAAAAAGCCACACATGGAGAGGCTGCACAGAGGGAGAGGTTCTTAACCAGTTCCAGCTGTTCAAGCATCCCCACCAGGCAGCAGACACGTGAGTGACAAGGTCTCACATGACTGCAGCCTCAACCAACAGCCTGATGGACCTCAGGCGAGAACTTCCAAGCTGAGCCCGTCAAACCCCAGAGGCAAGAGAGATGATAACGCCTTGTTGTGTGAAGGTGCTAAACTTTGTGGTGCTTTCCTGCAGAGCAGCAGATACCTGGTGTGATTGGTAGCATCTCATTTTTCTTACTGGCATGTCTGTGAGGGCTCTGCCTTTACAAAACTATGTGGCAGTTGAGGCCACATGGAATTACTTAGATGCCTAGTCCTAAAGGTCGGATCACTGGATATTTGATTTGTCTTTCTCGAAGAGGCAGTGGAAAAAGACCTGGTTTCCAATCCTAGTTCTACCACAAAGTAGCTGTATCTTTGTGCAGCTCAGTATTTAAATGCATTGGGCCTCAATTTCCTCATCTGTAAAATGGGACTAACATTATTCCTTTCCTACCTTACAAAATTATGATAAAAAGTTGAAGTAGATACTGGTTTGAAAATCACCCCCCCCCCCAAAAAAAACTATACAGCATAGCATTAATCAAATGTAAGGGCTTCTGGAGTGAGTCTGTTTGTAGGAAAGAAATTTGGTCTTGATGGAATGATCAAGTTGAGTGGGACAGAAGTGTCCAGTCAATGGAAGCCATGGTCCAAGTCCTGAAAAATCTGTCCTGGAGATAAATGTACAAACTTGGGGATCCTAGTGTCGTATGGCCGGGGAATGGTGGTCAGAGGCCGAAACATAAAATGGGAGGTTGTATTTGTTTTCTATTTCTGTTTGACAAATTACCCCAAAATTGAATGGTTCAAAACAGTATACGTCTATTATGTCACACTGTTTCTGCAAGTCGGGAGTCCTGGAGTGGCTTAGCTGGTGGCTGCGGCTGGAGTCTCTCCGGGACATGGCAGTCAGGCTGTTGTCATCTGAAGGCTTGATCAGGGCTAGAGATCTATTTCCAAGACGGCTTATTCCCATACTCTGTTCATAGGAGGCCTCCGTTCCTTGCCTCACGGACCCCCCTCTCCTTACTGTTGCTTCACAAGTGTCCTCACAGCACGGCAGCTGGAGTCCCCGGAGCGAGTGATCTGAGAGAGCAAAGCAGAAGTCCCCCCTGGCATGGCTGCCATGCCCTCCTGGTTTACACAGGCCAGCCCCGTTCCTTCAGGAGGGGAGAGGACCACATGAGGATGTGGATACTAGGGGCGGGCTCACTCTGGAGGCGGGCCACCACAAAAGCATGGAGTGTACAAAGTAAGGGAAGAGGAAGACGGTGAGGAGGTGAGCAAGAGAGGCAGGAGATGTGGTTCCATCGTGACGTCGTGAAATCAGAGTGACAGTCAGCTCACGGGGAAGAAGTCAGCAGGCAGAGTGGCGTCGAGAGAGTTGGTGGAGCGGGCGTATTGACGACTGCCCCCGTATCTTCTGTCTTCCAGCACGCCTGTTTCATGAAGTCTCTGATTCTCGTGACTCACATACATCTGGGAACTGGGCTCACTTGCACAGAATCAGTTCTCTCCCCAGCGTCCTGACACCATCATGAGGGTTCTAGAAGCATGGCGCGGCGAAGGGGTTTAGACATTCCGCCGGCCGGGGTAGGACTTGTGTGCAGCCTTGGGCTTGTCTGACCCCCGAGCCCTTGTTCACTCCACTCCATCATGTTACCGTCTTGGTTCCAGGACTGAGGGAGGCCCTAGTGTCCTAACCTTTGGTGCCCTTGCCCCTCTGAGCTTAATTGCAGGGGCTGGAATTCTATGATTCCATGTTGGGATCATAGCCTTCTTGGTCATTTTTGCTGCCTGCGATCACCTTATTGTGTGTTTCTACCTCATTGGCTTCCGTCTCCTTTCATGTCTGAGCCTCATGCTTCTTCATTTATCCTTTCTCCTGTTGTTATTTGTCTCTGTTAACAGGGTTATTTATCCCCGTAAAGCATCTTGAGAGACAGGGACCGAAGGATGCTGGCGCTGAGTCATGGGCTGTTTAAGACACTTGGAGGGAAGCTGGGTGCAGAGACACCTCTTCATCTGATTGGAGTCAGAGCTGGGTGACATGGAGGAAGGGTGAACTTTAGACTTCCTTTTCCACGAGCAGACAGAGCTTAGACAGTAAGAAATTTGAGCAGCAGGCGGGTAATACAAATTCCTAAATTTGTATTACCTGAGTTGAGAATGTAGACTTGTGATTGGCAGGACTCTGACTTGCATCCTATCAAGCTTTCTATCCATTTTACAGAAAGGGGGGAAAAGGAGCGGGTAAGATACATTTTTGGACGGTCATTGGGACCCAGAATCCCAGGAAGCATGGCTCTGTGCCCGGGCACTATCTCTTCAACCTTGCCGCTTCTTCTACCTATACCCACCCCACCCCCTGCCAATCCTGATTCAACAAGTACACACATACCTACAGAGTCACACATGGAAAATTATTTCTGGTCAGTTTGTTTTGGTTTCTTGACATCCTTCATCCTTCATCTCTCTGCACATCCATTGTTGAGAGGGACATGACCTTTTCCTGGAGAAAGGCAGTGCAGGGCTTGGCCTTCTGAGAGGTTGGTTGATTTCACGTTTGATGTGGCATCTGGAAGAAATAAAGGAGCTTTAGATATGAGTTGTCAGGGCTTTATTGGAGCATCAGCATTTCATGGGTTTCTTTATGGCAGTATTAAATGAGTTGACATGCCATAAACTGTCCCACATGTTGGCTTAGGGGTGGGGAGCTGCTGAGAGGTAAAGAAAGCCTATCCTGAACACAAGCCAGCTGTCACGTTCCTAAATCGCCAACCCTCTGCGATGAAAGTCAGGCTGCTTCTCGTTCACTCTGTACCCGGGGTTGAGTGGGTCTGTAAATGTTAGAAAGCAGACCATCTGGGTGGCTACAGCTCCTACTCAAAGGGAATGGATGTCAGGACGCCCTTTGCGAAACTATGGACATGGGCTACCAAGGGCTCTCCATTCCTGGAGGTTGCTACGAATCGTGCAGGTCCCTCAGATGTTTTGTAACTCTTGTGATGGAGGATTCTGTCTGGGGGTCAAGGACCAGATTGGTCAATTTGGTTAGTACCGGGGTGGTGACCTGCCCACTCAGGAAGTCCCTGTCCCCGCTCCTCCCTTTCCCCATGTGGGGTGTCTCGTCCAAGGGCAGTGGCTGTGTGGGAATCAGACGGCCAGGCCCTGCCCCACTTGTCTGGCATTTTGACAGAAGTGGGAATTATACCCTTTGCCACTCGAGGGCTGTGGAGATTTGAGTGTGTCCTAACAGCAGGCTGGCTTTGCTCGCATTCTAGTTGGATGCAGGAAGTTGGATGGGAAGGGCCCTTGGGGATAGGGTTAATTTCTAATGATGCACACCGACCAGAAGGGAGCTCTCGCCAGACACGCCCATAGTCCCGGGCCCCCAGCCTTCAGACCATACAGCTCTTCCTGCTGAGATGCTTCTTGACACAGCCCAGCACTGCTGGCTGCATAGTGACCCGGGAGGGAGCGGGTTGGGGGAGGAGTTCCCGTCCCCAGGCCCCACCTGGGCACCTCACCTGGGCCCAATGGTTGTGCGTGAGGGTGAGGTGGAGGGCCATTGTGGAGGCCTGGACCCCTCCCCCTCATGTCAGGGTGATCAGCTGTGTCTGGACCCTGGAAGAGCTTGAAGCCTTTAACATGAGGTGCGTGGAGCTCCTGCCGGCGTGTCAAGCTCCCGAAGGAATGGTCGTCTCTGCTGAGGAGCATCCGACAAGCAGGCATAGGGAGGGCAGCCAGGAGGCCTGACCATCGACTCAGCACAAAGCGCTGAAGCCCAGGCCGCTGGATCACGCCCGGCCATCTACAGCCTCTGTGTTTGCCAAAAAAGGCCTCTTGCTGATGAAACTTTATTTTTCGGTATTCAGGAATGAGGTCCACCTGCTGTGTGGTATTTATTCGTTTGTTGATTTACTCTTATTGTTTTAGGGAGGTAGAGCTGACTTAGACTACTGTATTGGTTGCAGGTGTACAGCACTGAGATTCTGTATTTAAAAAGCCTGGCACGTCCCTTCTTGTATCATGGAGGTTGGGACAGTCAAGACACCCCGATGGAGAGGGGGCAGCGGGGCCACGGAAAGGGCCAGTGTGGACCCCAGCCACGCTCGGTGCCTTCCCCTCACACCGCCACGGCCCTGGTTGGGGAGCAGGAGGCCTGCCGTGGGGGGCTCATTTCCCTTTGTCACGGGGGCCGTTGGAATTTGCACTGTGTCTGCTCCGTCTGACGGGGGCCGGCCCTGGTTTTATTCCCTGACTGCTCTGCTTGGCGGAAGGGCCATCTTTGATGTCCAGCATTACAGGTGTCTTCCGTGCAGCAGACGAAATGGAGATTTTTCTCCTTTCTTCAGTGCACAGCGAGGGGGCAGGATTTGGTCTTCACAGACGTTTCCAGCTTCCTCAGGTGTGTGATTTTACACAAGCCCACCGAGGTATATGTGAGCAGGTGTTCGCATGTGGACACAGATGCCTCCTCTCGAGGGGCAGGTGGTGCCGTGGGTATCGCGTGGATGCTGGCGTACCTGCCTGGTTTGAATATGGGTTCCTCCACTAACCAGCTTTGTGCCTCAGTTTCCTCATCTGTGAAATGGTGTTAAATTAGCTCTTATTACTTTATCGTTTCCTCTTCCTTTGCTGTACACACATGGGCTTTAAAACAGGAACTGTTGGCATCTCAAACCCAGGACACGTTCTCTGCTGAATTCCCAGCACTTGGGAGTTCGTGCTTTTGACCCGTTCTCCCTTGGGTCAGGGTTCCCTGGTGTGGGGAGCTGAGAGCCTTCTGACTGGGGCACATCTGTGTTTAATCTCCTCCCCAGCCACCTCCACACCCACGTCGCCCCAGCTTCTGTTACCTGCCTTGTCCTCGACAAGGGGGAGCAAGAAGGGAAATGAACGTCTGACCAGGTCCTCTGCCCTTTGATAAAGTTTAAGTTTATATGCAGATGTGTTAGAGAGGTGCTCTAATCATACCGGTTTTTATAGGCATGTGCAAAAGCCGCTTCCTCAGTTTATGGATGCTTTAGTATGCAAATCCAATAGGATACTTATAAGCAAGGAATGCCCACCCATCAGTGTAAATCTACATTTCATTTCATTGTGCCCACTTGCCCCTTTGCAGCACCATCTTCAACCTGCTGGTTATTTTTGCACTTGAAAGGCACTATGAAATTGATAATGATCACAAAACACTCAAAAGTGAGGCAACCATAGAGTTGATGTATTTATACCAGGGGAAGTTTGTAAGTTGAAGCTTCCTTCTGTGTAAGTTAATGACTGTATTCATATGTGAGCGAGCCTTGGCTCTGCTCAGCAGGCTCACCTTTGCTGACCAGCGAGATCAGAAACTTCAGGCTGTAGTTGAAGCGGCGAGGTCCCAGGTGTGCTCGTGCCCTGCGCAGGGGCCCTGGGGGGTGAGGAGGGGCTGAAGTCCAGCCTGTCCTCCACTTGGCAAACCACGGGAGGTGGCCCCGGCCCCGTCAGCTAGAGGAAGTGGCATCTGCCCAGAAGGGGCACCTGTTTCCAATTGGCATTTTTTCCTAATTTGCGGAAATGCTAAAAATGGCCCTTAGCAAGTATGGGTTCAAGTCCCAGCAAATGAGTAGTTAACACCTCGAACTTGGGAAAGTCAGTCTTCTGACCGGCACAGCCCTGTCTGTGGCTTGTGTTTCGGGGATGCTGTGAGAAGTGAAATAAGATGTGTACCCCACAAGACATGCTCTGAACCCCTGTCTACACCCGTATCCACGTGGGGCTCCGGTGAGGGCCTGGGAGCCCAGACATGAACCAGACGAAGCCACTCTGCTGGCCTCCAGGACACGCCCGCTGACGGGCCCCGCGGCCTTGAGGCTCCCCACATCCACGGCTGGAGCTGGTGTCTTTCTCCTCGCCCCACTCCTCTCCCCGGGTCCATGCCTCACAGACGGGTACCATGTCGGCCAAGCGCCCGAGTCAGACACGTGAGACCCAATCTCAGTCTCCCCGTGCTCAGTCACGCAGGCCTGTGACTTCTTTCTCCTTCATATTGATATTTCTTCTACACAACTGCCGCCGCTTTTGTTCAAGCTCTCATCTCTTCTTGCAGAAGTGAGTGTGATGAAGAGGATGGTGATGGTGACATTGATTTGTTCCCGCAGTGGATTTTTACCGAGCACCCATTATGTGCCAAACCCATTTTCCGTCAAGACGTTCTCCGTACCCAAGATCATCAGTCATCAGGAAAATGCAAATTAAAACCACAGTGAGACACAGCTACGTCCTTATTACTTTGCCTAAAAACAAAAATGAACTGACAATTCCAAGTGCTGGCGAGGTTGCAGAGCTACTGGAACTGTCACACATTTTTGGCAGAAATGTAAAATAGCACAGTTACTTTAGAAAAGAGCTTGCCATTTATTTTTTTATAAAATTAAACAGGAATTTACAATGCAATCTGGCAATCCTGCTCCTAGGTATTTGCCCAAGCTGTGTTCACATAAAACCTGTATGTGAATATTTATAGTCGCTTTACTTATAGTCTCCAAAAAATGTCCTACATGATGCCCGGGGCAGGGTGAGGGGTTGGTTAGAAAGGGGGTGGAGGGTGCACCAGGTCTGCCGGGTTGTTGTGTTAACCCCCTGCAGCCTCACCGCTGACCTGCCAGCTTTGGCTCTCTGCCCATCTGGAGTCTCACTGCCTCCTGGCTGCTGGCGGGACCTTGGGAAACTCAAATCCAAGCGAGGACTCCAGTGGTGAAGTCTCTCAAAGGCTCACTGTTGTTTTCAATGTTCTAATACCTCAGTGGGTGCTATTTGGTGCCTGAGCTTTTAGGGCACGAGGCCCCTCCCAGACTTGCCCTGCTGGCCCCCTGCCTTCCTCTCCCATTCATCCTCCTCATAGGCTCTTTAGCTGTTCAGAAATCCTTGAAGTTTATGCGCTTCAGCACTTCTGAGACCCCACGGTGCCCTCCCTTTGTTAGGACCCGTCGTCCTCTATTTCTCAGTCTAAGCGGCTCCTACTCTTCTGTCGAAAGTCCGCTGGAGCGCTTCCTCCTCCAGGAAGGCATCTGGTCCTGCTGCAGCTGCTTCTTTCACACTTCACACGGTCAGGAGTCTGCCTGCCTAGACGCTGAATTCCTGAAGCCAGGGACTGTGTCTCCATACCCCTGACCCCTGACACAGTCCTGGGGACAGGCAAGACACACAATAAATATGTTTCGAGCAGAATTGCTTTCTAATTGTAAACTGCAATTATTGTCTTAGAGTTAAGCCTCTTACCATCTCAGCATGGAAACACGTATATGCGATGCATCTGTTCTAATTTATTTGGATCCGCTATGGTCTTTTCTCATATCCTTGTGACCAGTGACTTATGACCAAGGGCCGAGGGGGAGAGTGAGAGCAGGTGGGAGTATGAGATCACGTACAGGGGCTTCCTTGGGACCATCAAGTTCTGGGCCCACGTGTGTTAATCTCAAGTGGGAAAGATGAATGCTAGTGACAAAGATTCCTTGCTTTTTGGAAAATATGGCTGTTAAAGAATGCTCGACCTTGGGACTTCTCTGGTGGTGCAGCGGTTAAGAATCTGCCTGCCAGTGCAGGGGATACGGGTTCGAGCCCTGGTCCGGGAAGACCCCACATGCCGGGGAGCAACTAAGCCTGTGTGCCACAACTACTGAGCCCGCGTGCCACAACTACTGAGCCCGCACGCCTAGAGCCCATGCTCCACAACAAGAGAAGCCACCGCAATGAGAAGCCCGTGCACCGCAACAAAGAGGAGCCCCTGCTGGCCACAGCTAGAGAAAGACTGCACGCAGCAACGAAGACCCGACGCAGCCAATAAATAAATAAATAGACAGATAGATAGAAAGAATGCTCAACCTGCGTGGAGCATGTGGTATGAACCAGAGCGGCTAAGGGTGCAGAGGTTTGCCCGAGAGGTGATTAGGGGTGGTCAGTCATCTGTCTCAACGTGGGCCAGCTGGCATCCGTGAGGCTGCTTTGTGGTTAACGAGGACGAGGCCTGCAGCCCTGGGACCTCCACGTCAGCAGCAGGGATAGCTATTAGGTGGACTTCGGCTCTGCGAGCGATCAGGAGGCCTGGAGGGACGCGCCAGTGGGTCTGAGCTGTGTAATTCCCTTAACTGCCCTGGCTGACCTCGTTATTAAGAACTCCTAACTCCCCAGTCTTGTTAGCCAGAAAATCACTCTTGCTTCACACGCAGACATACATCTGCATGTATGTCTTTCATCTTAGTCTCTCGTGGTCCTAAGTTCTATTTAACAAAAGCGGATCTACAAACGTGGAGGGTGTTTTGATATTCTCAGAGTCAACATCCATCACTGATATTACAAGATAAGATCTCCGAGAGCATGCATCTCTGGGAGGGGGGAGCCTGAGGAAGGCTGGCGGGCAGGGGGCTCAGTTCCCAGCTCGCCTGTAGAGAAGCGGCCTCTGTAAGCCCCCCTTCCCTCCGCCCGGGGCTCCTGCAGAGGCGACGGGCTCCTGATCACCCGTGGAGCTCCTGCAATGCGCGCCCCTGACTGCCATGCTGAAAATGTCAGCCCCAGATGGTCTGCTGGTTACATTCTCTCAAAACAGCTGAGAGCCCCTGCCAACCGCACTGTGGAAGGGAAAAGATAATTTTTCAAAATGCTGGTTAACAGAGCGACATGTACTTGAGCTGGAAGCAGATTTTTTTCCTCCTCCCTCCATCCGCTTGCTGCCAAACAACCTACGGTGATTCAAACTTGAGAAAGAAGCCACTGGCTTTACCAAGAGACAGTACTTCAGCGGAAGGGGACGGACGGCGTGGTGGCCAAAGGGTGAAGCAGCCCCCAGGGGGTGTCGGAGAACTCCTCCCGCCCATTCCTCCAACACTCGAGGCTCTGACAGGTCAGCACCTGCTTGCCAGCCTGGGATGCTGCTGCCCGTCCTGGGTGGGCTCAAAGTCCAGCAAGTCTGCTGGGGCTCTCTTTAGGCGCCCTTGTCTGGCCTGCAGTGCCCACTCCAGGGACTGGAGATCCAGAGGTGCCCCATGACCTCCTGTGAAATGCACTGAAACCCCAGGAGCCAAGGGTGTGATCAGGTGGGGGCTGGGAAACTGAAAACACTTTTGTTCTTTCTGTTCCTGGTGCTAAGCCGCCTCTTGGTTCCCTGACAAGCCAGGAGGCCTGATCCAGCCACGTTCCAGCCCGTCCTGAAATGAGGCAACCAGCTGGCCCATGTTTGCCTGAGGAGATCAGAATCCTGAATGCTAAGTGGTAACTGACTCCAGGCCGTTTTCTTGGATCCCACCTGAACACTCGTGCTTCTGATGGTGTCTGGTGTCTGCATTCCAGCCCCTGTCCTGAGAGTTGAAGAATTTCACCGTCCACTGTTCCTGACCTGCATGTGTCAGTGTCTCCAAGTACAGTCATGTCGAGGGGAGCTTAAGAGCCTTCAGTTCTGAACCCACTGTCTCATTTTAGTTTTAACTGAGCCCATCAAATAGGCAGCAAAAACAAGAGAACAGCAGAAACCTAGGAGAGATCCCCCAAACTCGCCCTGGATCTTTCTCTGGATGGAAAAGAAAAATGGCCATGTTTGGATATGTGATCCGTGTTTGGATAAGATGATTAATGTAAACCTGTGGAACTTGGTGTTTCCTCTTCTGAAACCTTCCAGGTTTGGATCTCTGGGCCGGCAGTGCCCACTGTGAACTCGAAGCAGGAGCTGCAGGCTCTGCAGAGCCCTGGTCCTCACCACCCCCGTCAGGTGCTGCATGCCAGGCTTCTCCTGGTCAGCACGTCATGGACACACCTCCATTCTTGAGGGCCCTCCGGGGCTGCAGCCGAGCACCCTTGTACTGAGGGTTCTCGCCTTCCTGCCCTGGATGCTCATGCAAGAGGGCAGTCGTTTAGTGGCCTCTCTGCGGGTGGTCTTCCCCCTCCCCTGGAGGGTCCAGGAGGCTGCCCGTGTTTCTTCTGAAGCTCCAGCCCCACCTCTTCTGTTCATGCAGAGGTTTCTGGCTCTAGCCTTGCTCTCTGCTGTCCCCTCCCACCCTTCCTTCCCAGTGGGCTCAGGCGGCCTTTTTGCAGTGTCCTCGGCACACATAGAGTCACTGTTTGCCTATTGATCCATCATCAGCCAGCAGGTGTGGCGGGAGGTAGGTGGACCTGGCACCTTAGGAGCTACACGGCGTCTAGACAGCCGGGTTACTTTCCCAAACCCCACTGGGCCCTGCAGGAGCCGGGGTGGCTGATGTCGCCTTAACTTTGAGGGCATGGAGTCAGAAATGACAGACCTGAGCTTACTGGGACCTCCAGGGCCCGGATTTATCTCAGTCCCAGGACCTCCGTAATAACCTTCTATCTTTACACGTACGCTCTTAGTTTCTGCTCTACTAATGGGCATGTCTTTACATTTTGCTTCCTTAAGCATCCCTTCAGCACTGTGGCTGTAACGCTCTAACACACACACACACACACACACACACACACACAGGCACACAAGCATATTTATAAGTACATTCTTTCAGTTTTTAAAACTCAGTTGCAGACTCTCTAGCAATAGTTTTTTATCTTCTTACTGAAGATGTGTCTAGCAGAATTTACTCAAAGCACATATATTAAAAGCAGGTATTATCTTTGCCTTTAAGAAACATTCAAAAAAAAAAGAAAGAAACATTTAACCACCCAGAAATAATTTCCACTTCTAGATTTCTAGGTATACTCTCAAGAGAAAGAAAAACATACCCCCCCCCCAAATTGTACAGGAATGTTCATGGAAGCATTATTCATTATAACCAAAAAGTGGAAACAGTCCAAATGTCCATAACTGATGAATGGATAAATAAAATGCAGTACCTCCATTCAATGGAATATTATTTGGTCATAAAAATGAGTGAAGTACCAATATATTCTGTAAGATAGGTGAGCTTCAAAAACCTTATACTGAGTGAAAGAAGCCAGACACAAAAGACCATATAAAGTATGATTCCATTTATATGAACTCTCCAGAATCTGGAACTCTGTGGATGCTTAGCTGCATACCTTCCCGCTGATTGTACTGATGGTTGCCCCACTCTGTGAACACACAAAAGCTAGTGTGTACTTTTAATGGGCGGATTGTATGGTACGTAGATTATATTTCAATTATACAAAAAAAGAGAAATATTCAAACAGGAGTCAGCACAAACTTTTCTGCCTAAAATCCAAGATGAATTCTGCTGGTTTGTTCTCCCTGAAGCACCCGCACGAGGCTTCTTGTCTCTCCAGGGGCCACCCAGTCCAGAAAGGTGGTCAAAGGGAGGGTCTCCCTCCCCGGTAGCCCTTTAGAGCAAAGCACAGGTGACAAGCGTAACCAGAATCAAATGTGAAGCCCTGACGCTGGAGCAGGTACTATGTCTGTCCATGTACACAGGTACATTGTGTCTGTCCAGAGACACAATGTCTCTCCTGACATTTGCCACATCTTATATAACGAGTTGAGAGATTTTTATCTCCAGGTTTGACTGAACAAAAATAGCATTAGTGCTGCGATAGTCTGTCCACTGGGTTGCCTGCACTCTATTTGATGAGCTGGGAGGGGAGATGGAGACGCATATTGGGGAGATGTGGGGGAGGAGGAGGTGCTCCTGCCAGAAACCTGGGGATCGTCTCTGACACCCCACCACACTTGCCCCGGGGGTCTGACCAGTCGCCAGGTTCTGGGAGCTGCCACCTGAATGGGTACTTCTCTCAGCTCCCCTGGGCCACTCGAATCTAAGCCGCCATCCTCCTCCTCCTTCCTCAGGAGCGTCCTCATCGTCACTTTTTCCCTGAGTTACCATAACAACCTTCTGAACTGGTCCTCCTGTATCACACCCAGCTTCACGCCCGATCTCACCTGCCACCTCCTCCAAATCTATATTTCAAACTGTGATCAAAGAGAATGTTTATTCATGCAAAACTGACCTTGAAATTCTTTCCAAAATGTATCCCTTCCAGATTCTTCTGGATAAAGTCCAGAGTCTCCTCACGGTTTAGAAGATCCGCCTACCTCTGTAGCTCACTCTTCCCCTGATGCTCGAACCAACCCACAGAGCTCCTTCCAAGCTCCGGGCTCGCGTGCGAGCCGTTCCTTCCGCCCCACCCCTCCCCCAGCCTCTCCATCTCCGAATGAATCTCTCCTTGTCCCTCAAGCTTCAGCTGAGTGTTGCCTTCTCAGCAAAGCCCCAGCTCTTCCCTCCCAGTGTCATAACGTGTCCCCCTGCCAGTGCATCCCTGTCTTGCCTTTGGAGCCCTCATTGCAGTGAGAGTGAGTTTTTCATAGAATTATTTGTGTGGTGTCTGTCTCCATAACTACGCTACACACTTCTAGAGAAGAGGAATGTGTCAGATTATCCTCAGTGCCTGACCATGTCTGGACAAACAGTTTAAACTCCATCACTGTCAGAAAACGGAGGCAAAACAGCAATCGGGAGGAAGAGAGGGAGGACGAATGGGAAAGCTGGCAGGAAGCTGAGTCAGCAGGGCAGCCCCTCACGGACGAGGCCACCTGGTCACTGAGGCTTGTTGAGCCAGTGCCTGACCACGGGGAGCGAGAGGGGCCAGAGCGGAGCCGGAGAGCTGGTGTGAGTGGAGGTGCTGGGTGGTGGGGCGGGCGGGGCAGGACTCGCCGAGGCTTGTCGCGTGTCCAGGGTGTTCTGGCAGCGCCCAGGTGTGTGGAAAGGGAGCCCCGAGGGCGGCAGGCAGGGGAGTGGGACGGGGGCTCAGATGGCCCTGTCCCTGGTAAGACATCCTCTGAATCTAACGAGATGGGAGGAGGTCATTCTGGCCTCCAGGAGAAGCACCATGTGCGGCTGTTCTCTTCCGAGGAAAGCGACCATCTGTCGTCCTGCAGACGTCTGCTCCGGGGCCGGCGCTGGTGATGGTGGCTGGCGTTCCTGGGATCACAGATTTATTTTATGGCCACCTACCGTGGCAGCAGAGTCAAGCCTTTCACTCCAAGTGGGGTCCCTTTCTAGGCTGCCCTGCCTCTAGCCCCCATGGGAACGTACTTGCCCTGCTCTGATGCATCCTCCACAGTAGAAACCCGGGGTCTGCCCAAGAGGCAGCCGTTGTTAGTGGCTGAAGTCAGACACAGATTCACTTCAGTTCCAGCCCTGCCGCTCACGCTGTGACCCTGGCACTTGGAAACCGCCAGGCCTCAGGAGCCTCATTTGCAAATTGGGCACAATTATAGTACCTACCCCCGTGTGGTTATCAGAAGAATACAATGAAATGTTCCATGCAAAACCCTTAATGCTTGGAAGAAAATTCAATAAATATTAGATATTTTGTTAGAAATTTGTCCTAGTGCCTCATTACCCTTCATGCAAAGGCCTGTTTTATTAGTAACTTATGACCTGATTGTCTCACAGCTCTGCTTTATGCCAGTTTTCTGCTGCAGTCCTTCAGGTGAGCGTAGGGAACAGATGGCCATCATCTCCTGACGGTGCCTTTGGGGACAGGTGATCAGGAGGTGAAAGACTCGGACTTTGTCACCATGTCGCCCAGTTGGCCTTTCCCGTCAGCCTCAGGCTGCGTTACCTGCTCCATCTGGTTTCTGGCAGATGTGGAAGAGGGCCACACGCCCGCCGCGACTTGGACGAGGACTCTCGGTTTTGCTGCTCAGTAGAGCTGAAACCTTGGCCAAACCACCTGATTTCCCCAAATCCCACTTGCCTCATTTATGAAATCAACCTCCGACCACCAACCCTTCGTTCTCTGGGTTGTTGAGAGGATTAAGCAAAATCAACGTATATAGAGGCCTAGAACAGAGCCAGAAGCATAGTAGTCACGTTATACATGCCACAGCCTCTCAAGGACTCACCCACAAACCACCCAAAACTGTTGCAGCTTTTAGGACTCACCAGGGTATTTCTCACCTTCATCCCTTTCCTTTGTGTTATTTCCTCTTGGAGTGACTTTTAACATAATTCCACAACTTAATTTACTTCCACGTATCTTTCCAAATTTATCTCTAAGTGAAAATGAAAAGATAAGCCTTAAATTGGGAGAAAATACTTGCAATTTGTATATCTGATAAAGGACTTGTATCCAGATTAAATATGGGACAGAATTCGAAAATAAGAACATAAACAATAGAAAACAGACACAAGAATTGAATGGACAGTTCATCAAAGAAGATATGCAGATGGCAAACAACACATGAAAAGATGTTCAATGTCATTCGTCAGCAGGGTATGCAAAGTAAACCACAGTGAGACCCCTCCACACATCTGTTAGAACAGCTCAGGTTAACAAGCCCGACCACAGCAAGTGTTGACAAGGATGTGGGGCCACTGGAATGCTCCTGCATGACTCCTGGGAGTATAAACTGCTACAACCACTTTGAAAAATAGCCTGGCAGTTTCTGTGATCCAGCCAATCCACTCCCAGGCATTTGCTCCAGAGAAATGAGAGCATGTATTCATACAAAGACTTGCACGAATGTTCACGCAGCTTTGTTTGTAGTAGCTGAAAACTGAAAGCAATGCCAGATGTCCCTCTTCAGGTGAATGGATAAACAGACTCTGAATAGAGTCAGACAATGGAATGCTGCTCGTGATAAGCAGGGATGAACTGTTTGTACACACGACAGCATGGGAATCTCAAAATAAGTATGCTGATGGACAAAGGCAGACAAAAAGAATACGTACCGTGTGATTCCATGCATATCAAATTCTAGGAAGTGCCAAGTGCTGTATGGCGACAAAGCAGATCATGGTTTTCCTGGGAAGGGGTGCGAGGGGCAGAGAGGGATCACACGGGTACGGGGAGACTTCAAGTTAGTGAAAATGGTCATTATTTTGTCCGTGGGGATGGTTCTGTGGGTCTACTACACGTGTGACAAAATGCATAAAATTGTACACTTTAAGTATGTTCTGTTTACATTATTTTGTGTCAAATATATCTCAACAAAGCTATTAAAATTGTTTTTAAGTAAAAAAAAAAAAAAAGCAGTAAAAGGAAAAAGGAAAACTTAGTTCTAGCGTCCCGTCTTTGAGGACACTCCCCTGGCCGCCCCCAGGCCCCCGTAAGGCAGAATGTGTTCTCTCGGACCTCAGACATCTGCTACAGCACCTGCTGTATCGGCCTGGAGTTCCTAAGGTGCGGTCTGTCTCTGCCACGAGCTTGTGAGCAGCTTGAGCACAGCGGTCGTCAGGGGCTCTGCATTTGTGTCTGTACAACCTGATGGAGGTCCTCCTGCCTGAGCGTTGACTCCAGACGATCATTTGTCTTCTTTGAAACTATAACCTAAGATGATTTTCTTAAAAACGTGGACGCCATATCCCTTTAGCCAAATCTACTTCCTCAGTGAAATTATTTCAAAGTCAAAATTTAAAACACACCTATGTATTTAAGAAATTATAAAAACAATGGCTGTAAATTCAAAGGAAGCTCTAGGTCTCTGGAGGACAGTAAATTCATGTTGGAAAAGCAGTGGGTGTGGCTGAGGAGAGGACATTTAGGGCTGGAGGCCGTTCAAGATACTTTAGTCACGAAAGCAGCAAACTCTGGCCAAGCAGCACCTTTAAAATGATCCATGGTGGGGTTTTTCATTTTGGAAGGCCGGTTTATTAGTGAAATTAGTGTAAGTAGTCATATCTGGAATTCTGTTTTCTTGCTAACGATGCTGTGATGGGTCGCACCGGGTAAGATCCCTCTTATTGCTGTGAGCGAGCGCACAGCTTACCTGGGCTGCTCCCCATGATGCCTTTTGGCCTCCTGCCCTCGTTGTTCTGAGGTTGTGCTGGCTGTTGAGGGTGAGTTTGGGAGATCCTCAAGTTTCACGTCACAGATGACTGTAGAGAAGTGAAACAGTCATTGCTTTTTACAGAAACAGGGGGAGGGTAAGCGACAGGACAGCCAATGAAGGGACGCAGGCCTGACTCCTCCCAGCAGCTCTCCACGTGATAGGGTTGCCTTCGAAGAAGCCTTCTCACCGTCCTGGCCACACTCTCCACCTGGTGGGGGGGTATGAACACGTCTCACAAATCTTATTTAAAAGTTGCCATGTGTGACACCTGATTACTGGGACTATTGGTGATGCCACCTTTTACTTCCTGCTCTTAGGTGGAAGGGTTCCTTCCCACTGTGTCACATTGCTGTATGTACTCAGTGGACACCACTTACAAAATCAGTGCCCACAGCTGAGGCTGTGGAATGGCCGAATTGCGCAAGGGCGCATACTTGGTACCAGGAGACGGTCTGGCGGAAAAACAACACAGTATGTTTTTCCCTAAGAAGCAATCTGATGTTTTTACCCTGAATGTTGCCAGGGCCCTGTGTTGTTTTTGTGGAAAACCAATGGAATGAGGGCAGTGAATGGAAGGTCACTAGGTTTTGGTGGCTTGGGGCTATGCACACACCTTCCCCCTCTGCATGTGCTTATCAGGTAAACCTCCTTTTTGGAATCTTCAGTTAACGTAGTTGTTCCCACTGGTCCCAATAAAGGTGCAAAATAGCCAAGTGTATGGCTTTCCAGGCTCATTCGAGGTAGTGAGGAGACCAGGAGTGAAGCTGGTGGGGCAGAGGTGGCCTTGGGGACGGTGTGGGAATATCAGGCCAGGAGAAGCACAGACAGTGGGCCTTCAGCTCCTGGAGAGGCAGCCTAGCACCTGGGGAGAAGCAGGGGCCGTGGGAGCAGCCTGGCCTGAGTTCTAACCGCCGCACAGCTGCACGTTAGCGGTGTGTCTACAGGCGAGCTGCTCACAGTAGTTTCCTTCTCCATATAATGGAGATTATAATATCCGCCCTCATAAACCATCGATATTTGATCAGATGACTTTGAAAACGCTGGGATGGGAGCTGGCACATAGTAGGTCCCAAATAGGTATCGTTTTCCTCCCCTCTTTCTGTCCTTTTCCTGCTCAGCCACCATGAGCTCCCCATCTTCCTTCACTGCGTCAGAAAGCCGCCCTTGCTCTGCTCTGCACGGCAGGGTGTGGGGCTGGGACGGGAGCAGACCCTCCATCCTCCCGGCCCCATGAGAGGGGCAGCCTCTCTTCCCCAGGTGATGCCAGGTGGCAGATGACGCGCGTGAAGGTGCCGGCGAGAAGTCCATTTCCATCACGTTCTAACTGAAGAACTAGAAGTGGATGTGTCCCCTGCCCTCACGCCAGCCTTTTGCTCAGTATGAGTGATGATACACAGCACCCCTGGCCTGTCTTTAACTTCTTGCGAAGTGGAATTTCCATTTCAGCGGTGGACAGGACTCTTAGCACGTTGGAGAGACCGGGTGTGAAAGTTTTAACGATGCCATTTTTATCAAACTTTGACCTGGTGTCAGGTTCTGTGCAAGAGGCAAAGAAAACATAGAGAAATAATACCTGGTTCTCGTCCAGAGGGAGGTGGGGTTCATGGGGGAGACAGGTAAGGTGTGACAGGGTGGAGAAGGGGGACCCCACCTTAGTCAGGGGCCAGAGCTGTCTGGGAACCAGAGGAGGCAGTCCTCGAACCCAGTCCGAGGGATAGATAGGAGCTGGTCAGGTGGGCAGAGAAAGTGTCGCTTCAGTAAAGCTTAATATGGCTGTGATCTTGGGCAAGTCATTTCATAATCACCTTAAGCGACAAGTTTGGGGCTGCCTTAGCCTCTGTGCCCTTTCTTGGGTCTGATACTCTGTGGTTGCGTGTTTGGTCTGGGGAGCAGCTTGCTCCGCTCCCCACTGGAGCAGCCCCCTGGATGGAACTAAGACTCCACTCTGTGTGCTCCCCAGCCCCACTGTCAGGGCAGGGAGTTGAGCCTCAGGGACTCGGCACGGGTTCTCCATCTCGTGCACCAGGTGCGGGACCTCACGGCCTCCAGGACTGAACCCGTATACAGGGAGGTTTACCACTCAGGCTGTCCCGCAGCCTGGGGAAAGGCGGTCTCTGAAGAGTGTTTGGGAAGATGGAGACCAGGGGCTTGGGGAGAAAACAGGAAGTATCCTGAGTGGGGCCTCCTCCCAGGAAGTCCTGCTCCAAGCCTTTCTGATAAGGTATCTGACAGCTTTTCTTTTAGAAACAAAAGCCCATGTTGTACATATGACTGCAGTTGCCCGGCTGCCAGGAAACCTGTCCGAACAATTGTGCCCTAGTGTGGATAGGCTGTCAGCCTCCCGGCCGCCAGCAGTCTCAGCTTTCAGGGTTGCTCCCTCGCCTGACAGCGGGGCTGGAGGAGAGGAGGACTTCGCTTCCCTCTCTCTTCTCCTCCAGTAGCTCCAGGACCCTGGAACCTGCCACCAGCGTGACACAGTGATGGAGGCCAGGGCTCCAGGGCCTGAGCAAGTGGGCAGGGGGCCCAGGAGGCTAGGATCCCCCAGAGGCAGCCCCCATGGTGGTGAAGAGCTCGAGCTTGGAGCCAGAAAGACCAGAATGTTGTAACCCAGACTCCACCACTTACTCACGTGGTCTTGGGCGTATTACTTGTCTTGCTGAGCCTTGATTTCTTCCTACTTCTAAAATGGAGATTTTAATGGCACCCCCTCAACTAGGCGTTTTGGAGGATGGAGCATCCCCCCAAATGATGAAGAGTAGGTGCATAATTAGTGTCTGATGAAGTGCTGATAAATCTCACCTGTCATGTCATCCTGACGGTTGTCATCACTAACATCCTGTCTTCAGGAGACTAGGAGGGGTTGATGGAGGCAGAGGGGGTGATACAAGGAGGACAGGGAAAGGAGCCTTACCTGCAACGTCTGTCCCCTCAGAGCACCCTGCTCGAGCAGGTAAATGGGCACCTTCCTGAGACATGCTTTTCCTGCCGCTGGAATGTAGCCGTGGCACTTTCTGTCCCACTGGAGTGTTTGGAATCATCTTTGCAGGGGTAACGAGAAACAAGGCAAGCAGTGGAGTTTCTCCAAAATTGTTGGGTGCCAACATCCGACGTCTCTGTTCAAAATAGGAACCGCCCCAGCATGCGGCGTTATCTGTGTAATTGGCGGGATTAGCTGACTTCCTCTTTGTCACACTTCTTTTCAGAGTCCCTGCTAGATGGTCCTGTCCAGCCCCTCTCTTTTTAGTGCACATAGAAAACACTCAAATATTTAAGTGATTGAAAAGCATCCTCGTTTTCATACCCAGGCCAGAACATGTTCTTATTTGTCATACTCTCTTGGCCAACTGGCTATTGGCTGGATGTCTCCAAGCTGATTAACCAAAGGCCTTTCAAACCCAGTGTGTTCCACACTGATCTTGACACTTTGTCCACTCCCCGCTGTGCATGACTGTGTACCCAGGTAGCAGCGAAAACACATTCAGGTCCAACCCACATCCAGTTCTATCCTCTGAGCATCTCTTGCATCCATCTTTGCATCTCCATCTCTGCGGCCACCTGGTATGGCAGACCTTCATCCTTTCTCCCCAGAGTTATCAGGAGGGCATCTTTGAACCTGACTTCTTCCTGGTCGTCCATCGTCTGCCAACACATCAGGGTGTTTCGTCTTAAGAATGTGAATCTGGTCGTGGTGCTGCCCGTAAAGTGTCAGCAGCGCCTCACAGCCTGTCTCTTCGTGAGGCCCACGTAATTTGCCTCCGTGATCTGACCTCGAGGTCAGTCTTGCCTCTTGCTGCTCCCCTCCTGGCATCCTAAACTCCAGACATATTCAATTGTTTGCAGTTTCAAAGTACCCCATGTTGTTCACACCTCGGATGCTGTGCCCTGATCTCCAGTCCCCCAGCCTCCACTGTGACCTGTCTGCCTGCGGAAACCCTCACCTTTCAGAATCCACTCCGGCCTTGAAATGTCGCCGATGAAGCTCTTCCTCAGTGCGCCCCACTGACCACGTGACAGGTGCCTCTTCCGTCAAGTCCACGCTAGGCTACGAAGACTGTGTCACAGATATCTAATAGCTCCTTGCCCCTATTTGTTCACGTATTTGCTTCGTCTGCCAGATCGAAAACTGTTTAATCAGAGACAGCCTCTAACTGTCTTTCTTTTCACTTTTAGTGTTTAGCACACCCTTGGCACTTAGTAAGTGCTCAACAAACGTTGGCAGAATTACTAATTCCAAATGCGTGCCAAGGGATGCGAAAATCAGCCTAAACTAGCCAAATGCAAATGGGGCTGTGGAGAGTCCAGGGGAGAAGGAAGCAAAGGGTCCTGCGCTACTGTGTCCCCCGTCCCCCCAGCCTGGGGTGGGCACGGGCACCCCCTCGGGCCTCCTACTTGGAGAGGGAGAGTTACCCATGTCCCGGCTGCTGGGCCCTGAAGCCCCCTCTGTGCCCAGGCCGTGTGCCCCCGGCCGCTCCAGCCACAGGTGAGTGGGCAGGGGAACCCAGGAGGCCTGCCTGAGGGAAGAGGCAAGACTCCTTCCATGTGTGACTTTGGCTCAGGGACCCCCCGTCTGCCTTGTCAGATCTCACTCGACCTACAGTGCCAGCCGGGACCTTCCTTCTTCCCTTCGTTTCCCCCCTTCTCCCTCACGTGGGACCCGCGTTGAGGTTGGAGGAGTCTCCCAGGCTGTTTCATCCCCCTCCCCACTGTCCTTCACAGCCATTTCCCAGGCAGTGTTTTGTATGTCTCATCCCAGCAATGTGGGTTCTTGGGCAGCCCAAATCGACATAAGTGATACCAACTGCCACGTATACCAAAACTTCTGATTATATGTTCAGGGACTGGGGAAATGGCCATTGGCTGGCTCGGTGGCCCCTGTGGGCCCACTGTAACCTGGGCTTTAACCACACTCCCCTTACTACCTGGCCCCCACGAGCTCTAGAGTGGGCACGCGTAAATTCCCACTCTGACAGGCAGGAGGACACACTGTGTCTCTGCGTATCAATGTCCACTGGTCCTCGATATGTCTGGACATTTCTCTTTCCCTGGAGTGTGGTCACCGGAGTAAATGGTAGAGAACTGGGGGCCATCCCGGTGTACCTGCCATAGCTTTGCAGGGTCCCCGCTCCTAGCGAACCAGCCAGCTCTCCACTCAGTGGGGCCCTGGGTCTGGTAATCGACTCTGTGTGGGGACTGAGCAGGGCGTTGCTGTGGTGCTGCCGCCTCGGCCTCCTGCTCCCCCATCTTGCCTTTCTGTCGTTGCTGTTATTAACATTGGCTGCCAACTGTTTTGCTTGGTGCACACTGTAATCTATTAACCAACTCCGCGGCTCCCCATGAGTCACGCCCCCTCGGCCGGTGCTCCCTCCTTTCCAGGCATATAGGAATCCTGGCTCCTGGCTTTCTGGCCTCCATACTCTGGGCCCCGTCATCCTCGTGGAAACTAACCAGGCTGGTTCTGTGAGCATCTCTCCTACCATTGACCTTGACCAGCAGAGGTCAGCGTTTTGGTGATGCTGAGTGGCCCCTCACCAGGGCATTCCTCAGTGGATGGTTGTCCCCAGGGCCTCTCGTGGATCGTAAACCTCACATGTTCCAGCAAGCCCACTCCCTCCTTTGTTCCGTCTTCCAGCGTCTGCCGGGATAACTCCAGCATTTCCATTCACTGGGGCAGGCACCCCTTTTCCAGGCTTCTAAGAACCCCCCAAGCAGTGAGTTAGCCCATCCCCGGATCCTTGCCAGGCTTTTAGGTCCCACGTCCTGAGAAAGTGCCCCAAGCCAATGAATCCTTGCTTCTCTGTCTTACACGTGAGCCTCTTTGTTGGGTACCTGACCCGAAGGCTCCCTCCTGGCTTTGCCGAAGCTTCTCGTGCATTGTTGCGGTCAGCGGCCTTTCTTCATTCCTTCCCTCGCTCCCTCACGGGCCCAGGCCTGAGTTAGGGTCTGACAGCTCCCCACTGCTCCCTATTTTCCTCATGGGTGTTTCCCCTAACAAATCTCTCTAGCATCTAATGCTGTCTTGGCATCTGTCTTTTGGGGAAGACCCAGACCAAACAGGACTAAGACATACGTTACGCACTGAATTTGCTCAGTAATGGTCTGGAGGGAGCTATTTTTAATCCTATCATCAAAAGGAGGGGGCCACAAAGAGACATCCAGAGATGTACCCAAAGTCATACGCACGGGCGGTGGAAATCAGAATTCAGTCCTTGACATCAAATCGGGCAGTTTTTGCTGTAGTGGGGTTTGTCAGAGAAGGGCTCCTGAGGACAGACAGTAGGAAGATAATTGGGGGAAGCAGGGTTTTATCTTAATAGACAAGGAGGAAGAAACGACCAGAGACAGGAGTAAGCAGGTTTTATGTCTCCGTGTGTGTGTGTTTGTGTGTGTTTCCTGTACACACCTGAGAACTGTGTGTGCATGTGTATGCACACACATCTGTGTCCGGATGACCCACACACACACCCAGAACGCGTACAGGCCGCGTGCAGGGCGGGGGCGCCAACAATGAGAAAAATCCATCTTCGGTAACCTCCAAGATTGTGCAACTTACCAGATCTGGGAAAAAGCTCTTTTAACTTTAATACACACTCAGTTTTTCTTTTATATTTAGTGTTCTATTTGCGATGGGTTTTCTGCCAGTTGTGTGCTCAGGGGTCACCCCAGTCTCCTGAGGGCCCAGCGCCCCCCAGCCCCGCCTGCCGTGAAGGAGGGGTTCTGCGGTCTCCAGGCTTCTTGATGGACCACTGAGCCCATGGTGGGGAGATGCCTCACCCCCAGGGAGGGTGACGTGCTTCCCTTCTCTCTGGCTGGCTGGGGGCCGCTCCCGGGAGGATTCCAGGTGGGTGCAGAGACCGCTGGGCAGTGACAGGGAAACAGTGCGGGCCCTGGGCCGTGACTGTCTCCATCACTTCTGAGAGGGACCCTGCCGTTCCCAGAGGAGGGATGACAGCTGAGCGCCCAGGCCTCCCCCTGCTCCGCCCCTGCTCTGAGCCGCAGCCGTGGTCACAGCTGTGGCTGTGAGCTGTGCTCCCGGGGAACTGGGGGGGGCTGGCAGCTCCCGGGCCACGTGACGGGTGGGAGCCGGGGTGGGTGAGGGGGAGAGGTGTCTCCTCTCCATATGCAAGTCACTTAATGAGCGAGTGTGCATCTGCTGGGCAGCCCCACCCCAGGGAGTGCTTCCAGCTCGCCTTGCCTCGCCTCGGGGGGGCGGTAGGACGGCTGCCTGAACACACGTGGGTTCTCCAGGCTCTGCGCGTGCCCCAGGCACCGGGAGTGATTCTGCAGGAGGGCTGCCCCTGCCCAGCCGGTGTCCTGGGGCTGGCACTGCTCTCGGGGGCTGGGGCCGGGTGCCAGCCCCACCCGGCTCTGGGGCCACTTTACTCCCCTGCTTCCCAGCCTCCAGCGTCATAAAAGCTGCGCCCACAGCCAGTCTCCTTCCCTTTGTTCTGTCGACAGAAGGGGCTCGGGGTCTTGAACCAATGTTCACCCCCACCTAGGCTCCCTCCCCCTGTAGCCGCCCCCCCGTGGGGTCCCTACTTCCCAGATCACTCCCCTCGCCCATGCCCTCTCCCACCCCAGGAGTCAGTCCACGTGGGCTCCTTTGATGGGGCTGCCCTCTTGCAGAGTACGCACACCCTGCCGCGTAAGCTGGCGGTCTGTTCCTTGGTCCATCCTTTTCCTGCACCCCCATCCAGAGGGACCCTCGTGGCGTTGGTAAGGCTGCAGAGCCCTCTCCCTGGCACTTACCCCTTCCGTGGGTCACGTGGCCTCCAAGGACCCGTCCCTCTTTCTGTGAATTTCCTGGGTCTTGGCCAGGTCCCTCTCCACCGACCTCTCCCTCGGAGTGTGTTATTTCTAAGGCCTACTTCTCTGCCCTCCTTTTACTGCTTTTCTTCTTTTTTCATGAAGTAATTTAGGTGACACTCAGAACATCTGTTCAAAGAGCATTTAAAATTTTTTTTTCAAAATTTAGAAAGGCACAAAGAATAATATAACTCACATGAATATCCTCCCCACGCCAAATCAACAACTTAGCATTTGTCTCCTTTGCATCTAATGCTCTTTCTTCTTTTTGAAGGAATAAAACATTACAGAAAGAGTAAAGTTAAAGTTCCCCTCAGCTGACACCCCCGTTCCCGTGGTCTCCAGTGGTTCCGAGGTGACGCTGCACGTCGTGTTCATGGCATCCACGAGCGGCTCAAACTGCAGCCAGCGTTTGTCACCGGCCACTTGGTTATTTAGAGAGATCTGTATTTATGCCTTTCAATTGCTAGATGGTATTCTAGCATTACATAGACTGAATTATTTTTCTGATGCCTTTTCCTATTTATAGAAATTTACGTTCTTTCCAGTGTTTTGCTAATAACAACAAAAAACATGCTACAGTCAACATCCTTGCTTGTGTTTTCTTGTGCACATTCGCAGGAGTTTCTCTAAGGCATATATTCAGAGGGGGGAATTGCTGGGTTCTAAAGTAGGCATATTTTCCATTTTGTAAAATATGCCATTTTTCTCCCTCCAAAGTGGATGTACCAATTTATATTCCCGCTCAGAGTTTAGGAGTATCATTTCACCCAAATCCTTGACAACACTTGATATTGTCATCCTTTAAAATTTTTGACAACCTGTGGGTGAAAAATTATATCTCATTGTTATTTTAATTTGTATTTTTCTATTAATAATAGCTAACAATTGCATGGCACTTACTCTGGGCTAGACATTGTTTGGAGCGGTTTACGTACGTTAACTTATTTAACCCTTACCACAGACCTTTCAGATCGTGTCTCTTGTTCTCATTCTCCTTCTGCAGATAATAAAGCGAGGGTTAAGGCCTGGCCCGAGCTTTCCCAGCTAGGAAGGAGCGGGGTCACGTCCAGACTCGCCTACACATTCCACTGGCTTGGCCCCCGGGTCCCCAATTCTGGCAAGGCCTAGTTCTCCCACGTACGCTGATGGGCTATTTGTATCTTCTCTTCTATCAGGTTGATGAGGTAATTAGTGTTTTTTTTCATTTTCCTTTTCTTTGGTGAGAAATTATTTCTATAGCTTGGACATCCATCCTTTGCCTGTTGTATAGGCTGCCGCAGTAACTTTTTCCAGGACGGCACTTGTCTGTTAACCTCATTTATGGTCTTCTGCCTGTGTTTTTGTTTTTGCCAGAACTTTAATTTTTTCTTTCTTGACCCAGTTCTGCCCCGTTTCCACTGCGTTGGTGTGCTGGTGACGTTCCCCAGCCGATGCCGACGTCACACACAAGTTCGAGAGCTGGTTCAGCAGTTGCTTCCAAGGCGTCTCCACTTGTCCCCCTGTTCCCCTCACTCCAGACGCCTGCATGACCCCATCTCCTCGAGTTTTCTCTCCCTTCCGTCTTCTCCAGTCTCGTAGACAGCGCTCCTCCTTAAAATCACGTAGGCTGTAATTCTGGATCGTTTTTGCATCCCCCTCTCCTCTGTTTCCTGTGTTGAATCAGGAAACAAACTACACAAGGTCTTTCAACACAGAGTTGCGGCTCCCACGGCCAGTGTCCCACCTGGCTCCGGGATCCCTCAGCCCTGCACCACGTAGCAGGTTCCAAATGGCCTGCCTAAAACGTCAAAAGCCTTCAGTGATCCCCCATTTTCTCCTGGTACTTTCTTTTTAGCTCCACCGTGACCTGGCTCCGTCACTAACTTGCCTCTTACTGCTTTTCCGGAAAACACCTCCGTTCCAGTCCAGGAAAGCGGTCCCTCCCTGATGCGGGAACCTGCCCCTCCTCGTTCTAGGACTCAGCTCGGCTGCCTCCTCCGCCTGGAAGCCCCCCGTCCTCTGCGCCTGAACGCTGCTGTCCCTCCTTGCCCAGCTGTCCATCCACCTCCCCGCTGAGGTCTCCATGCTCCAGCCCTGCTCATTTTCTCCACCCCCCCGCCCCCGTCACATCCTTTGGACTACGCCTGTAGCGCTTAGTCACATGGTCCCTTGAATTGTTATTTGGTGGCTTCTTTAAGCTGTATTGTTGGATCCCTCAGGGAAGGGACTGTGTCTTAAGTTTCCCTTGTGCCATCAGAGCACCCAGCTCAGTGCGATGCACACATAAGGGCTTGCGTGTGTGTGACATGGCCAGGGCTCGGGAAGGTTTTCCTCACAAAGATATTGGTACCTCTCCTGGCAAACAAATTCAGTCTCTACCCTCCACTCCCTAACTTAGTAAGGACACAGGGTTCCCACGGTCATGGGTGGGTGGACACTTCTAGGTGCTCCTTCTAAAAGTATAAGGTTTATCATTGTGTCTTTGTGCGACCAGGCGCTGAGAACAGAAGGCTCTTCTCTTCTGTTGCCTCTGCCGTATGCACTGTGCCCCTCCCCGCTGCTTCCCTTCACCAGACACCGGGTCCCACCCGCGAGGCAGACTTGGCAGTGGAGAGGCCGCTTTCTAGCCTGTAATCATAAAGGAGCGTGAGCGCGTGTTTGCACGGTGAAGGAAGAAGTGCTGGTAGCCCCTTAGTACTTGCTGAATGAATGAGGGTCTTAGCACGAGACACAAGTTACTTGATTCCAGTTTCTCTGGGTCGATAATGAAAAAAAGGGGATTATAATTTCTGCCTCTTTCCTGACTCTGAAAGTAGGCCTCATAGATGGTTCCCAGGGAGGAAGGTTTCTGAGCCAACCGAGGCCTGCTGCACCTGCCACCCGTCTACACGGAGCCCAAGTGGTCTGCCGACCCCGGCTGCACCCCGTCCGCAGGAGGGATGGAAGCGTCCTTCCTCACCCCTGCACACTGGCCGCACACCGCACCCTGGCATCTCAGCCTCTGTCTCTCCACTTCATTCTTGGGTTCTTTCTGTCTGCCCAGCAGCCATGCTTGGACACAGGCATACCTTGGCGTCTCTTTCGAATACATTCAGGCCTGCGTGCGGCGACTTGCTTCTGGGCCAGCCCTGGGGAGCATGCAGACCTCCGTGTCCAGGCTGCGAGTTCACACCGAGAGGGCCGTGAACTTGTGCCTTTTCCCCTGAAACATGTTCATGCATGTGGACCCCTTCAAACCTAGACACGGGGATGACTAGGTCCCCAAACAACAAACCAGGTGCAGAAGGAAACGGTCCGGGCCTCTTTCTGTCCTTTTCTGTCCTGCGGAACTCGCCCACCTGGTCACCCTCCCGTGAACCCTGGGACCAGACACGACAAGGGCGTGGGTTTGGTTCCTTCTCAGGCCTGTTTTCTTTAGCCTCACCTTTCATATAAATGGACATCAAGCCCTTTTGAGCCTGGAGACGCCCTCAGCAGCTGAGCACTTCCGGAGGGGTGGGGAGGAGAGTCCAGCGGCATGAGGGCTGCATCTCGTGGAGCAGCCATTGATCTCGGAGACTTCTGCAGGAGATGCAGGTCTGTGAGCTGACCCCTTTGCCTGAGCACAGAGCATCCTCCTTACTGCCCTCTGCCCTGCTTCCACTGTCCTTTCTCACAGGAGAAACTGCTGTCAGCATCTTTAATAGTTAAAAAAAAAAAAACCAAAAACAGACAAAAAACCCTTTCTTTCTCAGGTTCTTTTTGTGGATGTTTTGACGCAGAGATGCATTTCAGCATCCTGAGAAATGGTAACTTTATTCCTATACGTGACATGTAGAAACGGTATAATCAAATCATCAAGATGCAGATAAGCAGAAAGGCACATCCTGATCGAGGGGGGTGTGGGGACCAAGGCCAGTAGGATAGTAGGGGTCCAGAGGGGAGAAGTGGGAGATCCACACCCACGGGTGCCAGTGCTCAGGGGAGCCATTCCCACCGTCAGCATCTAACCCCGCATCTCGGGGGAGCCAGGACTGGGCTTGGCTGCTGTGAGCAGGTCATAGACCTTGAATAAAACCCAGTGCACCCGATACATCCCCTCTCCTTCCTGGAGCTGGAGCTGTCTAGCCAGCACGGTGCTCTCATAAAGTAGATGCTGAATAAATATTTCACGTTTAATAAATGAACAAATAAATAGGAACACAGGGAACGTTTGTTGCTTGCATATTAGACACAGATCAAGGGGGCCTCCTAATTCTGGCTACCTAGCTTGCTCAGGTGGGTAACTGTCAAGTCCCCAGAGGTGTCTTCCAAGGACTGTTCCACTTTTAGAGGAAGAATAAGCTGGAGGTGGTGAATTAAATTCTGATTTAAGAATCTCATGTTGGAAGTTTTCTTCCTCTGGCCTTATCTCTCTGAGAAAAAGGAACACAAAAGGAGATCAGGACAGTGTCTGCCAGCTGGTGGGCAGACCTGTGGTCTCTTCCTGGGCAAGACTGTTTTCTGGCCTTCCGTGCAGTTGGGGCCATCAGGTACCTGAGAATAGAATATGGCCAATAGGAAACGAATGGAAGAAATTTATGCCACATTCAGGCCAACTCCATTTTAAAAAGAGAAGGGATTTCATACTCTGTCCTCCGTGTTTCTTCCTCATCTGGGTTGATGTGGATGAGTGTGGTGGCCTTCAGGGTTCCTGAACTGGGAAATAGGGGGCCACAGGCTAGTAGGAGCTTAGGTCCCTGACTCGCCGCTTGAGGAAGAGCCTTTTAAAGATTGGCCCGGTACTGTCTAAGGAACGTGCTAAGAGTAGGGGAAGGGGTGTAGAGGATGAGAGAGACAGGGCCTTATTCCCACGGAGCTCTCAACTGATTCTGAGAGTTTGCTGACCTGATTTGGACTCGAATATCTCGCATTTCTGACTTCAGCTTGAAAGCTGGATTCAGAACTCTCAATTACTTCTCCCACTTCTCGAACCAATCCCTGTTGTTTTCAGTCCTATCCTAGTAACCTGACGTAGATCGGTAGTTTAGTTGAGTTGATTTTGGTGCTCCTGACTCTTGGGCCCGATCTTGACTCAGATGAGGCCAGCCACGCTGATTAACCTGGAGAGGTCAGTTCTCCATCCTTGGTGAAACCTGGATTTGTGTTGGTTCCCTGAGCAACGATGCAAAACAACTTACGTTGGCTGGAGAGACAGCAGACAGTACAGCGTGACAGCAGCAGGGCTTCTTGTGCTCCGTCCGCCACTTCCGAGGTTTGACCACCTCTCAATTATGCAGGATGAGAGCCTCCGACAGGTGATGGCAGTGACAGCTTATCCATTGCTAATGGGCTCCGGGTGCCTCCTCCTTCCTTCATTAATAGCATGTGCTTCACTGTTCCCAAGTCTTAGTCCCCAGGAAGAACCCGGTCCGAGGAGCCAGCTGCATTCTGATGTCCGGATGGAACTGGAGTGTTTACACGTGAAAGGCGTAGCTGGAACACATGTCTCTTACAGGCCTGTCTGTACACGAGACAAGGCATAGGGACAGGGAGCTGAAGCGATTAGGCACCTGTATTGAGTGCCTACTGTGTGCAAGGCAGGGAATTACATGTGACTGGAGAGGGTACTGCAGGGGGTAAGAAGACCAAAGCACTGTCTCTATCCACTGAGGACCTCAGTGTCTAATGTGGAAGAACAGCACATAGGTGCTTGTAAAAGTGTCAATTTAGCAATAGAGACGTGAACCGGGTCTACTGGGAGGAGAGATGGGGGAAGACTCTCTGGAAGAGGTGACACGTGAGCTTGGTGGGATGAGTAGGAGTTTGCCAAAGGTTGGTGGTTGGTTGGGTGGAGGAGGTGTCATGCAGCTTTTATTTTATTTTTATGAATTTATTTATTTATTTATTTATTTTTGGCTGCGTTGGGTCTTTGTTGCTGCGCATGGGCTTCCTCTAGTTGCGGCGAGCAGGGGCCACTCTTCATTGCGGTGCGCAGGGCTCTAGGTGCGTGGGCTTCAGTAGTTGTGGCTCGCGGGCTCTAGAGCGCAGGCTCAGTAGTTGTGGCACACGGGCTTAGTTGCTCCACGGCATGTGGGATCTTCCCGGACCAGGGCTTGAACCAGTGTGCCCTGCATTGGCAGGCGGGTTCTTAACCACTGCGCCACCAGGGAAACCCTGTCATGCAGCTTTTAGACACATGGCCTAGCTTCAGCAAAGACATGATATTTAGTGTATGTACTAAGTTGTGTACATATATACATTAACATGTACATACATACATACTAATATGCTGCATACTTACAGCAGTGTGTTCAGGATTTTTGTGGGTTATCTCATTTTTTGGAAATTATATTCTTACAAAATGATTTATTAAATGATTAAAAGTGATTTTATTATGCTTTTCTATGATCTCCCACATTGACAGTTTCAAATAGGGAAAAAAATACAATCCCTTGTCAGCTGACATGGCCCAATTTGAGTTCAGATAACACGTGCACTGTAGTAACCATCACGTATTGAATATCTTTTACGTGCCAGGCTCTTCACATTTAAGTGTCGCAACAATTTAATGAATTATATATTATTATTGCCATTTTATGTGTTAGGCCTCCGAGGCTCAGAAAGGTTAAGTGACTATAAGTGACCATGCAGCTTAGAGATCAAGTAAAAGAATGTTGAGTCCAAAAATAGATCCACATCCATATGGTCTTTTGATGGGGAAAGGAGTCTTTGAAACACGTGGTTTGATTCAACTGAGGATGCCTGGACGAGAAAGTATCGGTTTTGAATCTCTATGTAAACAGGGTGACTGGACCTCCTGATGGTTATCACTAATGTATGAGCTCCCATCTATGGAATGCTTTTAAGAGGAAAACCTGGTTTCTCTGTGATTGTTTATGGTAAACAAACCTGGACTCTGGTTTTCTGCTAGAGAATGTTTGCGTCACCTACGTAATTACCAGGCAATTCTGGAATATAAAATGGTGATGATTCATGAGCAAACTCCCACCCTTGGTGTAAGTGGTGCCCTGTGGGGTATGCATCACTTAGAAATCTCATATGTTAATCCTGGGATGGCACACATCCTAATGTAGCAAGAAAGGCACATCGATACATCCCACTATGTGTGTGCATCTCCAGAGAATTATCCTGAATGGAAAATGCCAATCTCAAAAGGGTACATCTGTACAATTACATGTATATAACATTTTTTAATGCTGACGTTTTAGGAATGGAGGGTAGATTAGTGGCTGCTAGAGATTAGAAATGAGAGGAGGGAGCTGGCTGTGGTTATAAAAGGACAAGGCGGGGTAGTGATGGAAATGTTCTTTACCTTGAATGTTACGGTGGATACACAAACCTACACATGCAATAAAGTTGGATAGAACTAAATACACACAGAAATGAGAACAAGTAAGACTAGGGAAATCTGAGTAATGTTGGTGGATTTTAGCAAAGTCAAGATCCTCGTGTGTACTGTAGTTTTGTAAGTTGTTACCCTCGGAGAAAATGGGTAAATAGTACAGGTATCTCTGTATTATTTCTTAAAACTGCATGCAAATCCACAATTATCTCAATTAAAATTTCAATTAAGAAGTCCGATTTTTGAGTCAGTATTGTACCACATAACACTTCCCACACTTGTTACATCATTTCCAAACCGTAGTGATTATGAAACAGTGCATCTCCATTTTACCCAGCACTAACTTGGTGCTGTTATTTAATACCTTTCACTTCTGCCTCCATATAAATCCTGCCCCGCAATGTAGTGTCTGCTTTCAACACAGGTAACTCTCACTTTGCATAGTTTTGATATACACAGATTTCCATTATCACATTTACTTAATTAATACTAGTCTTCCAACAACAAAATTTATATATCGGTTTCCAGTGTATTAACTGTGAATAACTGTATAAAATACAAACTTTACTTCCAGCTTTCCCATTCATAAGTCACAACATAAATAACAGATGTACCTCGGGTTAGATCCCCGAACATGTCACTTCTTGCAAAGTCTGTCCCTGATTATGGCACCGTGCATCTGTTACGTAGTGTATACACAGATAGCAAAGCAGGTAGTGGTGTCACCTCTTTGTCTCCCAGTGACAAACCCACACAACATTGTACAAAAATGGATAATCAAATGAGGAAGTTGTCCAACAAAGAAAGAGGAGCAAGAAAAAAATGAAAATGAAGAAGTAGTTGACCATGGGAATGTTGGCCCTGCCACCACTAGAGACTCTGGATATCCAGCCAAAGGACTTAGTGAAGACAAAATCACCACCGTAAATGAGGAAAGCTGTTGTGATGCAGAGGGGTAACAGTGTCTTAGAAGAAGTAATGCCACCTAAGAAAATCATATTAAAAAACCTTGGAGATACTTCATGACATTGAAAGCACAAAGACTTAATCAGTTAGAAACTAATGCAAACTTTAAAAAGAGACTAGATTTTTTCCAAGGCATAGAAAAGATGCCCACTCTGTATCATAAGTTACGTGACGAGAAAAAGGAAAGCACTCCTCAAACTAATCGTGGTAATTTGTATTTTTTAACAAAGAAAATACTTCAGTTCTCAATGTTTCTCATGTTTTAAACTACAGTGTACTAAATAGATATTAATTTTACTATTTTTTAACTTTCCTGTACATTTCTGTAATCAACAGTAGGAGAGTTAGTATTTAGACAAATAATTTTAAAGGTCATGGAACTATCTTTTTTTTTTTAACATCTTTACTGGAGTATAATTGCTTTACAATGGTGTGTTAGTTTCTGCTATATAACAAAGTGAATCAGCTATACGTATATATATATCCCCATATCCCCTCCCTCTTGCATCTCCCTCCCACCCTCCCTATCCCACCCCTCTAGGTGGTCACAAAGCATGGAGCTGATCTCCCTGTGCTATGCAGCTGCTTCCCACTAGCTAGCTATTTTACATTTGGTAGTGTATATATGTCCATGCCACTCTCTCACTTCGTCCCAGCTTACCCTTCCCCTTCCCCGTGTCCTCACGTCCATTCTCTACGTCTGCGTCATTATTCCTGTCATGGAACTATCTTAGTTATTTCCCATTGAATATGAATTTTGCACAGCTTCAGTGTGCTAATTTTTATGATCCTCTGTCTAGCACCGTGAAAAGAAAGGGCTACCTGTAGTCAGGTGGTTTTTAGGAAATAACGAAAAGGAAAAAGCCCAGTGTTTTATATTTCCTTATTGACCATGAGTATCCGTCTGGCATTGTTCTTCAGCGCTCCTTGAATCTACGGGTGAAAAGTTCTTTCAGCTTTAGTTTATTTAAATATGTCTGCATTTCACCCTGATTTCTGAGGGGTACTTTCACTGGGTGTAGGGTTCTAGGTGGAGGGGTGATTTTCTTTCAGCACTCTAAAGATGTTCCATTGGCTTCTGGCTTCAGTTGGTTCTAAGTTGGAAATAAATCCCGTAATCCACATGGCTGTTTCCCTATATGTAATTTTCACCTCCAGCCCCACAATAGCTGTTTCAAAATTTTCCCTTTTTTTTTTTTTTTTTTAGTAGTTTTCCTATGTTGTGCCTACCTATGATTTTCCTTGTATTTATCTAGCTTGGGTTAGTTGAACTTATTGGCTTTGAAAGTTGATATTTTTCATCAAATCTGGTCAATATTCAGCTATTATATTTTTTTTCAAATATGTTTTCTGCTTCATTCTCACTCTCTTCTCCTCTCTACATCTATTATGTGTGTGTGAGACTGTCTGGGTTTGTCCCTTGGATCCCTGAGGCTCTGCTCATTTTTCTCTAATCATTTTTTCTCTCTTTCTTCCTAATATTGGATACTTTCATATATTTTCAAGTTTACTGACTCTGCTGTTACCTCCAATCTGCTGTTAAGACCCTCCAGTAATTTTTAAAATTCTAGCTATTGCCCTTTTTCCTTATAGAATTTGGTTCTTTTTATTTGGTTATTATTTATAATTTTCATTTCTCTGCTGAGAATCTTCTTCTGTTTTCTCATTAGACCATCCTGTCCTTGAATTTTTAAAGTTCTTTGAACATATTTATAGAAGTTGCTTTAAATCTTTGCTAAATCCAACATCTGGATCATTTGAGGATGTTTCTATTAACTACTATTTTTTAAAATTATTATTTATTTATTTATTTTTATTTTTGGCTGTGTTGGGTTTTCGTTTCTGTGCGAGGGCTTTCTCTAGTTGCGGCAAGCGGGGGCCACTCTTCATCGCGGTGCACGGGCCTCTCACTATCGCGGCCTCTCCCGTTGCGGAGCACAGGCTCCAGACGCGCAGGCTCAGTAGTTGTGGCTCACGGGCCTAGTTGCTCCATGGCATGTGGGATCTTCCCAGACCAGGGCTCGAACCCGTGTCCCCTGCATTAGCAGGCAGACTCTCAACCACTGCACCACCAGGGAAGCCCCTATTAACTACTTTTTTTTCCTTTACTGTGGGTCATATTTTCCCATTTCTGAGCATATCTAAGATTTTTTATAGTTTAGTGGACATTGTTGATGGCACATTATAGAAATTGGATTCTGTAATTTTTCTCTGAAAAGTGATCATTTTTATTCTAGAAGGTAGTTCAGTTACTGGCTGATGGAGTTGCGTTTACACAGAGTTCAGTTTGTGCTTTATCGGATGATCTGAAGAAAGCCCAAGGTGGTTCCAAAATCCCCCAGCCTGGCAATGCTCAACCTCCAGATTCTCTCCCCTGAGGACTTTGTCAATGCTCGTGTGTAGACCCTGTTAGGGCGGGTCAGGATGTCTTATTCTAGGGCTTGGTCCTTGATCCTAAGGCATGGCCTCTCTGGTGTCTCAGCTGGATTCTTGGAAAATTAACAAGATGTGAATGAGGTCTCTCCACTCGAGTGGGGCAGTATTTCCAATACTCCCCAGAACTGCTTTAACTTAACATCTCTCTTCTGTCCTCAGCCTGGAGGGTTCGCTCTCTGGTAAGCCCTGTGTAGTCTCACCCTGGGCACATGCAACCCAGACTTTGGGTATGGATTTTCGGGGACCCGCTGCATACACTCCTGGCAATCATCCCCCCACAGATGTGCTACTTCCTCCTCTCTGGTTCTTTGCCTTAAGGATCCCAGCCTCTTCAACGACCTCAGAGTCTGAGCGCTGCATCTCTAGCCCAGTAGGGCTGCTGTGTTGGACTCCAACTTGTGTTGCTGATGGCAGGAAATTATCCACAGGCAGATCTAAAGTACTCATGAGGCTCCCTTGTGAGTTTTTCTTCTCTCAAAGATTGGGGTCTGGGGCTGCCTGTTGTCCAGTGCCTGAAAACAATTGCCTAATAAATTTCATTCAACTTGTATGGTTATTTAAGGTGGTCAGGATAGTCCATTACCAATGACTATGTCTTGTTCAGAGTTGTGGCCTCACATCCCATTTTGAATTGATCAAAGTGCATGGGAGATGATCACTAATTTGGCATAATTGTGGTCCCTGGAACATCATCTACATGACAGCTCCTGATACCTGGTCATTAATTTTATAGTTAGTCTGAGTTTTTCTAAGAACATCTTTTTTGTGTGTGAAAGTTATGAATCTATGTGAAATTCATCCCAGTGTTGAGTGGACCTAGGAAATAAAACTCGGTTTTCATGTTCCATATGGTTACTGCACAGTTCCATGAGAATATTAGGATGACAAACAATGAAGTAAACAAAAACATACAAAACCATATTCCCTGGGTTCTAAGGTACACATTAGCTCTCATTTTAACAGCTCTGAAATGTTGATGTATCTTACAATAGAAATTAAAAATTTTTTTGCTATCACAAAAAGCTAAAATAAAACTGATGATTTGTCTTAAAACCAATGGAATTTATAATCAAGAAAAGATATTTGTAGGCATCTAGTAAATTATACTCTTCTCAGTTGCTATTTCATTTGGCCCCAAATTTCCAAATACTTTCAAATACTTTTCCATATAGTGTCAGCCGAAATTGCCTCTTTTCTTCACAGAAGATAAAACAATAGGAAATTGATTTTTTTAAACATCAGTGAGTTTAAGGAAAAATATCCTGACTTCAACGTGGCTCTACGTTGAAATGCATCTGCATATAAAAGTCTGGAAAAAAAACCCATAAGTTTCTTTACATAAAGGACAACACGTGTTGATGAAGACAGTGATGGTGGAAGATGGTGAGTGTAGAGGGGTCTTAGCCGGGAATAAGGAAATTGATCCGAAGACCCCTGAGGGACTTGACTTTTGAACTCTAGAATTCCATTCCCAAAGTCCTGATGTTTAATTCCCCCATCGCTAGGCATCTCCTGACCCACACAGATTAGCTCAAATTATGACAGTTTACTATGTAAGATTGATTACAGGCATATCGTTCACCTTTCACGGAACCCCATTTTTACCATGTCGTCATTTCCTGTTTAAGGAAAGAAATGCTTCTCCTATCTTGACATGTTTATCATTGCACGTCTGAGCTAATTATCTCTATGGGCTCAGCGTAGCTCCTAGAGCTGATAGATTATTATCATGTCCTCTGGAAATGATGCATGCCACACATGTGCAGCTGTGTGCCAGAAGGAAACAGTTTTTGAAGACTTTATCTGCGTAGTTTACTGGCAATTGCATGTTGCATTCGAAAGACCACTTGAATGCATGACAGTGTGTGCTAAGTAAGACCATGTATATAAAGCCATGTATGTATAAAATGTAGTATATATTATGTGTAATACATACGTGTGTGTGCATTGAGTTTGCTTTTTTATGTAGCTCAAGGTTCGTGATGATCTCATCAACTTGATCTCTTAGCTGAGATCTAAGATGTTCTATTTCTCATCTGTTTATCTCTAATTTTTCTCTGTGTCAGGTTCAGAATTTAATAACTTCTCTCCTTCTGCCTGTTTCTTCTAATCTAAACCCTTAAGGCGACTTAGCAGCTAACAGGAGAGAGAAGGAACATTCTTTCTGTAACTGGAAACTGAGGGCTCCATTTTCATTACGACTTTAAATCTGCCCAAACCACCCTGCTGGCACAGAAACTCAGAACAGAACGTCACCAGGGATGCTTTTATCCGAACCACCAGCTTTGTTGTTCTTCTCTTTTGGGGAGAACCTACACCAGACTTTCAGAGTTGGAGTGACCACCTGGAAAACCACAGGGTTGGAACAAGCTTTCAACCTTCCCACAAGTGCCCCTGGGTCCCCAGGTCTCTGTGAGCACCATCTTTTTTCCTGTCTCCAGGAATTAGACCCGTGGCTTTGTCCAGTTGATGTATTGAGTGATTGGTTGATGATGCTTCCAGGCTGGCGTGAGTACCAGCTGGATGAATTGAGAACTATCTACATGGCAAACGGCCCTTCTGAACATGTTGTAAGCTCTCTTTCTCTAAAAAATACTACCAGACCCAAAAAATGTAAGATTCTTGATACTTTAAAAAAGTGGAATGTGGTAGTTACAGCATATGAAAAACTGGTTGGGTAAAGAGAGAGGCTATGGAGGAGGCCTGCGCAGCCAGCTCCAATCCACCGTCTAATAGCCCGTTGCTTGGAGTCCAAGTCCTGTGTGTGATTTTTTTCAGTCTCAGAGACCTTTAAATCCCCATGGTTCCCAGTTGCTTATTTGCAGTGTGTTCTCTTAATTCCCCTGGCAGACATTTTTTTCACACATTTGGAGGTTAAAAGGAAGGGGAGAAAAAAAACATCCAAAACATAAACCCCAAACTACAAAACATAAGTAGGAAATGTTGAAGCTGGGAGCCTGGTTACCGTGGCAACTCGGGGTTGCCAAGCTCCCCTCTCAGAAAGCTGGACCTTTGCTTGAATTGGTTGCTCCTCGGATGGGCCTCCACCACTAGGTATGTGGCTCCAGCCAAGTGCATTGAAAGGGAAAGCTGGATTTGGAACTGTCCCATCTCCTGGGAGCATCGTAGACATGAGAGCTACTGATTCCTTTGTTCAAATCCATCTCCAGCCTGCATCCTTTCTCTGTGGGAGCTAGAGAAGGCCAGAAGCTTCCTGGCCATAGTAGCTGAGAAGAGGCATAAAAAAGGCAGGGAATTATCTGGTCTCTACAAGAACAAGACTCTATAGAGCCTCGGTGAGACAGTTTTGTTCTGCTGATATCCTTCCCAACAAACATGTCTGGCATCTTTTCCAGGGACAGGGAACCATACTAGTTGTGAGGAATAAAAATAGCAGCTATTAAATAGACCTCGCCCTTAAGATTCTTGTGGTCTCCTTGGAAAACCATGGCATACATGAGGTAGCAAATGATTAGCACAGAGAACGTTTTCGGAGGAGCTGGAAGACGCTAAAGGCAGGTGACTTGACACTCAGAGAAGACAACACAGAGAAGCAGGGGCTAGAGCTCAGGGCGGCAGGAAACGAGGGGTGAACCCAGGTCCCAGCATCATGACGCGGTTGGAGTGACGGGCCTGCCGGGTGTCGGGGTGCTCACAGAGGAGCACGATGGAAACGGGCTGGGGGTGTCGGTTGTGGTTCTGTTCTGAGAGCCTTTGAAGTAAGACTTCCGATTGAACGAAGCACCACCGAAGCTTTCTCAGCAAAGAAGTAGGTTGATGTAAATAAACTTTTAGGAAATTTAATGTGGATGGAAAACTGCTACAAAGAAAGATGTTGGAAAGAGAAGAACCAAAGGAGGGGGCTCACATGATACTCTTCTGGTTTGATTTTATTTACTCTTTCATGAAAGCTTATTATATTCTGGATGCTTCACAGAGAAGGCGGAACCATTTTTTGAGCCAAGTTTTTGTAACTCTTTCTTCCTCTTTTATGAAGCAAACTGGAGTCCACTGGCTATGTCCTCGGTTTGCAAGTCTCAGGGTCCACCACATATCTGTCAAAAACTAATTTTGACACTTACATCAACATTTATCTCAGAAAATGGAAGTTTGGCATTTTCTGTAGCAGGAAATTACATCTTTAATCCATTAAGCCCTGTCGCCTTACCAGTCTCCCACCGCTCACTGGGAGATGGACCCCTTTGTGAAATACCTTGCACGGGATGTTGCAGGATCCCACTTTCATTATTCAAGATAAGCAATATGAGTTCTCCCATCACAAGCCTGTTACAGATTTTATGCAAAAGAAACATGTTATCATCATTTTATTCCTGTTACTACTAGTAAGAAAATTACATTTCAGTTCTATGATATTTTTTATTTTCCAAGTACATCTAAATAAATAATAAAACTCTCTGAACATCTACCAATGGTGGTAAACACCAGTATGAATTAATGGAACATCTGAACTCTAAAATATATTTTGAAAAAAGAAATGCCATTAACAGGAAAAAGCCAATTCAAGCAGTCTTTGTCAAGGATGCTACCTGCTGGTGCAGAGTACCAGCTCTGCTCTTATTTTCAGAGAAGTGTTGATACAAGGCCACCCAAATAAGTAATAGTTTTCATGTCAACCGGTACCATTGGCAGGAAGAGCCAGGGTCCATTCCAGGGCACGGCTGACACTGAGCCACATCCAGTCTCCCAGTGGTGCCGTCCACACCACACTCCAGCTACCCTGCAGCCGATATCCTGTGTCATGTGGACACGTTAGGTATTGCAATGGAAGGAAAACAGAGACGTAGAGCGGGGGGTATCAGGACAGGGCAGGAGAGGGAGTTTGTTGCTGAGCAAGGAATCAGTACTGGTTCCTCGCATTGATCCCAAACTAAAGGGCATTGCTTTCAAATGTATATGCCTATGACTCAGCTCATAATGATCCTTAGAGGGGGAAAGGTGCTTAAAATAATGATAATTTTTATGACCTCTGTTTCTGTTCAGCATCATTAGAACACAGTGAGGTAGCTATTATCATCCCAATATTACAGATGAAGGAACGGATGCTCAAAGACATCAAGTGACTTTCTGAGATCACACAGCTGGCGGGTCTGGGGGTCAGGATGCAAATGCACCTGTGACAGTACACAGTGTGGCTTTGCCTATTCCGCGAGCAGGTCCGTAAAGAAGAATTTGCAATGAACGTAGAAAATGAGCTTAAACTAATGCTTCTAAAGAGCCTGGTGAGACTTGGATATATTATGCTCTCATAGGAAGCAAAACATTTTCCCAGTGATCCCTAACACAGGGAATTGAAAATTCAAAGCCCATGGTGTCTCAACAGGAACTAAAAATGTGCGAAAAGGGCCGGGTGAACGATCATGAGAAGCTGCGGGGCTTGGGGGACTCCAGCGACCTGCCCTGCTAAAGACGGCAGAATTGATGCTTGTACAGACACTGGCTGAAGAAAAGAGTTCAGTTTACTATTCAGTACCCTAGCTTTTCAAATGTACAGAATTATCACATAGTGATATGTAGTGATTTTTTTCCCATCGAATACGTTAACAAGACCACAGCCTTGTCCAAGCATGAACTAGTTGGGACCAAATCAGAGAAGACTTTTTAAAAATTTAGGCCCAGAGCAATGAAACTAGATATCTTAGGAAAACGCTGTAAGCCACCGTGCAGTGCTGGGCTAACTTAGAGATGAGCCACTTCGTGCCAGGCTACACAGCCAGTCACTCACGACGTTTGTGCCAAGGCTCAGAATGGATGGGGTCCAGACGGCGGTGGGCTAGGAGACAGCCTTGAGTGCAGGTCTGACAGGGTAGAAGCTGGATAAGCTTGGGCAGCTAAGGCCACACTAGGCCACGTGTAAAAAGGAGAACAAACGTGTATAATATTCTGAATAATGAATAAAAGGGTTGTAAAGGATTCTAACATAAATACTTATAAATGTAAAAAGATGCTTACATCTTTATGAAATCAAAAAGACATTAGTCTGGTGGGAAAGTAAAATCATGCAGTCACTGAGTAAGACCCAGCAGTTTTGCTCGCAAGTATATACTCCAAAGAATGAAAAAAATAGATGTTCAGATACAAACTTGTACTTGAATATTCACAGCAGCTCTATTCACAGTAGTAGAAAGGTGGACTCAACCCAAATGTCCATCCACAGAAGAATGAATAAACAAAATGCGATGTTTGCATACAAGGGATGTTAGGGATGGGAAGTTATGTGGCCACTGGAAGGTGTGGAGCGCTGGGCTGGCACCTGCTACAACAAGGAGAAAACGTGAAGACACTTCCTTGAGTTAAAGAAGCCAGTCACAAGAGACTACACATTATACGATTCCATTCCTGTGAACTGTCCAGAACAGGCAGGTCTATGGGGACAGAAGGCAGGTTAGTGGTCGCCCAAGGCTGGGGAGATGGAGTGGGAGGGGCGGCCAAAGGCTGCGGGGCTTCCCTTTGTAGTGATGAGAAGCGTGCTGGTGCAGACTGTGGATACGCTAGAAACCATTCACTCGTGCACTTTGAATGAGTGTGTTGTGTGGGGAGTGAACTACATCCCAATGAGGATTTTTTTAAAATTAATTTATTTAAAAAATTTTTATTGGTACATAGTTGATTTACAATGTTGTGTTAGTTTCAGGTGTACAGCAAAGTGTATCAGTTATACATATACATATATCCACTCTTTTTTTTAGATTCTTTTCCCGTATAGGTCATTACAGAGTATTGGGTAGACTTCCCTGTGCTGTATGGTAGGTCCTTGTTAGTTAACTATTTTATATATAGTAGCGTGTCTATGTCCATCCCAACCTCCCAATTTATCCCAATTCCCCTTTCCCCCTGGTAGCCATCAGTTTATTTTCTACACCTGTGACTCTACTTCTGTTTGGTAAATGAGTTCATTTGTACCCTTTGAATGAGTGTGTTGTGTGGGGAGCGAACTACATACCAGAAAAGATGCTTTGAAACTGGGCATTGGTGCCATGTGGGCCTCCTGCTGCCTCTTCCCGGGCACCTGTGGCTTCCGTTGATCATGATAACGGCCGGGCTCGGGTGGCACCTTTATTTCAAGGATGTCAGGCCGTTTGCAAACACTAATTAAGCCTGTGCTGCTGGCAGATGGGTAAACACTGTTTTGCTTCTCAGATAAACATTCCAGGAAAGCTGCTTGGGATTCCTGCACCAGTGCCTCCTGCTGGCTGGCTCTAGAGCATTCTGAAGGATGTAGGAAGGGAAGCATCCTTACTGGAATGTCCACCAGGCACTTCCGGTTGCTGGAGGACATCCTGTGAGCCCTGTGTGTCACTTACCTCACATGTCAGCTCAGGAAGTGAGGACCGTCCCAGTATTTCATGTGAGGAATTGAGCTCCAGAAAGGTTGAGAGCACCGGGCAGGGGTCTTGCTTCCAGGCAGTAGACACCCACTCTGACTTGTAGCCACCAAGGGTTTAGAAGGACACCTGACAGCACCGAGAAGCACAAGGCAGGGGCCAAGGGGGGGGGGGAAGTCGAGAGCACAGCAGACTGGACCACTGGCACCCCACCCCCCATGGCCCTGGAGACGCCACTGCAGGCCCTGCCAACCCTGGGTGCTTGGGGTCAGGACCCCAGGGTCTAATTACACTCCTGCCCCCGTGATGAATCTCTGACTGTCCCTGTACTTTGTTACACTTTTTCGTGTCAAGGTTCTAAGCCCACACATCCAATTTGCTGAGTTTGTCACACGGCTCCCCTGCACGGCCGAGGGGCAGAGAGGGGGAACACCACTCCAACTTACCTTCCAAGGGGTGGGAGGGCCTATCCTGGCCTCCCCAGAGCAGGGGAGGTTCAGGTGCTGGGTCGCCAAACGGCACAGGAGATGTGAGCGCAGGTCTTCTGGGTCCACGTCTAGGGCTCCTTCTGTCTCGTGGCTTGAGCTCAAGCCTGCCTCATCCACTCTGGTCACTGACTAGGCCTTGGGCAGCTGTGGAACCTGTTGGCGAGAGGGAGAAAAAGGCCCCACTCTGCCTCAAGTTCAGGCCAGTGGAGGAGATGGGGAAGGAAAGGCACCTGAAAATGTGGCGTGTTATGTGGAGGGACCTCCAGGGACTGTGGCACGTCGGGTAGGGGTCCACAGCCCAGGCCCTGGGGCGTCAGGGCGGGCTTCCTGAAGGATGTACGGACCAGTGTGCGGACTCACTTAGGTCCAGGTGTTAGCTTCTGATGGACTCTCTCCGGTACGTTGCACGGTTTCCTCTTTCCTGTTAGGCATTTGCTGAAAGCATAAATAACCCTCCTATTGTATTTATTACTCTTAACGGAAAGGATTCTTAATATAGCAAGAACACCGTACATGACAGCGGAGATGGTTCCTGATCACAGAGTCTTCCTCACCTGTCAGCGCCTCACCTGGACATGCCTTCATCCCTTCATTCGTTCACGTGTTCATTGGGCATCTGCTCTGCCAAGGCCAGTTCCAGGCACTGAGGGTGCTCACTGCATAAGACAGAGTCTGCCTTTATCCTGGCGGGAAAGGCATGCAATAGACAAGTATATAGTCCCGTGTTGGGTCCTGGGTACTGAAGCAGGGTGAAGGCCAGAAATGAACATGGTGGGTGCCTGCTGCTTTAGACACGGGGGTCAGGGGACACATACGTGGTCAGTGTCCGTAAGCCGAGCCCAAAAAATCTTTCTTATATCTCAGTGGAGGGAGGGAGGCCAGAGTTTGGTGCCCTGGAGGGAGGGACACACGTGGCGGTTCCTCTGACTGGGTCAGATTGACGGCTTCTCCAAGAGGGGAGGCTTTCTCTACAAATGATATCTAGCCACTTACGTGTTAGTTACTGCACGGAGTGTCCACGTGGTCCAGTGTGTAGGAAGCAGGCAGGTGAGGATGAGAGGGAGGGAGGCAGAGGCCAGACGATGGAGGCCTTGGGCTCACCCTTGACCCTTGACGCCTGCCACGTGCTGGGCACACACACTGGTTGGATCATAAATACACATGTCAGGCCCTGGGAAACACCGAGTCACTTGAGTGGAAGGGTGGAGATGGGGTCAGATTTGTGCCATAAGAAGGTTTAATCTGGTGGCAGGATGGAGACACTGTCAGAGGTGAGGGCAAGCTTGGAGTTGGGAATACTGGTCAGCATGGTCCTGCAGACTCCAGGTGACAGGTGGTGGGGCCAGAGGGGAGGGTGGGGTGCGGTCTTCTCCCCGGTGGTCATGCCAGGCGTGGCCCTGGGTGCAGAGAGAAAGGCCAGCAGTGCCACCAAATCTATACCATTTATTGAAAACTCCTGGGAGAAGCCAGTCTACTTTTTTTCTTTTACAGACTTTGTGAAGCCCTAAAATATACCAGTATACTCAGTAACAGTTGTTTTAAATAGATTTAAATTTTTAATTTTGCAAGTTTTTCGCCATGACTGTGTCCGAGGTGGGTCTACTCCCAACCTCAAAAAAGGATTTTTGCTTCTCAGTTTGCTCTCCTGTTGCTTGTTGGATTCTTACAGGAGTTCCGTGGGAGGGAGGACAGAGTCTTCATGAATACCTTCCTTTTTATTGGTACTTCTCTGAGGTTCCTTCGCCCCTGAGGTAGTAGCATCCAGCATCCCACCCAGTCACTCCACAGTGTTCTGTCCTCTTGTTCTGTCCTCTGTCAGAGCTATTTCATGCAAAACTGTTTCCTCTCATGAAGCCACAGTGGGAGCCCGAGGGCAGTGGTTTGCTGGTGTTGGATGGTCCGGCCCTGCTGGAAAAGTAGCTGCCGCAGAGCTGCACAATACCCGTCCCCCAAGACGGCTGGTGCTCTAGGTGGGCATCCTACCCCCTTCCCCGATTCCCATTAGGGACATCCAAGCACACTGGGGGACGGGGTCTTGTCTCCTTTCTGGGCTGGGCAGGGAATGTACTGCATTGTATTTGGGACCTTACAGCATCAGGAGACTCAGACTGGGGTCTTCTCCCGAGAATGAAAACTCTTTCAGACTCCATCTAACATAAAGTTTCTGGCTTTGGTAACTCTTTCCTTCTTCCCTTCCCTCCATAGATTATGGTCCACGACATGCCCTTGTTATAGACTCCGGTGTGCAAAGGAAAATTAACTTGGCTTCTGCCCTGAAATTGCTCAGTCTGTTGGTAAAGAATGATAAATAAACAGATGACTAAAATATAGAAAAATAAGAGCTCTGGTAGAGATTTATCTTTTCACTTTTAGGAGGTTTTTTTAAGAAAGAAAATATCAGAGAGGCTTATAAATTTCACTTTAATTTCCTGTTGGAGTGTTTACAGATAATATTTTAATGCTTCGCCAACCCTACGTCAAGAAAAAAAATGTCACCTCCATCTTCTCGTGTGTATTTCTCCATAAGAGTCGATTGCCTAGTTCAGGAGTCACAGACACAAGTGTCTTCCAGGGCCAGGCAGGGACGTGAATGAGTGCAGGGCCTGGGGGTGCAGGGGGAGGGACCAGGGCAAACGGAGGACTGAGTCTCTTCCAACGCGGGCAGCTGCTCCTCAGAGCGGGCAGATTGTCGCCAGGCAGAAATACGCTTCCAGTGATGCCAGCTCTTATAATTTTTCAAGAGAAGCTGGGTTTTATGTGAAATCCCTGATTTTTAAATGTTAGTAATGAACTCAAATTTTAAAAAAATCGTGCAGTGCCAATGCCATTCTTCCTGGGCTGGATGGTCCAGAGTGAGAGCGCTCAGTGTCGTAGCAGAAGGTTTGCCGCGTCTCCTGTGGATGGGGCGCGACAGCCAGGGCAGAAATGCCTGGAGTTATCGAGTAGCTCTCATCACAGATAATGCCTGTGTTTTGGAGAGACAGGAAGGGAAGCGCAAACGCTTGTCACGTGCTTCCTTCTCCTTGTCGTTGCAAAGCACTTTGCAGTGTTCGAAGAAGAACAAACGGCTCAACTGAACAGCACTATTTCTTCTCTGAAGATGAACCAAATCCAGGACACACCCAGTGGAGGCTTTGACGGAGGCTGACCGTCTTCCTGGTCCCCCTGCACCCAAACCAAACGAGCCACCCAGCGAGCGCCAGGCTCTTCTTTGCAGAAGCAAGCAGAAGGCCGAGGCTTCGGGAGCTGGCTGGCCCGGGAGAGGGGCTTCCTTCTCACAGCAGGTCCACCCAGCCCCCTGGTCCTTGGGCTCCGAGGACCCCTGCCTTCCTCCTACCCCGCTCTCTCTCCTCCGCGGATGCCGGGAGGAGCCCCTGGGGTCGGCGGTGGCCTTCAGAACCGTGCCCTTTCTGGGCCCAGTCCATGACCCTGGGCATCACTGAATGTCTGTCTTGCAGCTACAGCCTAAGGCGGGGAGACGTGCTTGATCCTGGACGGTTTGACATGAAACTGGTGTGACTTTTCTTGGAGGAGGAGTAGGCCGTGACGCTGGGAGCAGCGGAGGCCTGTCGGGGATGGGGAGTGCTGGGCGGGCCGCTCCCGACCTGGGCCCCGCTCCTCGGCCGGCTGCGTTCCCCACACCGTCGACGGTGCCGGCTGCCCTTTTGCTTTCCACCAGCCAGTGGCTATAAATACAGTCACATTTCCCACATACTGTATTTATGTTTCAGAAAATGTCTGCGTTGCATACGTAATGGAGCAGATATAATTATAATATTTCAAAACTGGCCAAATTTCGTGAAATATAAAATAACAGATGGCACCACACAATATTGGTGCGGTGTGCTTCATTTAAATCCTAACTCGAGCCTGAAAACCTTCCCAGTTGGTGCAGGGCAGTGATGACAGTGTGTGCTGGGAGGTGGGGGTGGCCTGGTCCCCTCCCCTGTCCCCTCCACGCTTTCCTTTCCAGGGAAAGCGGAGTTACAAAGATACACATTCCCAGGAATCTCAAGTTTGGTCTTGTCGATCTACCAGTTTTATGCTGCTTGGGTTTCCTTGCACTGAAGAATAGAAAGCATGATGTCTGATCTTGAGCTTGGACACCAGACAGCCCACCAGACAGGGCACCCGGGTGTCATGGCTGGTCTGGACTCCTCACAGCCGTCCATTCTTATCTAACTACCAAGAAGCTGTTGCTGAAGTTTAAAACCTTCAGACACGTGTTTTGCACCCTCGGCTGCGGCTGCACTGGACCTTCCTGTGCTGGGCTGTGCACCTCGGAGAAGTAGCAGGTGGACCTGCTTCGTTTCCAGTCCACTGCTTGTTCCCACCTTCCCCCGAAGCGGACACGATCCGAGATCTCCCTGACCCTCCACAGGCCTGCGGGGCACTGGGGTAAGAGTAGGAAAGTTGGTTCGCTCTCAAGGGCACAGGCTTGTCTAGAAGGAAGGCTGGGTTGCCAGACACCCTCACTCAAATCTCCGCATGACTCAGATGAGGATTCCTATAAGCGTTTGTGTACAATCCACCTTCTCCAAGTGGTAGCATTTAGCTGCTGCCTTTTTTTTTTTTTTTTTTCTTTTCCATCTCAACTGCTCTTCCCATCTCACTGAAGAAACCATAAAATTTAGCAATAAGGTTTCAGACTCCCAAATTCATGAAAAAAAGAGGCCAAGGAGCCATGGATGTCTGTGGCCGGCCCTCCTGACCTGTACGTGAAGTCTCGTGTCTCAGCCTTTAGGGAACCAAAGGGCGGCTGGATAAGCCCCACCTGGGCTCCCGCAGTGACTGGGACTTTGCTCCGGGCGTCCGATCATTCTTTCCCTGTTCCGGTCTTTACTCAGGATGAGCTTCCAAAACCTTCTGGAGAAGTTAGAAGAACTTACGATGCCGCCTTCCCGTTAACAGCACGAGGAGAGTCGAAAGGTAAAGGCGTTTCGTGTTCCCTCTCTGTCTTCAGAGAACAAACTCACAGATGAGGTCCGGGTTAACTTGGAACCGTCTTCTCCGTACACTGGGACATGTCGGTCTGTTCTTGAGTTTTCTTCCCTAATGGGCCGTCTAGGCTGGAAACGTGTCTATTCTGTTGTGCTGTGATAACGTGCAGGGAACACAGAAACCTCTCGATCCATGTGTGTGCTGGGATGTTTCCTCCGTGGTGGAGTCGGGGGGAGGGCCAGGGCTGGGCACGGGCTGTGGAAGGGGGCTGACTTCCCTGTGAAAAGAGCTGTGGGGCTGTGGCAGTACTTTATGATGCGTCTGTATTTATCTGGGGAACCACCAAGGGACCACAACATAAAAACAATCAGCAGGTATGCTTCTGAATCCTGCGTTTACCCTTCTGAAGGGAATTATTTCCTGCAGTTCCTACCCATCACAGATCCTTGGGAATCAGTAGGTCAGGAAGTTGACCTTGGACCTAGTGTGGTCACAGGTGTTACCTGAGAGAAGACCTCAACGTCTTCCTATGACCCTAGTGGGTAGAACACATTTAATGGGTGAGGTGACATGTCAGCTCAACAGAAGGAGGTACGTTCTGATAATCAAGGGGTCCGAGACTGAAGAAACTACCTTAGGAGGAGTGAGTTCCCCATCTGTGGAGGAACCCAAGTAAGTCCAGGTGGCCCCTGGGTTTTGATGTGGTAGAAGGAACTTAGAGCCTTGTTTCTCAGATTGTGGTCCCAGAACCAGAAGCATCCGTGCCACCTGGAAGCTTGTTAAAAACGCGGACTCTTGGGCCCCACCTAAGACCTGCGACTCAGAACTAGCATCTCGGCAAGATTTCCCCCAGTGATGTGTGCGTGCGGCAGCGCGTGAGGAGCACTGTGGTATGGATTCCTTCTCAAGTTTGGATCTGCTTCTGAGTGAGCTAGGCGAGTGCACGTGTTCACCAGGAACGTAGACTTGCTTCACACTCAGCACCCACTCAACCAGGGAGACCATGTGTCAGGAGGATCTGGAGAGACTCCCAAAGACGCCTTCACTCAGAAGCGTTTCTAAAACAGTGGCGTTAGAGCGTATCTTCCTCTTCTCCTGCCCTCCACGCCACCCTGACCTGCCATGTGCGCCGAGATGCACACAAGTTATTCCTTTCAGGCCGAACATTGAAGGACCCCATGAAAATGATAATGTTTTAACGAGATGGGGTGATGCTTTAAGCCAGTTAAGCTATTAATGTTAATTAGTGCATCAATTTACTATCAGAGAGCAGGGCTTATCATCTTTGTATCCCTACCACTTAGCATGTTTCCTGACAAATATTAATCTGTAATTTATTTTCTATGACAGCTCTTAACAAAAAAAAAAAAAATAAAGGATTTGGGGTGGCATTACCTGGACTGACAAATCCTCATTGAAAGGGAATAGCTCAGACTCTGGGGGAATAAATCGTGTCTGCTGGTTGGAAGGATTCTTCCCAGCGGAATTCCTGAGGATAACGGGTCCCGGGAGATGTGGACAAGCGTGGGTGGTACCCGAGAGAAGCACACACATTGGAAGCTCAGTGATCCACAGGGAGACAGCATCCCAGGGCATCCCTGCCTCTTGCCTTCCTCCCATGGGCTCTAGAACGTGGATTACGTGCCAACGCTTGCAAGTTCAAGTGTGATGTAATGAAGTAGCTCAGATCATGGGCTCTGGAGCCAGAATATCTGTGTTCAGGTCCTGGCTGTGTAGCTTATTAGTTGAGTAATAGCCTTGGGCAAGTTCCTCAACCTCTTTAATCCTCTGTGTCTAAATCTGTAAAATAAGGAAAAGGGTAGGACCGACCCAGAGCGTTTTTGTGAGGATGAAATGGTATAACCCCTGCGCTTTGCAGGGTGCCCAGCACAGAGTAAGTGGTGAGTGAATACTAGATGCTCTGGTCACCGGCATTGTTTTTGATGGCATGTTTCCCAAGCCATACAAACTTGCATTTGAATGTACTCATACACTTAGTAGCCTCAGAAAGTCACAAGCCATATTATTTCTTAGTACCACTTAAGATTTCCGAATCTGCTGTTTTCCTCTGACGGGCCTGTGTGCTCCTGGCTACACATGTCATCGTTCTTTTGTAAGTGCACACAGTTTCTTGGACAACCTTCATTTGCATAAGGCTATGGAAGACCCGCATTCCCTGATGAGAAAGGGCAGGGCTGGAGGTATTTCATTTGATATTCATTGTCATATGGTTGTTAAATAGGCTCTCCAGGAAATCTTTGGGCATGAGAACAAAATGCTAAAGATGGAACCAAGTGGAATAAGTTATGACCAAGTTTCCTGCACCTTTAAACAATCCTGTGTGAAGGAACTGGGTGGGGTCCTGGAAAGGAGGTTGACACCTTTCCCTTAAAAAGAGATCTTTTTGTGAGGAAGGCTAACTTGTTTCACAAGGAGGCACAAGTGTCTTAATATCATTTGACCTTTCCATACCCTTGTGCTCAACTGCTTCAAAGCAGAGAATTATACCTCTCAGCTCTTTCTAAGAAATGGAGAGCCCTGGGTACAAGTAATTAGGGTCCAGTGCCTCAGGCTAGGTGCCCTGAGGGCATTTACCAGTTTTCCCACTAATTTCCTTCTTTTGTTCCAGGATCCCATCCAGGACACCATATTGCACTTAGTCATCATGCCTCTTTAGTCTCTTTTGGTTGGTGTCCAACACAGAAATCCAATTTTGTCAACAAATATCCCCACAGGCCTGGAGCCGGATGCTGCCGCTTGTCCATTACTTCACAGTCACTGAGTTCCGACCACGTGCGACGAGTGGAAGTGACTGAGTCCCTGCCCTAGAGAAGTTCACCAGCTGGGGGTGGTTACATACAGCTAGGTAAAGAATTAATGACTGTACCTTGTGATACGTGCCGTCACAGGAAATACACCAGGCGCTATAACATCCCTGGCAGAGGGATGACTCTTGATCCTTGCCAGGAAAAGACAACGGCCCAATTCGTGTTTTCGGGGATGGACCTCATGGTCAAATGAATCCACTGAATTGGGATGTTCGTTTTTATAAGTGATATGTTTCAACCCGGTCTTGAAAGAAAAAAAAAAAAAAGCCTGTGAGCATTGTTCCTATGAAGCAATGATTAAACAGAGAGCATGGGGTGGGGGGAATTACATACACAGAGCCGAGCTCCTGCAAACCAGCTGTGAAGTGCAGATTTGGGGTTTCCTGGGACAGAGACCTAGATGGGTCTGGAGATCCGTTTCCACTGTATCTTGCTTTGCCTTTTCAGAGCTACATTTCTTGAAAAGTTGCCTTTATATGCTTTCACTTTTTCCTCGCCTTCCACTCACGCCCTGACCCACAGTAGTCTGGCTTCTGTCCCTTTGTTTTACAAAAGAATTTTCACCAAGGCAATTAACGACCGTCCTGAAAACAATCTAATAGAAAAATGTTGACCACCATGTGCCCCATTTCCTGGTACCCTTCCGCATTGCTGATCAGGCCTTCTGCAGAGTCTTTCATCTCTTGGATTGATAACCTGTTTCTGTCTTCATCCGCCTCCCCTTGTCCTCGGCTAGTCCTTCTTTAGCCAGGACATTAAAAAGCGTTTTTCAGACTCAGTTCTAGCTCCTCTTATCTCTGTCTGTTTTCCTGAGATTATCTCATAGACATCAGCAATCGCTTCAATTCCCGTTGGGATTAAAAGGTACAGTTGATCATTTCTCTCTTCCACGAAGGCCTGAACCAACTGAGAAATACAAAGTCAAGCAGACATCAAACTCTCCATTTTATTGCGGGTGAAGCTGAGTTGCAGACTGCAGTCTTGAGTCAAGTCCAAAATGAGCTCCTCACTTTATACCCGTCTTTCTCCCAGTTGGTTTTATTCACTCAGCCACAGGCAGAATAATTTGTCAACTGGAGCTGTAGGCCTCCCCTTGCAGAGACAGGACCTGCCAGGGGGCTTGGCATGTAGAGGCGGAAGGAACAGAAAGGAAAACACACACAAACCACAGGTAGTCCTTTTAAGGCGAGAAAGGGAAAGAGAGAAACTGAGGGAGAGAGGGAGGAAAAACGAATGCATATAAGCAGAGGCCAGAAATACATTAACCCTGCCCAGTAAAGAAATAAGGACACAGATGTGCCACACCTTTGTCTTCTCCCTAATCAGATAAATCAATCTTTGTTTTTTTTAAAGATTTATTTTTTATTTATTTAACTTATTTTTGGCAGCGTCGGGTCTTAGTTGCGGCACGCAGGATCTTTGTTGAGGCATGTGGGATCTTCATTGTGGTGCGCGGGCTTCTCTCTAGTTGTGGCACACGGGTTCCAGAGTGCGTGGGCTCCGTAGTTTGCGGTATGCGGGCTCTAGTTGAGGCACGCGAACTCAGTAGTTGTGGCGCATGAGCTCGGTTGCCCTGCGGCATGTGGGATCCTAGTTCCCCGACCAGGGATCGAACCTGCGTCCCCTGCATTGGAAGGTGGATTCTTTACCATTGGACCACCAGGGAAGTCCCCAGATAGGTCAATCTTATTCCTATATGGGTGAAAAACAAACAGCGAGAAGTGAAGCAAAGACGGCAGCTTCTTCTCCAATACTTTTCCTGGGGAGGTAGAAGTTTCCATTCCATGAGCCTGAAGAAACAGATACCAGGAATCACCACCTGCACTGGGACATCCTTAGTCAAAAGCTCTGCTCTGAGCTGCAGGTTTGTATGTTTAATTTCTGAAGTGATGTCCCCTCTTGGACATCTCACGTGTAACTGCAACACAGCTTGCCCCAAATGATCACCCTAGTGACCAAGTGTGGAGCTCTTACAGGTGCCGGGCCCTGCGCTAACAGCTTTATGTAGACGCTCTCATTTGAGCTTCAGGTCCACTGTGTGCGGTGGGCGGGGCTGCTTCAGGCAGTTGAGCAGAGGTCTCAGCACACTGCCCGTGAGCAGTGGATGTGGGATGAGAACCCAGGTAGTCTGGCTCTAGAACTGCCAGCTGGGCCATTATTCCGCTTTCTCAGCTGAACCCATACCTGCTCTCTTAACCCACGCTGCTCCCCTACACCGGGTCTGAATCCAGTGAATCCTGCCTCAGTCACTGCCATAATGTCCATCAAGAAACACAACTGGGAACCAAGGCATCAGTCTTGAAAACTCCCCTTGGCTTGTCCCCGTCTCCACTGAGTCCCGTGGATCACGTCTCCTAAAAACCTCCACCGTCCCCCTGGGGGCGTCCACATCCATCACCATCATCTGGGACTGTAGACAAAGCTCCTCTTGTGCCCACCTGGACCCCCTCTCCTTTTTTCTTTTTTTTAAAGAATTACTTATTATTTATTTAATTTATTTTGGGCTGCGTCAGGTCTTAGTTGCGGCACGCGGGATCTTTCGTTGTGGCGCGTGGGCTTCTCTCTAGTGGTGGCATCCATGTTTTCTTTGTCTAGTTGTGACGTGCGGGCTCCAGGGCGTGTGGGCTCTGTAGTTTGCAGCACATGGGCTCTCTAGTTGAGGCACGCAGGCTCTCTAGTTGTGGTGCCTGGGCTTAGTTGCCCTGCGACATGCGGGATCCTAGTTCCCCGACCAGGGATAGAACCCACATCCTCTGCATTGCAGGACGGACTCTTTACCACTGGACCACCAGGGAAGTCCCTGAGCCCCTACTTCTAACTGGCCACGCCCATGCTTGGTGTCTTCCAACCCACTCTGCGTGCCGCGTGCAGAGTGGTCCTGCATGTCCCCTCCCCCAATCTAGAAATCTCCCGTGGCCCCCACCACTCTGGGGATGAAGACAGGGCTGCTCTGCAGAGGCTCTAGGTCTCCACCTGATCTGGCCCCTCTCATCCCCCAGCTCCTCTGTTCCACAGGTCCACCCACTCTATGCTCTGGCCACCTGGGCTGTCTTCCAGTTCATTGAGTATGTGTGGTCATTTCCCACAGCTGCTGTTTCCTCTCCCTGGGACCCCCCGCCCTAACTTGAAGGCCTTCTCATCCTTCAGGGCTCACATGAAACGTCTGCTCCCCAGGGAAGCCCTCCCCGGGCTGTCTAGCCCGTCACACTCCCATCCCTCCCCTCTTAATACAGTGCTCCTCATTCAAGGCATCCAGCGCTATTAATAATCAACACCTCTGGCTGTGATCAGTTGACAGAAGTCTTTGCCTGCCTCCAGATTTTAGACTCGGGAGGCCCGAGGTTCTGCTTTCCATTGCGTGTCACGTGCCCAGTATTGGGTGCGGCATGAGGGAGTTGGTCCATAAACGCCAACGGAACCGCTCACTTTGCTGTCGGAGTCAGAGCGCCAGCATCACGAGCCCCTGACGCCCTGAGATCGTGGCCAGGAAGTCACGGCCGGGAGACCGGGACCAACGGGCCCTCCCGCATGTCTGGACCCCATGCTGCCCGTCGTGTCCCACTCTGTGCCCCTCAGCGCGGACCCTGGAGCTGGCGGTTTCCCGGCAAAGGCTGCACTAGCTGAGTTCTACCTGAAAACGCTGACATGTGCGGGTGGAAAGCAGCCTTTCGAGGACCTTGGAACCGTCTAGGGTGGAGCTGTGACAGCGGGTGGTTCCTAAAGGGACATGAGGAAGCAGTCTGTGAGGGAGCGTCTGGTGGCCCTGGGGAGTCCCGCGTAGCTGCTGGGGGACTTGGGAACACTGTGCAGAGACCACTTTGTGCATTTAGCGGCAACAGCAGATTCCCTGACCCCTGATTCGGTGTTTTCCCACATAGTAATGAAGTGATTTTCTCCAGCCACACGTTTCAGATAAGAACACGTGCATTTAAGGAGGCTCTGGACATATTAACGTCAGGCAACGAGAGACACATCCTGGAAGGAGGTCACTGAAATTTGTGGGCTTAATCATTCTCCGTGCTCCAGGGTTGCCGAGGCCACAGGCCTGATTTCCCTGGCGAATTCAAAACCTTTGTCCGTGGAAGTGCCGAGGCGCCCGCCTAGTTTACGTGGAAGATGACGAAGGAGGCGCTAGCCAGGGAGACGCTGCGCCAGGTGCCCCAACAAAGTCCACGCGGCCTTCTCCTCAGCCCTGGCCTCTCACTTAGCAGCTCCACGTCCCAGGCACGGCAAAGATTTGGGGGAGAATCGTTCATTCCGGGGAGTACTCGGCATGTCCCTCAGCAGAAAAAAAGCAAGAACGCTTAGTTCATGATCTGCCCTCGTGGGGACACAGCACGGCCCTCTGAGCAGGGGCATGTATGGGTCAGCATCCTAATGGCCCTGGGAGCAGGCGCGTCTACAGGTGAGCATCCTAACGTGTGAGGCCTTGGTTCAGCTGAACTTCCGGGGCCTCAGAGGCTCTTACATCCTTCAGGGAAACGCTGAAAGCAGAATCGAGTGTGTCAAATACAGGTACCTAGCAAAGCTTGAAGAATCTAATTTTGCAGGAGGACATCTCCGAAGTGCTGCAGTTCTGCTGTAAAGTGAGTCAACCTTCTGCTGAGGAGGGAAATCAGATTCATTTCAATCTCGGGCGATCCACAATTTCCAGGCCAAACAGACAGAGCTTGAGTTTGTTTTTCCCTGTCATTACCGCTCGGTCCGGTGTTTCCATTTTAAAAGGCGTGCGTGTGGACTGAACCAAAGCTGGGATTATTTAAAACACTGTGCCTGCTGATTCATTTAAATGGCCCCAACATCTCTGGCTAATAGTAAGTGCGTTCTTAGTAAAGCACACAGATTTGGCCGGGCCTAGAGAATTTAATATCAGCTGCAGCAACAGTAGCCCCGGGCATTTCTGACGGTTTTCCCACATGTTCCTCATCTGCTCTCTCCCTTCTCTGGGAATGCAGAGCGGGATGGCAGGGCCACGGCCCCTTCCGCAGGGACTCAGTCTTCTGTTTGGACCCAGCTTCCTGCTGTGCGCAACAGTGCCAATTAAATGCTCAGTAAACGTCACTTGAAAATAAGCTAACATGGCCCACAGTGAGACGCCGACTTAATTTTCCACGTACAAAGACACATTTTGAGTTGAAATAATGCCCCATGGAGGACGAGCTCCCAGCCCCCAGCAGAGCCAGCCCATGTCTCTGTGCAGCCATGGACGGGTGCCAGGTGCTGGGTGTGGTCCCTTAGAGAACAGGCCTTCCCTGTGCCCGCCTGTTGTCTTCCAGAAGAGATGAACGTGGGATTAAGTGTCTCATGGCCAGAAATGTCAGAACCTAGCGTGTCACCTAGGCGTATGGTTCCTAGCTGTGTGCTCTTTCATTACTTGGGCTTTATTTTAAAGTGGTTAAGAGCAGAAACGTCGTCACGTGGTCTCCGGGCCAGCCTTTGCTAACCAGGCCTCCGGCCTCTCCTGAGCGCCTGTCCTGCAGGAACAGTTCCTTGGGCCTTGAGCCTCACACAAAGGGTCAGTGTCAGCCCCGCCTGAGCCCATCAGTGGAGGAGGGGTGATGACTGAGATGCAGTCTCTGTGCCGGACCCTCCAGCACCAGCACGTGGGCTCCGGGCTGGGCGGGGCCAGAGCAGCAGCTGGTGTGATGCAGAGGCGGGTGGAGCTGGGGGGGGGGGTGGAAAGAGGCACAGTTAGAATTCTCCGCCGTCGCCTGAACATGGCCCCCTGGTAGCCGTGAAGTCAGGCAATGTGTGACTCTGTGTTTCTCTTTTCTTCCCCCCCCTTCTCTTTTTCTTCCTCCAAATGCAAATCAATAGACGAGTATTCACAGCCCAAAAAGAGGTCAAGGAGAGAAGAGTAGCCTTTTTATCCAGACAGGAGCACGGGGAGCAGCCCCTCCACACGGGGGTGGGGGGGGGGGAGGACAGGAAATGGGGGGGAGAGAAAGGGGGCGGGGAGAAAGGGGGGCGTATCTGGCGAGGAGACGATGGACATTTGGCCGTGGGCGTCCTCACATCTTCCTGCACTCCACTTCCGAAAGGGGTGATAACTTTTCTCCCTTACTGGCTAGAATATTTCCATTCTTGCTCAAAAGCTGTTCTGGGGAAAAAAAAAAAATTGCTACTTAGGTGAAAATCGGATGCCATTTTCTTTAATAATTGGCTAACATTTGATCAGTCATCTCTAAGTAGAAGGCTTTATGATGATGTGAGATTGGGTAAGATATGGTCTTGAGCAAATCTAGCCAGTTTCTGGGCTGTATATGAACTAGGGTGATGCTTATCTGATTGGAAACAACAACCAGAACAGTCGTAACGGTTGCACGGGACGTTCATTGTTGGATCGGCTGACGGGAGAGGCTGCCTGTTCGGAGGTGTGCCGTCTAGTCCTGGGGTCTCCCTTGACTTTGGGTCTCTTGGGACACACTGATGCTGGAAGCAGCCCGATGTGCCGGGCGTTGGCGAGTTGTGTGTGACCTTCCCTGAGTCCAGGCGTTAAGCGCACTCCATCACAGCGGGCCAGCCTCCCTCTTGGCCTCCAGCGTCTTCCAAATCCCACAGAGACGGTAGCCAAGCGTAAACAAGGTATAAACCCCAAATACAAAAAAAAAAAATTGGAAGAGGAAATAGAAGTGGGTGTGAACTTTTCTTGGAAAAAGAATAAAACGAGTGGCCGGTGATTCAGTGGAGTAAAGAAGGCTGAGGTGGGAGGATCTGCGGGGGGAAGCGGAAGCTAGAGCCATGCGGTGTGCCACTGAGCCGGGAGGCCCAGGAAGGGCGCCAGAAATGGGGAGGCGCCAAAGGCAAAGGGTGGGTCAAAGTCTGTGTTAGCCGCTCCCACTCGAGAATTCTCTGCTTCCCCACTTCTGCATGAGTGGGAAGTCTATTTTTTGAAGGAACTGAAGAAGAAAGCTCCGGGCTCAGCCCCAGAAGAGAGCTGAGGGTCCCACTGCAAGCCGAGAGGTGGAGGGTCCCCACCCTGAGTGGAGAATCCCCCGGCCTTCCTCGGGACGGGACGGGACGCGGGAAGCCAGGACTTTACCCCCTGGCAGGAGAATGGGGAACGCCTCCAGCTCCAGACAACAAGAGCCACATGACTAACACTTGGGGAAATTGGTCCCAAGGCCAGTTCCCGGCCTCGTCATCTTTAAAGGGTCCACAGGTAGATAAACTCTATCGATAAACACAGAGATTCCAGTCAGGCTTTTATAGTTTTGCTCTTAAATATGAAAGGAAGGCCAAAGATCACCAGATAGTTGAGGAGGCTTTCCTGCAGGAAAGACAAAGATGGAAACAAATGAGCAGAATAAAAGGACTGAGGAAATGGAGCCTGAGCCGCCACACAGGGGAACTTCGGAAGCTGTGATTGACATCCTCAGAGAGAGATGAGAAGATACGGTACACAGGGAACAAGATCAGGCGCTATAAAAAATCAGACCGCAAGAAGACGGAGGGAAACTAATAATTTGTAATAGAATTTTTTTAAAAAGCAGTAGGAGAACTGGAAGTTAAAACCAAGGACAGCTTGATAAATGAAAAGAGAAAATATAAGAAAATTAGGGAACTAATCCAGAAGATTAACATCCATTTAATAAGAATTCCACAAAGAATGAATAATATAGAGGAGAGAAAAATTTCAAAGACACAATACAAAAAAAATTTTAAAAATCCCAGAATTGGAGAACATGAATTTTCTATATTGAAAGAGTATATTGAGTGCCTGACACAATGAAAGAAAAGAGACCCACATTGGGAAACATCTTTGTGAAATTTTGGGCAGCCGTGGGTGAAGAGAACACCCTCAGTGTTTACTGAGAGAAAATAGAGCCATTTCACGTACAAAAAAATACAAATTGACATTCATCAGACTTTTCAGCAATAATGCTTAAGCTTAGAAGAAAACAGAGAAATGGCTTTTCAACATTTGGAGACGATACTGATTTTAAAGCTAGAATTCTATTTGCAACTGAATTAACTATATATAAGTTGAGTGAGATTAGAATAAAGCCATTTTCAAATAAACAAGATCCCTGCCGCAGTGACCACCTATGTATGCTTTCCCAGCAGACTATTAAGAGATTTGTTATATTAAAACAAGGAGGAACACCAAGCGGAAGAAAACCTAGATCCAGACGACATGAGAGAGACAGGGGGTCCCGTAAGCTCTTAGGAAAGGGAAGTCCCAGATGACAGCGGAGGACCAGGGGACAGAAGGTCCAGAAGGAAAGCCTTTGAAACGTGGTGCCTATAAATCACTAGATGGATTTTAGGATTCTGCAGGGAGTTTGCGGAGATTTAACAATAGGTCCATAGAAAACTAAACACATGAAACAAAAAGGCAAATATTTCTGGGGAAAGCAAAAAGTTGTACTAGGAAGACAAATAATCATAACAATGCCAATGCTAAAAATTGATATAGTTGAAAATCATGACATTTATACTGGGTTGGCAGAGGGAGGAGCAGGGTAGGGGGTGGTGATCAGGGCTGAATCTTCACCTTCTGTAGTAGGAAGTCGCTGGATAATTGTTAAAATTGTTAAATCAAGAAATATCAGAATAAGCACATTTTTAAAAAGAAATAAGGAAGCAAATACCAGACAAAACAGCTAAAAGAGATGAAAGTGGTTGCTTCTGAGGAATGGCATTTGGAATGCAGTTTTCAATCATGAGCTTTTAGTCCTAGTAACTTGAAAAAACACGTATGTCATGTATTATTATTATTATTTTTTGTATTGAAGTGCAGTTGATTTACAATGTTGTGTTAGTTTCAAGTGTATATAGCACAGTGCTTTGGTTATACATACATATGTATATATATTCTTTTAAAAATTCTTTTCCATTATAGTTTATCACAAGATATTGAATATAGTTCCCTGTGCTATACAATAAATCCTTGTTTATTGTCATGTATTATTTAAAAAAAAATTTTTTTTTTATTGGAGTATAGTTGATTTACAATGACTTTTTTTTTTTAACATCTTTATTGGAGTATAATTGCTTTACAATGGTGTGTTAGTTTCTGCTTTATAACAAAGTGAATCAATTATACATATACATATGTTCCCATATCTCTTCCCTCTTGCATCTCTCTCCCTCCCACCCTCCCTCTCCCACCCCTCTAGGTGGTCACAAAGCACAGAGCTGATCTCCCTGTGCTATGCGGTTGCTTCCCACTAGCTATCTATTTTACGTTTGGTAGTGACAAAGTGAGAGAGTGTCATGTATTATTTTGATTAAAGTTTTTTAAATGAAAAAAATAATGTGCGATGCTGGCAGCCGTGTAGTAACTCTTTTTTTTTTTTTTTTTTTAAAGCATACGATTTTTTTAAAAATTAAATAATTAATTAATTTTATTTTTGGCTGCGTTGGGTCTTCGTTGCTGCGTGCGGGCTTTCTCTAGTTGTGGTGAGCGGGGGCTACTCTTCGTTGCGGTGCACGGGCTTCTCGTTGTGGTGGCTCCTCTTGTCGTGGAGCATGGGCTCTAGGTGCGCGGGCTTCAGTAGTTGTGGCTCGTGGGCTCTAGAGCGCAGGCTCAGTAGTTGTGCACGGGCTTAGCTGCTCCGCGGCATGTGGGATCTTCCCGGACCAGGGCTCGAACCCATGTCACCTGCATTGGCAGGCGGATTCTTAACCACTGCACCAGGGAAGCCCGTAAATCTTTATAAAGGCTTCATGTGAGACCATCAGAGGACAGAAGGGCTTCAGGCTTTGGGGTCAGCTCTGGGTGCGAGTCTCACTTCTGCCAATTCCCTGGGGCCCAGGGACGTCCTTGCTGAGGTGTCTGAGACCTGTGAGGAGCTCTATTTGTGGGAGCTATTCATACCTATCAGCCACCAAGCAGGGAACTGACACATCGTGGGTGTTTCAAAAGCGGTATTTATTGTTAAAACTCTCTTGGGCATGACCGAGCTATTCTGTGGACATATTAGAAGTTTGGGGATGCATAGGAATAGATGAAGACCTGAGACCAGAGGTGAGACCCCCGCCGTGAGTGGGTCCCTGGGCCTCAGAAGCAGGGTTACTCTTCTGGCCATGAACCCGTCACTTCCTAAATTCTTGCTCCTTTGAGCTAAATGGCACCTTGTGGTTTGGAGGAGTGCCTTCCAGAGTCTTCAACTTGCTCTCAGGGATCAGAGCCCAGGAGGCTCCAGTTCAATCTGGAATATTAGAGCTGACATGGCAGAGTCAGATTTTAATCTGTAGTATTTTATCATCCGTCCTTTTTTATTTTTTTATGGAAAGAAAACCCAGTGTTACAATATCTAGAACTCCATCCTTCCTGTGCCTTCGTTGGGCTCCAAGTGCGCTGATCCGTCATCTTCAGGCTGTTTACCTGCTGATTTCAGCACAAAGTTGGTAAACAGAAATTGCTCGAAGAGCCTTCGGTGTCCCGCAGGTTGCTTCCCTGCCCCAGGGCTTCTGCTTAGGCCATGCTTTCTGTCCAGAGCAGTTTGGGGTCCCTGCTCCTGGCCAGTCCCACCCCAGGCCAGCCTAGAGATCACCTCTCAGGCAGTCTCCCTACCACCTCCACCTGCCCTCCTTCAGGTGTGCTACTGTCGTTGTTTTGTGCTTTCCTATCGACCTATATTTTTTCTCCATCACTTATCACAAATGTAATCAGTGACATGATGAGTTTCAGGTGGGTGAGGACAGGCTTCTAGCTTGCTCTATATTGCTTCTCCCGTACGTCACACGCAGTAGGTATTTACCCGGCTCATAGCAGGTACACGATGAATGCTTATTCTACAGATGAATGAATGAATATATGAAGTACCAAAAGGCAGTCTCTTCATCCATGTGGTCTTTTGTATAAATATTTTAAAAATGTAGATCAGAGGGAGTCCTTGAATTCCTTGCCCAAGGTCATAATGCCAGCAGGGAAAGAGGCAGGCTGGGGACCCAGGACTATCTCTGGGGAGAGGACCCACCCTGACCCAGCTTTCCCTGTTGCCCATCCAGCTCTAAGAAGCTGTCACTCCGTCTGAAGAGGGTGGCCTGGCAACTCTCCCTGGTCCAGAGGAAAGACACGTAGGTATGCAGGAGTGAAAGTGTGACAGCCAACCTTGCCACACAATTGCCTGGTTTCGGTTGGGTTGTTCCCCTACCTTACTGCTATTTAAATACAGTTTTGATGATTTTGTTTGCTTTAGAGGGAGGAAAAAAAAGATTCATAGAAGGTATAAAATTGCATATTATTTACCTCAGAGAAGAGAACAGTCCCCCTAGTAAATATGCATTGAAGCATTTTTATTTGTATTTGTATTTTTTAAGGTGTTTAAACAGATCTAGTAGACCGTAATATCTCTTTTCAGAGTTGGTGCCATCTATTGATTAAATATGTATTTATACATGTCTCCTTCTACTTTTTCTTTAAATAAAAGAGACATATATTTTAATCATTTAATAGACCTAGAAGAATTGATCAGTAAAAAATACATATTTATGTGTTTCCTTAAGAAAGATTTTATTAGGTATACAAATTTAAAAAACTAAAATATTGTTACACGTTGATGTTTGTTAAACGTGAATTTAATAGTGCAGGGTGTGTGTGTGTGTGTGTGTGTGTGTTAGGGAATAGTTTGGTTGAAGAAATGGGATTTTTTTTCTTTAAAGAATCAATTTTACTTACATATTTATTTTTGGTTGCGTTGGCTACTCATTGCTGCGTGCGGGCTTTAGCTGCGTCGAGCGAGGGCTATTCTGCATCGCGGTGTGCGGGCTTCTCATGGCGGTGGCTTCTGTTGCGGAGCACGGGCTCTAGGTGCACAGGCTCAGCAGTTGTGGCTCACGGGCTTAGTTGCTCCACAGCCTGTGGGATCTTCCCGGACCAGGGTTCGAACCCGTGTCCCCTGTATTGTCAGGTGGATTCCCAACCACTGCGCCACCAGGGAAGTCCCAAAATGGGATGTTTTTAAAACACAAATATAACTGATGGGAAATAGAGTAAGAACATAAACTTCGGAGTAAGAAAGACCTGGGTTCTCTGCCACTTCGTAGCCTTGGAGAAGGCACTTGGTTTTCTCTGCCCTGGTATGCGTCTGCACCTGTGGAGGGAGGAGAGCAGTGAAGGATGGGTGGGAATCAGAGAAAATACACACGGAGCGCTCAGCATTGTGTCGGGTCCAAGAGGCTGAAAAAGGTTGATTCCCGTCCCCCATCAGCTCACCAAGGGGTTTCATGTGTGTCCTTCCCGAGAAGGGCCAGAGGGTGTGCCCTCGGAGCCTATCGGGACACAGCACACCCTTGGGGCTCAGGGAAGCGTGTTGAGTGCATGCTTGGGTGCAGGAGCCACGGATGCTCCCCCCGAGGTACAGCCCTGGTGGGGACGGCAGGCCTGGGCTCAAACCGGGTCTCCGTGCATGCACCCTCTGCAGCGCTGGGGAGTCATTTAAAGTCTTTGAGTACCACGTGGCTAGTAGTACCTACTACACTGGCTGGTTGAGAAGATAAATACGGGCTCTGTAGGCCAAAGACAGAGGACCTGGCTCGTGGATAAAAGTGACAGGGCTCGACATTCATCATTTCTTTTTAGGGAGGCATTCACTTTGAAAAATAGAAAAACCTGGGTTTGAATTTTGGCTGTGTTACTAACTAGCTGTGTGACCTTGGATAAATCACCTAACTGCTCTGAATCTCAGTTTCCTTATCTCACAAAAAAGGTGTAATTATACCTTCTTGGGAGACAAGGCTAGGGGTAAAATATGATGATATTTGAGAAAACCGTGGTCCCCAGAGGGTGCAGAAATGATGTCTGTTATTTGTATGAAGCTATCAGTCACCAAGCCCTACTAATTCTGCCCTTTCCCCCCGGCCCCTGCTTTTCCTCTTCCACTGCTACGACCTTGTCCCAGGTCCGTCAAATCTGGGATGACCCACCAACAAGTACTCCTGCCTCAACCCATGCTGTGCACTCTACACAGATTAAAATCCATAAATTATTTCCCGTTTGTTTGTAGCACTCCCTGCTTAAAATGAAATTATTTTTTTCCAGCAGCAATAGGGAATTTCTAAATATTGTTGGTTTAGAATTCAAGGCCTTTTCCACTCTGCCTTCCACCTACTCCCCCAAGTCCTCTCCCCATGTTTCCCCAGAGGGTTTTGGCCTGTTCTGTTTCCCCTCCCTGGGGCATCCGTCTCATTTCAATGGCCCACCTGATCCTGCAGCCACCTCAAGCTAGTTCTGTCCTGCAGATTTAGCCACCAGTGACAATTCTGATGAATAGGATTCTGGCTTTGTTCAAGAATTCACACGTGAATTTGCTTGTGAATGACATGTTTGCAACTACTGGCTCTGTAGAATCTGAACTTAATACTTAGTATGTACATGTCCTAGTATCTTTTATGTAGCGTCAAAAATATGTTAATTTTTCGATGGTCTCTGCAAATATATTGTATACCCTTTTCAGACAAGAGCAAAGTATGTTCTTTATATTCCCAGCCTTTAAAAAAGGACTTTAAGTACTTTGTAAGTGCCAGGTGATGATACTATCACCATAGTATAGAAAACCTTTCAGACTTGTTAATAAGGAGGGAAGTAATTGATTGTTTTACTTCTTTAAAAGGAAATAGTCTTAATTTTGTAGAAATGGAGGCACTCAGACCAAAAGAACTCACTGGCAATTGGTGGTAGGCATAGCTGCTTAATGGCAACTGTGGGGTTTTGGGTTTAGGACAGCTCTGGGTTTGACTGCTGACCCTCTTAGCTGTGTGGCCTTTAGCCAGTTGCTGAACCTCTCTGAACTTGAGTTTCAGGCTACTAAGATCCAGCAGTAGTGTTGCCACGCGGTGGGACTACAGTGAGGATGAGCTAAGATGGTAACTGTGAATGCGTGCCCACGCAGGCTCTTGGGAAAACATTGGCGATCGTGGTGAAGGGGAGGAAATACTGTCTCCCATAGGGTCGGTCACTCACCTGCCCCTGCGGTGAGCCGCGCACCCACTGAGCTGGGGGGGAGTCCAAGCCACCGTGGGGTCTTGGGAGGACACCCTGGGACAGAAATAGTTGCGCCCTGCGTGCCCAGCCCCTTCTATAATACCCCCTGCTGTTCTTTTCACAGGTCCTCAACACTGAGCGGATCCATCAGAGGGGCACCTCCTCAGCAAGCAGAGGGCACAGCCCATGGGGGGCCAGGAGGCCTGGGGGTGGGTGCCGCAGGCCTTCCTTAGAGGAGGTGCGGAGCAGGAGGAAATCTGCCGCACGGCACACCCAGAATACCATCCATGTGAGCTGCTCTTCCAGGGGAAGGGCCGACTGGGCTGTGAACAGGAGAAGCCAGGACGGAAGACAGAAAGCCACAGGTTCCTTCCGTGGCCTTGTCACCTTGGAGATGTCCCACGACTTCAGCTGGTTCCTGCCTCCTTGCCGTCTAGTCTGAATGCGCTCCGCCTGTACTGCAGTCGCAGCGGTTGTTCCGGCGTCTAGGCATCTAGTCTAGGGAGAGCTTGAGGATGCTCTAACTGTGGGGAACCCGGCCAATTCTCTTTGCATCCTTGTTGGAAAAAACCCTAACGCACCCATCCTCCTGCTGGGAAAACTGAATTGCTTCCGATTTAACCGTCCGAGTGACCTCCCCATGGGCCACGGCTCCTGCCTTCCCAGCCTGGAGACCAGGAGGAGGAAAGATGGTGAGGAATTGGCACAAGGTTTGGTCACACTGCCTTTCTTGTCGTGCCCTGAGCCCTGCTCTGTGAGGTCCCCACTGCCAGTCCCAGCCCCTCCCACTGCCCACGAAGGCGCTCCGGTGCCCACGGAAGGAAGCCCTGCGCGCTGGCATCTCCCCCAGAGAGCAGTGCACACGCGTGCTCCGGGCGAGGGCGAGCATGGGGCAGACCGCAGCTCCCCGGAGCCCAGCCTCCCAGCTGGAAAGTGCCCGCGTGTCGCTCAGGAGCGCGGAACCAATGCGAGCCTTGGAGGAGGTCTGCTCCGCGCCCCGCGCAGATCGGTGCTGATGGTGCTTGCCAGTTGTGTGTCTGCGCGAGAAAAAACCCGAGACGCTGCCTGCCTGCTCCCTCTCTCTCCTGCTCTCTCCCTCCCTTTGCAAACATTGGATTTAAACCTGCTCAGAATTCAGCACAGAGGAAGGCGGCAGCGGCAGCAGCGGCAGCCGGCCCAGCCGCGGGGACACCGCAGCCTCAAGATGCACCACCCCGCCTGCTGGATTGTCTTCTCCGTGACGACCGCCCTGCTCTTCATCCCAGGTACCCAGCAGGGGCTCTCGGCTCCCCCCGGGCGGTTCCGAGCAGAAGGGGAAGGGGAAGGGGAAGGGGAGCCCGGGGGGAGAGGGAGTAGTGTGAGCTGCGTGTGTGGGGAGAGGTGGGCTTGCCGTGCACACACCGCTTAGCTCGTCGCTCCTGCACGCACGGGTGCTTGCAGCTCGGGTTTGGGGTTCGCTCTCCTTCCAGGCAGTGGGTCTGGTGAGCTGGGTTCGAGATGTGCACCTGCTGTGAGGCACTGCAGTTGCTGTGCAGGGTGCCGGCTGGCTTTAACCAGTTGTGGTCCCAGGGGTAGGAGAAGAGGGGCTTAAACTCCCAGGGATAAATCCTTCTCGCCGCTTCTGTCGGGACCGGCAGGATAGAGGGGACATCCTGATTCCTCTCTGCATCTGCTGGCATCTCTGTTTTTCTGTCTCTCCTCCTTTCTCTCTCTCCCTCTCCCCCTCCTCCCTCCTTCCCCCCCCCCACCCTCTCTCCTCACTCTCTCTCCAGCCCCTTCCTCTCTCCTTCCTCCTCCTTTGCTCCTGCATTTCTCATCTTAACACAGTCCTGCCACCTCCATCCTTTCTTTATCCTTCCACCAAATGGGCAGATTGTGCCTTTGAAATTCAGAATCCCGTTTCCCCCTCCTTCTCCCTGCATCTGAAATGTGAATGTCCCCGACAGAATTTGGAATGTTCGTATCGGGGGAAGGGTGGGAATTTGGGTTTACCTGGTCCTCCTCGGCACCTTCCCTACCTTACCGAGCCATTTAAACGTGGTCCCACCTATCACAGCAGTTACTTGTTTGCAGTGACACAGGTAAGAGGCTGCAATCCTGCCAGAATAGGCTTAGTGGAAGTGTTGCAAAACCCAACACGTTGTAATAGATTTGATAATTGCATGCGTGTCGTTCGCAAGCAGACAGCTGAATGCCTGCAGGCATCCTTCAAACAATGCTGAAGGGACGGGTTATGCTTCCAAGGGTTTAGGCAGCATCCAGGGGTCTGTGGGGTTTCTACCCTAAACCTCAGCCCAGTGAGAATTTTCCTTTTTTTTTTTTTCCCCAAATTGAGACACATGCATTTGGTTAAACATGAGCTTAAACCTAAAATCCTGTGCATATATATACAGACATAAATAATAAGATTCTTAAGCCTTACATATCCTGTATGGGTAAAACACACAATTTTACATTTTTATATTCAGAATTACTTGGTTTCTGTGTTTAAGAACATAAAGCCCTAAGTATTTCTAAGCTACCAAAGTGAAATCAGAAAAACGAAAAGTTTATTGGGAAGAAGGGAAAAGAGGATGGACTAAAAAAAAAAAAAAAAAAAAAAAATGGAGTAAATCCATCGTTTAACGTTTTGTAATGCTGTTTTACAATTGCACTTTTTCTAGCAGAGATGGGCGCTGCGTAACCGCGTTCCAGGCTGTCTGCTTTAGGCGGAGAAGTTAGAGTGGGTGGGGGAGTACTGCTCTTCTTCTTCCAGACTCAAGGCTGGGAGGGGGTTTCAGCAGGACCAGCTCAGAGGGGAAGGCCTGCAGGGCACTCAGTACCTGCTCCAGCCTGGGAGAGGGAACCAGGTGGGCGCTCTGGGTCTGAGTGAGGGTCCAGACTTTCCCATGGGTGTGAGCCCTGGCCTGGGTGACAGCTCTGGGCCCCCAGCCCCCGTCCTCCCGCTGAGCTGAAGCACAGCTGGCAGAACGGCAGCGCTCAACCCCTAGGGATGCTGGTGGTGGGTTTGGGCTCCTCTCCTGGAATCAGAACATTGCACTTCCAAAGAGGGGAGGGAGCGAGCCCCAGGAGCTGGAGCTGCATTGCGGTGCACCCTGAAGGGAGCTGGAGCCCGGGGATGCTTCCCTCTAGAGCTCCCAGGCTCCTCTCCCCTGGTGGGGAAGCACCCGCACCAGAAGCGGGCCCTGCTCCAGGGCATGGCCTCCCCCAGCCCCCAGCCCCTTGGCCTCACCAGGATGAGCTCAGCAGAGGGGAAGGCATTTCTGCTGGAGGGCTGCTCTTTCCTGCTAATTGTGCTGGAAGCTGGCCCGAGCATCTCAGCCGGAGGAGGAAAGTTGGCTTTGGAGGTGCCCGGAGGAAAGGAAACCATCACCTCGGGAGGGTCCCTGCGGGAAACGGGACCTGGCTGTGTCCTAAAGTTCTGACAAGCGAATGGCTTACTTGTGACTTCTTCCTCGCCTCTTTTACTTCCTTTATTATGTGTTTATAGACTTTTCCCCTTTGTTTCTAATGATGCTTTCCCTCCCATCAGGGTTAATACCAGCTCGTTAGCCATTTACTTTTCCTGCTTCTGAAGACAGAGGCTAATGCAGTAACGTAACCTTGACCTGGTTGGGCCTCGATGCCATTTCACTCTGCAGCCCGTTTCTCAGTGAAACACGTTTCCATCCCAGAATAATTTTAAGGCTAATGTTGTCGCCTGGTGCCTTCCAGGAGGAGACCGATGGCCATAAATTGCTTTCCTAGGCAGAATCTCTGGGACGGGAAAGACAGTAACAAGTGGAAACCATAATGAGCCCACACCCAAGATGGGGAGAGGTCTCTGTTGACAATTTAATTGTCACTCCAGGCTTGAGATGTTCCTGAGACCCTGAGCGCCGAGAGTTGGGGGGGCTTTTGTGGTCCCGGGCAGGAGGAGAGATGGGCCTGTGGGTCTGGGAGCTTTGTGAGGGAGGAGTGGGATGGGAAGCAAGCCTGGGGAAGCAGGAGGTGAAGAGTGCTGGGGGTGCAGATTAAAATGCAGAACCCCTACCCCACCTCAGACATGTGTTGCTAACAAACACCCCCGGTCCCTCTCAGCCCACTTCGTGTGTACTTGAGAACCTGTCCACGGCCTGCAGCATTTGAGTACAAACCCATCTGTGCCTGCCTTCTCCCCTCTAGCCTGAGACATGGCAGGGCAGCATGGAGGTGGGCACGGGGGCTGCTGTCTTTATGGCCAAGGCTCAGTTTCCGAAGCAGAGCGTAGAGTCACGCCAGCTGGGGGCCCAGCTCGCTGATGGGAGGATTGGGTCTCCGATCTGGAGGGCTTCTGTTCCCACATTGCGGTCATTACCTCCTGTTTGTCCCCTTCTCCTCAGGTTGGTTTGGTCGGCTCAGGGTGTTCTCTGGGCCTCAGTCTACCAATCTGTAGAATGGGTTCCAGCAGCATATGCTTCTTATCTCCACCTGCGTGGAGTAGCCAAAAGCATAGGTTAGATGATAACAAGGTGAATGTAAAAAACCCAACCTGGTCTCCTAGTCATAGGGCAGAAACAGTGGGGTGTCGCACAGGACGGGAGCAGGCATTCCTTCTGGTGGAGCAGGCTGAAGGCAAGGCTGACCATACCCACTTATATGTGTCATTGTCACAGCGCTGGGAACTAATGGTCCAATCTCCCCCTTCATTTATCCAACAAGACTTTATACAGATTCTGATTAGACATAGTACAGTTAGTAAGTACTCTCCTGCCTCAAGAACAGAGGTCCGTAAAACAGGGAATTATTCAGTGTGTTCCTGCCCTTGGACCCTGATGCCGTAGGCCCATGGACTTTGAGCTTCCTGGGCCTTGGTTTCTCTGCGTGGAAAACTAGGGCAGCAGACACGCATGGCCCCTTTGGTTCCGATGTTGCTCTGCAGTATTTTCGGGTGCTCTGCACATGGGCTTGTGCATCAGCTTCGGACAGTCGGTGCTCCGGGGGCGCTGTCACCTGCGGCCTCTGGGCTGTGGCTGTCCTGTCCCAGGCTCACTGGATGGGGGCCGCTGGGCTGCTGCCTGGGCTGGGAGAGAGGAGACACGGATGGCCCAGGCTGGCTGTTCCTGTCAGTGATCTCAAGCATCAGCCCACAGATGGCCAGTGGCTGCCAAGCCCAGCTGTCTGCGGGGGTGGGTGTTCGTACCTCCAGATGCTGGGTGGCACCTTCCAGACACGGGGGCCGGGCGGGTGCTCGGAGGAGGGAGACAGGCTGGCATCACCTTGGGTCGGCACCTCTCTCCTCTGCCAGTCCTCTGACCCCGCTAGAGGTGCCGAGCTCTGGGCCCTGCGACGCCTGCCCCTTGAGCCGTTTCATGCTCTTGATGGAAAACTAAGACTTTGCTTCTCAACCCGGGAGGCCTTGGCTGCCTCCGCCTTTCCCTTAAGTGGAGAGGCACTAACACGGGGGGCAAGGATATAGTTCCATTTGCTAGATTTCTACACCACTCAAGTCTACACCCTGAGATGGAGGTGCTTGTAGGGCCCGGGGCGGGACTGAAGGTAATTCTGAGAATGGGCAGGGATAAACCCTGTAACCAGAGATGAACTTGAAGACAGATGTGCTTGCTCTTCCCTTCCTGTAGGTGTGAGAATACACACTCCCCACTCACTGTCCTCCTCTCGTGTCCACACACACAGACAGACAGACAGACTCACACACACGCACGCACGCCTCCAAGTCAGAGCTTAGCTGCCCTCACAGTCACATCCACAGCCCCTTCAGGAAAGTAGCCTCTTCCTCTGGATTTGCGTCTCTGCCCTTGCAGAGCTCCCTGCTGTAGCCACAAGCCTGGGTGCTCTCCCCGGGGGCGCTGTGGCAGCAGGCCTACATGCTGCCTGTACCGCACTCAGCCATGGCCGTGTGCATGGAGCGCTGCCCCAGCGATGCAGGGACCCCGTGCATCCTCCTGCCACCTTTGGGCCCTGGAGCCTGGGCGAGGCCGGCCTTGCACTCCTTTCTCAGCACCTCTGTCTGTCTGCCCAGACCCCATGGTGCTGAGAGGCTGGGGACTCCCCTGCAGTCACTAGACTAACTAAATTAAATGTTTGCCAAAGGCTTTGAGACACCCCAGGGCAATGCGCTGGGTAAGTGCAAGGCATTATCATTATGATGCGGGCACTTTCCTTTAATGAGCAGAGACGCTGTGCAGAGACACCCCCGAAAGGCCCAGATGGATCAGTGCACTGGGACACAGGCCACTGATTGGAGTGGCTGCTCGCATGTTCCCGGGAAATGGTAAGTGACAGGCGGATGGCAGGCTGACACCCAACTCCGGAGAACCAGCATATTCCACATCTCAAGGTACAGACTCTGAAACAGCCTGAGTGGTCATTCGTGAACATTTATTCGTAGGGAATTTACAAACGCTGTTTCACCACTCGTGGGAGTTTGCTTAGTGATTATACCAAGCATAGTGACAGTATCATGCTTTGTGGTCTACCTGGGAGATTTATCTTTGGTCTCACTTGCTTCTCAAAGAGATCATGAGATAGGCAGAGCTGAGCTTGTCTTTCCTTTGCTTAAAACCCTATGCAGACTTCTGGTTGCCTTTGGAATAGAGTCCAAAGCTCTCAGCCCGGTCCCCGGGCCACAGCCTGGCCCCTGCTCCATATCGCTCGGGAATCAGTCCCTCAAATGCACCGTGCTCTCTCCTTCCTCAAGGGCTTCCCCTGGGAGGTCACCTGAGCTTGGAAAACTCTGATCCTCCCTTCATGATGTTTCTGGATAAATACCCTTTCCATCCTTCAGGGCTCAGCTTAAGTTTCTCTTTCCCAGGAGAGCATTCTCGATGCTCGTTTCCTTCATTACTGCCAAGTCCAGGATGCCAGGTTCCTCCTCCCTAACACTGTCGGCCCATATATTTTACAATGATTCTTTGTGTTATGCCTCGCTTTCCTCCCTGGACTGCGGTCCCTCAAGGTAGGGAACGCATCCGTTTTGTCCTCCCACGTGACCTCAGTGCCCAGCACAGTGACGGACATAGAACATGTGCTCACAGAGCATTTGTGGAGTGAACGAGTGAGCGGATGAATGGATGGACACGTGCATGGGTGACCAGCCAAGCTCACACGAGTACTAAGGGTCAGCTTCTCTGTTCTGTCGTTCTGTTCCATCCGTTGAATCGTCAGGCATCTGGGCCCCTGGGCTGGCCTGCCCATCAGCTTCCCCATCTGCAGAGCGAGGACGGACAGGCTTTGCTAATGGGAGGTGGAAACGTATGAAGGATGCTGTGGAGATTACTCATTCCAGTGTTCATGCCTGTCAATAAACACCAGCCCCGAGCTTCCAACCAAATATGCACGCGGCGGCTCAGAGCTGGAGATGGTGCTTTTGGATTTCATGTCGCGTGTCGCCACAGACACGCCTGAGAGTGAGAGTCTCTCCGTAAACACAGACGTGGGCCCTGATGTGGGCCATCGGCTGCATAAGAAACAAAATCACTAACAGGTTTAAGCAACTCCGGGTACTGATGAAGTGGCCCGGTTATTAGAAATTTAGAGTCATGCCTGCCGTGCCAACAGGTACACGCTATAGCAGTACGAGGAGGAATTGTGACCACAAGAGGTAGGATGTTGGGTTAGGGACAGGAGAACACTGATAGCATAGGGTGAGTCATGCTTGAGCAAGTGACACTTAAATGGGTTCATGTTCATACGGACGAGGTCAGAAGGGCTCAGTAAATCCGAGGAAATGGAAACAGGGCTTCTCGTGTCTGTTACCGAGTCACTTCTTATAGCTGAGCCGATTTCAGACTTGCTCGTTCATGGCTGTGGGCTTCTGAACAGCAGGGGTCTGAGACGCTTTGCTCCTCTCTGACGATGATGCCACAAGTACCAGGCAGGTTCACTTGTCTGTCATGTTGTTTATTGAGTGATTACTATGTGACAGGCACTGTTCTGGGCACTGGGAATGCAGTGCCTGAATAAAAGTCTTCCTGGTCCCTGCTTGCAGGAGGTTCATAGCCTCGGGAGTTCCCTGGCGGTCCAGTGGTTAAGACTTCACCTTCCAATGCAAGGGGTGCGGGTTTGATCCCTGGTCGGGGAGCTAGGATCCTGCATACCTCGTGGCCAAAAAAACCCAAAACATAAAACAGAAGCAATATTGTAACAAATTCAATAAAGACTTTTAAAAAATGGTCCCCATCAAAAAAAAAAAAAATCTTAAAAAAAATAAAGAGAATCATTCTAAAAAAAAAAAAGAGGTTCATAGCCTCGCGGGAGAGACCGAGTGCCTCAAATATGTGTCCCTGTGGAGGGAAGTGAGAGCTGCTACAAATCTATGGGAGGAGAGGTCTGGGCTGCCCATAGGAAGGGCTTGACTTGCCGGGGAGGCAAGATCACTTGCCCGAGAAAGTGACCGTTGAGCTGAGATCTGAAGGATGAAGAGCGGAATTTATCCAAACCCCGGGAAGAGGCAGAGTGAAGAGGACATGCAGAGGCCCCGGAGCAGAAGGGACCAGGGGACGTCCTCCTGCTTGGCCGGAGCGTAGAGGAAAGGCGTGTGCTACACGATGAGGCCAGCGGCCCTGGACGCTCATGTTGGTCATTTTGGTCTTTATTCTAGAAGTGACGGAACCCCACTGATGTGATGCACCTAGTGGGGGTGAGGATCTCGCCTTATATAATTGAATCTTGTTCTTGTGCATTTTGAAGAGTGAATTAGAGGTGAGCAAGCTTGGAAGGGGTGAGGCCCCCAGAGTAGCTCAGGTGGGAAACTGCTGGTGGTGTCGGATTGGAGAGACACAGGTGATGTGGAGCCGCTGCAGGAAAGTCAGAGGTGCCCCAGATGTGTCTGAAGAATCCGAATCTAAAGGAAACCCACCGTGAGCACCAGCAGTGCCTTTGGGAGCACAGAGAAGAGGATCTGTCCTCCATGTCCTGCTTACACACCATCCGTTCAGCTCAGGTGTGATTTTGCCCAGAACCAGAAATAAGTTGTTTTGGAAATTCCTTCATTCCTTGAAGTCTCGTAATCTCAGTCCCTTCACTGGTGTCCTCTCGGGGTCTAATGTAGGAGCTTAAAATGGCATCATTCATTTCCCAATCTGTCAGAGAGATTGCAGAGAGCTCTAGCTGTGTTACCTGCTGGATCTCGCCCAGGGTTATTTGCTCCTGAAAGAAACCAGGCATTTTAGAGAAGCTTTGATTGGACTCTGGATTGATTTAAGGGCACCAAGATGCAACGTTTTCACAAATATTATTGTAATGTCACAAGAGCATGCATGACCTCCCTGTAACCACCACCACCTGGGTGAGTCATATTTATGTAGAAAAGCAGAGCCCTCGGGACTGAAAGGGATGCTGGAGATCATCTATCCCTTCCTTTCATTCTACAGATGAGAAGACTGAGGCATAGGGAGTCCGGCATCTTAGCTAATATCACATAGTCAGCAGGGACCCGACCAACATATCGACACGGAGCTTCAATAACCTGTGTTCATAGCCCAGCTGGTGTCATTTCAGCACACGAGGGGCTGAGCTGAGCTTCACCTCGCTGTCGGATCCCCTGTTGGAAAATAGACTTGTAACCTCGGCTGCACTATTTCCCCGAAGCTCTCTCGTCTTGGAGCATAAGGAGTGTGTGGAACAGCGTGACTCCCCGGTATCCGGTACCCAAGGATTAAGGTGACAGGTCAGAAACAAGAGAGAAGCCTGTATTCCTCAGAGGCATCCTCATACTTTGAGCTTTGTAAATGAACTGGGAGACTTCTAGAAATCAGTTGATCCTTGATATGCAGAAGGAGATGCTCAGGGTGGTACAATATCAAATTCCAGGCACGTGTCAGCCTGTCCTGTTGGATCTACACACTGCAAAAGGCACCTGCTTTTATCATCACCGGACCATCAAACCCAAGAGAAAATACACACCGAAAATACCATAAATGTTACATTAACAATTCATGGTGAAACGGTAACTGACGGTGTACACAGCACCTCCCCGTACATCAACGCTGCTCCGTGTGACAGTGGGTGAACGCCCGTCCTGCCCCGTCCCGCTCCCTGCTCTGCCCTCGCGGTGGACCATGCAGGCCTGGGCACGATCGAGAGATCAGCTCAGAAGAGCTGTGGACCGTGCAGAACAGGAAGCGGGGCTCAGATTCAGAGCAGACAGGAAGGCACTGGTGGCCGTGCTCGGGCCAGGCTCCTACGGGCATTTCCCTTCTAGGAAGACAGGCCTGAGGAAGCCTTTGCTTCTCTGAATGAGCCAACCTGCTTCTTCTGAAGAGCCCGGTGCCAAGGGAGCCCCAGCTCCTTGAAGGGAGAAGAATGCTGGAAGAGAGAGTGTGGAGATGGAAATAGCCCGTCAGCCTCCAAGGGAAGCTGGAGTTGCCTTGGGAGTCCCCTGGCTTCATCCCACGGAGACGACAGTGCCCAGTCTTACTTGGCACCGGGATGGATGCCTCTTTGGGTGAAGCCCAGATGGGAAGGGATGGGGAAAACCACTCTCACAATTCTGCATCTTCCTGACGGGCCCTCCCCTCCTTTTGTTTAGGGTGAGTGTTTTGGGAGTAAAAGGGCCCTGCCTTACAACTGCCCCCAACAGTGTCCATGAAGATTGGACCACTTCTTTATTATGACCCGGACAACTGTTTTCTTTCTTCTTTCATTTATTTATTTTTACTGTTAGGTATAAAATGAGGTACAAAGATATATTGTACAGCACAGGGAATAGAGCCAGTATTTTATAATAACTATAAATGGAGTATAACCTTTACAAATTGTGAATCAGTATATTGTACACCTGTAATTGTATAATAGTATACATCAACTATACTTAAATAAAATATTATTTATTTTTATGGTGGGTGCTGAGCCCTTCTGCCATCCCCCGTGGGAGAGTGTGGAAGCGGGACCCGGCCTCTGGCTTTGCCTCTGCACTTGTGAACTGGCGGCCTTGGGCAAACGGTTGGACCTCTCCGAGACTCTTAATCCTCTCTACCAAATAGGAGGAAATAACTCGTTTACCTACTTCCTGGGGCGGCTGGGAACGTCGTACAGGATGCAGGCAGGCGTGCGGGGCTCGGCGGCTCCAGGTGGCAGGTCTGGGTCTCAGCACGTCCCTTGGGTTGGCGTATGTCTGGGCCTTTCCCGCTTCTCCTCCTGTGTCAGCCTCCTCACTCCTGACGCTGTCCTGCTCTGGCTGTCACAGGCCGTGGCGCACACGCCGGAGTGCCCGTGACGGTGGTTCAGGAGGAGGAGGCCCATTTCCGGGCACTCCTGTGTTCACGTCCCTAGGCTTGGAGCCTTGTTTGCTTTGCTGCTTCTCCTTTTTCCGGGGAAAGTACTGGAAGTGGTTTGTGTTTCCCCAGCTGAGCTGCTCTGGCCCCGCCGGGTCTCTGCTTTTGGGCTGAGATGAGAGAAACCCAGATGGGGCTGAGAAGAGCGAAGTCCGGGTGGAAAGTGCTCCGCAGCCCTGAGAGCCGGCGGCCCCATGCGCCCGTCTGCCGAGCTCGCTGCCACCCCTGAAAGTAGACTTGCAGGGAGCGGTGCGGGGCTGAGAGGGACCTTAGTGGGCGGGGGCCTGCTTGCTCCCCTGACACGTGCTGCAGGGGACCGACCAGTTCCTCCCGCCGCGGGCTCAGCCGCGAGGCCCTAGTGACCCAAGTCTCTCTGTTCAGGCCCAGGGGACCACAGACCCTGCGCCTGTACCGGCCGAGTCCAGCGTGAGAGCCAGGGACGCAGCTGTGTGCTTGGCTGGTGAAAGGCGGTGAGGTCCAAGGTCACAGTCCTGTCTCGTGTCCTCCCTAACCCCACGTGCTCAGCTTCTCAGCCGCCTCAGAAAGACCCAGCCTGAGTGGAGATGCCGAGCGGGCCCAGGGATCCAAGAAGGGCCCCAGAGACCAAGCACACTGCCCACGGTGAGAGGTGAGAGTCTTGCTGTCCGTGTCACCGGCTGCCTTCTGAGTAGCTCAGCCTGCGGAACCCCCTGGAGGCCAGGTCCCCGCAGGGGAGTGGAGCCTGCTTGTACCTTCACCATGTCCTGAGTCTTCCTCTAGCCTGGGATCAGGGCAGGGGAGGGGTGCTCTAGCTTGGAACTAGAACACTGGTTTTTCATCAGATTTTAGTTTCCAAAATCAGATTTTATGCTGCAGTTGAAGAGCGGAAGTGGTGGAAGGGCATTCAGAAGGATGGGGGGGGGGGATCACAGTACACTGTAGATTATTTTTCCCCCGTAAAAGCATCCTATATTCTCCATCCCTCTTTATTTTCAATTCTTCATGACAGTGTTTTTGTTCCGCTGCTTTGTGATGTGACATCTGGGAAGGCAGTGACTGTGGTAGGCTTTCAGTAAAGAGAAAGTCCTTCCGTTAGTTTGACTTGTCTTCTGTTAGGGTTCCTAGGTGTCGGCTAAGGACCTGGTTACCATCAGCAGATCTCGCTCTCTTGTGTTTGGACGTGACCTTGCCCCAGGAACTGGGTACATAAGAAATATCTTCACATTCTCTCGAGATTTCCGAAGGCCCCTCTTCTGCGTCGCGCTGAACGTGGTGGAGGAGACAGGGTCAGCGTGAAGGCCGGGAGAGCAAAGGTTAGGGCTGGAGGGAAAGTCGGGGACAAAGCAGAGCTGGGGTTGGCTGGACACCAAAGACAGGGAAGGGTGAAGGCCAAGCGCCAGGCTACCGGGTGACGGGGGCGTAGGGAGGAGACTGGGCAGAGGATGGGCCGCCACCCAGCACGTGGGCAGGGGAGCCGGGGTCTCAGCTCATAATAAAGAGCCCCTGCCCAGTGCTGAGGTGGTGTGCAGACGCTTTCTGTGCCTATCGCCCTCTGGGGCAGAATCCTCTGTGGGCAGAGCCCTGCCCAAGGCCCCAGAGGGCGAGCCAAGCAACCGAGAAACACCAGGGGCCCCAGGCGTGAGCACAGGGTACCCTGGTAGGTACCGCGTCTGCCTGTCCCTGCTCCTGCCCCTCCCCCTGGGGGCCTTTAGCCCAGAGCCCCACAGGCTTGGTTGCAGTTGAGTGGGTGCAGTCTGTGCCCCACTCCCGGACCCCAGCTGTCTCTGATCAAGCAGAGTAGTTTCACTCTCACCTGTTTCATACCATCACTTTCTACTATTTAAAAAAATTAAGACCTACTCTATGACCAGTGGTCTCCAAACTTCTTTGTTTTAGAGCTTGTACACACAATGTATTTTTTTAAGCAGAAATAATCTATGTTGCTACACGTATGTGATGACCAAAAGGCTAAGATAAAAATAAATAAATAAAAATAGGAATTCTAATATTCCTTCCCTTCATTCAGTGTAACACTCAAAGCATCCCTGGGGGCAAGCACCACTCAGGGACCAGGGCACCGGCTCATGGGACTGGAGTCAAGACAGAAATGTCACATCATTGTTGGCAAAAGGCTTCTAATGGCTCTGCTCTGGCTGCTTCTCTCTGGGACTTAGCATGGGATGTGTCCTTGGCCACAAATCACTCTGGGTGCTGGTACAACACAGTTGCTATGGCAGACCCCATCTTGGAGCAGCTGTCATGTCCTTCAACAATTCTGTCTTTGTGGTAAAAATGAGTAACATGTCAGTGGATACAGACCAGTATTACAGATGTTCTCTTGTTTATCAAAAAAGACCATTGAAGGGAAGTAAATGCAAAACAGTCTTTGGGAGAGAAAAAGCTAAACAGGGGGACCTTCCGTTCCAACTGCACGTGGTTCCTCATCCGAGTTCTTGCCCTCTTCTCCCTCTGTCCCAGCTCTTCTCCACGGACCACCTGCTGCAGAGACATCCCCCTGGGGGAAAGTCCAGCCAAGGGAGGGTTGGAATTTTTCGCATAGGTATTAGGAGACCACAGTAAGGGAGATGCACAGAAAGGAGTAAAGTAGGAAACTTGGCGGCAGTGGATGCACTTTCCTGTGCGTTGTCCCAGCGTTGGTGGCAACCCCCAGGATGGGGCTCTCAGGTCTTCAGCCCCTGCCTCTGCTCTCTGAAGCCCACAGCTGTGTTGGCTTTGCAGCCACACTTCTCACGGCTGCTCTTGGCCAACGACCAAGCCAAGCAGAGGTGCTGGGTCATGGCCGTTCTTGGGAGACATGGCTTCCTTGGTGGTCGACCTTGGCCTGAGGCTCCCCAGGGGCCTGGCCACACTCTGCTTGGGAGGACACTGCATCCCCACGTCCACTCAGCCTTCCTGCGGCCTCGCTTTCACACTCCCCGGGTCAGAGGGCCCGGGCCTCCAGCTCTGTCCCCATCTTCTCTCCCAGGTGTTCCCCTGGCCCATGTCTTGACACTTCGTCCTACCTGACGTCTGGTTCTGGGGGGATCCAGGCTGACATCGTGCTGGGCCGAGAGCAGGCCTGCAAGCCGAGGCTTTGCTCCCCATTCCAGCCCTTCCCAGTTCGATGTCGCACAACCCAACCCGCTCTGCAAAGCTGAGCCAGGACTCACGGGCAGGCCTGGGAGAGCTGCGCAATTGTCAGTTCCAGGAAGAACTTGCTTTTTTGGACTCTCCTAGCCCTGGCCCTTGGAAACCCTCCTCTGACCCTGAGTAAATGAGACGTTTTTATAACAAGTCCCCCAGATTCTCGCCTGGGTTTCTGGCTTCTCTGGACTGATGATAAAGGTGCTTCCTTTCTCCCTCGGCAGGACCTGAGTCCATTTGGAGATGCAACACACACCTTGCGTTCTTTCTTGTCTTCCTGGTTTGTTATCTGGAGCACATTCACTGTGTAGCTCCTAAAGCGGGCTCTACCCTCCGGTGATGCTTCCATTGTTAATTGTTATGGTCACACGTTAGCTTCTGGAACGTGATTTCCCTAATGCCCCTATGGCACCGGCACTCTTGACACTTGGCAGGACACTTCTTGGTTGTGGGGTCTGCCCGCTGCATTGCAGGATGTTCAGCAGCATCCCTGGCCTCTGTGCATCAGGTGCCAGCAGCACCTCTCCGGTTGCGAGAACCAAAATTGTCTCCAGGCATAGACCGATGTCCCGTGGGGCAGAAAACTGCTCCTGGTTGAGAATCGCTGTTCTGTGGTTGTAAATGGTCAGTACGGTATCCTAGCAACCTCCTAACTTATGTCAGTTGTCTTTCTCACAGCTAATGAAGGACAGCCATCTCTTTTCATCCCATAGGCCTGCACCTCTGATCGGTTCTGGTTTCAAGCCTGTGAGGAGCTTCTGGTTCTCAGTTTATTTGTCCCACTGAAAATCCGATTTATCCCAAGCCTGTAAATCAGGTCATCAACTTCCTCATCTGGGCCGGGTATCTCTGACGAATGCTTTGTAGGAATGGCTAACAAGAGGAACACATTTGATACGAATACCGCTAGGCATGATGGTGGGGCTGTTCTCTGGAAGGCTACATCTGGAATAAAACAGATGTGAAGAGTCTTAAGCCATAACCGCATTATTAGTTTCGCTGGACTGACTCTCTCAATGAGCGTGCCATCTTTATTAGCCAAACTGTTGCAGCACCTTTTCTTTCGGGCAGACTTAGATTTTACTCTGTTAGCTTGCAGGTAGTCAGCAGTGTGCGTGACAGCCCAGGTAAGATTCCTATATACAAACACATAAACCTAATCTAAAATGCAATATCTAAGGTAGTGGGTGGTAAATAGTAGCGTAGACCTGCTCACGGTGATGGCAGTAGTTTTGAGATCAATTAAAAATACTGAGCCAGTTTGAAATGAATTTCCTACAATCAAGAAGTGAGAATGGCGCTAAATATTAAAAAGGACTCTTGACTAAAGTGTTTGGGCTGCTTCTTGATGAAAAGGGGGCTCTCTGGCCAGATACTCAGAGTGTCCTGGGCCTACCTTCAGTCACTTGGTGACAGGGATCGCCAGGAGCTCCAGGTGCGGAGGGCGGGAGCAGACACAGGTGAGCTGCAACGGAGGAGGCGAAAACCACGCAGGAGTGTTGGAGGAATTCCTTCCTCTTCAGTCCCTTTGGAAGTGACCTGCAGGCCAAAGCACCAGGCCCGTATTAGAGAGGTCAGTGTCTCAGGGCTCCAAACCTAAGGAGCAGTCAGATGCCTGCTTTGTAAATCACTGCGTCAGAAGGCAGACCAGACTTTGTCCAGCCACTTCCCTGCACTGACTGCTTGTTTCCACGTGAGCCTCTTTGACATCCTGTAGACACCGACGGTACTGGAGCTCTAAGTCCTCACGGATGCCCGGGGATGTGGTCCGTTACCATGGTCCGGGATGCCTTTCTCACGGCCTTGACCAGTCCTGAGGCTCCTCTGCACCTCGCAGAAGTGTTCCCGGGCTCCTTGGCCATTGCAGAATCCTTTGTAGCCCTGGAGGGCCTTTGGTGTGTAAGGACTCACCCTTTGGGGTTCTGAATCGTATTTCTTTTCTATACTCAGCTGGTCCTTTGGCCTGATTTCTCTGCTGCTGGGTTGTTGACAACACTAATTTTAGAAGCTACACTGTTAATTTCTGCGATCTAGCTCACTGATTAGGATCTTTTCACGAACCCCATTATAAATGCCAAATTTGGTTTAGGTGAAAGCTGCTTCATGGTGAAACTCCACATCGGACGATTAATTCGATAAGGTCCCGCGGGCAGTGGGCGTCTGGTGAGCACTCAGCCTCTACCGGGCGCTGGAGGCTCGGGATACGGGGTCACTCGGAAAGGGGCAGCCCGGAAAGCCTGCAGGCACGTCGCAGTGTGCTCTCCTGCAACCTTTTGCATAAACCGCCTCCTGGAAGCACATAGAGGGAAGAACATGCTCTTGAAGCTTCACCAGGGAGGTTCCTGGGCAGCGGGGGCGGGCACTGGAGCCGAGTTTGTAAAGGGCTGGAAGGTCCCCTCGAGGAGAAGCCAGCCAAGACCTGCATGAGCCACGTGCAGGATGCCCGGGGCTTGGCAGGAAGGTCAGAGGCTGGGGAGGCAGTGAGAGAGGTGGAGGGTGGTCTAAGGGGTCCTCCAGTCTGCAGCACAGAGAAGATGCCGGGCTCTGTAGCCCAACAGCCTCAGGCAGAGTAAATACAGGGGAAGGGGTAGGAGAAACGGCCAGAGAGGTGGGGTCCCCATTCAATGAGCCTTGTCGTCCTGTCAGGAGACTGGCTTTACTCTGAGTTGGATATGGGGCTGTTTCAGAGATTTGAGCAGAGGAGTGCCATGACCTCACTGCTGAAGGTGGAAGCAGGGAGACTAGTTAGGGGGCTACTGCCGTGGTCCAAGCAAAAGATGGCAGGGGGTGGACTAGGGTGACAGCAAAGGAGGTGATGGAAGTAGCTGACAGGCATCCAGTGAAGGCCGAGCTACTGGCCGATGGGATGTGAGAAGAGAACAGATTCACGGAGTCTTCCGGATTCTGTGACCGGAGCAACTGGAAGGATGGAGTTGACGTCAACTGCAGGGGGATCTGTGGGTTTGGGGGAGAATCGGGAGTTTACTTTGGACACATTGAACTTGGTGCGTCTACTGGGCACGTAGAGCAGGCAGTTGGATGTAAAGAATTGGGAGTGTGTGTGTGCTTGTGCATGTGTGTATGTTTGTGTATGTGCACGTGTGTGTGTGTGCATCCAGGCATCCTCGCCTGGATTTGTTGGCGCAACGGTAACATCTCCAGCCTCAATGCTGACTGAGATTACAAGGGGAGGGAACACAGAAGGAAACGGGAAGGGGTCCAGACCCTGAGCTCCGGGAACTTGAACTTTGAAAGAGGTGGAGGAGATGATTACGTGGATGAGCATCCATGGTAACGTGTCGATAGGCTGGTAAAGGGCCGAGGCAGCAACCAACAGGTGGGTGACCTGCAGTCCTGTTAGGCACAGAGCTCTTGGCCACATGTTACCCGTCACTGCAGGATTTGACTCAAGGACCACGGATGGTGTTATTATTAGGAAAGTACAGGCCCTGTTCGTAATGTTTTCTTAAGTATTTAATGACAGGGTGAGAGGAGAAGCCGAAGGCTGGGGAGGCCACGTCTGTGCCCACAAATGGTCAGCGTCATAAGGGACATTAAAGTCACTGGAGCCCAGTGGGGAGACTCGTGTGGGTTCACACAGCGTCGTGCGGGACGATCAGGTACAGAAATGGGGTCTGATTTGTCCCAGTTCAGGGTGCTTTCCACGCTCTTCCCTCTTGGTGAGAGTTTACTGCGGATCATACCAGAGAAATAATCCTGTGAAGACCTGAAGGCCTTTCTGCTCAGCCTGGAATGGCAAGACTTGGAAAGGGTCGTCCAGGTGTTGGCCTAGGCTACTCAGACCTGCATCTCGCAGCTGTGCACGACCTGCGCCGTGACCAGCCAGGAGCATCCGACAGCTGCACAGAGGCCCGTCTGCATTTCTAGAAGCGCAGAGCTACAAGCAAACCTTCAGCAGAATAACTTCTCCCTGTGGCCTCAGTGCTTCTCCTGACGTCAGAGGTTTGGCTCCTGTGTCTGATTTAAGGGGGAAGTGTGGGCGTGAGATGGATCCCAGCCGCCTTCAAGAGGAGGAGCCCAAGAGGCGGTGGTGTCTCACACAGAAAAGGCGATCAGTAGCTACTTCTTGAATAAATATCCAGTGGGTGACTCTGCCAAGTGGAAACATCCCCTGCAAGCAGGGCAGCTGGAGAGGAGGGAGCCCCTGAGTTGCTAAGTACCCACACACCCTCGGGCACCGTCTTAACCTCTCTGGGACCTGGATTGGAGCCGCTGGTGTAGATCAGTGGGAGAAGGCTAACTGAGCAGTCAGACAAAGCATTAGAGGACTTCAAGGCAGCCTCAGGGTAAACGCTGAGCTGAGTGGCGTGCCCACCCTGCTGCAGAGAGGGGCCACGGGGGAGTCAGGAGAGGGTCTTGGGAAGCACAGCCCCTTCTGTCTGTCCCGTCCTCCTGACGGGGGTTGCTGATGCCAGGCACGAGGGGCGCCCAGCCAGCCTCCACCCCATGTTGGTGGCCCTGGGCTCTTTCCCGGCTGTCGGGTGTGCGCCCATTGGCATCTGGCTGCTGACACAGATGAGATCTGGGGTGCGGAGCCCGCCTGGGGGAGGTGAACTTGACAGAGCTCTCCGTCAGCTCTCTTTCTCCCCCTCCTCTGTGTGACCAGGGGCTGGGGCCGATTCCTCGCTGGGCCAGAGAGCGGGCACTTAGAGCAGCCCCTGACCCCCGGCTGATGGCTATAGGCTGATGGTTGCAGGTGGAGTGGGTCAGGGTCAGGGCTGTGGACGTGCAGTCCCGCTCCCAGTCGTGGGGCCCTTTCTAAGCCAGCCTCACCCCCTCCGCATGGGAAACGGGGGGCACAAGTCACCCTGGATCGCTATGCTAAGTGGACCAAAGGCTCAGGGAAAGAAGGTACCAGTGTCTAACGGCTCTTGTGGTCTTTGCTACTCGCAGGGTGCTTCCTGGGCTAGCAGCGTGGAAATGAAGACTCTCGGCGCCCCCCAGGTCTAGCCCACTGCTCTGATCTCAGCCCAGAAACAGTTTCTTCCAAGCAGCCTTTTTTGGCAACTTCACCCAGTAAGCACCTCTCTCCCTCTGTACTTCCAGAGGGGTGGTTCTCAACCTTGTTGGCACATTGAGACCACTGGGGAGGGGGGAGCGCAGAATACCCAGACACGCGCCTGGGTCCTACTCCCTGAGATTCTGATGCAGTTGGTCAGGGTACAACATCAGGATTTTTAAAAATCTCCTCTGGTGATCTTCATATTTTCCCTGGTTCATTTGGGATTTTCATGATTTACCCTCAGGACGATCACTTCAAAAAACGTCTTTACCTTGTGCCTCTAATCAGAGATGGAACCACTTGGGCACAGGAACTCTCCTCCCACTCCCCGAGTGAGCACGCGTGGTGTCGGAAGGGATGGTGGGAGTCAGGACCCCTGAACGCTGGTCTTTCATGGCCGTGCCTGGCTGCGTGACCTTGGGTGGGTCACTGGACTTTTCTCAGCCTCAGATTTCTTCTCTACAAAAGGAGGTTGCACTGAAGCATCCCTTAAGGTGCCTGCCGGCTCTGATGCTTTGTAATTCTAACGAGCACTCAGAAAACGGGATTGATTGCAGCCAGCCCACAGCCTTGAAGCCTGGTGTTGGACCCATTTTAGCGTGTTTCTGTCATCCTCCGGCGTCACGGGAGTAAGATGCTTGTGTTCCTCACCTCTGAAGATGTGTCTTCTCAGCTGGATGTTAGGCCTCTCGTGAGGTCATTCTCACCAAGCCTCCTCCTAGTGCACGGTCCCGCTCGGTCCGAATTGCAGCAGGGAATCCATCAGGCCCTCGGAATGGCTGGGTTGGCCCTAGAAAAAGGTCTTCTCTGTCCTGATTCCCACCCTATGGAGCAGCGGGGAAAGTGGGCACACTTTTTTTTTTTTTTTTTTAACATCTTTATTGAAGTATAATTGCTTTACAATGGTGTGTTAGTTTCTGCTTTATAACAAAGTGAATCAGTTATACATACACGTATGTTCCCATATCTCTTCCCTCTTGCATCTCCCTCCCTCCCACCCTCCTTATCCCACCCCTCTAGGTGGTCACAAAGCACCGAGCTGATCTCCCTGTGCTATGCGGCTGCTTCCCACTAGCTATCTATTTTACATTTGGTAGTGTATATATGTCCATGCCACTCTCTCACCCTGTCACATCTCACCCCTCCCCCTCCCCATATCCTCAAGTCCATTCTCTAGTAGGTCTGTGTCTTTATTCCCGTCTTGCCACTAGGTTCTTCATGACCTTTTTTTTTTTTTTTCCTTAGATTCCATATATATGTGTTAGCATACTGTATTTGTTTTTCTCTTTCTGACTTACTTCACTCTGTATGACAGACTCTAACTCCATCCACCTCACTACAAATACCTCCATTTCATTTCTTTTTATGGCTGAGTAATATTCCATTGTATATATATGCCACATCTTCTTTATCCATTCATCCGATGATGGACACTTAGGTTGCTTCCATGTCCTGGCTATTGTAAATAGAGCTGCAATGAACATTTTGGTACATGACTCTTTTTGAATTATGGTTTTCTCAGGGTATATGGTGGGCACACTTTTTAAATCAACACTCACAGGTTAGAAAAGGGATGTGGGAGAAAGATCAGAGTGCAGGAACTAAAAAGAAGACATAAATCAGAGAAGTCAGAGGTCTGATGGGTTTGGAAGGAAGAGAGTGGGCGAGCGCGCACGCTGGGGACTGCAGACTCAAGTGGAGAATGTGACGGCCCCAAGGACGGCGGCCTCCCCAGCCCTGCACAGAGGCCGCAGTGGAGACACGCACAGAACAGGGCCTCCGGCTGTCCCAGCACGGGGCACTCACACACGCTGATTGAACAGCAGCTGTCCTGCTTGGGGTTCCAGGGTAAAGCTTTTCTGCTGCCGTCCTTCAGGCAACGCCCTTAGTTGTCTCTCGCAGCGATGCTGTCTCTGACTTGACCAGGGACGGCTCGCCCCACCTCCTGGCATCTTCCGTCTTCCCAGGAGTTCACCTGGAACAAAACAAACCAAACCCACCCACGCATCTCCCAAGGGATCACGATGACAGAGCAGGTGCAGGAGCTCGCAGCTTGGGGTCTGCGGGCTCCTGCAGCGAAGCCCCCTGAGGCCCTTGCTCATCACCGCTGAGCAGCTGGGGGCTCTTCTTAGGGGTCAAGCTATTAGCAGGCCTTTGGGAATTAACCCTCTCACAGCTCTCCTGGGATTCTTTGCTCTGCTCCTTAAGACTTAGGCAAAGTAGTTCAAGAATTTGGACTGAACCGAGAGTTCAGATGTGTGGCTTTTAGTCTCTTTGCTCTGGATTGTGGGAAATTGGATGAGACATTTTCTGTGCTGGGGCCTCAGTTTTTTTCACATATGAGGAAGGAACTATCATATCTGCCTTAGTCACAACACAGGACTTTTGTGTGGTCCAGGGTGCTGTTGGTAGAGATAATTTAGGAAACAGGAAGGACTGTCATGCTAGCAGAAGGTACTATTGCTCTATCGTGGTGCTTCCAGTTGGGTTGGTTCGTACTTGTTAGAGGCTTACTGTGTTTGGTGAAAACAACAGCTCTTGATCTCAAGGGGGAGAAATTGGTGCCAACTTCCGATCAATAGGAAGTGGTCCCCCAGCCGGTTTGGGCTCAGCAGGGAAGAGGCCAGGGTTGGTTATGGATGTCTGTGTGGAGAAGGAGGCTGAGGCAGGAATTCAGCCTACTCAGTCATGGTTCCTGCAGGGCGGGGCTTCGTGTGGCTCTCATGGGTCGGGTGGGCAGGCATGGCGGTAGTTAGAATTAATGTCCTTCCTCGAAGGAGCCGAGGGAAGGATTTGTTCTCTTCCTTTTGGGGGCATGCCTCACACCATTGCTTGTTCTGGTCACAATGTCCATAGACTAGGCATTAAGGGCAAACGTCCAGTGGTGGGAATGAGAAACGCAGGAGATGGATATCATGTGCCTGGGGCCAGATTTCTGGGGTCAAGTCTGAGGGGCCAAAGGAAGTGGGTGTAGGTGAAAGAGACAGGAAAGAGGGAGGGGTCAAAGGGCAGCAGAGAGTAAAGGGTCTGGGAGGCAGGGAGGGTGAGCCCCACAGATGGTAGGAGGTCAGGGAAAGGGCTGAGCTGACATCAGACAGAGTCGCAGTCAGAACCCGTCTCGGTACCCCACACGGGGCCTCCTGGTGTAACCGAGCAGGTCCGTGTGGGGCCTTCCCGGGACAGGCCCTCGCCCATATCCTCCGCTGGGCTCCTCTCTGAAGTAGCCAGATCATAGTATCTGATGCACACTTCCTGAGTCGTTTTGCAGATGCTAAAACCACCACCAAATGGAAGGTGTTAACTACCTGATGACCATGAGCACATAGTCCCCAGGCCTCCTGGAGCCTCAGGATTGATAATGTTAGCCCTGTGACCTCACCATCAACCAACCAGAGAACTGTGCACCAGCTGCTCGCAGGCCCTGCGACCCGCCCCCCTCACCTGGCCTCTAAAAATGCTTTCCTGAAACCCATCGGGGAGCTCGGGTCTTTTGAGCACTAGCCGCTCTGGGCCTCGCTTGGTCCTGCAGTGAATGCTACAGTTTCCTTCACCACGACTCCGTGTCGGTAGATTGGCTTTACTGCACTCGGGCGAGTGGACCCAAATTTGGTTCTCTGCCTGTGGCCACCCTTCTTCAGAAAAGTCGGGGCTGCCCTGTGAGACACCCCCATCCCTGGTCAGGTCAGTTATCTCTCTGCCTAACGGGGCTACCTGCCCCCTTCTCTCAGGGGACCGTCTGCCAGACAGTCTCCAACTCAAAAGACCATTTTATTCCTTTTACTTAGACGTGAAGCTCTTCACAGACACGTGTGAAAGGTGAGGTCACTTTCTTATCTTCCCAGAGAAGGAATTCGGGGGTCAGTGAGGCCACACACCTTTTCTAAGGCCCCTCGACACGGGCGGTGGCCGAGCGCAGCAGCTTTGGCGCCCAAGCAGTGCCATCCCGCCGCCCGCTGCCTGCCCACCACGCCAGCTCCATCCATCTCTCCTGCCTCCTTGGGGGCGTCTCAACCTTTCTTAGTCTGTCTCATGTAAGGTCCCTGTTGGCCATTTTCGCTTCTGTATTTTAATGGTTTGGACTAATTTCCACTTTATTTTTGTATTTATTTTAACACAATCACTTATAATGAGGCTAATGACATTTTGTCTCCATGGTGGTGCATTTTAATTTGGTCTTGGAAATGTCAAAGCGATCAGGCAATTTGGTATCTCGGAAACACAAAACGCGGCGGTGACAATAGGCCCTTCCATCATTGCATCTCCTTGTTATCTGCAACCTCCCGAGGCTGCCCTGTCCCACTGGGCCGCGTCGCGGGACTGCCGTGGACGGGGACAGCGGTAAAACATCGCCAAGACAAAAGGCGAGGCTCACGCAGACGGGCCCTTTCCAGAAAGCACAGTGAACACAATTAATCAGATCTCAGCACTCAGCAAAATTTGCCACTTTGGAAGTGAGCGTTATTTTCCCGGTGGCATTTCTGTGCCAACCCTTGTCCTTCCCTCCCATCCCGCAGATCTCCTCTGAGCTGCCTGCAGTCACCATTCTCTGCACTTTCCCATTCTTTCTTTAAGACAGCGCCGGCTGTTTCTGGTGAAGTAAATATTCTAGGCTTTGCCCCCCCTCCCCCGAAGTTTCTACCTCATATTCTTCTTACTCTTTTCACAACCTTTTAAAAATGTAAGAAACATTCTTAGCTTGCAACCCATATGGATGGTCAGGCAATCTTGAATTGGAGGGTGTTGAGGGAAGCGTTTAGGGGTATTTGGTTGGCGAGTTGAGTCCCGTTGCTTTCAGCGAGGAGGTCATTGGAGTCTCTGTCCCGTGTAACAGGGCCCCGAGTGGCCAGCTGGGCTGAAGTTGGGGTGGGTGGACTCTCTGATGGCTAAGTGTCAGCAAGCGTCTGCAGAGGTTGCTGACTGTGGCTTTGTTTTGACTGTGTGATCCCGGCTTGGCGGGTGTCCGTCAGGAGGCCTGCCTTGTCCCAAGTTTGTCTGAACTTGGAGCTCTCGCCCTAGACCTGCCCAGCCTGCACTTGCATCCTTGCCACCCCGCTCTCCTCTAGCCAGCCTCCTCTGCACCCTGCTCTGCCCTTGGCAGGAAGGAGACGTTGTTTCTGCAGACGGGCCGGTGCCGCTGTCTCGGCTGAGAGCACCAAGGCTTGCTCCGTGGACGCTGATCTTTGAGATGGAAGCAGAACGGTGCAGGGGAGAGTCTGTGGTGAAACCTGCAGGGCAGGGCAGGGCAGGGCAGGGCAACTCCAGCCTAACCCAGACCCAGCCTGTGTCCTAGGAGGCGGCTCTCGCTGGCTTCTATTTAGAAGCCACTTTGTCAGATTCTTTGCCAGCTTTCCCATGCAGTAAAGATACTTTATCTCTATAAAGCAGCAATAAGTGGACAGTATAATATATTTCACTTTTAATAAGGTGTTGCCAGTTGCACAGACTCTGTAGAGCAATTAGTGTCAGAAGCGCTAAGCAATGGCGAGAACCGCATTCGTGTTTACAGACGGGAAGGATTTACAGCTGCGTTTGGAGGAGCGAAGGGTGGGGGAGGAGATGCTGACCAGCTGAGGTTAGTTAAATCCACTGCCCGCCCCGCCCCGTGTATCTGAAACTCCCTGGAGGCAGGCCCTTGATGGTGCTGCGAGGTTCCTTCCTGGGGCCGGGAGGCCGCGCTGGTCCTCACAGGCTCCTGGCCAGGTAAAGAACACGGGTTTAGGGCTCACACAGATCTGACTTTCAAAGTCAACTCTGCCACGTAAAGTTGACTCCTAGGCAAACATATTTCTATGAAGCTCATTTTCTATGTCTTTAGAAATGAGATGAGGGAATTATGGAGTTTAGAACATGGAGCCTCTTGGCAGTTCCGCCTTCAGACCAGCTGCTTCCTTTTACTCTGTGTCATTCCTGCCCCATCCTTGCTGCTAAGGATGGGGGCATTTTCAGAAATCATATCTAGGCTAGATTATTCAACTTGGCCCAGTTTGCTCAGAACTGTCCTGCTTTCAGAACTGGGAGCCCTGCACCCTGGGCCCTGTCCGTCCCAGGCACCCCAGGATGGCCAGTCACCCTAAGTCTAGTCAAGAAGTATTTCTCCTCTCACAGGGGATGGGCCCAGGTGTCGCTACAGCCTTTGAATCAGGAATCCTGGCCGTGCGTTTTACTGGACACAAAACACAGGCGCAAACGCCCCTGAAGGAGAATGGCTGAGGGAAGCTTTTCTTGCAGCGAAGTGCCGGAGGATCTGGACAGAAAGTCAGAGGCTCTGGCTAAAGGTTCTTAGATTAATTTCTTCCCTGAAGATGATGCTATGATTGCTCCTTGGGAGGGAGAGGACGCGTCTGTGGTTTTTTTCCTGGGCTTCTGGGTGTTGAGGGTGTGTCCGTGGACTCATACACACCTGTGGATCCACTTCCCTGAATCGTGCACGAGACCCTCAGCCCAGCCCACCCAGGGCGGGCGGTGGGTGGAGGCGAAGACCCTGGACCAGCGAGGAAGGGCCTCGGCTTCTCGGAGGTCCTGGGCTCCGGCCGAGGAGTTCAAGTAACCCTGGGCCTCATTCTCAGGCTCTGACCCGTCTCAGTGTGGACCTGGCAGGAGGTCTGAGGCTCTGCTCCCGCTCCCGGTGAAGTAAGCACCCCCTTCAGTCCCTGGGGAGGGGGTGGGTGTGTAGCGGAGAGTAACTCTCCCCCCGTCGTCCCTGGTCTGGGGTGTGGATGGGGGAAAGGTAGTCTCGTTGGATTACTGTTCCAAGCTCATCCCATGGGAATGTCGTCTTTCCTTAAATAACAAGACAGGCTTTATGGAGGGCAGAACACCTTATTTAAAACATTAGTTCAAGTATTTGCTGGGTACCTACTCCATTTACGTTTTATAGGGGACAGGATACTGATATAAAAAGGTCATGGAACCAATTAATTTCGACCACAGAAGCACAGACCAGCCCGAGACTTAATTTTGATGAGTGTTACTAGGACCCGCCATGGGTTTGGACACCCAGGCCGAGTGGCACAGGGTGGGGGGCTCCTAGGAAACCTGCGGGAGGGCGAAGGCCCCCCCAGGTGTGCACGGTTGCCATGACCACGGGCTGCCCGTGGGAGCCAGGCGGGACGTCTGGACTCTGTCTCTGCCCTTGGTCCCGCTCCCCCACTGCGGGCGAGGGTCTCCCCGCAGGGTGTACGGCCCGTCGGGGGCACTGGGGCTCAGGGGCACTGGGGCTCGGGGCCCTCTGTCCAGGGCGGCGTCCAGTGGGGTCG